>NC_140994.1:51257139-51853798 GCF_052327205.1 Somniosus microcephalus | reverse complement strand
ACCCATAAGCACACGTGATGACAGACAGACTGACAGAAGTACCGATTTATATATATAGATTTGTATGCTAATCATCTTGCAATGCAATTTCATTGTATTACTGTTTTTATGTATTTTTTCCCCCTTTACCTCTGTCATACTAGGACAGCTCTCTAATATCTCACCCTGATAGCCATTCTTCATGCAAGAGATTGACATTGTATGTCACCAGGCTATTTGGGGGTAATTTTAACATGGGTGAGCGGGTGGAAATGGGTGGGGGGGGTTAAATGGGCAAAAAAAAAAAGCGTGTCGGGAAGCCGGCACCAACCCGCTGACTTCCAGGTTTTACGGAGGGGGGACAAGGTTGCAGGCAGCCAACCTTCTCCCAGGAGGCGGGTTGGCATTTTAAATATGTTAGAGGCTGGAAGCCTTGGTTTTAACCTGCCTCCCCCGGGGGCAGGGATTGGACCTCCCCCGCGTGGAGTCAGGGACTGGACCTAGCTGGTCCTATGGCCTCCTCTGGAATGCTCCCCACCCAACTGGAAGCCAAACCTGTCAATCAGACTGACTTACGAGCGGGGAACCTGTCAATAATGAAGGACGCACGCTGTGGAGTTAAATCTCCACAGCATGCTGGGAAACCCAGACTTCCTGGTTTCCCGTGCACTACTGGACCCCCGCTCCCAGCGCGTCAGGAAGTAAAAATTCCCCCCTTTGACTTTGGCGCACATTACCACACCAACGCCCGATACTATCCTCACTTGGCTAGTGTTCTTCTCATCCCTAGCCTTGGGGGCAGTGAAGCAGTTGTAGCACCCCTACTTCTGCTTGGGCTGAGATTAATAGATAATACTAACTGATAACCAATGACTTCTGGCGAAGCTCTAATTATATTTCCAGCATTTTCTGTTCTCTTTAATTATGGGTTGTTTGTAAATTTGGCCTTGCTTACTAAACCTAACACTGAGATACATATGCTATGATTTTAAATACTCTGCACTACATGGATGGATCATAATTTATTTGAATTATTAATACATGGATTATAGTAGCCTGACTAAACAAAGTTTGCATTAATTTCTGGATGATGATTAGACTAGTTGATCATTCATGGCATTGCTAACAGGTAGTCTCAAGTGTGGAGCACACTTATAATATTTAGCTACTAAGGTGGAGCTGTGTTCAACCTAACCAGTGCCTTTAAAGCTACTGCTGAAGTACTTCCTGTGGAAAGTGGTCGAAATAAGAAAATCCAGACAATTGTAACTGCTTGTAAACTCCTTGGGTCAATTGGAAAATAGTTGCAGCTACTTTGAGAGTTTTGGCCCCATGTTAGAAGAACCCAGCATGAAATGACTGTCTTTTTCTTTAATTATAGTTTTGCTTTTATAACAAGCTGTGTGCAAGGCTCAAGACTATTGTATATATCTAATAATATTTTCATGATTCTCTATTCAGTCTGAAGAAGATTATCTTGAGAGAAAGAGAGAGGTAGAAAATATAATGAAGAAAAATGCTGACTGGATATGGGATTGGTCAAGCAGGCCAGAAAATATCCCCCCAAAGTAAGTACAAATTGGCTTATTATCCATTTTTTCTTGTCCCTCATGTAATTGTTGCTTCTCAGCAACATCATCCACAGATATGGGATCAACAAAATAGGGACAATCCTAGAGGGTAGGCAACCCTATCTGATAGAGATGTTCAAATTATAAAGGGTTCTGATGGGGTAAATAGTGGTAGATCGTTTCTGTTGGTCAGCAAGATGGTGCCGATGGAGCACGAATTTAAGATAATCACAAAAAGAATTAAAGGAAAGGTTGGAAAAAAATCTTTACAGACAGTGGTCAGAATATGGAATTCGCTGCCATAACTGTTGAACCAGAGGGCATAAATTCTTTTAAAGTGGAATTAGATAATTGCTTGAAAAATGGAGAGTATTAAATGGTAGGGGGAGCAGGCAGGAAAATGTGATTAGACTCGATGGTTCATATGAAAAATATCCAGCAAACACTTGATGGGCCAAATGCCTTGATTTTGTGTTGCAACATTCTATGATTTTGGTCTCTTTGCCATCTCTTCAACACCACAGCACCAGCTAAAATGTATGTTCTGAAATAGGGAATTCCAGTTCAAACACCCAAAGCGTTCTGCCACTCTGAGTATGAGGAATACTGGAGTCATGAAAAAAGGTGGCATTTTCTCAGCTGAATTTCTGAAAATCTTCCTGCCATCACTGCTCATCTCCCACATATTGGCCATTGGTTTGGGGTAAGTAGCCATCCAATCGGTTGCTTTCGTTATATCAGGATCCGTTTACTGTACTGATCCAAATGTTTGAAGACAGAGTTCCTTTCTGCTATTCTGATGTGGCCAAATTTAGATATTTTGTGAAATAACCTAAATAGAATACATTCGTACTAGTTCAGGTTCCAAATTTGCTTCGGCACTCGGTCACAAAAGTTAACTTGTTACCTCAGTAATTGAAAAAGACAGATTTGTCGGCTAAGGTAAGAAATGTCTTCCTGCGATCAGTCTCTTGCTTTCTTTTGAACTAGGAGCCTATTAGGAGTGGTTTGTGGATTCCATGTGCATCCCTGAATAGACTTGTCGAGCCTTACACAGCACAAGCTAGTTCCTGCATTCAAAACCCATTTCCATCTGGCATTTCCCCCCTAACTTTAGCAGATCTCTGAGAACCCATTCACCAGGGTTTCCGTCATATTTACAGTGGGAGATCGGAGAACCACTGCAGAAATTCTACTCCTTCATCTCTTCATGTTCCAAAGAGTAACGTTGAAAATATGTAAAATGCTAAAATAAAAATAAACTGTCATTAACCTTCCAGCAGGTAATTTGTCCACCATTTTTTAAAATTTAATTATAATTGTTATAATAACCTTATGTGAGAACCTGAGAATAAACAACATATTAACTTTATTTGTCAAAGTTTTTTTAAATTTTTTTTTTTAAACCTTTTTGAATCTAAAGTTTTTGTAAACAATTTTAACAGTAGACTTACTTGCCGGGAATTTCCACAGAGCTTTTTCGGCGGGTGATAGGTGGAAATGGCTAAAAATGGCCATTTTCTCAGTTTCTGCTAAGGTTACAACCAGAGATCTGGTGAACCCTGCGGAAATTTGGGGCCCCACACGATTAAAGAACACATTTTTGAGTCAAACCAAGAAAATCTTGCCCCAACAAATGATGGATGAGGGGTATGGGTTCAGAGTTGTTTGACCTACGAGTGCACAAGTTACCTGTGTACATAAAAGGCCTAAACCATAGGAGGAACCCCAGTGCCCTTTGTCTTTTTTACTACTAAAGGAAGTATTTTTCAGTTATTGAGATGCAATATGAGCATATAATATTTAATTATTGACTTCAAACTCCAACATACCAGATTAGAGTTATTCTCAAAATACACTGATTTCAGTAATCTATAATAGAGACAGGGTACTAGATTGCAGTCATTATTGATCATGTCTTGTGCTGGAATAACCCACGTGATAAATCTAATTTGTTCACAATATTCTTTTTTCTTTCTAGAATCTACATAGGCAGACGCTTAAGTACCCCATCCAGTGCTGTTTAAGGCTATTCTATTGAAAGTGCATGCGTGTGATATGTAGCAGATCCTGTGAAGAATTCTCTGAGAAGCAGCCATTGACTATGGCATGTTCACTTTTCCTGTAGCTGCTGGGTTTTTTTCCAACCAATAATTACAATACTAAGGACTATATTCATAGTTGATTAGCCTCACCCCCCTTCCATGCCTAGTTAAGTTGTTACCTATTCAAAACCATTTGCACATACCACAAACATCAGGCACATTGGGATTTAATTTTCACAGAAACCATTTCATAAAGAAACGCTGTGAAATATTTTATCTGGTAGTGAGAATGTATAAATTAAAAATTTTGTTTGATGAAGAGCTATCAGAATAGCACATTTCAACAGATCTCAGATAAGATGGAACACATGACAATTTTCAGATTAATCTTCATTCAGGGGTGGGTAGTCCATGCTTCTATCTATACTCTTTCTTCAGTGTTCCACCCTTGGGGAGGATTCCTAACTATTTTATCAACAATTGTAACCGATAAATAAAAGGGAGCGATTGTGTGAGATTCCTACTTACTACTCGCGATGAAGAGAATGTAAAAGGCCAGATTTACAGTATTTAGTTACGGCTGTGAAAGTACAAAGAGTGATGTAGGTGACAATCTTGTAATTGAACACCAGAGTGTTTGATAAGTTGATGTCTTACATTGCATTTGGAATTATTAAACAGAATAAGATCAATTACGATTGAAAATATTCTATTGTTTAGGAAGTTTTTAAAAAAAAAAATGTTTAAAGCCAGTTGCATTATCACATTTATCAGGTGTCGTACATACATCTCTACTGGAGTTAGACTTCAGTATAAAGTTTTTCATTGACTGCACTTGGGTTTGTCTTAGTGATGAAGTACAGTAAAAATAATATCCAAGCCATGACTACATCACTATGAATATATTGGATCACATGAATTAAAAAAAATTCAGCTTTATATTGGGATGATTATAGGCTTGTTTAAAATGTATTTAAGAAATTAAACTACAGTGGAATATCCATGATCGTCACAATAGAGGTGACCTACCTGCCTGGTAGATAATTGAAAGTCTCAAAATCTGATCTTACATTTCTGGTGCAGTAATTCTTTAGGTACAGGACTGAAGATACGTACAATGTAAATAACAAATGAAACATTAGCAGGCTATGCAATAAGGTGATGTTTCACAAAAAGCATTGTCACGTAAAAAGTCTAGTGAGTACAGTCCCCACCGTTTATAGCGGGCGCATTCGTGCAAATGCGAATTGCCCACTATACGTGATGCCTGGTATAATGTGGTAGCATTAATAAAATTTAAAATCATTTCAATTCCACTTAGTTGGTCGTGAGTGGATGCTGAGCAGAATTTATATTTTACAGTTTTAAAGACTGCCAGACAGTTAAAATATATCCGTGCTGTTTTTCAAGAGTAGGTCAGTTTCCTCATCTTTACTATCTCTCGATTTTTTTTTCCTACTCGAGAAAGCTAGGTGAAGGGCCAAGGCCCTCAATGCATTGTACTGCAAAGATTGAAAAGAATAGGAGAGAACATGAGGAACATCTGGAGTAGTGTTTGGGGATACTAAACCTGCATTTTAAATTGTAGAAAAAAATGGAAGCCTAAGGGAAGTGAAGTCTGCCTCAATAAGGCTCTTTTATTACATTCAGTGCACCTTTATGAGATGCGAGCTAGTGAGGAACACATCTGTGTCTACCCAAAATAAATGGAGCATTTAAGACGCTATAATTGGCAACTTTGAAATTGACGTTAATAGAAATGGATAACGGTTAATGCTTTTTGGCCAATATAAACGACTCCGTTTTAAACGTGCACGTTTTAAGTGGTGGGGGCTGTAATTGTAAAAATAGATAATTGGAGTGTGATTAATGGAACTTTCACTGTCCTGAGATTTGTCATATTGAGCTGATGTGTTAAGTAAATGTCAAATTTTGCAGAATGCAATGTTGTATGTTTCATGCTTGTAATCAATATGGAAGTAGCATTAAATGATTTGTTTTAAATGTTTGCAATATAAAATTAAAAGCATTGTGTAATTATATTTCACTAGGTGGAGTTTTTTGTTAATGATCTCTTGGTAACTTTTTAACAGTTTAACATGATTAAACTTCAGAATTAGTACACAAAGCTTAATGAGATCTATCCAGTGAAAGAAATCAAGTCACTGTTAAAGGGTTTGTATACCTGCTTGCAACAGATAAACTGACATTTTTCACTCTGCAAAGACATCAGCTTCCTCAGCGTGTTTAAAACTATGAAATATGAGGAGTGACAGAATTATTGAAGACATTCAGAGACACAATTAGACAGTGGACAGACAAATGATGGAATGGCCTGGATTATGTGGTAGAAATAGGCTCACCGTTAGTAAACAGTAAATTGGACAGCGCCCGCACATGCGCAGTTAAATGTGAAAATCAGGAAGTTGCTGTCTGAGTTGCCCTGCTCCTCCAGAAGCTTCGCTATAACAGTATCTCGCCGAGAGACCCGGTATTGAAATACATGGTACAGCGTGAAGTTGCTGTACTTGCATGATAGATGCCCACTAAACATGCCAGAAAAAGGGCTTGTCCATTTCAGTGTGAATTTTTAATGGCGTGGTAAGTCTTAATTATTGCCAAACAACCTCTGGCACTGAAAATTAACTTCTACAAGTGTGGAGTCTCATTCCTTCAAATGTTAATTATCGTTGGAGATTTTTTTTTAAAGAAACTTTTTAAAATTTTCTTTTTGCCCACCCACCTTTATTCTTAAAGGCTGCAAACTTTCTTCTGTTGCAAATGTTCATTTCTATGAGTGGGTTATAACCTCTATTCTGCAACAAATATATGGGCAAATATGGTTGGAAAAGTGATCACTCTCAATAACACTAGGCACTACTTAATCACCATTGCAGCTTATATCCACCCAATGACAGAGGATAGAAGAAAGCCACTGAAAGAGCGGAGTTCTTTTTCTGGAACTCATTGGAGTCCAAAGCAATGCAGACAAGTGAGTTGGAAAGATACCAAAGCCTAATTAGAGAGATTCAACCAGGCTGCCAGCACTGGAGCAGTACCAAAGAGTTGGTGCTGCTTAAATCAGTTTAGTTTATACCTGAAAAAGTTGCTGACCTGTACCTACTTCAACCCTCTGCCCAAAGAGTTTGCACAGAATAGCAACAGCAAAGCTTAACACGCTGCTTCTCCTGCATATGGAACTGTCTCCCAGACATTGTCATCTGAACTCTGTCTCTTGTAGGCTCTGCCTTTATGTCAGCACATTTAACTAAATAGTAATTATGATCATTGGACTACAGAAGTGCAATTTGGATTCCATTGGAAAAAGAGCAAGGGGAAATTAAAGCAGGTTCAAATTGATGTTTGAGAATGAATTTACTAACAAAAACAAATTCCTCTAAACCACCCGCACAAGCGTACCTAGGATGCAATGCACTTTCATTACAAATTACATTGCAAAGAACCACTTCAGAGTCATATAAAATCCTTTGGTATGTAGAGTGCTTATCCTACAATATTTGCATATATGTGTAGTTAATAGCACATCAGTAACACAAAATATTAATGTAACAGACTTTGTTTTAAAACATTTTATGTCACATTAATAAAGCATAGTGACATTTTGCTGGGAATGAAGTTGCACCTCCCCCTGAAGACACCTGAAGAAGACAATTTATCCCTCAATTTTCAAACCACTAACAAAAATAGCCATAACAATATACCTGGGACAATGATTACTTAACACTTTTAAACAGCTGATGAGCCACTTTCCTGGTGTAAATCAAAGCTTGTTAATCTCACTTTGAGGGGTGAATTTTCAGGCCTATTGCCCAGCGGAAACAGAGCGGTAGCTTCCTGAAAATGGTGGGTTGCAGTCTGGTCTAGTTGTGGGAGTACTGTGGACTTGGACGTGCCTATCCCCAGGATCCTGAAAGACTTGGGAAGAGGGGTCCTGAAACATGAGTGGAGATGGTCTGTCAGCACTGGAAAACCAGGCTAAGGGAAGGCCTTCAAATAATTAAAAGAACAGAAATCTAGCAGAAGGCCAGCTGACTATGGGGGAAGAGGCAGCTGCAGCACGTATCAGGCGAGAGGTCGGAGGACTCAAGAGTTAGTGCTGTGGAGAACAGAAGCATCTACGGCGAGGACACAAATTTAAAGCTGGGAGGACTAAAGCTGGAGTTAACAATGTGGCAAGAATGAGCAATCAGGTAAGAATAAGAGATTGAATTATAAATAACAAGTTTAAGTGTGACAGGCAGGTGCTGTAGAAAGAGCGAGGTGGGAATGTTACAGGAAGTAAGTCTTCCTCCTGCATGGAGGAAATATAAGATTTTTATGGGGGAACCTTAACTCCCAGCAGCACATACTGGAAATTGGTCACGTTACTCAAGATTGAAAGCAGAAAATTGCCCATACAGTATGTTACTAGCCGATCATCTCTGATTTTGCTTGGGGTGAATTGCTGGATACTCTTATGCTATGTACAGCCACTGATCTATGGTGATTGAAGAAGATAAATTGTGTTTTATTCTAATGGCCTGGAATTCGCTGCAATGACGATATTGGTGATGAACGGCATAAGTTAGACTTTTGTGCTCCCCGATCCTCCAGTGGTGAATTCACAATTTGCTGGAAAAATAATTAGAATGTGCCTCAGTGAGCATAGTGACGGATTGGGAGCAGTGAGGCCAATGTCTGATACACATCAAAGGTCCTGGGGCCCAACACAGACCAGAACAACAGGTTATTTAACAGGGACACATTTAGGAGCAATGGCTCCAATCTGATGATGTGGGGATGGGTCACAGTATGTTGATTGATGAGTTTGTACTGAAATATAAATATATAAATCGGCGTTAAGAAGGGTCCCGTGTGCATGGGGTTGTGTCCTGAACTGTGTGCAATCCCTAGCCATATTTTATTACTAATTGCAATTCATGCTTAGCGCACGAGCTCAATAATTATTAATACAAAAAAATCAGTCGGGGGAAAATGAGTACATGCCTGGCTGTCAAAACATTAAATTTATTACTCAATTGAAATTTAACATTTCAATGAGGTTCCTAGAACAATTCACTAAAAATGTTACCCTTAGGCAACCTGCTGATTGATGTACTTTACTGATTCTGAGCCCTAACCCTAACCCAGTACCATTCAACAATGGTCTAAGTTCGCTGTGGTGATCACAGTGGCATTAATTCAACAAACTCCATCTTGCCATTGATTTTAATTGGGGTGGAACTATGATAATTAGCTGTTCAACATTTTCGGCGAGGGTCTCTGGAGCAGCGCAAAATTCCCAGCAAATTACAGTATGGTATATCTAATGGCATGTCACTCACGACATCATTTCCTGCAATTTCTATACCACAACAATGGCCAACACCGTGAGTAAGTCTGACCGCTTTACACAGGGATTCCACTTGTTCCTTACCCTATATCTGCTGGTCAGTAACCTGGACATATGACAGTTAGCTCAGCAATATAAGAATAGTGCTCTGTCTGATGTTTTTCTGTCCCCTGTGGTTTTCCTGTCATGTGTTGCAACTGTGGCAAATAATCAAGCTCTCGTATGGTTTATCAAGTTGAATAGAAACTGCTGGTGGTTGAAGCCAACATGTTTATGATTAGACACTAAATGGGCAATTTTCAGCCAACTTTGTCAGGCTGCAACTTTCACTTCCAGTGTTCTTGAGTCTGGTTACTTCATCATAATCTCTATAGGGCAAAGTCAGCGATCCTGTGCTTCCGGTGCAGAGGCCTTGCTCGAAGGGACATGGGTTGGAGAACTGAGGCTACAACATTGTAACCCAGCCTCTGATCCACACTCTCTTGGAGCACAGCTTCCTCACTGGGAGTGTGGGATCGCGGAATTTCCTCTCATGTTTTGTATTATATATTCAAGCAGCACATGCATACGTGTGGTATCTTGCTTCTGTAATCATTTTGAATGCAAAGATATTTATAAAGGACATCATACATTATGCCTAAATCCTCAATGAATTCAAGAGATTGCAGGATTAGCAACAGTCCATTTGTGTCCTTTTGCCTTCTGAAGCAGCAGCAATGGGGTACAGTAGCATAGCGGTTATGTTACTGGACTGGTAATCCTGAGGCCTGGACTAATGATCCCAAGACTAGGAGTTCAAATCCCAGCTGGGGAATTTAAAATCACTTAATTAAATAAATCAGTAATGATGACCAGGAAACTACTGGATTGTCATAAAGACCCATCTGGTTCACTGAAGGAAATCTGCCCGTTACCTGGTCTGGTCTATATGTGGCTCCAGACCCACAGCAATGTGGTTGACTCTTAACTGCCCTCTGTGGTTCAAGGCGGCGGCTCACCACCACCTTCTCAAGGGCAATTAGGGATGGGCAATAAATGCGGCTTTGCCAGAGATACTCACATCCCATTAATGAATTTTTTAAAATGAGTAAGAAATGCTCGAGTTATTCCTTCAGTGCACTGTCTTGTATGAACTTGTAACTCACCTGTTTCCTAATACACATCCAATTTTATTTAATTGTAAATCTAGAGTTCAGCACATTTTCATAAATCCTTTTGGCTGATTTTCATACAGTTGAAACAATTCAGCTGGGCCAGAAATACAGCTGGGCCAGGCTGCCCACCAACAGCCAAAGTGCAACATGCAGCTGGACCCTCAGAAGTGGGTGGCCACATGAGCAACAGCGAATTCAATCCTCTGACACAATGGCTCATTAAAATATCTGAAGTTATTTCAAAAGACGCTAATAAACTGCTTTTCTGATAACATTGCACTAGCAAAGTCACTGGTAAAATGTAATTAAATTGTTCTGCAAATATACCATTAAATCCATCATTATCAAGACACTGAAGTAACCTCACTGCGATAATTTCGGATTTCTGAGCAAGGATTTTCATTAGATCCATGAAGATGTATTGGGGGTCATTTATATTGTCAGTGGGGTGAGGGTTAGTAACTTTATCAGTGCCACATCGAAGATAGACAGTTTGGTTTTCAAGGATGTAGATTCATCAATTAAAAATTATATTTTACCTGGAACTGCTTTAATCTGCTTGTAGATTTTCTTTTGCATCTGCTTGGCAATGTGGTAAGTTTTCTGTTACATTAAAAACCCATGTGTAGTCCAATTCCAAGATTTATTTCATTTATTTCCCCACAGTTCAATTAGTCATGGACGATCTGAATATGGCTGATTGACAACAAGTGTAAAAAATCTCAGTGGTGGAATCCAGCGCAGATGCACACATTTTTTTCCCACAGATCCTTTTTTATTTCCTTCCAGAATCATGGCTGCTGTTTTATGGCCAGTAAGCTTTCTCAAAGATAATAATGTAGCATCTCTGAGTTTCCATTATATGTTAAGCAAAATTGTCTCCACTAACTTGGCATTGATACTCCTGGAGCTCTGAATAATCCAAGTGAAATGGAAGTACAGGACTTGTATCTTATGTTCTTGTTATGACAGTTTATCCAAGGATGGATCTCTCTCTTGGGTGTCCACATATCAGCTGGTGAGTTTTCAGTACTTTCTACAGCTTCCTCACCAACCTCAATTACTTTTCTCTTAACTCATCTGCTAGTGCATCACCACATCCAGCTGACCCTCGCAACAAAAGTCAATGTTCATTGCCGTGGCAGATTTGGTGGAACCTCACACAGCTGCTTTGCAGACTCTGGGCTCAAACCTATGCTCCGCCTTGGAGAGGCAGACGTCCACCTTGTCAGATGATTGATGGAGAAAGTGGATAGGGTCTTTCAAGGCATCACCCACCTTCTGCAGCCTCCGCAGACGAGTGGAAACGCCAAGGCCCAGTACCCTGGGAGTGGCACATGTTGTCCCCTCTCAGGAGGTCGGCAACGCCTGCTCCCTCGCCACCTCCTCAACCAATACTAACCACGATGCCAGAAAGACAGCTGGGCCAGACTGCCCAGCAACAGCCAAAGTGCAACATGCAGCCGGGCCCTCAGAAGTGGGTGGCCACATGTGGGGACCCTTGAGATACATGAGCAACAGCAGCTTTCCACCAACTCTACTGAAGCCACTGGGGAGGCACCTCGTAGGAGTAGTAGAATTGTGGTGTACCGATCACAGAACGGACACAATCCGCTTTCCGGTCCATAGACTATAAATCAGGCGTCATGCCTTTAAGAAGGATCACACCTTTAAGAAACTCGATCTGCAACATAGTTAAGCCCAGAGCGGGGGAGGAGCAGTCGAAGCTGTGCACTGATGAAAGACAGTTGTACTTTGTGTAGTCTCTGACTCCATTTTGTGTTCAGCATGCAGCCTCAACAATTAAACCTTTTCTGTTGAACCTCTCCGAGTTCAGTATTTTTTGCTAGGAGTACGTAGACTCCTACATTGGTGACCCCGATGCTCAGGACGACTCCTAAGCGTAACCATGGCTGACACAAACGCAGTTTCTGTGAAGCTGCCGGAGTTCTGGGAGAACCTGGCCACTGCCTGGTTCCTTCAAGCCGAATCGCAATTCCGACTCCGCGGCATCACCGCCGATGCAACGATGTACGACTACCTCCTCACCTCCCTGGGCAGCTCCACAATCACGAAAGTCTGGACAACACTACAAAACCCTCCGGAGGAAGGCAAGTACGCACATCTGAAGGCCGCGCTCATTAAAAAATTCACAGCCTCCCAATTCGTGCGCAACTGCCACCTCCTCGACCTCCCGGGCTTCGGTGACTCCACGCCATCAGACTTGCTCTCTCACACATGCTTGTTCTGACCGACGAGAAACCGCCCGGCTCCCTCTTCCACACGCTCTTTATCCGCCAACTACCTCCCAGCACCCGCCCGGCAATCGTGGCGTCCAGCCTCACAGACCTCGAGGCCCTGGCCGACGAAGGCGATAAGTTCCTGTCCGCCAGCTCCAACCACGCCGTCACCCCCAACCTGGCCTCTGCGCGCGCTCCACCCTCTATCGCACGGCCACACAGCTCGGCCACGAGGCCCCCCAGGCCCCCACGTCCCCCAAGCCCTCCGACCTAGGGCTACTGCTACTTCCATACCCGGTTCGACGCACGGGCACGCCGCTGCAGCCATCCCTGCACGTTTCCAACCGCCCCCACACCGGCCTACATGATGGCCATGGGGCAAGCAGGCGCGCTGCTGTACGTTATGGACAGCGCCTCCGGACGCCGTTTCCTATGCGACATGGGCGCGCAGCGCAGCATCATCCCCGCATCCGCCCTCGAGATCCAGCGAGGCGGCCGCGGCCCTGCGCTGGCTGCCACCAACAGCACCGACATCCGGACGTACGGCACCCGCACCGTCACCATCAACCTCGCAGGCCGCCGCTACCACTGGGAGTTTATCACCGCCAAGGTGCTCTCCCCGCTCCTCGGTGCGGATTTCCTGTGCGCCCACGGCCTGTTGGTCGACATGCCTCGGCACCGCCTCGTGGACATGAACACCATGTCACCTGTCCCGGGCGCCATGCCCCCCCCCCAACCCGCCGAAATGGCGTGGCAGTGCCATGCCCACTCAACGGACGACTACTCAGCACTCCTGGCTGAGTTCCCAGCCCTCACCAACCCGACCTTCTCTGCGAAGGTCGCCAAGCACGGGGTAGAACACTTCATCCCCACCACAGGCCCACCGGTGTATGCCCACGCCCGCAGGCTGGACCCGGCCAAGCTGGAGATCGCGTGGGCCGAGTTCGCCACAATGGAACAGCTCGGCATCATCCGCCGCTCCAACAGCCCCTGGGCCTCCCCACTCCACATAGTCACCAAACCCGACGGGGGATGGGGCCCCTGCGGGGACTACCGGCGCCTAAACGACGCCACCACGCCGGATCGGTACCCCATACCGCACATTCAAGACTTCTCGGCTAGACTGGCCGGCCGCTCAGTCTTCTCCAAAGTCGACCTGGTGCGCGGTCACCATCAGGTGCCAGTCCACCCCACGGACATTCCCAAGACGGCCATAATCACCCCTTTTGGGCTAGTAGAGTTCCTCCGAATGCCCTTCGGCCTCAAAAATGCGGCCCAGGCCTTCCAGCGGCTCATGGACTCGATCCTCCGGGACCTGAAGTTCCTCTTTGTCTACCTGGATGACATCCTGTTAGCTAGTTCCTCCAAGCAGGAACACATCGAGCACCTCCTCACCCTGTTCCAGTGGCTCAGTGAGCACGGGCTCATCATCAGCCCAGCCAAGTGCCAATTCGGCCTCAGCAGGATCGAATTCCTCGGCCACCACTGTGGTAAACCACGTTCACTATCGTATCACTGTTAGTAGTTAGCACTGTTCACCACTGTTCGTTATAACTGTATCACTGACCACTATTGTATCACGGTACGAGGTCGCCTCTTGCCACACTGCTATACCTGGGATGACCACTGCCGACTCCGCCTTGGCTCCACCCACCAGGCCAGGTATAAAGGTGAGCGACTGGCTGGTATTCCTCCTGCTTGGATCGGATCACCCACGAGAGTGGGCTCTGTTATTTAGTCAATAAAAACCTTTAGTCACCTTCGTAACTCTTCGCCTTTTATTGGAGGAATTGATAGGTATATCAATTTTATTGACTAAATTTAATGATGTCCGACAACGAGTCACAACCGGCGGAGGAGCCACCAGCGCAGCTACCAGGAGCACAGCCACACCAGCCAGCTTGGCTGCGAGCCCTCAGACCGCCGTACCTGGACCTGAACCCACGAGCAGCAAACTCAGCCGGAGACTTTAAACACTGGCTGGTCTGCTTCGAATCATACCTGAGAGAATCCAGCGTCCCTCAGGCATCCAAACTAAGTGTCCTGCAGGCACAACTGAGCCCGAGAGTATACACTCTCATCGAGGACATGACTACCTACGAGACCGCCATCAACCTGCTGAAACAGAAGTATCGGACCCCGGTAAACTACATGTACGCTAGGCACCTCCTAAGATCACGGCCGCAACAGCCAGGAGAATCAGTAGCCGAATTCTCACAGGCGCTATATGCACTCGCCAGGAACTGTGACTTTAAATCGGTGTCGGCAGCCGAAAATACTGAAGATAATATCCGCAACGCATTCCTGAAAGGCCTACGGTCCGAGTACTCACGGCAAAGACTGCTGGAAGCTAAAGACCTCAGCATGGAAAAAGCTGAAGCCCTCGCTATCTCCCTGGAAGTGGCCCACCAAGATCAGGAAGCATTCACCAGGTACTGCTCGCGACCCTGGGACTCGGGCCCGACCCCTACCACAGCACCCTTCCCAGCGCCGCCCCCGGGACCTACCTCTGCGTCGGCGTCCCGGACCCGACCGGCCCCGCCACCCCCGGCACCGGCCCCGACATCGGGCATCCGCGATCGGGCCGCCGGCTGTTTTTTTTGTGGCCAGGAGAAGCACCCGAGGTCGCGCTGCCCAGCCAAGAACTCCATATGCAAAACCTGCCTGAAGAAAGGCCACTTCTCCAAGGCCTGCAGGAGCGGATCCTCAGAGGCCAGCAGTGCCGCATGCGAACTATGGGGGCGGCCATCTTCGTTTAGGGCAACTGAGGCCAGCATCCCCACACGAGTCATGGGGGTGGCCATCTTTGATTAAGGCAACCGACCCCAATAGTGCCTCATGTGAGCTACGGGGGCAGCCATCTTCTCCGTCATTTTGCCCTACCTCGTGGGAGACGCCATTTTACTCACCACGCCCGACCGCCTCGCCCGCAGATGACAACGACTCGCTCAGCTACACACTAGCTTCCGTCACCCTGGACCAAGCCCGCCCGCACCATCTGTCCAAGTCAATGATGGACATCAAAGTGAACGGCCACGCCACGACCTGCCTGTTCGACAGCGGAAGCACGGAGAGCTTCATCCACCCAGACACGGTGAGCCACTACTCCCTCTCTGTCCTACCAACGCGCAGCCGAATCTCGATGGCATCGAGGTCCCACGCCACGGACATCAGCGGCTACTGTGTCGTGACCCTGTCGGTTAAGGGCACGGAGTATAAAAACTTTAAACTCCTCGTCCTCCCCCATCTCTGCGCTGCCGTCCTACTAGGGCTGGACTTCCAATCCCACCTCCAAAGCGTAACCCTAGCATACGGTGGACCCCTCCCCCCACTCACAGTCAACAACCAGCAAACGTTAAACCGCCCACCGCGTAACACCTGCAGCCTCTCCACCCTCAAGGTCCCGCCACCCTCTCTGTTTGCTAACCTTACCCCAGACTGCAAACCCGTCGCTACCAAGAGCAGGAGGTATAGCGCCGGGGACAGAGCCTTCATTAGCTCTGAGGTGCGGCGCCTCCTGAAAGAGGGCATTATCGAGGGGAGCAGCAGCCCCTGGCGTGCCCAGGTCGTAGTCGTAAAGACCGGCGATAAAAACCGCCTGGTCATCGACTACAGCCAGACCATAAACAGATATACCCAGCTGGACGCATACCCCCTCCCCCGCATATCTGACATGGTCAATCAGATTGCACAGTATAAAGTATTCTCGACCATCGACCTGAAGTCGGCCTACCACCAACTCCCTATCCACCCTGAGGACCGCCAGTATACCGCCTTCGAGGCGAATGGGCGCCTATACCACTTCCTTAGGGTCCCCTTCGGTGTCACTAATGGGGTCTCGGTCTTCCAAAGGGAGATGGACCAGATGGTTGACCAGAACGAACTGCAGGCTACATTCCCCTACCTAGATAACGTCACTATCTGCGGCCGCGACCGGCAGGAACATGACGCGAATCTGGAGAAATTCCTCCGTACGGCCCAACGGCTGAACCTCACCTACAATAAGGAGAAATGCGTGTTTAACACCACGCACCTTGCCATCCTCGGCTGCGTAGTGGAGAACGGAATCATCGGCCCCGACCCAGAAAGAATGCGCCCCCTCATGGAGCTACCCCTCCCCCACTGCCCTAAAGCACTTAGGAGAACCCTGGGGCTTTTCGCCTACTATGCCCAATGGGTACCCAATTACGCGGACAAAGCCAGACCCCTCCTGAAAGCCACTTCCTTCCCCCTCACGGAGGAGGCGTGCGTGGCCTTCTCCCTCATTAAGGGAGACATAGCCAAGGCCACGATGCACGCAGTGGACGAGTCCATCCCCTTCCAGGTGGAGAGCGACGCATCCGACTTTGCCTTAGCCGCCACCCTAAACCAGGAGGGGAGGCCAGTGGCCTTCTTCTCAAGGACCCTACAGGGCCCCGAGATCCGACATTCGTCGGTCGAGAAAGAGGCCCAGGCGATCGTGGAGGCAGTACGGCGCTGGAGGCACTACCTGGCAGGCAAACGATTTACCCTCCTCACCGACCAGCGTTCGGTGGCTTTCATGTTTAATAACAAGCTGAAGGGCAAAATCAAGAATGACAAGATTTTGAGATGGAGAATCGAGCTCTCCACCTACGATTATGAGATCTTGTACCGGCCAGGCAAGCTGAACGAATCCCCTGATGCCCTTTCACGAATGACATGCGCCAGCGCGCATATCGATAGGCTTCAGACCCTCCACGACCAGCTCTGCCACCCCGGAGTCACCAGACTCTACCATTTCATTAAGGCCCGCAACCTGACCTACTCCATCGAGGCGGTCAGGACCATGACCAGGAACTGCCAGACCTGTGCGGAGTGCAAACCGCACTTCTATAGGCCAGACCGAGCAAGCCTGATCAAGGCCACCCGCCCCTTCGAGCGCCTGAGCATCGACTTTAAGGGGCCCCTCCCGTCCTCTGACCATAATGTGTACTTCCTCAACATCGTTGATGAGTACTCCCGTTTCCCCTTTGCCTTCCCCTGCCCCGACATGACCAGTAGCACGGTCATTAAGTGCCTGAATGCCCTCTTCGCCTTGTTCGGGTTCCCGAACTATATACACAGCGACCGGGGCTCCTCCTTCATGAGCGAGGAACTCCGGCAATTCCTCCTAGAGAGAGGTATTGCAGCAAGCAGGACCACCAGCTACAACCCCAGAGGTAACGGTCAGGTGGAAAGAGAGAACGCGACGGTATGGAAGGCCGTCCTCTTAGCCTTAAAGTCTAAGGGCCTCCCAACCTCCCGCTGGCAAGAAGTCCTCCCGACAGCGCTGCACTCCATCCGGTCATTACTTTGCACGGCCACTAACACCACCCCCCATGAACGAATGTTCGTTTTCCCCAGGAAGTCGACTACGGGAACCACTCTACCAACCTGGCTGACCGCCCCGGGGCCGGTCTGGCTGCGGAAACACGTGAGGGCCAATAAAACGGACCCCCTGGTCGAGAGGGTGAACCTCCTGCACGCCAACCCCCAGTACGCCTACGTGGCGTACCCAGACGGGCGGGAGGACACTGTCTCCCTACGAGACCTCGCACCCTCAGCCGATCCGGAAACACCGCCACCACCCCCCCCAACCCCAGCCCAGGTAGACGGCATGCCGGAACCCCACGAGCCCTCGCCGACCACGCAAACACCAGATAAGGCACCAGCACCGGATAAGGCAACACCACCGCTGCGGCGATCGGAGAGGCTTACGAAGCCTCCGGACAGACTGACCTACCAGAATTGGTAGTACACTTCACCCCGCCGGACTTAATTCTAAACAAGGGGTGAATGTGGTAAACCACGTTCACTATCGTATCACTGTTAGTAGTTAGCACTGTTCACCACTGTTCGTTATAACTGTATCACTGACCACTATTGTATCACGGTACGAGGTCGCCTCTTGCCACACTGCTATACCTGGGATGACCACTGCCGACTCCGCCTTGGCTCCACCCACCAGGCCAGGTATAAAGGTGAGCGACTGGCTGGTATTCCTCCTGCTTGGATCGGATCACCCACGAGAGTGGGCTCTGTTATTTAGTCAATAAAAACCTTTAGTCACCTTCGTAACTCTTCGCCTTTTATTGGAGGAATTGATAGGTATATCAACCACATCACGCAGGACGGAGCCATTCCCCTGACCGCCAAGGTGCAAGCCGTCCAGCAGTTCCCCCGGCCTACCACCATCAAAGGCCTCCAGGAGTTCTTGGGGACGATCAATTTTTACAACCGCTTCATTCCCAGAGCGGCCTCCCTCATGCGGCCCCTATACGAAGCCCTCCGGGGTAAGAAAGACAGAATGGCGATCGAGTGGTCGGCGGACATGACCACAAACACAAGAAATAGGAGCAGGAGTAGGCCAATCGGCCCCTCGAGCCTGCTCCACCACTCAATAAGATCATGGCTGATCTGATCGTAACCTCAAATCTTCTATCACTCTGCATCCACCCGAACCCATGTGATCTCCCGGGAGAGGCGAAAAACCAGATAAAATACCCAATGGCCAATTTGGGAGAAAAAAATCTGGGAAATTCCTCTCCGACCCATCTAGGCGATCGAAATTCTTCCAGGAGATCACTCTGTCCCTATATTTTCTACAGTACTTACCTTCTGTAACGGCGATCTCCACCCCAGCCAGGAACAGGAATAAAACCATCTCCTGAAATCTAACAGAATTAGAACACAGTAGGAGCAGAACCAGGCTACACGGCCCCTGGGCCCACTCCACTACCCACAGGGCCATGACCATTCCAAACATAGTCTCATGTCCAATTTCCTGCCCGCTCCCCGTAACCCTTAATTCCCTTTACTTCTAGGAAACTATCTATTTCTGTTTTAAATTTATTTAATGATGTAGCTTCCACAGCAGCAAATTCCACAAACCTACCACCCTCTGAGTGAAGAAGTTTCTCCTCATCTCAGTTTTGAAAGAGCAGCCCCTTATTTTAAGATTATGCCCTCTAGTTCTAGATTCACCCTTCATTGGGAACATCCTCACCGCATCCACCCGATCCAACCCCTTCACAATCTTATATGTTTCAATAAGATCGCCTCTCATTCTTCTGAACTCCAATGAGTAGAGTCCCAATCTACTCAACCTCTCCTCATATGACCACCCCCTCATCCCCGGGATTAACCGAGTGAACCTTCTTTGTACTGACTCGAGAGCAAATATGTCTTTTCTTAAGTATGGACACCAAAACTGTATGCAGTATTCCAGGTGCGGTCTCACCAATACCTTGTACAACTGCAGCAATACTTCCCTGTTTTTATATTCCATCCCCCTAGCAATAAAAGCCAACATTCCATTGGCCTTCTTGATCACTTGCTGCACCTGCATACTAACTTGAGTTTCGTGCACCAGGACCCCCAGATCCCTTTGTACTACAGTACTTTCCAGTTTCTTGCCATTAAGATAATAACTTGCTCTATGATTTTTCCTGCCAAAGTGCATAACCTCACACTTTCCAGTATTGTATTCCATCTGCCAAATCTCTGCCCACTTACTTAGCCTGTCTATGTCCCTTTGCAGGTTTTTTATGTCCTCCTCACTCACTACTTTCCGTCCCATCTTTGTATCATCTGCAAACTTTGATGTGTTACACTCGGTCCCCTCCTCCAAATCATTAATATAGATTGTAAAGAGTTGGGGACCCAGCACTGACCCCTGCGGAACACCACTAGTTACTGGTTGCCAATCTGAGAACGAACCATTTATCCCAACTCTCTGCTTTCTGTTAGAGAGCCAATCCTCCATCCACGCCAGAATATTACCCCCAATCCCGTGATTTTTTATCTTGAGCAATAATCTTTTGTGTGGCACCTTGTCAAATGCCTTTTGGAAGTCTAAATACACTACGTCCACTGGTTCTCCTTTATCCACCCTGTATGTTACTTCCTCAAAGAACTCAAGCAAATTTGTCAAACATGACTTCCCCTTCATAAAACCATGCTGAGTTTGTCCTATTAAATTATGTTTATCCAAATGTCCCGTTACTGTCTCCTTAATAATGGACTCTAACATTTTACCAACCACAGATGTTAGGCTAACAGGTCTATAGTTTCCAGCCTTCTGCCTACTACCCTTTTTAAATAAGGGTGTTACATTAGCAGTTTTCCAATCTGCCGGGACCTTTGCAGAGTCCAGGGAGTTTTGGAAAATTATTACCAATGCATCCACAATCCCTACCGCCACTTCCCTCAAGACCCTAGGATGTAAGCCATCAGGTCCAGGGGATTCATTCGCCTTGAGTCCCATTATTTTACCAAGTACCACTTCCTTAGTGATTTTAATCTTATTTAGTTCCTCCCCCCCTGGAGCCCCGTTTGTCCAGTGTTGGGATATTCTTAGTGTCCTCTACTGTAAAGACTGATACAAAATATTCAGTGTTTTTGCCATCTCCATATTTCCCACCATTAATTTCCCAGTCTCATCCTCTAAGGGACCAACATTTACTTTAGCCACCCTTTTTCTTTTTATATAACTATAGAAACTTTTGCTGTCTGTTTTTATATTTTTTGCTAATTTACTTTCATAATCTATCTTCCCTTTCTTAATCAATCTTTTAGTTATTTTTTGCTGTCTTTTAAAGACTTCCCAATCTTCCATCCTCCCACTAGATTTGGCTACCTTATATGCCCTTGTTTTTAGTCGGATACTATCCTTAATTTCTTTACTTAGCCACGGATGGCTATCTTTTCTTTTACACCCTTTTTTCCCTCAGTGGAATATATTTCTTTTGGAAGTTGTAAAATAACTCCTTAAATGTACACCACTGATCATGTACCGTCTTACCCTTTAATCTATTTTCCCAGTCCACTCTACTCAATTCCGCTCTCATACCTTCATAGTCTCCTTTATTCAAGCTCAGCATGCTTGTTTGAGATCCAACCTTCTCACCCTCTAATTGAATATGGAATTCAACCATGTTATGGTCACTCATTCCAAGGGGATCCTTTACTAGGACATTTTTAATTAATCCTGTCTCATTACACAGGACCAAATCTAAGGTTGCTTGCCCCCTGGTCGGTTCAGTTACATACTGCTCAAGAAACCCATCCCTAATACACTCAATGAACTCATCCTCAAGGCTGCTCTGCCCAATTTGATTTGTCCAGTTAATATGATAATTAAAATCCCCCATAATTATAGATGTTCCCTTATTACAAGCCTCAACTATTTCCTGATTAATACTCCGTCCAACAGAGTTGCAACTGTTCGGAGGCCTATAGACTACACCCACTAGTGTTTTTTCCCCTTATTATTCCTTATCTCCACCCAAACTGTTTCACTATGCTGCTCCTTTGACCCAATATCATTTCTCTGTATTATAGTGATTCCTTCCTTTATTAACATAGCCACCCCACCTCCTCTCCCTTCCTGCCTGTCCTTCCTGATTGTTAAATAACCTGGTATGTTTAATTCCCAGTCATTGTCACCCTGCAGCCATGTTTCTGTAATGGCCACAAGATCATACCCATATGTCGTTATTTGTGCCGTTAACTCATTCATTTTGTTATGAATGCTACGTGCATTCAGATAAAGAACTTTTAAATATGTTTTGTAACACTTAGTTCCTGTTTTTTCCCTTTTTAGTACTTTACTTTTTACTCCATACCTTCTGTCCCTTCCTGACATGTTCTGTTTTTTAATTCCCCCACTGCTACCTAAGTCTATGACCTTCTCTGTTGTCATTTCTATTATTTGCTCTCTAGAAACCTCCCCCCCACTAATTAGTTTAAAGCCCTCTCTACAGCCCTAGTTATATGATTCACCAGGACTCTAGTCCCAGCACTGGCCAAGTGGAGTCCGTCCCAACGGAACAGCTCCCTCCTGTCCCAGTACTGGTGCCAGTGTCCCAAGAAGCAAAACCCATTTCTCCCACACCAGTCTTTGAGCCACGCATTTAACTCTTTAATTTTATTTATCCTAGCCAAATTCGCTCGTGGCTCAGGTAATAACCCAGAGATTATTACCCTTGAGGTTCTGTTTTTTAATTTGACCCCTAGCAGCTCATACTCCTTTAACAGAACCGTCTTCCTTGTCCTATCTATGTCGTTTGTACCAACATGGACCACGACAACTGGATCCTCCCCCTCCCACTCCAAGTTTCTTTCCAGGCCAGAAGAGATGTCCTTAACCCTGGCACCGGGCAGGCAACACAGCCTTCGGGACTCCCGCTCTTGACTGCAGAGAACCCTATCTATCCCCCTAATGATACTATGCCCTACCACTACAACATTTCTTTTTACTCCCTCCACTTGAATGGCCCCCTGTACCACGGTGCTGTGGCCAGGTTGCTCATCCTCCCTGCAGTCCCCGCTCCTGCCCTCACAGGGAGTAAGAACCTCGATCCTGCTGGACAAGAGCAAGGGCTGCGTCTCCTTCAACACTACATCCTGGATCCCTGTCCCTTCCTCACTCGTAGTCACACCGTCCTGTCCCTGACCACAGACTACATCTGCAGTAATTAACTTCATAGGTGTGACCATCTCCTGAAACAGAGTCCAGGAACTTCTCCCCCTCCCTGATGTGTCAGTGTCTGAAGCTCAGTCTCAAGCTCCATAACATGGAACTTGAGTTCCTCTAGCAGCAAACACTTGTCGCAGATGTAATCACCGTGAGCCTCAATGGGGTCCACCGGCTCCCACATCTCGCAACAGTAACACATCACCTGCTCCATTCTATATAATTAATTAAATTTCTTATTATTAGTTATGAAGACCCTGCCCAGATATAGATGATAATATCACACCACTATTCAATAGGACTTACCAACTTAAAGGTATACAAAAGAGAAGGAAGAAAACCAACCAACCAGCTAATCACCAACCTCCTCCTTGAATACTGTCTGTGGGGCCTGTTTGGTTGACTCGTCTCGCTGCTCCGCTTCCGCAGTGCTGTCTAAGCCTGGGAGTGGGGGGAAAAAACAGAGCAAAAAACACACCCTCACCTCCCACTTGCCCGAATCTCCCACTTACCAAAACTCCAGCAGCACTCAATGCACAAAGCACTCCGTGCACAGCACTAGCCCCTCCCCTTTTATACCCGGATTCTACTTCCGGTTTAAACTGCCCAATAGTTTAATATACCCTTAAAAAATTAAACTTACTTCAAATAATTGACTTAACACTAAAATTCACAAAATACACTTAAATGATTTTTGTCCCACTTACCAAAACTCCAGCAGCACTCAATGCACAAAGCACCTGACATTCACGATGGCGAAATCTGCGGACCCGTGGTCAGCCAGGCAACAACGCCAGCTCGCCGCGGTGTCCGAATTCACCACGGACATCCGGCACGTCTCCGGTCGAGACAAGGTGGTGGCCGACTGCCTATCCCACCCCGCCGTCCACCTGGCAGTGGACTATGCTCAACTGGCAGCGGAGCAACGCACCGATCTGCTCTCCGCGCCCACTACCCTCCCAGGGCTGTGACTGACCGACGTCGCCTGCGGCCCGTCCGCCGTCACAGTCAAATGCGACACCTCCTTGGCGCAATCCCGCCCCGTAGTCCCGGCGTCCTGGCGAAAAGGGGTGTTCGACATCGTCCACGGCCTCTCACACCCCGGCACCCGCGTGTCCATTAGACTGGTGGCCAACCGATTTGTCTGGCGCGGCCTGCGCAAAGATGTGCGCGTCTGGGCCAGGTCCTGCATAGCTTGCCAGCGTGCCAAAATCCACCAGCACGTCAAAGCCCCACTCGAGGAATTCACCGTGCCAGAAAGAAGGTTCGACCACGTCCACATCGACCTCGTCGGCCCCCTGCCGCCATCACAAGGTCACACGCACCTGAATCGTGGACCGTACCACCCGCTGGCCCGAGGCCATTCCACTGACGTCCACCACCACCGCCGACATCGCGAGGGCATTCATCGGTACCTGGGTCGCTCGGTTCGGCATCCCCTCCGACATGGCGTCGGATAGAGGCCCGCAGTTCACCTCTGATCTGTGGGCCGCCATCGCCCGAAACCTCGGGGTGGCCGTTCACCGCACCACGGCTTACCACCCCCAAGCCAACAGACTGTGCGAGCGTTTCCACAGGTCCATGAAGGCGTCCCTCCGCGCCAGCCTCGAGGACGAGGCTTGGATCGACCGCCTCCCGTGGGTGCTACTCGGCCTACACTCTGCTGTCAAGGAAGACCTGCAAGCCTTGGCGGCGGAACTAGCGTACGGCCAGCCGCTGCACGTACCCAGAGAGTTCCTGCCCACTGCCACGACCCCCTGGTCGGCTGACCAGCAACGCTGCGCTTTCGCCAACCGAGTACAACAGTTCGCTCCGGTACCCACCGGCCGGCACGGCGAACCAGCAACCCACGTACCACCTAGCCTGCACATGGCCAAATTTGTTTTTGTGCGCCATGACGCCTACCGAGGACCTCTGCGGCCCCCATACGACGGACCCTACAAGGTACTCCAGACAGGGAACAAGTTCTTCCTCCTCAAAGTGGGCGGCAGAACTGACAAGGTGTCGGTCGACCGGCTCAAGCTGGCGCACCTAGAGCCTGACGAACCCGTGCAAGTGGGCCAACCCCCACCGCGGGGCAGACCGCCTAAGAGCCCGACCGCCCCGCTCCCGACACCAACCGCCAAGAGCCGTTCCAGCCGTGCCATCAAGCCGGTTCGTACACTCCCTACTAGCGGATTCTGGGGGGAGCTGTGTGGCGTACCGATCACAGAACGGACACAATCTGCTTTCCGGTCCATAGACTATAAATCAGGCGTCATGCCTTTAAGAAGGATCACACCTTTAAGAAACTCGATCTGCAACATAGTTAAGCCCAGAGCGGGGGAGGAGCAGTCGAAGCTGTGCACTGATGAAAGAGAGTTGTACTTTGTGTAGTCTCTGACTCCATTTTGTGTTCAGCATGCAGCCTCAACAATTAAACCGTTTCTGTTGAACCTCTCCAAGTTCAGTATTTTTTGCTAGGAGTACGTAGACTCCTACAGAATGAGTAAATATTCTTTTAAGAAAAGCACAGTGGGTTGATCATTTCAGAAAGAAGCAAATTGGAAGCTCAGAACTCCCTTGGAAATGCATTACTCACATTGGCACACGGATGCTAACAACCCAAATGCCTGTGGGTGAGTGTCCCTTTAAATTCAGCTTCCAGTCATGTCAGTCAGCTTGTGAAGCCAATCAGTTTTACTCAGCTGGTTGGGCGACGGGCAGGTTTTCTGACCCACCCAGTTAAAATCGCATCACGGTCCAAATGATGTCATTGGACCCCAATTTGAATTTATTCATGAGGCACCCACCTGGGCGCATTTCTGATGGGAATCAGCTCTGAAGTTAAGATGGCAGTCAGCAAGTTTTAACCGCTCACCTGCCCCGTTTCTGCCGGGCAGATTGGGTTAAAATTGGAGCCAGAAACTCAGACATACATGAGCTGGAAACCAGGAAAAAGCAAAGGCAGGGACCACGAAATTGAGCCAAATCACAGAATCATACAGCACAGAAGAAGGCCATTCAGCCCATCGTGCCTGCTCTGTGAAAGAGCTAGCCAATTAATCCCACTCCCCTGCTCTTTCCCTATAGCCCTGCAATTTTTTCCCCTTTCAAGTATTTACCCAATTCCCTTTTGAAAGTTATTGAATCTCCTTTTTACCACCCTTTCAGATAGTACAAGATTTATATACATATTTAGGGAGAAATTGAAGAACTACATGTGCAAAAGACACTTTTGTACCCAATCACAAGGGATTGCTATGGTAACATCCCTGGGTTACTCCATCATACATGCAGTTATAGGGCAGTGAGTAAACTCCCATAAAAGTAATACGATAGCGAAATACTGCAGATGCTGGAAATCCAAAATAACAACAGAAAATGCTGGAAAAACTCAGCAGGCCAGGCAACATCCGTGGAGAGAGAAATATCCGTGGAGAGAGAAATAGAGTCAACGTTTCGGGTCGAAAGGTTCTGAAGAAGGGTTTCGACCCGAAATGTTGACTATTTCTCTCTCCATGGTTGTTGCCTGGCCTGCTGAGTTTTTCCAGCATTTTCTGTTGTTATTTCCCATTGTGGCGACACGCCACCACTGGACATAATCCGCTCACGGCGGCATGGACAGTTTAAGCAGATGCCCCCAGCCGGGGGCCCTTTCCTCCAGCAACTTGTTTCCCGCAGGGACAGGCTGCCGGGAGCACTTCCTGTCTGGGAAGTATTTAAGTGGATGCGTGGGCTTTTCCAGTTCCTTTTTGCCATGAGGTAGAATAAAAGCGGTTGTGTTTTACTAGCTCAGGTCTCGACTCCCACGTTTGCCGCGGTACCTCAACACTGGTGACCCCGACGCTCAGGACGAATCCTAAGCTAGCATGGCGGATACAAACGCAGTCACGGTTAAATTACCGGACTTCTGGGAGAACCTGGCCGAAGCCTGGTTTGTTCAAGCAGAGTCCAGATTCCGGCTGAAACACATTACAGTCGACACCACAAAGTACGACTACCTCGTCTCCACTCTCACCTATGCCACAGTCCCCAAGGTTTGGGCAGCGCTGTAGAATCCACCACCGGACGGCAAGTACGAACATCTGAAGGCTGCGCTCCTTAAAAAATTTCAAACGTCCTCTTACCTGCGCCACTGCCAACTCCTTGACCTCCCCGGCCTTGGTGACGTTTCACCATCAGACCTGCTTTCCCACATGCTGTCGCTCTCGGACGACAAAAACCCCGGCGCCCTCTTTCGCATGCTTTTCATTCGGCAGCTCCCCGCCAGCATCCGTCCGCTCATTGTGGAGTCTGGCTCCACGGACCTGAATGACATAGCCGAAAAGGCCGACCGGCTGCTCTCTGCACAGTCCGCTCGCGACGTCGCGCCCGACCTCACGGCAATGACCACGCGGTCTTCCCGGCCCACTAGGCCCGACCGCCCTACCACTCCGGGTCACTGCTACTACCACACCCGTTTTGGCGCTAGGGCCCAACGCTGCACGCCACCGTGTACTTTCAAACCCCCCCCCCCCCCCCGCGATGGCCGCGGGGCAAAAGGGGCCTCTACTGTACGTCACCGATGACAGAACCAACCGCCGATTTCTGTGCGACACAGGGGCCCAGCACAGCATCACCCCCGCCTCCGCCCTCGAAATCCAACGCGGCACACGGGGTATCATGCTGGCTGCAGCCAATGGCTCTGACATCCGCACATATGGCACCCGCATGGTCACGCTCGACCTCGTGGGCCGCCGCTACCGCTGGGAGTTCCTCACAGCCAAGGTCCTCCGCCCACTCGTCGGCGCAGACTTCCTACGCGCCCACGGCCTCCTTGTCGACATTCCGAGGCACCACCTCGTCAACATCAACACTATGGCCCCCATCCCCGGCGCATTTACCCCGGCCCGTTCGGCCGGCCTGACGACCTACTGCCTCGCCAGAGCCACGGACGACTACTCGGCACTCCTAGCCGAGTTTCCCGCCCTCACTAACCCGACCTTTTCGGCCAAAGCCGCCAAACACGGTGTGGAGCACTATATCCCCACCACCGGCCCCCCAGTTTCTGCCCACGCCCGCAGACTCAACCCGGCCAAGCTGGAAATCGCGCGGGCCGAGTTCACCACCATGGAACAACTCGGCATCATCCGCCACTCCAGCAGCCCTTGGGCCTCGCCCCTCCACTTCGCCTCCAAGCCCGGTGGAGGCTGGCGCCCTTGCGGGGACTACCGCCGCCTTAACGACGCCACCACCCCCAACCGATACCCGGTGCCACACATCCAGGACTTCTCGGCCCGATTGGCCGGACGAACTGTCTTTTCCAAAGTCGACCTGGTGCGCGGTTACCACCAAGTCCCCATACACCCCGCGGACATCCCTAAAACGGCCGTCATCACCCCATTCGGCCTGTTCGAGTTCCTGAGGATGCCCTTCGGCCTCAAGAATGCAGCCCAGGCTTTCCAGCGCCTGATGGACTCCGTCCTCCGGGACCTAAACTTCCTATTCGTCTATCTAGACGACATTCTCGTGGCCAGCTCCTCCAAACAGGAGCACCTCGAACACCTTCGCATCTTGTTCGGGCGCCTAGCCCAACACGGGCTCATCCTCAGCCCGGCGAAGTGCCAATTCGGCCTAACCGAGATCGATTTTCCTCAGTCACCACATCACCCCTGCTGGGGCCGTCCCCCTGCCCAACAAGGTGCAGGCCGTTCAGCAATTCCCCCGCCCCACAACCATCAAGGGCCTCGAGGAGTTCCTCGGGATGGTGAACTTCTACAACAGGTTCATCCCCAGAGCGGCAGCCCTCATGAAGCCCCTATACGACTCCCTCCGAGATAAATCCGGCAAGATGGACGTAGCCTAGACCACTGACACGTCAGCCGCCTTCGACGCCACCAAAAACGCGCTCGCCGACGCCACCCTGCTCGCGCACCCGAGGGCCGATGCCCGGGTCGCGCTCACCACCGACGCCTCCGACCACGCGGTCGGCGCAGTGTTCGAGCAGTGGGTCAATGGCGCGTGGCAGCCACTTGCCTTCTACAGCCGCCAACTGCGCCCCCCGGAGGTCAAATACTCCACTTTCGACCGCGAGCTTCTCGCGCTCCACCTGTCGGTCCGCCATTTCAGGTTCCTCCTGGAAGGCCGCCCCTTCACCGCGTACGTGGACCACAAGCCGCTCACATACACGATAGCCAAGCACACCGAACCCTGGTCCGCTAGGCAGCAACGCCAGCTCGCGGCCGTGTCCGAGTTTACTACGGACATCCAGCACGTCTCCGGTAGAGACAACGTTGTCGCCGACTGCCTTTCCCGTCCCGCCATCTGCGCGAATCACCTCGCGGTCGACTACGCGCAACTAGCAGCGGCCCAGCTCACGGACCCAGACCTCCTCTCGGCGGCTACCAGCCTGCCAGGGCTACGCCTAGTCAAGGTTGCGCACGGGCCCGAAGCCACGGCAGTCACTTGCGACGTCTCACTCGGCCAACCCAGGCCGGTCGTCCCTGCAACCTGGCGCCGCCGCATCTTCGACGCGCTCCACGGGCTCTCCCACCTGGGTTCCCGCGCATCCGTCAAACTCCTCTCCCAGCGTTTCGTCTGGCGCGGCCTCAGCAGAGATGTTCGGACTTGGGCCACCTCCTGCCTCGCCTGCTAATGGGCTAAGGTACAGCTGCACACAAAAGCACCCCTGGGAGACTGAGGTACCCAGCCGCCGCTTCGACCACGTACACGTCGACATAGTCGGTCCCCTGCCGCCATCGCAAGGCCAAACTTATCTCCTCACAATGGTCGACCGCTACACACGCTGGCCTGAGGCAGTGCTGCTGACCTCCACCACCACAGCCGACATCGCCAGGGCGTTCGTTAACACCTGGCTTGCGAGGTTCAGCGTACTGGCCGACATAACCTCCGACAGATGCGCCCAGTTCACCTCCGAACTCTGGACGGCCACAGCACGCAACCTCGGGGTGACGCTCCGCCGAACCACGGCGTACCACCCGCAGGCCAACGGGCTTTGTGAACGCTTCCACAGGTCACTCAAGGCCTCACTCCGCGCCGGCCTGCAGGACAGTACCTGCACTGACCGCCTACCGTGGGTGCTACTAGGCCTACGCACCGCAGTCAAGGAAGACCTCAAGTCCTCGGCAGCGGAGTTAGTCTACGGACAACCGCTGTGCGTCCCAGGCAAATTCCTTCCGGAGGCTACCACGCCTTGGTCGGCCGAACAGCAGCGGCTCAACTCTTTCTCTTCCGCTCAGCAGTTCGCCCCACTTCCGGTCAACCGACATGGCGAACTCGCACCTCACGTCCCGCCAAATTTACAGCAGGCGCGCTTCGTCTTCGTGCGACACGACGCGCACTGCGGGCCCCTGCGACCCCCGTACGACGGACCGTACGAGGTGCTACAAACCGGGGACAAGGTCTTCAAGCTGCGACTCGGTGACAGGGTCGACACAGTCTCCATCGACCGGCTCAAACCAGCACACACAGAACCAGGGGAACAGGTCCCCGTGGCCCGGCCTCCAACTAGAGGCCGTCCCGCCAGCACAGCCGGCGGCGAACCGCCCAGCCCCACCAACTAGACCGGCGACCACTCAGAGCCGCTGCGGCAGAACCATCAGACCACCGTCACGACTCGTCCACTCCTCCTAAGCGGATTCGGGGGGGAGCTCTGTGGCGACACGCCACCACTGGACATAATCAGCTCACGGCGGCACGGACAGTTTAAGCAGACGCCCCCAGCCGGGGGCCCTTTCCTCCAGCAACTTGTTTCCCCACAGGGACAGGCTGCCGGGAGCACTTCCTGTCTGGGAAGTATTTAAGTGGATGTGCGGGCTTTTCCAGTTCCTTTTTGCCATGAGGTAGAATAAAAGCGGTTGTGTTTTACTAGCTCAGGTCTCGACTCCCATGTTTGCCGCGGTATCTCAACACCATAAAAGTAAGATGCTCAGACCTATTACAGGAGCGACCAATACCAGAGTCTGGGAAGGCATCGATAGCAGACCCAAATTTGTAAAAGATGCTAAAACTGAAGGCTGTTGTAGCAGTAGGGAAGTACAATGCAGTAGAAATATCAGAAACTTGGATAACTCCAGAGAATGGTAATAAATTTGGCATATAGAGTGTTCAGAAAAGAGAGTGTGGTAGCCCTATATACCAGGGACAATTGGGAGGTAAATGCAGTTGATCCTGTTGAAGGTAAAAAGCTACACAATGAACAAATGTGGTTAGACATCTCTGATGTCCCCTCCCATAGACAAAAGGTCCCATGGCACATTTCAAAGAAGAGCAGGGATGTTCTCCCGGTGTCCTGGTCAACATTCTCCCTCATCCAACATCACCAAAATAGATCACATTTTTTAAGTATTTCATTGGCTTTGGGATGTTCTGAGGTTGTGAAAGGCGCTTTATAAATGGAAGTTTTTTCTTCAAAGGATATGGAGAAAGGACAAATAAGTGATATCAGTGTACATAACACCAGCTGCAAAGTGTGATGGACTGAATGGCCTCTTGTGCTGTATTTTCTACGATTCTATGTTGGTTCCATAGTGGATCCCAATTGAGGTACTCCTGTCCTTCCAGTCAAAAGGAGAAAGTGCAACAGTGCCAGGTGGGGGCTGAAAAATCGACAAGGAAATCTGGGTAAAATGCTTAAGATCTGAAAGCCTGTCTGTAATAAAAGGAAGAGTTAGATATTTGATTAATCTTGTAAGAAACAATGGGCCATATTTTGCACCCCTATGGGTGCGTACAAAGTGTGAACGCGCCCATAGGGGCCGCGCAAGTTCCGGGTTTAGGCATGCCCGGGAGATGGGCCTCGGCAGGTGGAGAGTTGCGCTATTTGCCCAACTTCCACCCGTTGGATGCCTGTGAAATTCTTAGGCCTGCTTTTACCGGCATGAGTTGTAAAAAATACAAAAAAATGTTGTCACTCATTTATACATTAAAAACCCTGTCCAATAAGGTAAGTTTATTTTTAGCCCCATTAAAACATGTAATTTTTTTTTCAAAAAATTAAATTTTCGTTTAAAATATTAAATTAAATGGCATTTTAATTAATTTTAAATATGTATGTAACCCCTTCACAGTTCTCTAGATATATGTGAGATGTGGTCTCTGTTGTAGACAGTATTCTATAGTCCAGTAAGGAGATCACTACTACAATGGCTTAATTCTAATTATCTTACTGTCTGATGTTAAAACTATAAAGTATCAGAAGATTACAGGTCAATGAACTAAATTAGACATTTGCATGCATTAGAATGAATCTAGACATCATAAACATACATTCTCCATTTACATGGATTCAAAGGAGAATCTGTCCCTGTGTCCAAATTCGAGTGCGCTCTTTCGTTGGCGCGCATAAGTTGGAGCTCATGGTATGTATAATGTCTGCAAGACTTACGACTCCGAACCCCTTCATTGAACTCTCTTCACGATCACTGAATCCCACTTTGAGTTCTGGATGCAGAGCACACAGCAGCAGCTGGAGTTGGTGACTCTCTCTCTCTCTCTCTCTCTCTGCAGCTTTTCCAAGTAGGTCCCCATCAGCACGAGGCAAGCAGCTCTCCCCAGACCTCTGCCTTGCAGATCTGGGTTCAGACGACGATCCCCCGGCACTGGTGACTTGCAGCCAGCCAGTTCAGGATGCAGTGCTACTAATACGAAGGGCAGCGGCCGATTTTGGAAGCCCGGGACGGGATGCGGCAGCCATTTGCCTCCTGAGCCCTCTTTTCAGAGCTCCTGCCCTCTTCTCTTCCAGTCGCTTCCCTTTTCCCGCTCGAAAAACCCCGACTCCACCCCTTCCTCCTGGGGTTTCTGCCTGGAGACTGCGCAGCCTCACTGTCTGCAACAGTTGATACTGGTGCAGAATTATGGAAAGTATGCTCTTAGTCACATTGTGTCCTTAAAAGTTCTTGCCGTACCTTCACATGGGCAACTTTAACCCAGGGATTTATAACAATGATAATACAGTGTCTAAGTTAAAGATTGATAACCATACTTAGCGTACATAACATTTCCAATGGGTATTGTGGTGTATGTAACCTGTTCCACCTTAAGAGAACTACTTTAAGAGATGTACTACTTTCTCTTGGCTGCTGTATACTGTAATACCGGTGGTGACCACACCGGTATATTAAGTGTTGTGTAAGGATTTGCTGGGCAGTTTAGCCCTGACCTCCGAATAGTAAAGACCTGTTAAAAGTTATTCTTGTTGTCTGTGTCCAGTGATTGATCCTAAACATAACTGGGACACACAGACTCAGTGGCGACAAGTACGATCTTACCCTGCGGCAGTTTTACATCCAAGGCAGCTTCGTCCTCAGAACGGGCGTCGAGAAGAGGCATCCGCCCTCATCATCCTGCTGAGCACCATCGCATGGGAGGCATCGAGAACCCGGGTTAAAAAGAAAAAGAATTCTGACCACAAAGCCCTCCATCAGTGACAGGCAGTGATCATCCCTTCTACCACGGTGGTGGGTAAGCCGATCTACGACACGAGCAGAAAGTCGGCCGCGTTGGCTGTGGAGTAGGGGAGGGAAAACGGAGGAATAAGGGCGGAGAGCTCGACCACGGCCGGTAGAAAGGGCCGGGCTGCAATCGAGGCCGAGAGGCGCAGCGACTGGGGCAGCTTAAGGCTCGAGAGCCGCGGAGAACTCAAACGCAGCCGGTGTACAGGACCGGGCTGCAAGCGGGGCTGCGAGGCAAAGCAGCGTCGGGGAGTTGAGAAGCTTAAGGCACGAGAGCCACGGAGAATTCAAACGCAGCCGGTGTACAGGACTGGGCTGCAAGCGCGGCTGCGAGGCAAAGCAGTGTCGGGGAGTGAGAACCGCTGGGGAGGCGAGAACGGCAGCAGCAAGGCAATCGCCATTGCAGCCAGCGGGGGAAGGCGGCAAACGCGGGAATCCGCCATTGTAGTCGGCGGGGGAAGAAGACGAGCGCGGGAAAGACCGCCAAGCGCGGGAAGCCGCCATTTTAGTAGGCGGGGGAAGAAGACAAGCGCGGGAAGCCGCCATTTTGAAAAAAAAATTGCAAGGATGCCTAAACATGGGAGCATTAATACCTTTGATAGCAATATCGAAGATTGGATCACGTATGTAGAATGCATGGAAGTGTATTGTAAAGCAAATAAAGGTACCAAATGATGAGAAAGCACTAACCTTATTAAGCTCAATGGGTGCGAAAACATACGGGCTATTGAAGCACCTTCTATCACCAAATAAACCGGCGGATCAGACTTTCACGAATATTGTTACTGTCCTGAAAGATCATTTAAACCCCACGCCGCTGATGATAGCGGAACGATTTAAATTTTACAGAAGAACGCAGCTGAAAGACAAAAGCAACGCTGAATTTTTAATTGAACTGCGTAAGCTAGCAAAGTACTGTCTGTTTGGAACAGGACTAGCAGATGCGCTGAGAGATAAATTTGTGTTAAAAGAAGGAACACAAAAGCGACTGCTTGAGGAGAATGAGCTTACGCTTGATAAAGCTGTCACTATTGCAGCATCACACGAAGCCGCAGCGAGAGGCACTGCAGAAATGCAGCTACGGTCACCGGAACTCAGCACCAATCAAATGGTCTTGGGTACAGTAAAATGTTATCGTTGTGGAAAGACAACGCACGATCAGAACCAGTGCTGGTTCAAAAATCAGGAATGCAGAAAATGTGGCAGGCTTGGTCACATAGCTAAAGTATGCCGGTCAGGAAAGAAGACCAGCAACAAAAAGTCACCGCAGGAAAAGTACAGAAAGGTACACAAGGTGACAGAGAACAGTTCGAACGAACAGAAGTCAGATTCAGACTCCAGCAGTAATGAACTGGGTAGTCTAAGAGTACACAATGTTGGTAAGGAAGCAGACCTCCAAACAATTTGGGTCACACTTCAGATAGCAGGAGTCCAAGTGAAGATGGAATGCCAGTCCATATTCATTTTCCTAATCCACTCCCGTCCCAGTAGTGGACACTGGATCGGCATTGACGGTCATGAATAAGAAAGATTACAAAAGGTTATTCCCACATATTCCCCTACGGGATACGGAGATTGTATTGAAAACATACACGGGGCAAAGAGTATACCCCATCGGGAAGATAGAGGTAAAGGTGGTCCACAAGGGCAAAGAAAGCCGAGGAATGGACTTATATGTGCTACCTGTGGGAGGTCCACCACTACTGGGACGGGAGTGGATTAGGAAAATGAATATGGACTGGCATTCCTAAAAAGCACTAACGGTAGATTCCGGTACAAGAGATGTCAAACCTAAACGATTGTCCAGAATATTGGACGATGCTAAAGAGGTGTTCCAACAGGGACTGGGAACACCGAGAGGAATTACAGCAAACATCAAGGTTGAAGAACATGCAAACCCGAAATTTTTCAAAGCCAGACCGGTACCTTATGCAATACGACCTGCTGTGGAAGCTGAGCTGGAAGGGCTGGAACGTTCAGGAGTACGGTCTAAGGTAGACTGGAGTGAGTGGGCCATGCCCATTGTCACCATCATGAAGCGTTCATCGAGCAACAAGCCGGGGGAACCGGGGAAGGTTCGCATCTGTGGAGATTTCACGATCACTGTTAATCCGGTGCTTCACACGGTGCAGTATCCACTTCCGCGGATTGAGGATATCTTCGCTTCGTTGTCTGGCGGGAAACACTTCACCAAGATAGACCTGGCGCAGGTGTACTTACAGATGGAAGTTGAGGAAGAGTCACGCCAGTATCTCACGATCAACATGCATAGAGGCTTGTACCGGTATAATAGACTGGTTTTTGGAGTGGCATCGGCTCCGGCAATTTGGCAGAGGGCCATGGAGCAGGTATTACAGGGAATTCCAGGTACACAATGTTACCTGGACGATATTCTGATTACAGGAGATGATGACGAGGAACACCTTGCAAACTTGGAACTGGTGCTCACCAGATTGAAAGAATATGGTCTTCGAGTTAATCGCCAGAAATGTGAATTCTTTCAGAAGCGGATCTCGTACTGTGGTCGTGTCATTGACCAGGAGGGGCTTCATAAGTCTCCTGACAAGATCGAAGCTGTTGTGAAGGCTCCCGCTCCGGATAATGTATCCCAATTGAGGTCGTTTCTAGGGTTGATTAACTATTACCATAAGTTTCTGCCAAATTTATCCACAGTGCTGCACCCGCTGAACGCTCTTTTACAGAAGGGAGTACCATGGAAGTGGAGCGAGGACTGTAAGAGGGCCTTTCGCGAAAGCAAGGCATTGATCACCTCAGAGGAAGTGTTGGCTCACTTCAACCCAACGCTGCCTATTCGTTTGGCTTGTGATGCTTCTCCATATGGTATTGGGGCAGTACTCTCACACAAGTTGCCAAATGGCCAGGAGAGGCCAGTTGCGTTCGCATCCAGATCATTGACCTCCGCTGAGCGCAACTATGCTCAGACAGATAGGGAGGCTCTCAGCCTTGTGTGAGGAGTAAAGAAGTTTAATCATTACCTGCAGGGCCAAAAGTTTACGCTTCTGACAGACCACCAGCCGTTGGTATCCATTTTTAACCTTAAGAAGGGTGTTTCGGTGATGACAGCACAGAGACTCCAGAGATGGTCCCTTTTCCTAGGGGCACATCAATACCACAGGTGGGAGGAGAACACACAATACATAACAGGATGTGCACTTGTGATGCTCTAACCTGCAGTGCTATGGACCAAGAGCTGGGAAGTGGGATTAGGCTGGATAGCTTTTTGTTGGCCAGTGCAGACAGGATGAGCCGAAATGGCCTCCTAACGTGCTGTAACTTTCTATGATTCTATGAAAACAGCCCGGAACTCAAGAGGAGTGCCCAGCTGAACGATCACGGCCAGCACCCCACATAAAAAAGGGAAAGGGGGTAGGTGCTGGCAGTTGGCCAAAATAAAAATGGCTGCCTGGCACCTGCCTTTTAAGTAGTGCCGCCGCCGCTGCAAAAACACCCCCTGACCCTGTTGGACATATTGTCCGGCGATAGGTCAGGGGGCGCAAGTGAAGTATGTGGCCGGGGTGCAAACGGGGCGCTGCACACAGGATGACGTCATTGCCGGTGGCGCAGCAGCACAGGGCGCTACCGGCTACTGCCGCCGCTAACCTCCCAGTGAATTTTGCAGGAGGCATTGGCGGCGCCGCACCCTGGCGCCCCCCTAACAAGAGGCGCAAACCAACCTGATTTTTCCACCGTAGTGTCAAAAAGCATGAAGAGGAATCCAGTGTACATAATGGCCACTAGATGGAGTAAGTGTATTTTTTAAATTAAATTATAATTTTACAAACCGTTATAGATTCTTACATGGCTTTATAAAGGATATGTGATAGAGTAGTGGATGCTGTAAGTGAAGTACATTAGCCACAATGGGGAGCCTGAAACTCACTTCTATTTAAAGCACATTTGGGACCTGCCGCTTATTCTCTGGCTTCTGATCTTTACAGAGCTCAATCTGACTACACTTCTCCATCTCATACATCCCTGCTGGGATCAAGCAGTCTTGTGTTGCACAAACAGCACCAGTCATCTCCTCCCCTCTGCATCACACAGTCCTTTTCTTTGAAAACAAGCTTGAATTTACAGTTATACAGGTGGAGAGGAGACTACAATGGGGATAAAAATAAATCAATGTATATTGCGAACCTTTAAAGCTTCGAGAACATCTGTGAAATTGCTCTGAAAACTGTAAATACTTGAAAGACCTTAATCATTCAGAGCCATCTGCACAGTGGCAGTACACCAGAATTCTGCTTGGTTACTGCAGATCAAAATGACAGTCAATTTCTGACTTAGTGGAAGATTTCACATCTTTAAAAGTTTTAATTAAAAGTTTTATTTAATTCAAACTTTAATTTGTACATGCAGGTTTAACTTACAAAGAATGAGGAAGATCATGGAAATGGCAAGCAAACATTCCTCTACATGCTGGTGGTCGTTTGATATGTGTGAGCAAACTAAAATAATTGCCCAGATTATTACTTTAAAAGTAAGCCATGAAAATAGAAGTTAAAATGCAAATTAGTGAAAAGTAAATTTAGAACAAAGCAGGAAAACTTTTACTGGGGTTGGGGAGGGGGGGTGGGGAGCAGACAAAGAATTCCTCTGTGCGTTTGCAGGAACAAAGTGATAAACTATTTAAAAAGAATGCGGATAAAGATTTTGCCAAATATAACAGAGGAAATATTTCCCAGTGATAAATGTTTGGAATAATCTAGCGAGCAAAGTGATGGAGACAAATTTAAAATGTATTTCCTCAGACCTTTTGAGTAGAAAACAAATGCTAACACAAAGGAGTGCTATACTGCAGATGTCCACCAGGTGGCACCTCATGTTTATCAGCTTCACAAATGTATTTTTTTGTTAAGATTTCAACTCATCCTCCGCCACACCACCCCCTCCTCTGCCACCCCTCCTCCACATCACACACTTTATAAATGGATGGAGATAGGGCAAAATGGGATGGGGAGGCTCTTTTTAAAGTATGTGAAAGGCATCTTTTTAAACATTAATTTTATAGAGCCCAATCAATAGATTTAAATTTGGAGGGTCTTTTGCTGTCTGGCACCAGCTCATTGCAATGAATCTGAAGAGCTGGGTTGGGAATGAACACCAGAGTACAAATAGACTTAAATTAACAGGTACAACAGTGAATTTTGAAACACGTAGAATATACATCAAATTACTATTTATTATTCATTAAGTTCTTTGGCAAACATATGCACCTTTCCAATATAATGGCTGGAATTTTGCAGGGGGTCAGCGGGTGTGATCGGTGGCGGGTCGGATGGGAAAGTGATTCTTTTCCACAACGGGTTGGGACCCCGCTGTGAACCCGCTGCCACGCGCCTTTCCCGATGTTGGATCTGTCAGCGCTGAGCAGACCTGACACACAGCGGCGGGTTCACAGCGGGGGACCCAATTCAGGTAATTAGTGGCTTGTTTAGAGTCACCTAACAATGATTTTCAACTTATCTTTTGCATTTGACAGCTCGCCCATGGGGTCCACGCTGGTCGTGAACCACGTCTGTGAAGCTGAGGCGGGAGTTCAGTGGCCATTGAATCAGCTGTTGAGTTGACAGCTTCAAATGTACAGTAAAAGCTCCCACCTTACAGAGATATCTTCCCTCAGCCACAACTCTTCCTCACTGCATTTCCACAACAGATTCGCTATGCTGCAAGTCTTTACACAAATCACCATCCAGTCTGAGCTCATTACCTCTCCCACCATTGACAGATCACTTCTGTAATCTCTACTTCACCTGCCATCTATTCCATCACATGGGTGCCCTTTATACTCTCACCTTGGTCCTCAGAATCCCACCACGATGAGCCCCAACAACCTTCTCCGCAATCAACAGATGCTGCACAGGACATCAGCACCCGACCACATTGCTGCCCGGGACACCAGGGGTGGCCTCAATATGGTCAGATTTACTTCACTTGATGCTGTACACCCTGGCTGCCACATGATGTGCCAGGTTGGCACCACCCCACACCAACACCATAAAGCATTCCTACAATGCCCAAACCATTCCTTTCACACTCATCACCATTGTGGGGGTTACCGTTATGTCTCATCATTCACTGCAACTCACTCAGCCACTTCCAAAGGTTCACACAAATCTGTCCAAGAATGCAAAGTGTTGAAAATAAAAGGTTTCAATGTTTGACACCGCATTAACAGAAACTTTACATGAACATTGCATAAAGCACCCAAGTGCCTACCCTTGTGTGTTGTTAGTTGGTATGATTGAATTAGTATGAGGGCAAGTGTGAGGGGTGGCTAGTGAGATGGGGATGTGATAATATAGATAGATAGAGAGGGATGGATGGAGGTCCAAGGTAAGTTTGTGAGAGTAAGGATGTGCAGGAGTAGGGTAGGGAAGGCAGAGTGATGGGGATGTGATGAGAGGCACAGCAGGATGAAGTTGAGTGTAGCTTTGTACTAACGTTTCGTGATCTACTGAAATCATTGAAACATTTGCGGCACTGCACCCAGGTCCTTCTGACCACATCCCTGCCTTTGCCCTCCTGTGCAATGTGCAACCAGGCTGTGTTGATCTCTTGGGGAGGTCTCTTCTGCCCATAGGAAGGGAAGATGACCTCCCTGCGTGCTGTGGCTACCTCCATAAGCATATGGAGGGAATCATGGGAGAGCCTGGGTACTGCCTTGTGCCTTTGTGCAGTGCTAGTCAGTGTTTGCAGCACCTCAATGCTGTAGAACACTGACGGCACAACTGTCAAAATCAATTTGGACATGGTCCCTTTAAGGAAACCGGCTGATGATGCATCATCAAATGACGTCACCAGACCCGCTTCCTCTAATTGGCCGGGAAACGTGCTGGGCGGGCTTAACAAGCCCAATCAAGGGAAATTCATTTCACAGAGCGGGGTGGAGCCAGCAGCGGGGTCGGGACCCGCCACTGACGTCGTCCGCCACGGACCCGCCGAGGTCAGCAAAATCCTGCCCATTGAAGGGGTGATTTTGCAAGGCTCCCCAGATTTCAGAATCTGCCCTATGGCATTTTATCCCTTTCTCCAATCTATGCTAACCAGGAGAGGAAATAACCTTTTGTAATTTTTTCCCTTCCTTAATCCAAGGCTACTGCGGCAACCCAGTAACCTGACAACAGCCCTGGCCAGAGATTGAGAGAGAGACGGGAGTGTCTTGTTTGGCTTCGTAGACACCACATTTCCCCACTGGTGGTGGATATTGTTTTATATAACAGATGGTAATAGAGAGCACAAATTATCATTTATGGGTTCTATGCTTTGATCACTCATTGTGAAGATAAACTTCCTGATATATCACTCCTAAATTTGCCTTTTACTAGTTGAAACCCGTGACCCTCTGACCTACTTTCATATTATTAAGTCATTTTCCAGATTTACTTTGTCCACACCATTTAAAATCTTGCATACCTCTAAGATAATTTCTCAGATGTCCCCTTTCAAAGTTGAAGATTCAAATTTCTTTTGAGCCTTTACTCATAATTGAAACCTTTAAGACTGAGGCTCGTCCTTGTGACTGTGCTCCGCATCGCTTGTTTGCCTCCCTTGTTTCTCAGCAACCAGAACTGGACAAAACACTGAAGAGCTCTGTACAGTTTGATCTAACTTCTATTCTACTGTTTTGGCTATGTAGTGACATTCTATTGGCTTTGTTGATTGCATGTGTTGGGCATTTTTAATCCACTAAATCTCCTAGGTTTCTTTCAACCTCATCCTTAGCTATTTCAGCAACATTCATGGAGTGTCGTGTTGCCTATTTTTCCTTCCTACGTATAATATTTTACATCGGTCTGTATTACATTTTATCTGCCATTATTTCGCCCACGTACAAATGTTATCCAGATCATTCTGTGAACTCTGAACTACCACTTCCAGTTTGGCATCATCTGCAAATTTAACCTATTTGCAGTCAAGAATGTCATTTGAATTTGTAAATGGTAATACAATATAAACTTACGAATGGATAGATTATATTTTCCAGAAGACATCAGAGCAAGCGATTTAAGCAGGAAACAATCAATTCATGTGTCTGTCCCTTATATCGGCACGAAACTTCTAATGGATTGCTTTTTTACCACTTGCTCTACTTTGAGAAAATTAATTTCTAATAAGCAAGTAGAAATACACGTGGAAATAAAACCAAATTGATGCTGGATCTGGTATTCTAAGCCACAGGCATTTCAAGGTATTTTAGATTTTGATCTTAATTTAAGTTACCATGTCAAAGGGTCCACACCTTTAAAAATGCCAGATTATTGAGACTTCATTAATTAAGATCATGGGGGAAAAATTCAGTTGGTTAGCATCTCCGGGGGGGGGGGGGGCGCGCTAACGGGGCACTAGGAACTTAGTGCCCGAGCACGGCGATTTTAGCGTCGCTTGCAAAATTGACCAGTCATTTTGCGGCGGCACTAAACACTACCACCATGATCTCCTGCGCCCGCAGAGCATGACATCAGTTGAGCGTGCAACACCCTGGTAGCGCCCCAGATCGGATATTGAGTCATGCCCCCTGCCTTAGTGCCTGCCGCTAGGAATGACAGGTAGAGGGGAACGTTTTCAAGTCGGGAAGGGGCTGGGGGAGCGCTATTTAAAGGCGTGCGCTTCCTGCCTTTTTTTGTTGGCAAAGTTTTTGGTACACGCAGGTTGAGAGGGAGAGACACGTCTGGAAAGATTTAACACTGCCCTAAGGAGTTTGGCCCTCAGCACCATTTTTGAGGTTCCTGAGCACTGAGCTCTTTCCCTGGGCCTATCCATTAGTGCTTCAAACACAATTGCTTTTGAGGTCTCTCCAGGCAGAGATTCAAGGCTGCAATGAGCAGGGTGTGGCTGGCCAACAAGATGGCCCCTCCCCTTTAAGAACTGGATGGCGCCAGTCTGTCTGGTTTACATGGTAACTGACATCGCCTGAGCTTCGGTAGCGTCTCGCTCCCCGACGTTAGCGCCTTAAGAGAGGTATGTAGCGCTTGATTTAGCGCTCAAATCACCTCCAGGGGCGAGGGGCGAATTTTGCAATTGGAGGAGATAATTGGCGCCGGGCGCTAAACTTTGTGCCCGGCCGATATTAACGCCCCAAAATGGATGATACCCAATTTTCCCCCCATATCTCTATAACAAAGAGCCTTGCATGTTCACTAGCTATTTACAGAAGAGTTCTCAGTACTGTACTGACCACTACTAAAAACTGTTCCCTTATGCACAAGCATGCTAGCAAAACACCTGAGCTATTTTCACAAAACTTCTGAATGTCATATAAATCATTGTGCTCCTCTGAGATTTCAGAGGTCAAGGCAAACAAGGATTAATGCATCAGTACTCTGACTTTAAAAATGCAGCAACCTTTTCTCCTGGGTTACTTAGACAATATTTGAAAAAAATGAAGGGAATCATTAGTTGCTAATATGACATTTTTGCTGCAAAATTCTTCTGGTTTGCATTTAGAAAATGACACTTATCCACACTAAACACTTTCATAGACCTAGAACAAGCAAGGCAGCTGATCAGTAGGATTTCCTTCAATACATACTGTTGAAATTATCAAAATTCTGATATTACTGTCAGAGGCCAAAAATTAAACCAAGTCTATAATGAAATTCTGTCGGTGACATTTTAATAAAAATCATTTTGGCATATGGTTAATTTAAGGTAATAAAAATTCTGCTGGATACCCAACGATTTACACTCTGAACACTACCTAGACTAGTAGTGCTCTGAAATGCTCATGTTTCATGTTCTTATGTTCACAAGCACTTGAATCTGCCACCCATACATAAACTTACAAGTGCCTTCAGCCCTGAAGCAGGCTCAGGTAATCTCACGATGGATACTGCGTTACACTAACATTTCCCTGGCCGTGAAGTGCGACTAATCAAATAATGTTGGAACGGTCCATATCTTCAGTGAGAATGGGTAAATTGCTTTTGCTTATCGAAAATTTTGCCCCAAGAGACAAATAAAATTTGGACCCGTAATTTCCGATGGGAGGCTTCCTGCGTGCAGATGCCTCCTATCGGGAAAAAAAATCTACGCCCTTACCGGAGGGCTCCCGAGGTCCGGCCATTTCTGATCCTGGGCCTCTCCACAGTCGAAATGCGCAGGGCCCAGGTATCCCAGGAGTGCAGGCGGTTCGCCAGCCTGGGATCACGTGGGTCAGGCGAGCCACTGGGCGAAGGGAACTCTTCATACTTTTGACAGATAGACCTGTCAAAAGTATGAATGGGGGTCACTGAAAAAAGATATCAAAACATTAAATACCTTTTTTTTTTAAATCACATTTTTAAAATGAGTTAAAATTACATTAAATTAAATATTTTAAACAAAAATAAAATTTTTGGAAAAAAATAATTTAAGTTTTTTACAGGGCTAAAAATAAACTTACCTTTTTTAAAAGTATTTTAAAATTATAAATGAGTGAAAAAATATATATATTTTTTACTTTTTTGAACTCTTATGCTGGTAAAAGCAGGCCTTACAAATCTTACACCTGGTAAAAGTAGGTGTAAGTGATTTCAGCGGGCAGAGGTTCTGCAGAAATCGGAACTCTTCCCCCCGCAGAGGCCCTTCTCCAGGGCAGGCATCCGATCTGTCAAGAGGATTCTTGACAGATCAGAAATGCCAGTTTTCAGCACATGTGCTTCGCATGCCTGAAACCGGCATTTCCGATATCCCTTCGGGTGGGTACACAGCTCGTACACACCCATAGGGATCGGAAAATACAGGCCTTGGTGTTTTGCTTATAAACTATCTCATGTTCCAAATATGTATTTGAACCTAACCAAATAAGCTTTTTCAGTCACAGATAGGATTACAAAACCAAAGAGCTCTGAACCTCTATAATAAGAAAGATAATGGGCTAGAATTTGCTGTCAAAATAACGGTGAGGCGAATTGCGCTGGCCGTTATTTATGCGATAATGGTACAACAACTTCAGGCGAGGGGTAGATGTACAGTTAATTCCCACTATCCAAAGTTAGCTGTCCAAGTTGCACCATCCGGTGTTAGTTTTGCGAAAATGGCATCTCGCTGTCTGCCTCATCATTGAAATGCATTGAATAGCGTGCAGTTGCTACATTTGCGCAGTAGATACGAACTAAATTCGCGACAGAAAGTTAAGTCGTCATTTCAAGTGTAAGTACTCTTAACAACATGATAAGTGATAATTACAGCCAATCAAACTCTGACATTGAAATTAACTATAACAAGTGTGGAGTCTCATTCCTTCAGGTTTTGATTGTTGTTGGAGATTTTTTTAAATGCCAAATTTTACTTTTTTTCTTACTTTTCTTTTCTGTCATTTTTTTCTTTCTGTCTTAATCCGGTCTTTCTTCCTCTCTCTTTCTGTACCTTGTAATAGAGCCACCTGGTGGACTACTGATGTATATAATAATAAAGCCATATGCAATACAGTTCTTCCCGTAAACCATGTTGTGCTGTTTTATATGTATGCTGTGTCTCAAGATATCACATACCTGATTTGACATGGAATTCACCCACTCGAATTTATACTTCCTTCTCAGTCCGTGTTGTTTATTTCTCAATCCTTCAATCTGATTGGTTAAGGAGATACACAGTTGCTTTCCCTGTTCACTCAGGTCTCAGATGCTCTGTTTACTTTGCTGTGACGTTATCAGCTCGCACTTTCAACCATGCAAAAAGTTTAAAAACATAAATTTGCAAGGGCAAGCCTAACTAATTAGATGCCCTGCTACAGCAAAATTTGGCCCAATAGTTTTACAGAATGAAGGTGGAAATACAAAATTATGGATAATCTTTTTCAGTAAATTTACTAACTTGGTGACACAAATTCACCACTTCTCTGCCCATTCTCCAATTTGGTCTAAGCTTATTTGTAGCAATTCAGTGATAGCTCGTTTTTGAGGCTGGAAGTTAACCCTTTTTTCCAGAATGTCCATGGAAACAAGTAATAAAGTAGCTGAAATGTCAGTACTTTTGTTACTGTATTAACCTCAAACTATTAAGTAGATACTTAACAATTTTAAATTTAAAAATTTTCTTCTGTTTGCCTTGGCTTTACTTTCCCAATTTTCCTCACTTTTATTATTTTACTTGGCTGGAAATAAAGCTGGCATTCTCATAGACCAAGGCTAGAACATATTTAATCCAGATGAGATGTATTTATGTCTACCTATTTCTTGCTCATTGGACCATTTCCTTCAAGCATTTAACTTCTCTTAAAGCTTCTAGACTTGACCTCTTGCATACAGTGTCGACGCTGCCTCATCTTGCCTGAAGTACACCTAATAACAAAAATGGAAAAGATAGGCAAAGAGACCTAAAGTTACTATAGCTTCATGTAATATACACTCCTAATGAATGATTTCCGTAAGACTAACCAGAGCACATATTAGATCAGGATACATATTATACTGTCCTACCAATTGGCCAGTCTTGCTGAGAATTTCTTCCTCTCAGGGAAGTGGAGAGTACATCTTATAATCTACATTAATGCTTTTGGGGTGTCTTATTTTGAGGACAATGTACACCTTAATAAGTGTGATTCATATTTTACTTGTACCTCATCTAAAATTTAAGCATAAGTAAATCTAGGATTGTAAATGCAATTATATATACAGTTGTACATTTATTCATTCTTTTGTGATGGTGTGAAAGCTCTTAAGCAACCTATTACATCATAAATAAAATAATTATTCCAAGGATGTTATTTCCTACCTGTAGAATATTTAACCTTGCTTCCAACTTAAGGAGTCATGCCCATTCTATTCATCTTCACTATCCTTGTTCTTCAAGCCATTAATTTCCCATGAAGGTGTCCCAAAAGACTAAATAATATATTTATTGGTCTTCAATATTACCTCCCTTTTTACACCCCACTTACCTTCTTGGCTTTATAGTAATCTCCTTCAGGAATCTAGGCTATTTTGAAGCTGTAGAATTCTTGAGGTGCTGTCACTCCTGCTCAGGTTAGGTTATGGGGAGGGAGGGGGGGATAAGATACCCATAATTATTTTTATTCTTTTAGATATGTGGCAATTTGCTATTCTGAAGCAATTTATCCAAGAGGCCAGGCAAAAAAAAGTAGTCACTCATTGGGCTAATTCAAGTCTGACTGCCGATTGAGAGATTTGAACTTTGTTCCACAGTATGGAAGTCCACCTTTGTTTTGGTCATCACCAAATCACTCCAGCACTACTTCTTAACGGTTCTTCTTGGGAATTCCCAAAGCTATTGCAAGATAAATTAGTGCAGTTATCTTCAGCCATGGGCCAACCATCCAGTCTTCTCCCTCCCATTCCGGTATCCTATGCTCATATACGTCGAGCTCCACCAAATAGTAGTGCACAACTTAATCTGTAGGTCATAACGTCCCAGAGCTACTCTCACTGTTCAGTATTTATGTATAAAAAGTGATTAACACACAATCCTGCTTTCTAACTCTCCTCAAAAATGGAGGCATGACCATAAAGTCCCCTCCCCCCAGCCCAAAATTTAAAAATAATCTACAAGCTCCAAGTTACACACCTTCATAGCAGATCATCTTCATACTTTGCTCTGTGCATTCATTTTAATAAATCTATGTTCGATGAGAAATAAATGTGGCCTTGCCCATCTCCAGAAAGTAAAACCAAAATCGCATTGTTTTAAATGTTTATGAATTTGTTAAGCTAATGCACAGTGGAAAATATCTGAAGTTACCTTCAGGCACAACGTACTTGCTACCTGTGAGGATACATATTGAATAAGAAGTAATAAATAATAATCAAGACCCTACTGCCTATTTTTTGTACTCAAAGTGAAGAAATGGGAACGGGACACTTTCTGCTCAAGTACTTAGAGATAGCACCATGCACTACCAGGTCAGGTATAGCAAGGGCCAGATACAGAATAAAGCTTCATCTACTCTACGACAATTTACCTTATTCACAACAGTCGAGAAGCAGGCCTTCCTGCACTAGTGTGACTTTTCTCCAGATTATACGTACCAGTCACCTTTATCACTTGAGTGAAACTGCCAATTTAATGCTAATCGGAGACAGATTTTGCCCAGTTTTGTAGTATGAATCTACAACTACAAGGAAATGGTTAGAATACTTACTTCATGTCAGAACTCCTACCCAATCTTTTCATTTCAGTCAGTCTTTGCTTGATTCAAACCCAAGTTCCAACTGTAAAAGGACAGTGAGGATCTTTCACTGTTACTCAGTTCCATTCTGCCTCCTTTGCTAAATACAAACACTTTAAATATAAATCATGGATGCATAACAATTGAATGTATGTAAGTAGCCCATAGATTCTATTATGAAACATCAAGCTACAACTGAGCCAAGTGTGGTTTTGCCACTCTTCATGTCAAAATCCAATATAACCAATTCCTAGTCTGTATCCTCCATTTGTGTGAAACTAATATTACTAGGACTTCACTCGAGGGATTGTACAATTTCCACAATATTCACAAATCCCATTCAATTATTGTGAGAAATTATGTTCACAATATTACCAGTATCTTCACATGAGAAGTAAAGACTCTTCTCATCTTCCTAGTGGGAATGCCAATATAGCTTAATTCGACAGCTGTACAGGAGGCTGCACGCTGTCAGAAGAAAACATCAAATGCTTTATAAATTTAGATGCAAGCATAAACCGATAAATACTTAATGTAGATCAGATAAATTTTGCAACTTAATCCCATGGGATAGTGCAAGATGTAAAGGAACCACTGCACTGAAAATCACAACGTGCTCTTGAGAGAAATCTATTTTGGTCTGTGATGCTAACAGGAAAGAATAATCCATTACAATTACAGAGTGAATGGGCAGAACCCCAGCATGTACCGTTATACTGGAAAGCAGTGCTGTGCTCTGCATGCCATGTTAAAACTTCAAATAATTCATTTAAGTTGGCTGCAGTCAGCAATGTTAGATCAGTTCCATCCCCTCGAGCACCTTGCAAATCTCACTCTCTGCTATTGCCTACAATATATCCATCAAAAATCACAAGTTATTCCCTGATGTTAAAAGAATTTCTGATTTCCCAATTAATTTTGCAACAAAAGTAGTTTGCTCAGTTTTTGATTACTGAAACTATGGTACGTGCATATCCCAGTAGAGCACTCAAATACTCTGATGGCACACAGTGAATTATACCTTTTAATAATAGCTATCATGTAAAAATTAGCAGAAGTATCTATATTAGATCTGTATTAACACAACTTTTAAGCATATGTACAAATCTAAGATGGATTCCACTAACTTTCTGAAATCTAAAATGGCTGCTGGGAGTTGTTTTGTCTACATTACAACCAGCTAATCATTGATTTAGGTGCGTGTTGATTTAGGTGCGAGTTTCATTATATATTTTAGTTTCAGAACTGGATAGCTGGGATGTCTATATTAGAGAAACAAGGAAAATATTCAAGTGCAGGAGGCAGTGCAGAGAGGAGCCCGATCCCCGATGTAAAAGGTTCGAGTTAGGAGGAAAGACTGGAATAATTTTGAGTCTGGAAAGGAAGCACCCGAGAAGTGATCTTAGACTCAAATAAGGTAGTTAAGGGTGTGGTAAAGGTAAACCCAGAAAATTAATTTAAACTGGGAAAGTAGAACAAGGAGACAGGTTCAAACTAGCAAAAGGTAGATTTAAGAGCAATATCAGGAAGATCTTCTTTCTGGGTGCATGACCTAAAATGAACTAATGGCCTTCCTCATCAGTAATTATCAGGTGAATGTTTTAACACTACTGGCTGGATTGTAATCTTTTGATTACAGTAGGATTTCAGCTTTAAAAAGTCTGAGTTTAATTCAGCAAACATTACAAAGTTAGTAATATTCAATTGTTCCAAATATTATGTAGAATTACATAGAATATACAGCACAGAAACAGGTCCAACTAGTCTGTGCTGGTGTTTATACCCCACACAGTGTTTGGTAAAACCACAACATTTCTCACCTCATCATGGAAATGTGGTGATTTTGTGTACATCCCGTCATTAGGGTCTGTTTTTTTTCCCCAAACATTATTTTCTTATTCAATTGGCTTAATGGCAGATTCTGTAAGTGAGTTGTGTCATTTATAGTCGGAAGTCTACATTATCTCTGCAAGACAAATAATGAGCATGGTTTGTATCTAAACCTGATTGCAGCAATTTGCATACTGGAATTTACATAGGATTCCTGTTAAGACATCAGGCTGATGGGAAATATACACCAAAACTGTTTGTACAGGCTAAAATGACTAATGAAATTTATTTACATTTAAATAATTTTCAAGAGCAAGCATATTAGGCAATTAAACAGTACCGTGAGAATTTCACAACACTTATATCTAGAATATCGACCAAGCAACCAGTTGTATCCTCAGTTCCTTCTTAGATATTGGGATAATAGTTTCTTGCCTCAGGTGGAACAACATTACGCTTGAAATATGTGTGACAACCACTTTGTTGTTAACACTGACCCAGCCTTTAGATATCTAGAGAACTCCAGAACATAGAAAGAGCTCTGCTTTATACTCTTAAATTCCTCTGATGCTAGGACTTTTGATCATGACCAAAGCAGCATAACTTGAGCTGCATGATAATACAGATTCTCTTAATATTGTAACTATGAAGACAGTTCTATGCAATGCTAATTTTACATAGAATTACATAGAAATTACAGCACAGAAACAAGCCATTTGACTCAATTGGTCTATGCCGGTGTTTATGCTCCACACAAGCCTCCTCCCACCATACTTCATCTCATCCTATCAACATAACCTTCTATTCCTTTCTCCCTCATGTGCTTATCGAGCTTCCTCTTAAATGCATTATGCTCTTTGTCTAAACTATTCCATGTGGTAGGAAGTTCCACATTCTAATTACTCTCGTGAAGTTTCCCTAATTCCTTATTGGATATATTAGTGATTACCTTATGTTACATTGTTATAGTAGCACATCGTTAAATAGAACTACTTTGGTATGGAACTACTTTGGTATGGTGTAGTTATATTGCTATGTGGCACACTGTGCAGGGGCAGTGCACAGTGCAGCATCGGACATCTTGTATCACTCCACACCATGCGGCAGCACTGCAACAAGCTAAGTAAAAGCACTAACTAAAAGTGTCTGTAATATATATAGTATAAGAACACAAGGAGACACAACATGGTGGCAGCGGTATAAGCGAGTACAAAATTGTGCTATACGAACTACGAATAAGACGAAAAGTGATTTTATGAGGTGATTGAGAGTGAATCGTACGGGAAACTAAAATGACGGCTATGCAAATGCAACCCCTCATGAACTGGGAAGCCAACGATGTAGTAGAAGCATTCCGCAAGTTCAAACAGAAATGTGACCTTACATTCAAAAGCTTCCTGAAGGGTACTACCAATGAGGAAAAGGTTAGTTACATTCTGTTGTAGACAGGAGAAAAAGGTCTAGATTTGTATAATAGCTGGAGTTTGACTGAAGAGGAAAAGGAAAACCCTGCGACAATTTTTGATAAATTCAGCAACCATCTAGAGCCTAAATCCAATCAACGTATACACAGATACAAATTCTAGAATCTAAGACAGGAACCCGGTGAAACAGCTGACAATTTCCTGACAAGGCTGAGAAATGAAGCCAGCAAGTGTAAATTTAAGGAAATGGAGGAAAGGCTTGTGGACCAGCTAATATGGGGGTCAGCGCATGTAGAGGTACAAAAAGCCCTGATAGGAAAAGAAAAGCTCAGAATAACAGAGGCTATAGATACTGCGAGAGCTCATGAAGCAGCAAATGAAAACGTTGATTTCTCAAACGGCTGACATGCTGACGGCTTCTGAGACAGACAACAGAGTGGATGCAGCGAGAGAAAAGTACAACACACAAAGACATGCACATGACAACGGGGGAAACATGTGCAGAAATTGTGGCAGACCGCACGATTACACAGACAAGAGAAAATGTCCAGCATATGGAACAAGCTGCAATGCATGTGGCAAACTAAACCACTGGGAAAAGAAGTGTAGAACGAAGAAAGAAGGAACATACATCAAAAACAAAGGCGGACAGCAGAACCAGAGAAAGAAACACAATATCCATGCCATGGATGAGCAGGATGATGATGATGGTGATGATCACGACAATGCACTAAACATCGAAACCATAAAGATACAGCTTCACGAGATGTCCAGAGTGGAAAATACTCCGAGGAGAGAATTGCACACGATCATCCAAATCGAAAAAAAGGTCAAAGGCCAGCCCACAACCATCAACTTAAAGTTGAAGCTGGACACAGGGGCTCAGAGCAACATTCTCCCATTGAGACTGTACCAGCAGATCTTTCCCGAAAACCTGAGGGAAGATGGCTACCCGAAAAATGGTTGTTTAAAGGCAAGTAATGTCACGCTGACAGCATACGGGGGGAGTGAGATTAAACAACTCGGAATAACCTTTATCAAAGGGACACATAAAAGAAAGAACATCAACTGCATGTTCTATGTCACCGACATGGAGGGGCCAGCGATCCTGGGATTAAACAGCTGCGAGAAGTTGAGATTGATCTCAGTGCATCACGAGCTGACGGAAACGCCACTGAAGATAGACAGCAACACCCCACTGGAGAACCGCCCACAAATCAAGAGTAAAAAAGACTTGATAGACATGTATCCGGAATGTTTCGATGATACAGTGGGATGTTCCGGAGATTTCCAATACCACATCACCATCGATCCAGAGGTAAAGCCCGTTATCCATGCTCCACGAAAAGTACCCATCGAGCTGAAGACGAAGCTTGAAAGGGAGCTAAAGGAGATGGAAGAAAAGGGAGTGATCGTAAAAGGTCACTGAACCCACAGACTGGGTAAACTCAATTGTGGTACGAGAAAAGCCAAACGGGCGTCTCAGAATATGTTTGGACCCCAAAGATCTAAACCAGGCGATAAAGAGGGACCACTATCCCACCCCAACACTAGAAGAGATTATGCCATCACTGGCAGGAGCCAAGGTTTTCTCAAAACTAGATGCCAGAAATGGATATTGGAACATGAAGTTGGATGAGGAATCAACATCACTGACAACATTCAACACACCATTTGGGTGTTACAAATTCCTAAGGCTACCATTTGGGCTAAAGGTCAGTCAAGATATCTTTCAACAGAAAATAGATGAGACATATAGCTCCTTCACAGCCTCTAGGAATAGCTGATGATATTCAGATCTATGGAGCAGATGAAAGAGACCATGATATGCACCTACATGAGGCCATGGAGAGTACCAGGAAGGCTGGCATCAAGTTAAATGCAGATAAGTGCATAGTTAAAGTCAAGGAATGCCAATTCTTCAGTATGATTTATACACCAGAGGGAGTCAAGCCAGATCCAGAGAAGATTGCGGCGATTGCTGAAATGAAACCACCCAAAGACAAGAAAGAGCTGAGGAGTTACCTCGGCTTGGTCCAATACATGAGTTCTTTCATCCCACACATGTCGGAACATACAACAAATCTCAGAGCTATTGAAAGAAGACGCCGAATACCAGTGGTCTGAATCACATGAAAGGAATTTCAAACAACTTAAAGAACTGCTGTGCAAAGAAACAAGTCTGTCATATTATGACAGAAGAAAACCAGTCACTCTGCAAGTAGACGCTTCTACCAGAGGACTAGGGGCAGCTCTGGTGCAGGAAGAAAAGCCGATAGCTTTCGCATCAAAGGCCTTGACATCAGCAGAGACGAGATATGCCAACATAGAAAGAGAACTATTAGCAGTAGTGTACGGATGCGAGAAATTCCATACATACCTATATGGCAGGTGATTTACAATAGAGAGAGTGACCATCGTCCTCTAGAACAGATCTAAGAAGAATCTGTGCAAAGCGCCTGCAAGACTGCAAAGACTACTTCTAAGGATCCAAAGCTATGACTTCACGCTTAAATATAAGCCAGGAAAGGAAATGGTGCTAGCAGATGTGTTGTCTCGATTATCACCATATGAGAAACGCGAGGTGGAGTGCCTAACAGTAAAAATCCACCACCTAGTGAATGTTACCCCTACAAAACTCAGTCAAATCAGAGATGAGACTAGCAAAGATGAAGAGTTGCAACTGCTCACACAACAAGTAATACAGGGGCGGCCGGAGAGAATCCAGCAGGTACAGGCGACAATTCGTCAATACTGGACGATTAAAGACGATATTGCAGTAGAAGACGGTATTCTCCTTGCTGGATCGAGGATCATCGTGCCAAAGACGATGCAGACACAACTTCTCCATCTCATACACGAAGGCCACATGGGAATGGAGAAATGCAAGCTGAGAGCCAGATCAACTGTATACTGGATAGGCATGTACAAAAATATCAAACAGATGGTCTCTGCCTGTGGTATATGCCAGAAATACAGAAATGCACAACAGAAAGAGGAGATGATACCTAGTGAAATACCATCAAGACCATGGCACACTGTTGGGGCAGATCTCTTCATGTGCAATCAAGAATGGTATCTCAGTGGCAGATTACTATTCCAAGTTTCCTTTTGTGAGAAGGATGAAAGACTTGAGAGCCACAACTACCACCAGGATTGCAAAGAGCTTGTTTGCCGAACAAGGAATCCCGGAAAAGGTAATCTGTGACAATGAAACCCAGTTCACATCGAATGAATTCAGAGCTCTGGCAGAAAAGTATGGGTTCAAAATAATAACCTCATCCCCACATTTCCCAAGGGGACACGGGTTCATCGAAAGACAGATCCAGACTGTCAAGAGAACACTCATCAAAAGTAGTGAGATGGGGGAAGACCAAGACCTTGCCCTCCCATCACTCAGATCAACACCACTGAAAGCAGACATGACATCACCTGCGGAATTGCTGAATGGGAGGAAGTTTAAGACTACACTACCAGCAAAAATACATCCTCCCCAGGACCAGGAGGGCTTCAGACAAAAGCTGGCAGAAGCACAAATTGTAGGAAGCAAACATTACGATAAACATGCAAAGACGCTACCAGAATTGCTGAATGGACAATCGGTGCATGTGCAAGACCCGGTGTTGAAAACCTGGAATCCAGCCAAGGTCATTGGAAAAGCTGATACTCCAAGATCCTACTTCATAGAGACTGAACCTGGTAACCAATACAGACGGAACAGACTCCACATCAGACTTTCACCTGAACTGGATAAGCAGCAGACAACATCAGCAACATTGACAACACCAGAAACAAGCACTACAAATCAAACAACCACGAGCATGCACACTCCAAAGGCGACACCAACAACAACAACGAGAGCGGAACGCACCAAAACACCGCAGAGAGGAATGGTCACCACCAAATCCACAAGATGGAGGGACAACATCCAACCACCTGAGCGATATCGCGAATAACAAAAAGAAACTCACGATTCTTTGTAGTTGATAATAGTTTAGATATAATGTTAATTTAAATTGTTAAATTTCATGTTTTTGTTTTTTTGAGAAAGAGGGATGTTACATTGTTATAGTAGCACATCGTTAAATGGAACTACTTTGGTATGGAACTACTTTGGTATGGTGTAGTTATATTGCTATGTGGCACACTGTGCAGGGGCAGTGCACAGTGCAGCGTCGGACATCTTGTATCACGCCGCACCATGCAGCAGCACTGTAACAAGCTAAGTAAAAGCACTAACTAAAATGAGCTAAAAGTGTCTGTAATATATATAGTATAAGAACACAAGGAGACACAACACCTTATATTTATGACTCCTAGTTTTGAACTCCTCCACAAGTGGAAACATCTATGTTTATCCGATCAAACCCCTTCATAATTTTAAAGACCTCTATTAGGTCACCCCTCACATTAGGGATGAGTAATCAGATACTTAGCACGTTATTGGGAATGACTTACAAATTCTTGTTCAGATTTGCCAAGATATCAATAGGTATCGAAATTGATCCCGTGAGGCTATACAGCTTTAAACAAGTGGGGTGAAGTTCAACTTTGGCAGGGGCAGACCAGCCACCACCGTAAAGGAAAATCGGGTCGGTTGTGTAACAGACAGCGATCCGCTACCGCCCACCCTGTGTCTCCACTAAAGCTGAGCCTCACCTCCAAGGTTCAGTGATAAAGTATATGCACACTCGCTAATCTGACATCTCAGCTGGTTGATCACTGCACTATATGCAACCAAACGCTTGTGACTTCCGATAACGATCCCAGTAATTCAGTTCTGAAGCTAAAATATGTAATCCAAACTGCACTTAAATCAATGATGGTTGTAAGGCAGGCAAAACATCTCCCAGCAGCCATTTTAGATTCAAGATAGTGAGCGTAATCCATCTTAGATCTGTGTTAACACAACTTTTACAAATATCGACAAACCTAACAGGAGAAAATTCTTGTATTTGCCACAGCCTCAGTCATTAATATATTGACTAGGTTAATATTTGTTAATCCGACAATGAAAAACAAGGGTATAATTAGACAATAATTGCAAAGGATTTCCTAATCATGCAAGAAAAAAAATCAATCACAGGAACATTTGCCTCTAAGAATTTTATGACAGAATCCACTGGGCACAGAATGAATATGCAAATAGAAAAATTACAAGCTCAAGTGAAGGTAAAGATTAGAATTATTTCCCCACAATTTGGCTCCAGAAAAAGCTAAATATTTGGTGAAGGTGATGTGATTGTAGGTTCTAACAATACATAGAGATGAGGAAGCACTCCATGGAGTTGTGCATTTCCTGTGCTATTGGGTCCATCAGCATATTTCGGGAAAGTAAAACAGTCAGGGTTATACAGTGGAGGCGTGAAGAGAGACACACTCAAGTTTTGCTATATTACCCTTGGGGTTCCGAGAGAAATTTTTAAGAGCTTTCTCTAAAAAGATGTGTGGTAGAGACCATGATAGTGCAATTTGTACATGGTCTGTGCAATGGCCAGCTTGGTGTGCCAAAGAGTGTTCTATCAGTATCTTTTTTACATTCTTATATAATTATGCTTTGTGGTGGAAATCATTAGCTCTGTCTTAATGTTAAAAGTATAAACATGAAGAGAACCTCTTTTAGAAAGGGAGGACCCATTCCAGAAATGCTAAAATCTAAACCAAGTGACCTAGCAATTGTTACGTCCGTGTATAATCAGACACAGACTGCGGAGAACGGTACAAACGGGGTTTACTCAACGTGGCTCAGACTGCAACTGATCTGTACAGATTACTACTCAACGTTATATACAGGTGTGGTCACTGCCGGTACTACAGTATACATGAGCTGTCGAAAGTAGTTCCCCCCTTAAAGGTACATACATTACAATTCCTCCCCTTTTAGATTAACAGTACCATAACACTCATTTAACAATTAAATATCAAACTAATTACAATTAACACTTTTAACATGCAACATTAGCTGAAAATAGTCTATTTATATATTCAGTCTTTGGGGAGGCTTCCTGATCCTGTCTGGATAGCGCCTTTCCCGAGTGTCTTGCTCTTGGTGCGGAGGCGATTCTGGCCCCGTCGTCGGTTGGTTCATCAGCTTCCGATGCTACTGTTTCTGGGGTAGATGCTACCCGTACGTCGGGTTCATCACCAGGTACGTATGGGCGAGGCAGGAGGTTGACTTGTTCCTGTGACTCTAGGATCTGGTCAGCATGGCGTCTCACGATGCTCTCCCCAACGTCCACTGTGTACATTTGTGGGCCCTGCTGTGTGCCTATCGTTCCTGGCTGCCATTTTTCTGTTCGGTAGTCGCGGACCAAGACTGGTTGCCCTACATTGAAGCTCCTTGTTGGCTTCTCATGGATGTGCTGGAATTGCTTACTCTCAACATCTCTTCGTACGTTTGGTCTGAGCAAATCCAGGCAAGATCTTAACCTTCGGTTAAAGAACATCATGGCTGGGGCCTGGTTGGTGACTGCATGTGTCGCATTCCGGTAGGCGAACAGGAAATTGTCCACCTTGTGCTGCAGCGGAATGTTGTCATTGTACATAGCCTTTATTGCCTTCTTAAAGGTTTGTACGAACCTCTCAGCCAATCCATTTGTGGCTGGATGATACGGGGCGGATGTGTAATGCCTTACCCCATTCTTTTTCAAGAACCCCCGGAACTCTTCGGACACAAACTGTGGTCCGTTGTCGGAGCAAATCTGTTCTGGCAAGCCATTCCTGGCAAAAATGGTCCGTAGAACTGCAATAGTTTTCTCCGTGGTGGTGGAGGACAGGTTGATGACCTCAGGCCATTTCGAGTGCGCATCCACGGCTATTAAAAACATTGAGTCCATGAATGGACCAGCAAAATCAATATGCACCCGATGCCATGGAGATGAGGGCCACTCCCATGGGTGTAGAGGGGCCTCTGGTGGTGCATTTTGGACTTTCTGGCATCCTGAGCAACTCTTGGTTGGGTCCTCGATTTGTTTATCGATTCCCGGCCACCACACATAAGCCCTGGCTAGGCTTTTCATTTTTACCCCTCCCAGATGACCCTCATGAAGCTCATTGAGCACTCTCTCCCTTAACTTGGGTGGAATTACCACTCGGGATCCACACATCAAGGTCCCCCGGCACACTGACAGCTGTTCTCTCCTTGTCGAGAATGCTGGCAACAGTGAGTCGCCATGTGCTGGCCATCCCTTCAACGTCAAATCATATACCCGAGACAGTGTCGGGTCATTTCGGGTTTCCTTTTCGATACAAGCGTTAGTTACCGGTAGGTATTCAACTATAGTCGAATGGAATATTTCGACAGGATCCACTGCTGGTGCTTCCTCCGCAGTAGGCAGTGGCAGGCATGATAGCCCATCAGCATTTCCATGCTGTTTCGTGCCCTTATATTCAATCTCAGTGGTGCGCCCCTAGAAAGTGACCATCTTTGTAGTCGTTGCGCAGTCATCACCGGAACGCCCTTCTTTGGATTAAAAATGGAGACAAGAGGCTGGTGAGTCAGTCAGCAAGGTGAGCTTCTGCCCGTGCAGATAGTGATTGAACTTTTTCACTCCCCACACTAGGCTGAGGGCCTCCCTGTCAATCTGGGCGTAGTTACGCTCGGCTGAGGTTAGTGATCGTGACGCAAAGGCTATTGGCCTCTCTGAGCCATCCGAGAATTTGTGCGACAGCACCGCTCCAATGCCGTAGGGTGACGCATCACATGCCAACCGAATTGGTAATGCCGGGTTGTAATGGGCCAATACTTCTTTCGATGTGATTAGTGTTTTGCTCTTCTGGAAAGCTCGTCTACATTCGTCACTCCACTTCCATGGCACCACAGTTTGCAGTAGGGTGTTCAGTGGGTGTAGTATTGTAGACAAATTTGGCAAGAACTTATGGTAGTAGTTTACCAGCCCGAGGAACGACCTCAGTTGTGACACATTTTCCGGTGCTGGAGCCTTGACTACAGCCTCAATCTTCTCTGGGGACTTATGTAACCCCTCTTTATCGATAACGTGACCACAATACGAGATCTGTTTTCTAAAAAACTCGCATTTGGGGTGGTTAGCTCGGAGCCCATATTCCTGCAATCTAGTGAGCACCTGCTCCAGGTTGGCAAGGTGATCACTGTCATTTTCGCCCGTAACCAGGATGTCGTCCAAATAACACTGGGTCCCTGGGATATCTTGCAGGACTTGTTCCATTGCCCTCTGCCAAATAGCCGGAGCTGATGCTACCCCGAATACCAGCCGGTTATATTGGTAGAGACCTTTATGGGTGTTGATTGTGAGGCATTTTTTTGATGCTTCTTCTACCTCCATTTGCAGATACGCTTGGGCCAGATCAATCTTAGTGAAGCGTTTCCCTCCAGATAGCGAGACGAAAATATCTTCAATCCGCGGAAGTGGATATTGTACGGTGTGAAGGACCGGGTTCACTGTTACCTTAAAGTCCCCACAGATGTGAACCTTCCTTGGTTCCCCAGGCGTGCTGCTCAACGACTTTTTCATCACAGGGACGATGGGTGTAGCCAACTCGCTCCAGTCTACCTTGGACAGTATACCTGAACGTTCCAGACTCTCCAGCTGTGCTTCGATGGCTGGGCGGATCGCATAAGGTACCGGTCTGGCCTTAAAAAATGTTGGACTTGCGTTTTCTTCAATTTTAATCATCGCTGTCATGCCTTTTAGTGTTCCGAGTCCTTGCTGGAACACTTCTTTCACGTCAGTTAGGATCTTTGACAGTCGCCCAGGTGTGACGTCGTCATCCTTTTTGTCAGCCACAGTCAGTGCCTGTATGGAATGCCAATCCAGTTGTATTTTCCGGATCCATTCACGTCCCAGTAATGGTGGTCCTCTATCTTGCAATACATACAGGTCTAGTTTTGGTGTTTCCTTACCGTTATATATAACAGTCACCGTTATTTTTCCTTTGGGGTAGACTTTTTGCCCCGTGTATGTCTTCAAAATAATTTGTGTGTCTCTCAAGGGTATGTGTGAGAATAGCCGCTCGTAGTCCCGTCGGTTTATGACTGTTAGGGCTGATCCTGTGTCCGATTCCATCTTTACCTGGACTCCTGCTATCTTGAGAGTGACCCAAATGGTTCGGTGATCCTCCGTTGTGATCACATTATGTAGTTTCAGACAACTCAGTTCCCTGCTTTCGGAATCGTTATCACTCTTTTGTTCGTCTGAACTATTCTCCGTTATCTTATGTACCTTCTTGTACTTTCCTTTGGTCGGTTTCTTATTGCTGGTTTTCTTTCCCGACCTGCAGACTCGTGTTATGTGTCCTACTTTTCCACACTGTCTGCACACTTTGTCTTTGAACCAGCAATCATTCTGGTCGTGTGTTGTTCTGCCGCAGCGATAGCACTTCTCTGTTCCATATGACATTTCGTTTGTGCCATATTCTTGCGGTCTCTGTTGTATCTCTGCAGCGCCCCGTGCTGCTGCTTCATATGATACCGCAATGCTGAAAGCCTTTTCCAGCGTAAGGTCCTTTTCAGATAAAAGCCGTTTCTGGGTTCCTTCACTTTGAAGCCCACACACAAACTTGTCCCTTAAGGTATCTGCCAGTCCCACTCCCTCTCTCTCTCTCTCGGACGCTACTCGGCCCTTTGCTGTGCCTCTCGGTCGGGCTCTAGCCCACCGCTGTCCGGGAAGGGTCTGCGCACTACCTGTTGCCAGCCCGTTTCACTGGACCACCTCGACTGGAAAGCCAAGCCTGGCTTTCGACAGCCTCCCCCGCAATTCTCGAGTCTCTGCTGGATGACTGGGCGGTTGCCCATGGTTGACGCCCGAGTCTCTGGCCTTGACCTCCAATCCACTGATCTCCAGGAACGAATCCCCGGGAGGTGATGCAGAGTTGCAGGTAGGTTCGAACCTGCCTCGTCGCCAATGTTACGTTCATGTATAATCAGACACAGACTGCGGAGAACGGTACAAACGGTGTTTACTCAACGTGGCTCAGACTGCAACTGATCTGTACAGATTACTACTCAACGTTATATACAGGTGTGGTCACTGCCGGTACTACAGTATACATGAGCTGTAAAAAGTAGTTCCCCCCCTTAAAAGGTACATACATTACAGCAATGTCCTCCCCCCCACCCCCCACAATTCATCTCAAGAAATGGGACAGCTGGCAAGCATTTAATCATTAAATCTCCAGGTACTTTTCTTTAAATAAGAGAGAAAACTTGTACACTGGTGTTCACATCAATATAGTATTAGTATTACACAACACGATTTAAAAATTCTCATCCTTGTTTTCAAATCCCCCATGGTCTCCCCCCCCCCCCCCGCTCCCCATCTCTGTAACCTCCTCCAGTCCTACAACCCTATGCTCTTCCATTTTTGGCCTCTTGTGCAGCCCTATTTTCTTTGCTCCACCATTTGCTGCCGTGCCTTCAGCTGCCTAGGCCCGAAGTTCTGGAATTCCCTCCCTAAACCTCTCAGTCTCTCTACCTGTTTCACCTCCTTTAAGATGCCCCTTAAAACCTACCTCTCACCTGTCCTAATATCTCATGTAGCTTGGTGTCAAATTTTGTTTGATAATCACTCCTGTGAAGTGCCTTGGGACATTTTACTAAGGCCTTGTGGGAGTACCTTCACCACACAGACTGCAGCGGTTCAAGAAGGCAGCTCACCACTACCTTCCCAAGGAAAACTGGGGATGGGCAATAAATGCTGGCCTTGCCAGTGACGCCCAGATCCCATAATCAAATAAAAAATAAATAAAGGTGCTATATAAATACAAGTTGTTATTGTGGTAGTACATATTCTCAAAAAGACACAGGTCTTGAAATTGGCCTCCTTAGCGCCTCGTGTTATCGTCTCTGGGGGGCTTAGCACTTACCGACCAGGCGTGGCGAGAAGATCGACTCCCGCTATATTCGGCAGGAGGTTTGCGGCGGCAGTATGGCGTTGCGTCCCAATCTCTTTCACCTGGAGATCGTGACGTTATCACCTTGTGCATCACCCCAGTAGTGGCCCGGACCCAAAATTCGGTTCTGCCCCCTGCAGCATCGCCAGGCGGAAACACCGGCAGCTGCAGGAGTCGTTCATCAGGAGGCCGGGTGCTGCGGGGGCGATACTTAAAGGCGAGGTGGTTGAGGCAAGTACAAAAAATTCTGAAATGCACTCTTTTATTTCCTTTGTCTGCGCCAGCGATCGATCAGCCCGGCACCCTGCTGCAATTTAATGAGTGCCAGGACCAAGGCCAACATGGGTGGCAGCAACACAGGTTACCAAAGAGACTATTCCCCTCTCCCTCCAGGGGCGCTTTGGAATGGGTCACTTTTCCCTGTACAGCCGAGAAACACTGGACTTGTGTGTGCGCATTGGCATGAAGTCATCTCTCCCTCTGCATGGGTGTGCTGCAGGGTTTGAGAGGTGACCTGTTGTTTAGTTTCCCAGGGATGGGATTCACACTGCTCGATATTTTTCCAGGGCTGGGTGGCATCTGTGCATCATGTGCTCTGACTAGCATACATCCAGCAAGAGCTGAATCCACATCCATACCCAGTCACAGGTTATGTGGTAGCAAAATACTGTGGATGCTGGAAATCCAAAATAACAACAGAAAACGCTGGAAAGACTCAGCAGGCCAGCATCCGTGGAGAGAGAAACAGAGTTAACGTTTCAGGTCGATGACCTTTCTTCAGAACTGGAAAAAAGCAGGAAATTGAAAGCAGGTTTAGGGGCTAGGAAAAGGGGGAGGGGATGAAAGTACAAAAGGGAAGGTCAGTGATAACCTATGTTGTGCAGCTTTACTGCAAAGCATAATACCAGAGTTGGTCCACCTGATGGCTCAAGGTTTGGGAAGCCAGTTCTCTCAAGCTTGGGGAATTTTAGGCACTTCCCTATCACTTAGCTGCCTGGAGGAACCCTGCTAGGTGCCAGTCAAGATCACTGACTGCAACAGGTAGAACTGAGTGCACTTCAAAAAAAGAATCCATTAGTGGCCAAGCACTTTAGGACAGCAAGGACTGGATAGGGTGTTGTATAAAAGGCCATGCTCTTGTGATTTACTAATTCTTTGCTTAGTGAAGGATAACTGAATGAGAAGAATCCATATGCAAAATTATTTCTACTTGTTGCAGTGTTAATTCAATTAAAATCATTTTGCTTGGAAGGTCAAAATTCCTGGTTTCAAATTTTAAATCTATAGTTAAGGTTTTCCTTATTCAATCATCTGGGTTAAGAATTACAGTGCTGTGATGAAATATTCCATTCATCACTGCCTGTGACTGTGGTCGGTTTCAGTGTCATTTCCCTTCCCCCAGTCCTCATTGTATTGTTTATTGGAATGTGCTGTGTGTAGGGCTCCGCCCATACCTGGCCCCTTTTGTAAGCTAGCTCAGTCTGGCCTCAGTCTCCAGAAGGAAGATACCTCTCTCTCTTACGTGTTACTTTCTAAGTTAATAAAAGCCTTGTTTTGTTTCGCTAACATCGAGTCTCGGAATTATTGAGGCACATCAAGTGCTTAATGGTCATGCTCAAATTGTAATTTCACATGCCAGATTGCATTGCATTGCAGGCTTTACTTTTTTCATGCTTGTACTGATCAATTTCCAGCAGACTCCCATTATGTTCGTATGTGAAAAATTTCACAGGTTGTTAGCTGCTTTTACCTTACTACACAGCTGCAAGCTCCAAAAAAACATTACAAAGGCTTCAAAGTGATGCTATAAAAACCACCTACTCACCTGCACCATAGAGTGATACATCATGGCAAGTGAGTTGCATTCAGTTTCAGCATTTTAGAAAAATGCAGAAACTTTGCAGGAGATAGGAACAGTCCTAAAATGAGAAAAAGGAATTTAGCTCAGGATCTTAAACACCCTCTACACTAGCAAACGTTCTGAAGGAGGAGAATTTTTTGGCCGCCTGGCTCAACAAGAATAGAGGGAAACAGGTTCGGAAAAATTCTGATACTGAAAATGCTTTGTTGGATAAAGCATGCAGTCTTGTGAAATACTGTTCAGTGCTCAGCCAAAACGAAGAACCGAACTGGCATCTGCAACGGGAAACCAAATTTTACTACAAAACAATTCTGGTTTAAGTCAGCAGACAAGCCGTGTAAAACTTTGCATTTACCACGTATTCAGTCTACCATATCGCGTTTTGGGCATCATGCCTGTATATATCCAAATGTTATTTTCATAGCAGCATCAAGTCACTGTGGTAGGTATAGAACGTTCAAATCAAGGAAAGCAAATTGTACAAATTAAGGAAAGCAGATAGAAAGACTAGTAACGAAGAACGACAGGAAACTCGTTTTACCGGCACCTAAATAACCGGAAATCTCTCTTAACCGGCAAAATTCAGGAGTAGGTTCAGGTAAGTTTTACTTCATATTAGTGGCTGTGTAACCGGGGTTCCTGCACCTGTTGCCATGCAACAGGGACGCCTGGATCTGTGGCCGTGTACGGGGCTCTCGTACCTTAGTAAGTACACCTCTCTGTAATCAAGACTTCTTAATCAACCGGCACCACGCTGGTCCCATCGGTGCCTGGTAAAAAAGAGTTTCCTGTACTAAGGCCATAAGCAAAACAAATCATTTGCCTGGATGAGTGCAGCTGCAATAACACTCGAAGTTCGACACCATCTAGGACAAAGCAGCCCTCTTGATTGGCACCCCCTCCACCACCGGCGTACCGTGCTGCAGTGTGTACCATCTATAAGATGCACTGCAGCAACTTGCTAAGGCTTCTTTGGCAGCACCTCCCAAACCCCCGACCTCTTCCACCTAGATGGACAAGGGCAGCAGGTGCATGGGAACACCACCATCTCCAAGTTCCCCTCCAAGTCACACACCATCCTGACTTAGACGTATATCGCCGATCCTTCATTTTCGCTGGGTCAAAATCCTGGAACTCCCTCCTGAACAGCACTGTGGGAGTACCTTCACCACACGGACTGCAGCGGTTCAAGAAGGCGGCTCACCACCACCTTCTCAAGGGCAACTAGGGATGGGCAATAAATGCCAGCCTTGCCAGCGAAGCCCAGATCCCATAAGCGAATAAAAAAAAGAGCAATCCATAAAAGAAAGCGAACCCAATCATTACAAATATTTTTTGAAAGTCTTTTGCTTTCTCCAAAGGGTACTTACGAGAAAATGTTTGTAACAAAGTAAAAATTTACAAGAAAATTGAAGTTACCTATACAATTACCATTTGTGTTTCAAATACCTCAAACATTTTTGTCAGAGGCTTGTGGCTCTATAAAGAATCCAAGGCTCAAGATCATGAGAATTCCCAGACCTATTGCGGTCAGAAGAGGCGCAACAATGTGCCAGCTTCCCATTTTCTGTCCTCCATAAACTTGAGCTCATCCAAAACCCTGCTGCCCGTATCGTAACATTCACCAAGTCCCGTTTACCCATCACCCCTGTGCTCGCTGACTTACATTGGCTCCCAGTCCAGCACTGCCTCGATTTTAAAATTCTCATCCTTGTTTTCAAATTCCTTCATGGCCTCACCCCTCCCTATCTCTGTGACCTCCTCTAGCCCTACAACCCGCCAAGATCTCCGCGCTCCTCCAATTCTGGCCTCTTGCGCATCCCTGATTTTCATTGTTCCACCATTAGCAGCTGTGCCTTCAGTTGCCGAGGCCCTAAGCTTTGAAATTCCCTCCCTAAACCTCTCCGCATCTCCTCCTTTAAGACACTCCTTAAAACCTACCTCTTTGACCAAGCTTTTGAGGATTGGTGTCAAAGTTTTCTTTGATAATGCTCCTGTGAATCTCCTTGAGATGTTTTACACGTTAAAGGCACTATATAAATGCAAGTTGTTTTTGGTAGACTACAACTTCAATCCTGTGACTACCATGGCCAGATTATTCAGATTGACAGCAAGATTGGCTATTCGTAGAATATGCCCGCAGTGGCTGCTAGTAATCCCAACCCATCCTCTACTAGTGATGTAAAATTTCTTTGGAGGAAAATACACAGGTAAACCATTATAGGAGTAATGAGAGTAACAATTCTTTTGTACAAAATATCCAAACTAGGTAAAGCATGAATTTAACTCAGTAACATTTGTGGAAAAGAATGATGTAGGTTTTATTCACAGGATTATGAAACTTTGAAATCTAGTAGTGGAATTCACTATAGATTTGCACCCAGAGACTCGTGGAATCAGGGTATAAAGCAAAAAACACATTACTCTTCACCATCTCGCACCATCTGTCTTGAATGAAAAGATTTCCTGCATCAACTCCCCCCCGTCACAGAAGACCATTTCAAGTATTTGATTTTTGTATGAAGGGCCTGTTGCCGATGTCCTAAATTGCTGGGGTTTTTTTTGAATAGTGCAACGGGATTTTTTTTTCAACCACTTGAGCAGAGCCTCGCTTTAACGTCTCATCCAGAAGATGATAAATTTAAGTTCATTCTCAGGATATAGGCTTGTTAGGCTATTCCAGCTGTCAATTAAAGGTCAACCACATTGGTGTGGGACTAGTGTCACATATAGGCCAGACAGGGTAAGAATGGCAGATTTCCTTCCCTAAAGAACATTAGTGGTGAACCAGTTGGGTTTTAGGACAATCCGACAGCTTCATGATCACTTTTACAGATACCAGCTTTTTTATTTCCAGATTTTTTTTTAAAACTAAATTCAAATTCTCAAACTGCTAAGGAGGGATTTGAACTCTTATTCTCTGGATTGCTAGTCCAGTAACATAATGGCCCAGAAATTCAGGTCGGGGGCTTCCCACAGGTGCAAGCCCCCGACCTACACTTACCTTGCGCGGCGGCCGTCGAGCTGTGGGCCCCCGTAGAATTGCGATCCTGGGCCTGCTCCAACTGCCGGCGCGCAGTGCTTGCGTATCCCAGGGGCGCAGTTAGTTCGATGCGTCCCCATGGATCACGTGGACCATGGGGAGCCAATCGGAGCAGGGAAATGCCCATTCATAAATTTGACAAGAGCTGTCAAAACTTAATACTACGGGCCCCAAAACATCACTAAGTCTTCAAATAAATTTTAAAAATCGCTTTTTAAATAAACTATAAATTACATGAAATAACTATTTTAAACAATAATTTAAATTTTTGAAATTTTTTTTATTTTCTAACAGGGCTAAAAATAAACTTACCTTTCTTTAAAGTATTTAAAAATAATAAACTGTGGAAAAAATGTTTTAATTTTAATTAATTCACCACTTACCTTGTAAAAAGCAGGCCTTACAACTGCTTTTTTAAATGTGTAACTTCTGGAGACTTACCCTCCTGGGAAAACCTGCAAAAAAAACGTAAGTTCGATGCGCACGCGCAGCCTCTCCTGTGCACGCGTTCGAACTCTGAACCCCTTCTTTCAGGGGAACGGAAGTGCCAGTTTCCCACGCATGCGCAGCACATGCAGGAAACCGGCACTTCCATTGGGCCTACGGGTGAGTACCCCGTGCGTACTCACCTGTGGAGACCCGAAGTTCTGGGCCATTCACGAAACCACTGTACGTGCTAATATTTGATAACGCCATACTCTCAGTAATCCACTGAAGTGCCAACCTAGATTATGTGCTCAGATCTTGGAGTGGGGCTTGAACTCATGACCTTCTGATTCAGAAGTGCAATTGCAAGTGCTAAACTAAAACTAATCCTGACTAGGGACTAAGTGAATAGCTCTTGCTGAGAGCTGGTGCAGGCACAATGAGCCAAATGGGCTCCCCCTGTGCTATTATATTCGACGATGCAGTAACTCCTTCCCAGATACACGCCCCCAACTTTGCAACAGCATAGCCTCAAACATATTGAGCAATGCCACAGGAGATCTCCTAGTAGTTTTCAAAAAGCTTTGTAGCAAGAAGCTGATGGAACAGCTAATTAAGCTTGCAAAAGGCATGTGCACCCACCTCTAGGAATTTGTCTCATGACACTTACAACTGTGATAATGCCATTTTACTAACTTACACTAACTCTTGGAGAAAATTCATGTAGTGAGGAAAGGAGTTACAATGCTGGATAATTTTTGTGCAGACAGCCAGCTGAATTTCCACAAGATTAAAATTGCTTTCCTGCGAGGAAACAACATAGGCATCTTAAGCAATGGGCCAGAATTTGCTGGAGCGGGACATCTCCTGGTGTGCCCAATTTGTTAGATTTGTTTTCTCACCCTTCAACTCAAAAATGTTTTACGTCTCAAATTGCTGGAAGTGTGAGCTGATCAATGGGCATCTGGGACCATCAGCCTATCTTCTTAACCAATGAGAATTAAGGATGGAGAAAAATGGAAATGACGGAGAATGAAATAGGGTGAATTCGAGTCAAATTAGGTACAGAAAGAGAAATAAAGGGCTGGATTTTCCCTGTGGAGGGGGGATGGCAGCGGGCAAGCTGGTTTGTCGGGTTCTGGTCCCGCTCCAGTCTGCAGCCGCTCTCTGAAAATGATTTTCCGCAGATTGGCCTTGTTAAGCCTGCCCTGCGGGGTTCCTGGCCAATTAACAGGAAGTGGGTCTGATGACGTCATTTGATGACACATCAGCCGGTTTCCTTAAAGAGACCACTACCACATTGATTTTGACTGTGTTCTGCAGTATTGAGGTGCTGCAAACACTGATCAGCTCTGCACAAAGGTGCATGTCTGCACCCAGGCTCACGCATGACTCCCTCCATAAGCTTAAGGAGGGAGTCACAGCACGCAGGGACATTCTCTTCCCTTCCCATGGGCGGGAGACCTCCCCAGGAGATCAACGCAGTCTGGTTGCACATTGCACAAGAGGACGCAAGCAGGGATGTCGTTAAGTGTCCCTGGCTGGAGTGGCGCCAACCTTTCAATGATCTTAGTAGCTCACGAAACGTTACTGCAAAGCCACTCATCACATCCCCATCACTCTGCCTTCACTACCCTATGCCTGCACATCCTTACTCACACCAACTTAACTTGCACCTCCACGCATCCCTATCTCTATCACTTCCCCATCTCACTAGCCACCCCTCACACTCACCCGCATCTTACTGCAAGCACACCAACTATCAACACACAAGGGTAGGCACTTGAGAGGTTTAGCCAATGTTCATGTGAATTTCTGTTAATATGTTGTCAGTCATTGAAATCAATATTTTTATTAGACAGTTATGTGCGCACCTTGAGAAGTGTCTTAGTAAGTTCCAGTGAATGTTAAGACATATCACAATAGTAGGGGGCTGGAGGAGTTGAGTGTGAAAGGAATGGCTTGGACATTATAGGGATGCTTTATGGTGCTGGTGTGGGATGGTGTCAACCTGGCACATCATGTGGCAGCCTGGGTGAACAGCGTCAAGTGAAGTAAATCTGGCCATAGTGATGCCATCGCTAGCCTCCCGGGCAGCAATGTTGGCAGGTGCTGATGCCCTGTGTCCTGTACAGCATCAGGGGATGGCGGAGAAGGTTGGTGTTGTTGTTGGGGCTGATTGTGGAAGGATTCAGAGGACCAGGTGTGATTCCTCTCCTCCCCTCTCCCCTCCCCCCAGGGCACTGATGTTACTGGAATAGATGGCAGCTGAGATGACAGAAGCAATCTGTCAATGGTGACAGATTTTGTTCCATTAAGTACTACTGGATATAGAGTTGGCTCTAAACACTTGCAAGCTAAAGGAATTTCTATGTGTCTTACAAATGCAGTTAACAAGAGAGTGTCTGAGCTCTGAAACTGAACAGCTGCAACATGGTATCCTTTATACCACTTCTGCAGCTTTCAGGTTATCAGATAAATCAAAGCAGACTCCTCACGACAGGGTGATCTGACATATTCCCCGAGCATTGGGTAACCCGTAGGGGAAGTACATAAAATTACAAGGTAGGCTCAAAATAACATTAAATTGGCTGTTAACAAGCCATTTAATGATCTACATTGTCTCCCCCGCCACTTGGTGTTTGGTCAGTTCTGCGCAGACAGACCAGACACCTGGAAGACTCGCGTGGAGGCGGGTTGACAGCGGACCTGCCTCCAAACCCGCAGTCTGAGCGGCAGCAAAATCCAGCCCAGAGGGAAAGAAAATTTGGATTGAGAGAAAAAACCTCAAAAAACAATTTACTACCTGCAGGAATGAGATCCAGTTTCAATTGTTCCCCTTCTGGGCTGGAGAGGTTGTGTGGCATTGCAGGACCATAAATTGCATCATTAAAAAAGTCCCTCTGTCATTAACTACCATCCCTAATTTTCTGCAGCAAGTTTAATTTATTTTAATAGCGCAAATGCAGCAATTTCTTGAAATTCATAGGGTGGTTGACAGCGAATGTCCATTTTCACGAGAGTAACGGCAGAACGGCGCAAATCATCCAACAACTTGTGGTGATTCGCAACTCACAAGGTATCTTTTTCTATCCACAAATTGCCAGGTTATTTACACATCAATGTGCGCATTAAACTTGCCATTATTTTGCCAACAAATTCTGGCCCATTATCTTCACTCATTTTGTGCTAGACAAATGACGCCACTACAGAAATTAGTGTAGAGCTCTCTGACGCAAACCTTGTAAAATAACAAAGCCAACAGTAGCAAAGTTGAAGACTGGGGCAATAAAACCAACATTTAAAATGAACAAATTGCCAACAGAGCAATGCTTCATAATTTTATATAAAATACTAAGATACTAACTGGAGTTCTTATTATTGCATTCTTTGGAAGATGCTTGAACAGCAAACAAGAGTGTCTATTTTTTTGTTAATTTTAAAAGATTTTAAAGTTTTCGCAAAAGTAAGTTACTAAATAAGTCAACAAAAATTATATAGATTACAGAGTTAAAGTCAATATACAAATAGATTAAAAAAAATTCTCTAACTATATACCCTGTATAGAATTTTTATATTTCCAAACTAGATCAAAGTGCACAGTTCTGCATAGGAACAGGAATAAGCCATTCAGCCCCTCGAGCCATTATCAATTAGATAATGGCTGGTCTGTATCTTAATTCCAAGTACCCACCTTGGTCACAACTCCTTTAGCACCATTACCTAACAAAAAACCATCAATCTTAGTTTTGAGACTTTCAATTGACCTAGCCGCAACAACTTCTTAGGGGGAAACAGAGTTCCAGATTTCCACTACCCATTATGTAAAGAAGTGTTTCCTGACATCACCCCTGAATGGTCTAGCTAAATTTTAAGGTTATGCCCCCTTGTTCTGGACCCCCACCCCCAAAAATAAAAATGGGTGTCATATGTACACTAGGTTGTAATGGTTGTTACAAATTTCACATCTGTTCTAGATATTCTTTGTGGTTCTGTATCTCTGGTCACTTCCATAAATGGACCCGTCCCCTACAATCTACCCTATATGCAGTTGAATAGTATGATCTATGTACTGGATTCTGTGATCTTGCCACCTGCATTCTCCTTTCTTTATGGGAGGCAGACTTATGAGGACTCTAGTGAGACAAGGTTAATTGTAAACAAAACGGGTTTATTGCTACATGAAAAATTAATAGTTTTCACAGCAAGATTTACCCATTTCCCATCATTCTTTGTACCATCAAAGTAATAGAAATATAGGAAACGCTTTTTACCAGCACCTAAATAAATCAGAAATCTCTCTTAACCGGCAAAATTCAGGAGTAGGTTCAGGTAAGTTTTACTTCATATTAGTGGCTGTGTAACCAGGGTTCCTGGATCTGTGGCCGTGTAACTGGGGTTCCTGCACCTGTTGCTATGCAACAGGGACACCTGGATCTGTAGCCGTGTAACCAGGGTTCCTGCACCTGTTGCCATGCAACAGGGACGCCTGGGTCTGTTGCCGTGTACAGGGCTCTCGTACCTTAGTAAGTATACCTCTCTGTAATCCGGACTTTTTGATCAACCGGCACGCCAGTCCCGGATAAAAAGTTTCCTGTATGTGATTTTGCCCTTTGTTGTGGGCCAATGTATTTCCCAAATTGACTTGTGGAACCAGTCTCACTAGGACTGTTCCTAGACTCAGTGACAGAGCTGAGGGAAGGCCAGCCTTTATTAGTCTGTGTTGAGGAATGGCTTACCAAGCTGCCAATTAAAGCCTCAAACTAGAATCCTCTCCTCCTTGATGTGAGAGCTGTATCAACTAGCCTTTGGAGGTATTGAATTAAAACAATTTCTGCATTAAAGCTGCAAACAGTGCTGGGCTATGTTCAATGGCTCCTCATTGTCTCATAACTGATGTTATGTAGGAGAATATACACATTTAACAGTTGATCTATCCAGTGTTTCCATTAATTTATCCTAAACAGCTTTCCAAATAAGTTACATCCACCTGGAGGTTGACCCTTTGTAAACTGAATCTAACTTCATAGAAGCATAATATAATTTAAACCAAAACCTTTCCAGGGAAAATAGGCAAAAGTCTCAAAATGTTACAATGGTGTAGAAATAGATACAGAAGTTAAAAAAAGATTTTGGGTGTGAATATAGATGAAACACTCAACAGGTCAAATCAATGTTAAGCAATCAATAAAGCAAATAGAATGCTGCATTACATTACATTACTAGAATATAAGCCAGAGGATGTCATGCCCCTTGAATATTGGGTTCAGTTTTAGTCATCACAACACATGGGAACATTCAAGCCATTCAAAATGGTACAGAGGAACCATGAGGTTGATACCTACTTTTGAAGGATTGGGTGAAAGAAAAGATTGGAACTCTTTCCTTCAAATGAGGCAATCAAGAGAAGACTATTTAAAAAAAATATATTAAATGCTACAGATCAAGTATGTCTAGAGAACTACTTCAAGGTAAGCAAAGGCAGTGCAACAAGAGGGCTTAGGCTAAAATGATTGAAAGGACAATTTAGGACACCAGTAACAGGTTATTCACACAAAGATCAAATACTTGGAATGGTCTTTTGGCTGGGGGAATTGGAGCTCAAAATCTTTTCAAGACAATTAGATGGTGTGGGAGGTGGTGAAGAGTAATGTGTTTTTTCCCTAGATGGTTAAGATGAGCTGCTTAATCTCATTTGATGTACATTAATTTGTAGGACCAATGGCCATTACTTTGGTACAAAAATCAATCAACACAATGTTAGCAGGTCGCTAAATTCATTTGGGAATAAAGCATGTTGTATCCACACATTGAAATATTAAAAAATACCAACTGGGCTTTTTTTTTTGCTTCATAGGATTGTTAAGCCCTGCAACCAAATCTTGATCACCATACATTTGTCTGTGCATACACATCAGGATGACCAAACATTTAAAACCTTGTGTTAACTTTATATGAAGCAATAGTGAAAAGTGTAAAGGCATGAGATAAATAAATGGTTTTGGACCCTATAACAGACCAAGGAAAAATTTGGAAGTTCAAATTATTTAGGTCAGACATCAGTTTACAGTTAAAAGGCAAGAGAAATCAAGTTAGTGGAAATTTAGGAACAGGTGATTTTTCCTCAGGATGAGCATTACCATTTTCACTGAAGTTAAAGCTTTCACCACAAGTGTGAGTGTGTATATATTTCAAGAAACAATGAATTAGTGATTTTCTTTGACTACACTAGTGCATCAGTAGCTATGCATTGATAACTGGAGATGAAGGGAAAATTAAGAATCCTTTCATAATCATCAATTTACTGCTGCTGCCAAGCAGTAAATGAAGTAACCACTCACAAAAACCACAGACCCCCTTATATCCCTGGAGCTTTAACAGATTTTTTTCCCCCCCAAAAACCCCACTAAAATGACACTCTACAATTGATCTGAAAACAAATTGAAATTGGGGGACAAGATGCCAGTGAGAAAGACTCAGAAGAATGAACCATCTGTGGCTAACTAAGGAAGTAAAGGATGGTATAAAATTGAAAACAAAAGCATACAATGTTGCGCAGAATAGTGAAAGGCCAGAGGATTGGGATTTTTTTTTAAAAACCAGCAAAGGATGTCTAAAAAAATGATAGAGAGAAGATAGCTTATGAGAATAAGCTAGCAAGAAATATAAAAACAGACAGCAAGAGCTTCTACAGGTATATAAAGAGAGTAGCTAAAGTAAATGTTCATCCCCTAGAGGATGAGTCTGGGGAATTAATAATGGGAACTAGCGGAGACTTTGAACAAATATTTTGTATCAGTCTTCGCGGTAGAAGACACTAAAAGCATCCCAATTATGGATAATCAAGGAGCAATTGGGGTTGGGGGGGGGGGGGAAAAGAAAGAGGGGGAAACTTAAAACAATCACCATCGCTAGAAAGTACTAGGCAAGCTAATGGGACTAAAGGTAGACAAGTCCCCTGGACCCAATGGCCTGCATCCTAGTCTTAAAGAGGTGGCTGCAGAGATAGTGGATGCATTGGTTGTAATCTACCAAAATTCCCTGGATTCTGGAGAGGTCCCAGCGGACTGGAAAACCGCAAATGTAACGCCCCTATTTAAGAAAGGAGACAGAAAGCAGGCAACTACCGACCAGTTAGCCTAACATCTGTCATTGGGAAAATGCTAGAGTCCATCATTAAGGAAGTGGTAGCAGGACATTTAGAAGATCATAATATAGTCAAGTAGAGTCAGCATGGTTTTATGAAAGGGAAATCATGTTTGACAAATTTGCTGGAATTCTTTGGATGTAACGAGCAGGGTGGATAAAGGGAAACCAGTAGATGTCGTGTATTTGGATTTCCAGAAGGCATTCGATAAGGTGCCACATAAAAAGGTTACCACACAAGTTAAGAGCTCACGGGTTGGGGGTAATATATTAGCATGGATAGAGGATTGCCTAACAGAAAACAAGTCGGGATAAATGGGTAATTTTCAGGTTGGCACACTAACTAGTGGGGTGCCACAGGGATCAGTGCTGGAGCCTCAACTATTTACAATCTATATTAATGACTTGAAGGGACTGATTGTAATGTAGCCAAATTTGCTGATGATACAAAGATAGGTGGGAAAGCAAATTGTGTGGAGGATGCAAAGAGTCTCCAAAGGGATATAGATAGGCTAAGTGAGTGTGCAAAAATCTGGCAGATGGAGTTTAATGTGGGAAAATGTGAGGTTATCCATTTTGGTAGGAAAAATAAAAAAGCAAATGATTTAAATGGGGAGATATTACAAAATGCTGAGGTAGAGTGTCTGAGGGTCCTTGTATGTGAATCACAAAAAGTTAGCATGCAGGTACAGCAAATAAATAGGAAGGCAAATGGAATGTTGGCCTTTATTGCAAAGGGAATGGAGTATAAAAGTAGGGAAGTCCTGTTACAACTGTACAGGGCATTGGTGAGACCACACCTGGAGTACTGTGTAGTTTTGGTCTCATTTAAAGTAAGGATATACTTGCATTGGAGGCAGTTCAGAGAAGGTTCACGAGGTTGATTCCAGAGATGAAGGGGTTGTCTTATGAAGAAAGGTTGAGCAAGTTGGGCCTGTACTCATTGGAGTTTAGAAGAACGAGAGGGGATCTTATTGAAACATAAGATTCTTAAGGGGCTTAACAGGTAGATGCAGAGAGGATGTTTCCCCTCGTGGAGGGATCTAGAACTAGGGGGCACCCTTTTAAATTGGAAATGAGGAGGAATTTCTTCTGAGGGTCATGAATCTTTGGAATTCTCTTCCCCAGAGAGCTGTGGAGACTGAGTCATTGAATATATTTAAGGTGTAGACAGATTTTTTGAAAGGTAAGGGAGTCAAGGGTTATGGGAGCAGGCAGGGAAATGGAGTTGAAGCCAAGAATGGCAGAGCAGGCTCGAGGGGCCAAATGACCTACTCCTATGTCTTATGTTTGGAAGAAATTATATTCCAAAAGTATCTACTTAATTGATACAACTGGGAGAAGTTGGCTGTTTGTATTTTTCCATGACCCATTTGTGGATACAGATTCAAAAGAAGTCTTCAAAAAAGAATTGGATAAATACTTGAAGGAGAAGTAAATTGCAGGGACATGGGGGAAAAAGCAGGGGAGTGGGACCAACTAGATTGCTCTTCAAAAGAGCCAGCACAGACTCAACAGGCCGAATGCTGTACTGTTCTATGATTCTACCTGGATTACCTAGTTTTACATAATAGCTCTTCAGAAAAATACTAAGTGGTTTTTGCAAGCGATATTTAGGTAAATAGTAGAAAGTACACGCCCATAGAATTAATGCCCCCGTTAAATCTACTATGGAAACATTCCTAAATAAGTACACTTTTTCCAAACACATTTTTATTATATCTGAACACATTATTGCAATTTATCCTCTACACTGATTGGAAAATTTTGTTGAGGTAACAGCATACTGGCTTCACACTCGAGGCAGCTTTGTGCCTGAAAAAAGCAACATTTACCCATAAGCAAATTCATTAGTTGAAACAAACTATGATCCAGACAATTTGGCTTTCATTTAATCTGTTAACACACTAACTGGACAAGATGTAGAAAATGCATTAAAAAAAAACTTAAAATTAAACAAACTAAAAAAAAAGTGAATGAAGATTTGAATACATTCGGATATTTAATTATTCTTAATAAACTATGAAATTTCTGATGCATCAACTAAACACAGCTCTAAACCAAATTTTCCTGGCCTCCACATCGTGAAAGAAATAGAAATATATAAACAACTGGACCAGTGAAAAGATTTTGTTCACCAAGTGATGCAGCCTAAATGAAATTATATGAATTGGTAGTAACTAGCCCTAAAGAAATGGCTACCTCAAGATTTTAATCTTGTAAGTTGGAAAGAAAACCGAAGCCAATGTATTATTGTGGAACAATAGTGAAATAGAGCAGACTGATTTTTCATCCTATACTAAAATTCCCAATTTTAATTCCACCTTGACAACTTTGAATCTACAAAACTAATTACTCCCACAAATCTTGTGCCATACAGTTTTAAAAAGGATCCATTTACTTAGAACTTTATCATTTACCATGTACATCTTAAAATCTAAACAGATTTTATACAAACAATTAAAATGTATTAAATAATTATATGTATATATATATAAAATAAAGAATAAAAAGGCACATGCAATATTACGGTTTTAGCACACTTGAACTTGTTTTGGCACCAGGTCAAACCTAATGCTCAAAAGTGCTAAAATGAAGCGCATTTTAAATTGAATATGGCATTACAACTCATTTACATCTGTAATACAATGTTCCTACTTATATTTTCAAAGCATTTTAACATTCAGTAAATTAGAACACATTAGAAGCTGCAAGGAAGTATTAAGAATGCCAATCCATGGACAGGAAATTCATTGCAACATTGATTTATACAGTTGTCTGTGCACTTCATGCAAAACGCTACAGGATCCTTTGAAATGATTATTGCTTTCAATTTTCTTAGTTTCAATAACTTGTCAGAGTAATTTACCATGAACACCCTTCCATATGCATGCATTATAACTGCTTATGCCAAAAAGCACTGCAAGCTAATTACTAAGGACTTAATAAAAATGTTCTATGATATTGAAAAATATTTTGATAGAAATTATAGTAAAGAATAGTTTTAAACACTACTTGATCAAAGTTGCAGTTTCTGCTTAGGAAGTCTTTGGGACTGGCGGGTGAGGGAAGAGAACGGGGTGGGGGCGGGGGAAATAAGGGTAGAAATTCATTACTCTCTTTAAAAAAAAAACGCTTGCAGAATGAGTAGAGGGAAGAAAAATAATATACTGTCTGAACCTGAACTAAAAACTATATGGGGGGGAAAAAGTGAACACAAACTGTTTGAGGGGAATGAGAAGTGCGTTTACTGTATGAACACAATGTCAAATTTAAGATGACTGATGAAAATTCAAAAAATGTCGTCAAAGCAAGCTATACAAACTTTATTTACCAGCTATTTTTACAGAAATGGGGGTTGGGTGGAAGGGGGACTGATGACAAAATGGTGCATGAACATACAAGTTGTTTGTTTTCCATGATTTTTATACCAAGGCCAACTCAAATTGTGTGAGACACACTGAAAAAGGGACAGAAAAAGACAGGACACAGGCCGCAATTTTCCCCTAAAAGAAACAGGTGGTTTGGAGCATGGGGGAAGTTAAATTGTTAAAAATGGGGTTCCCGACCTGATCTCACCTCCAACCTGCCCACTTGTTTTTGCCTGAGGCGGGACAGGCAACCAACCCGCTCCCAGGGGGGGTGTTACCTTAATTTAAATATTGTAATGAGGCCGGAAGCCTCTTTTTTACATCCATTTTGTGTTTAGCTGCCCGGGGACGGGTTTCACACAATTTGTGAAACCCGGCAGTTAAACAGAGGCAGGGACTGCTGCATCCAGGAGGCAAGTGGCTTTATACCTACCTCCTGGATCCAGGGTCCCTGCCTAACCCACCCCCTGCGATCGGAGACAACCACCCCCCCGATAATGAGGCCGGCCATGATCCTCCAGCATCCCCCTCACCCCCACCACTCCCCATCGCCTGCTGAGCCTCGACCTCTCCAATTACCCCCCAAATCACCTGCTGCACCCCGACCACTCTCCATCGCCTGTCGATCCTCTCTTCTCCCTCCCGATTGCCGACCTCTCCAACCCGAGGCTGCCCTGCCAGCCGCCAGCCTCTCAAGGTGGCTGGCTGCGGGCAACCTGGCATCCCGGGTGTCCTGCCCCGGACCCCCCAATGCACGTGAGAGAGCGAGAGCGATAGCAAGTGTGAGAATAAATACAGCTTTAGGGTGAATATTATAACTTTCCTTTGCTCAAACATTGTGGATAAAAAAAGCCACAATTTTCTTTCAATTGAAGAGAATAGATAAATAGAACATTATTACTACAATGCAATGAATAATCTGAGGCTGAAATGTATGATAAGTATAGGAAATACTGATGATTTTCATCAATATCATAGCTCAAGGAAGCACTCTTTAGATAGTCATTTGCAGGAAGTGTAAGACAACTTATTTAACTTCTCCACTTCCATTTGAATTGGTTATCCAGATAAACAAACCAAAAAACAACAATTTCTGAAGACTATAAAAATATAATTTTTTTTTCATAATAATGGAGTTAATTTTTTCAGCTATCGCTTCTGTGAAATACGGTGCAAATGAAATCAAATTTCTAGTATCATACAATAATGTCACTTATTCTGCTGTCCAGAGAAAGTGTAACATGCACTAATCCATGTTAAACTCAGTCACTTCAAACCAGCTTTTCCAGTACACATTGCAAAAAGAATCACAAAACCGCATACATATCTTCAGATTTAGAAACACATTTCTTTAAGATTTCCGTTATTTTATTAAGTGGTTTTTACACCAGGTGGTGTGGTTATAGATACAGTCAGTGAGTAAATGTTATTATACAAGAGAAAAAAACACATGTCCGCTGACCCTGCTCAAAGCCCATTAAAGTGTTCAAACTCAGGGCACTGGAGCCAAAAAGACTGGGGCCAGAGGAGGAATGTTTACAGGCATAATCAAGCACAACTCATGTTCAGAAAGGCCAAAAATTACACAGTAAGGATAGATTACACAGACTGTATGCCTTGTGTTTCACTTTTGGTCTTTTATCATAAAGGAAAGCTCAGACTTGATTAAATAAATCAATATTGGAGAGATAGCCTTATGTGACCAGCACTGTCCTTCCAGTCTGCTTCTGGTGGGTTTCTCACGTCTAGAGAATCTATGCCATGGAAAGTAACATCCTGACTGAAGGCAGAAATGCATCACAAGTACGAATGAATAGGTAGGTCAATGCTTCTCCTCTGTGCAAGGAGGTATGTGCATCAAATTTATTAATTTTGGAGAACAAGATCTTTTCCTTTAAAGAAAAAATGGCTAGGCTTAACTATGCAAGAACAAGTCTTGTCCAAATACAAGCCAATTTTAATTTACTTTGTCCTGGAATATATACAAATTGTTAGTTGCTGCAACAGCTATGATGTTTTCTTTAGGATGCCAAGCTGTATGCAGAATCTTCTTGTTGAAGTCCAGACTGTCAACACTAATTTCATCTTTCTTCCTTTTCCCACCTGTGCAAACCTTACGCGGTTTCAAGATGGCACGTGGTTTACTGCTTTCTCGAGATGCTTCAAGTGTGATGTCCCGCTTGGCGTTTCTGTCAAACATCCGGAAGAAGTTGTTGTATGAGCCAGTCATGATAGCACTGTTTATGAAAAAAAAAAATGTAAACTAAATGTCAGTTCAACTCAAATATCCAAATGAAATATGTGGCTTTCAGAAAGTGAGTGAGAGTGCAGAACTGCTTACTAGTATCTGGCGTAATGACAATCATTGATGGCATTATGGAAGGACACGCCATTACTAACTTCCTCTACATCATCCTATTGCTAAATCAGGCAGCACCCATGATTAGTGGAACACAGCCAGGGTTGTCACTATAATTTTAATAAGCTGTAATTATGGATACCACCACTTGGCATATGAAGTCTTTGCCTACTTTTCCTTCTATATTTTTTCTCACTTTCAATTTTTCTTGCTGGTTTTTCTTTCTTGTCTATAGATTGGGAGTCAGTTCCATACTAATTGAGCAAAATGGGAAAGCTATGTCTCCATGAACATAAAACTTTTCTATAAATTAAGCAAACAGTAGTTTGACTTTCACTGAGCAGGATAGCCAAGCTCCACCTGCATTAATATGAAGGAGGTACTACAAAGGCTGTCTGAACTTAAAGTTGAGAAGTCACCAGGACCGGGATGGGATGCATCCTAGGATGCTGAGGGAAGTTAAGGAGGAAATCGCGGCGGTACGCGCCATAATCTTCCAATACTGGTTAGAAACAGGGGTGGTGCCAGAGGACTGGAGAATTGCAAATGTTACACCCTTGTTCAAAAAAGGGTGCAAGGATAAACCCAGTAATTACAGGCCAGTCAGTTTAACCTCAGTAGTGGGGAAGCTTTAGGAAATGATAATCAGGGACAAAGTTAACAGTCACTTGGGCAAGTGTGGATTAATTAAGGAAAGCCAGCACAGATTTGTTAAAGGCAAATCATGTTCAACTAACTTGATCAAGTTTTTTGATGATGTAACAGAGAGGGTTGATGAGGGCAATGTGGTTGACATGGTGTATATGGACTTCCAAAAGGCATTTGATAAAGTGCCACATCATAGGCTTACCAGCAAAGTTGAAGCCCATAGAATAAAAAAGGGACAGTGGCAGCATGGATATGAAATTGGCTAAGCGACAGGAAACAGAGTAGTGGTGAACGGTTGTTTTTCGGACTGGAGGAAGGTATAGTGTGATGTTCCCTAGGGGTTGGTACTAGGACCACTTTTTAAAAATCTAAATTAATGACTGGGACTCGGGAGTACAGGGCACAATTTCAAAATTTGCAGATGACACTAAACTTGGAGGTATAGTGAACAGGGGAGGAGGATAGTGATAGATTTCAAGAAGACATAGGCAGGCTGGTGAAACGGGCAGACACATGGCAGTTGAAATTTAATGCAGAAAAGGGCAAAGTGATACATTTTGGTAGGAAGAACAAGGAGAGGCAATATAAACTAAAGGGTACAATCCTAAAGTGGGTGCATGAACAGAGAGACCTGGAGGTATATGTGCACAAATCGTTGAAGGTGGCAGGGCAGGTTGAGAAAGCATTTAAAAAAGCATATGGGATACTGAGCTTCATAAATAAATAGAGGCATAGAGTACAAAAGCAAGGAAGCTATGATGAACCTTTATAAAACACTGGTTCAGCCTCAGCTGGAGAGTATTGTGTCCAATTCTGGGCACCGCACTTTAGGAAGAATGTGAAGGCCTTAGAGAGGGTGCAGAAAAGATTTACGAGAATGATTCCAGGGATGAGGGACTTTAGTTATGTGGATAGACTGGAGAAGCTGAGCTTGTTCTCCTTACGGTGGCATAGTGGTAAGCACTGTTGCCTCACAGCGCCAGGGACCCGGGTTCAAATCCGGCCTCGGGTGACTGGCTGTGTGGAGTTTGCACATTCTCCCAGTGTTTGCGTGGGTTTCCTCCGGTTTCCTCCCACAGTCCAAAGATGTGCGGGTTAGGTTGATTGGCCATGACAAAAAATTGGTCCTTAGTGTTAGGGGGGGATTAAATACGTGGGGTTACGGGGATAGGGCTTGTGTGGGATGGCTGTCGGTGTAGGGACCGGGTGCTAGGGTTCGGATGATCAGCCATGATCTCGTTGAATGGCGGAGCAGGCTCGAAGGGCTGAATGGCCTACTCCTGCTCCTATCTTCTATGTTTCTATGTTAAAGCAGAGAAGGTTGAGGAGAGAGGTATTCAGAATCATGATTGGTCTAGACAGAAGAGAAAAACTGTTCCCATTGGTGGAAGGGTCGAGAACCAGAGGACACAGATTCAAGGCGATTGGCAAAAGAAGCAAAGGCGACATGAGGAAAAACTTTTACGCAGCAAGTGGTTAGGATCTGGAATGCACTGCCTGAAAGGGTGGTAGAGGCAGACTCAATCATGGCTTTCAAAAGGGAATTGGATAAGTACCTGAGGGGAAAACATTTGCAGGGCTACGGGGAAAGGGCGGGGGAGTAAACACTGGTAGGAGTAGTATATAGGCCCCCTAACAGTAGCTATACTGTTGGACAGAATATTAATCAAGAAATAGTAGGAGCTTGCAACAAAGGTAATGCAATAATCTTGGGGGACTTTAATCTTCATATAGACTGGACAAATCAAATCAGCAAAGGTAGTCTAGAGGACAAGTTCATGGAATGCATTCGGGACAGTTTCCTAGAACAATGTGTCATGGAACCAACCGGGGAACAGGCTATTTTAGATCTTGTATTGTGTAATGAGCCAGGGTTAATTAGCAATCTCATAGTAAAGGATCCTCTGGGGCAGAGTGATCATAATATGATAAAATTGTGAAATTCAAAATTCTGAGTGACTTGCCTAAGTCTGAAACTAGAGTCTTAAACTTAAATAAAACCAATTACATAGGTATGAGGGGCAAGCTGGCCAAGGTAGATTGGGAAAATGGATTAAAAGGTATGGTGATAGATAAGCAGTAGCTAGCATTTAAAGAAATATTTCGTAATTCTCAACAAAAATACATTCCATTGAGAAACAAAAACTCCATGGGAAAAGTGATCCAACCGTGGCTAACTAAAGATGTTATGGATAGCATTAGATTGAAAGAAGAAGCTTATAATGTGGCAAAGAATAATAGTAAGCCTGAGGATTGGGAGAGTTTCAGAAATCAGCAAAGGTTGAGCAAAAAATTTATAAAAAAGGGAAGAGAGAAAACTAGCAAGAAATATAAAAGCAGATTGCAAGAGCTTCTACAAGTATGTAAAAAGGAAAAGAGTAGCAAAAGCAAATGTTGGTCCCTTAGAGGCAGAGACAGGAGAAATGATTATGGGGAATAAGGAAATGGCAGAAACATTAAACAAATATTTTGCATCCGTCTTCACAGTAGAAGACACAAAAAGCATACCAAAAATGGTGGGGAACCAAGGGTCTAATGAGGGTGAAGAACTTAACGTAATTAATATAAGTAGAGAAAAAGTACTAGAGAAACTAATGGGACTAAAAGCCAACAAATCCCCTTGACCTGACAGCCTACATCCTAGGGTTCTAAAAGAGGTGGCTGAAGAGATAGTTGATGTATTGGTTTTGATCTTCCAAAATTCCCTAGATTCTGGAATGGTCCCAGCGGATTGGAATGTCGCAAATGTAACACCGCTATTTAAGAAAGGAGGGAGAGAAAAAACAGGGAACTACAGCCCAGTTAGCCTGACATCAGTCATTGGGAAAATGCTGGAATCCATTGTTAAGGAAGTGGTATCAAGTCACTTAGAAAATCATAACATGATTAGGCAGAGTCAACATGGTTCTATGAAAGGGAAATCGTGTTTGACAAATTTTTAGAGTTTTTTGAGGATGTAACTAGCAGGGTAGATAAAGGGGAACCAGTGGATGTTGTATATTTGATTTCCAAAAGGCATTCGATAAGGTGCCACATAAAAGGTTATTATACAAGATTAGGGTTCATGGGGTTAGGGGTAATATAGTAGCATGGATAGAGGATTGGTTAACGGACAGAAAACAGTAGGGAATAAACGGATCTTTTTCAGGTTGGCAGGCTGTAACTAGTGGGGTGCCGCAAAGATCAGTGTTGGGGCCTCAGCTATTTACAATCTATATTAATGACCTAGATGAAGGGACTGAGTGTAATGTATCCAAGTTTGCTGATGATACAAAGCTAGGTGGGACAGTAAGCTGTGAGGAGAACACAGAGTCTGCAAAGGGATATAGATAGACTAAGTGAGTGGGCAGTAAGGTGGCAGATACAGTATAATGTAGGGAAATGTGAGGTTATTCACTTTGGTAGGAAGAATAGGAAAACTTTCAAATGTTGGTGTTGAGAGAGATTTGGGTGTCCTTGTGCAAGAAACACAAAGCTAGCATGCAGGTACAGCAAGCAATAAGGAAGGTACATGGCATGTTGGCCTTTACTGCAAGGGGGTTGGAGTATAAGAGTAAGGGAGTCTTGTTACAATTGTACAGGGCCTTGGTGAGAGCACACCTGGAGTACTGTGCACAGTTTTGATCTCCTTATCTAAGGAAGGATATACTTGCCTTGGAGGCGGTGCAACGAAGGTTCACTAGATTGATTCCTGGGATGAGAGGGCTGTCCTATGATGAGAGATTGTGTAGAATGGGCCTATACTCTCTGGAGTTTAGAAGAATGAGAGGTGATCTCATTGAAACATACAAGATTCTGAAGGGGATTGACAGGGTAGATGCTGAGAGGTTGTTTCCCCTGGCTGGAGTGTCTAGAACTAGGGGGCATAGTCTCAGGATAAGGGGTAGGCCATTTAAGACTGAGATGAGGAAGAATTTCTTCACTCAGAAGGTTGTGAATCTTTGGAATTCTCTACCCCAGAGGGCTGTGAATGCTGAGTCTTTGAGTATATTCAAGGCTGAGATAGATAGATTTTTGGATTCTAGGGGAAATCAAGGGATATGGAGATCGGGCGAGAAAGTGGAGTTGAGGTCGATGATCAGCCGTGATCTTATTGAGTGGCGAAGCAGGCTCGAGGGGCTGTATGGCCTACTCCTGCTCTTACTTATGTTCTTATGTCCTAAGTCAGTTTTCACTCTATTGCAAGAACTACAAAAAAGGTTCAAACTGAGTTTCAGTTTGGTACAACAGCTTTGAGACCAACACAGAAAGACTTACATTTATATAGCACCTTTTCATATCACTCACACATTTCAAAAGACTTCACATGCAAATTAATTTTTGACATGGTAAATTATGTACGTAAACAGCAGCCATTATATGCAAAGCAAAATCCCACAGCCATGAGGTGAATGATTTTTTTCATCTGCTATTGGTCATGTTGGGTAAAGAATGAATGTCAGCAAAGTCACTGGGAAAACTCCCTATTCTTCTTTGAATCGACAGAACATCCACCTGAACCAACAGACAGTCTCAGCTTAACATTTCATCAAAAGAACAGGATCTTTAGACAACACGACATTCCCTTGATATTGTACTGAAGTGTCAGTTTAGTTTATGTGCTCAAGTCCTGGAATGTGGCTTGTACCCATAACTCAGACGCAAGATTGCTATCAGGTTGGCAGTGAACAGCAACACATCAATACACAACAGATTACCTGTCTGAACCATTCCAGCAGCACTCAAACTTGTCAAAGATGCAGTCATTCTCATACAAAGAACAGAGTTTGCTCCGCAGGTATTCATGCACCTGGAAAGTAAAGACATCAAAAACAAAGCACAATTCAAGGAACAGAACTGTAAAAAAATGAATGATTTTCAAGTTAAAGCATAATGCAATACCAATAATTCAAAATACCAATGCAGTAACTCGCCTGGTATGTTTCTACTGGTCTGGTTTCCATATTAACATCCCACACCTTAACAGATAAATAGTCTCTTGTCATCATGTACCGACCATTATGGCTGAACTTCACATCTGAAATCGAGGAGATGATTTCAGAGAAAAATGATCTGCTGCTTGGATCTTCTGGTTCTTCAAAAACTAGAAGTCGAAGGAAAAGCAAAAGTTAGAAATTTGTATTTTCTAGTTACTTAATAAATTTATGTAGCAAGAAAAACACAAGAGACATGGTGGCGAGAGAGATTACTAACCAAAAGGAGTGCTACTCAAAAAGATCAATGCCGGGCAAACTTGCTAAGTTATTTTTATTTAAAAGGTCATCTCAAAGTCAAGCATGATAGTAAGGTACATAAGAAACAGGAGCAGGAGACCACCATATGGCCCCTCGAGCCTGCTCCGCCATTCAGTAAGATCATGGCTGATCTTCTACCTCAACCCCCATTTCCCGCACTATCCCCATATCCGATTCCCTTAGTGTCCAAAAATCTATTGATCTCAGTCTTGAATACGCATCGACTGAGCATCCATAGCCCTCTGGGGTAGAGAATTCCAAAGATTCACAACACTCTGAAGAAATTTCTCCTCATCTCAATCCTAAATGGCCGACCCCTTATCCAGAGATTATGACCTCTAGTTCTAGACTCTCCAGCCAGGGGAAACAGCTTCTCAGCATCTACTCTGTCAAGCCCACTCAGAATTTAAGTATTAATGAGATCACCTCTCATGCTTCTAAACTCGAGAATATAGGCCTATTCTACTCAATTCTCTCCTCATGGGCAACCCTCTCATCCAAGGAATCGATCTAGTGAACCTCTGTTGCACCCCCTTTAAGGCAATTATATCCTTCCTTAGGTAAGGAGACCACTATCTGATAGCTCACTACCTGGTCCAGCCTGAGTGAGAAGCCAGGAATGTGGAATGAATCAGGGATTAAGGCACAAAGTTTCTGGCACACGCAGAAAAGGATTACTTCCATCCTGCCAATGTTGACCTGAAGTTCTGCCAGTACTGCATGAGTCAAGGATGGTGGCAGAGAGGCAAAGCACTCCAACTTCCCCATCACACAAGGTGTGAGCAGGTACATATCACTCTCTTATTTTCTCTGTCTACCCAAGTACCCATTCACTAACAAATACATGCACTCAAGCACAAGGCGGCATGACAAATTCTCATAAAATGCACTTTGCATGGGATTTAACTATTGTAATGCAATTTTCCTTTCTCCAAGTATAGAACAGGTAGAATGGGGGGTATTTTAACCCCCCCCCCCCCCCCCCCCCCTGCAGCAACGGGCTTGGGGTGGGGGGCTAATTCGGCAATTCGTGAAACTTGACCCCAACCAACCCGCCAGCTTCAGTTTTAACACATCCAAGTAACCCAGTCTGGAGAGGCAGATCCGTATTTATAATATGCAAATGAGGCTCCGTTCCTGATATTTTGGCAGGGATTTCAATTCAACACTAGCCACCCAGGTTTTCCAGCGCTCCAGAAACCAAACAACTAAGGAGGGGGGAGCAGCCGGATCCAACTGGCAAGTGCTTTTTATAGCATTGCTTGTGGATCAGGAGGAGCAGGAGCAGTGCCCATGGCCCCACAAGCAAAACTTCTGCCACGACCGGGCGACCACCCCAACCCCCCCCGCCATGTTTCCTGGTCCACCCTCTCTCCTGATTGATAGTCAGTCCGACCCCCACCTACCAACCCGCGATGTATCGCAGCATTGGAGAGGGGTCTCTAGGCCACATCTATACAAGCATGAAGGAAGATTTAATGTAATATATTTCACCATAGAGTGTTACAATTCTAATGACATCTGCAGCAGATGCCTTAAGCTCGGTTAGAGAATGCATTTTCCTCTCGTTTCCAGATCACCAACATCTTCACAGATCTCGTTAGTGTCATCAGATTTATGGTCACACAGATGTGGTCAGCCAGTGCCCAGCAAGATCATGTCTGCAGCTGGCACAAATGAGGGTGTTGCCTCTCTTGCCAATTGCACACTAAGACCTTATCCACCATCCCACTCTATTAACTGTACACATGCTAGAAAGGGTGCGGGACCAGGTAGGTTCCATAACTGCTAATGTGCTGGTAACTGCTCAAGGAAGTAGAGTGGCACTTCCAACCGAGGGTTCAATTAACAGCACACAGCCACTAGGGGAGCACATTAAAAGTAGTAGATTAGGTTCAAGAGTACAAAAATCAGTAAAAAAGGAAGCATGGTGATACGGTAGTTAAGGAGGAGGAGTGTGAAATATTATTGGATGGGGTAGAGAGAGAGAGAGAGAGAGAGAGAGAGAGAGAGAGAGAGAGATGAAGTATTAAGAGGTTTAGCATCTTTGAAAGTAGATAAATCGTCAGGCCCAGATGAAATGTATGCTAAGAGAGGCAAGGGAGGAAATAGCAGAGGCTCTGACCATTTTCCAATCCTCTCTGGCTACAGGTGTGGTGCCAGAGGACTGGAGGACTGCTAACGCTGTGCCATTGTTTAAAAAGGGAGACAGGGATAGACCGAGTAATTACAGGTCAGTCAGCCTAACCTCGGTGGTGGGAAAAGTATTGGAAAAAATTCTGAGGGACAGTATAAATCATCATTTAGAAAGTCAAGGATTAATCAAGGACAGTCAGCATGGATTTGTTAATGGAAAGTCATCTGACTAACTTGACAATATTTTGAGGTGGTAACGAGGCAGGTCAATGAGGGCAGTGCATTTGATGTAGTCTACATGTACTGAGCCATGTGGAACCCCACTGGAAACAGCCTTCCAGTCACAAAAACACCCGTCGACCATTGCCCTTTGCTTCCTGCCACTGAGTCAATTTTGGATCCAACTTGCCACTTTCCCTTTAATCCCATGGGCTTTTACTTATCTGACCAACCTGCAATGTGGAACTTTGTCAAAGGCCTTGCTAAAATCCATGTAGACTACATCAAATGCACTGCTTTTTGTGGTATTATGATTTATACTTCAATGTAAGGGGCACGATTAAGAAGTTTCCAGATGATACAAAAATTGGCTGTGTGGTTGATAGGGAGGAAAACAGCAGGAATTTATCAATGGACTGGTCAGGTGGGCAGAAACGTGGCAAATGGAATTCAATCCAGAGAAGTGTGAGGTAATGCATTTGGAGAGGGCTAACAAGGCAAGGGAATACACAATAAATGGTAGGATACTGAGAAGTGTAGAGGAACAAAGGGACCTTGGAATGCATGTATACAGATCCCTGAAAGTAGCACGGGCAGATAAGGTGGTTAAGAAAGAATACGGGATACTTTCCGTTATTAGCCGAGGCATAGAATAGAAGAACAGAGAGGTTATGCTAGGACTGTATAAAACACTAGTTAGGCCGCAGCTAGATTACTGTGTACAGTTCTGGTCACCACATTACAGGAAAGATGTGATTGCACTAGAGGGTATAGGAGATTTGAGGATGTTGCCAGGACTGGAGAATTTAAGCTATGAGGAAAGATTGGATAGGCTGGGGTTGTTTCCTTTGGAACAGCGGAGGCTGAGGGGAGACTTGAGAGGTATATAAAATTAGGAGGGTCCTAGATACAGTTGATAGGAAGGACCTATTTCCCTTAGGAGAGAGAGGTCAATAACCAGGGGGGCATGGATTTAAAGTAATTGTATTGGAGGGGAGTGGAGGAGAAATTTTTCACCCAGAGGGTGGTGGGGGTCTGGAACGCAATGCCCGAAAGGGTGGTAGAGGCAAAAACTCTCATCACATTTTTAAAAAGTGATTTCTAGCATCCGCAGTATTTTGCTATTACATTTAAAAAGTACTTGCATATGCACTTGATATGCCGTAACCAGCAAGGCTACAGACCAAGAGCTGGAAAGTGGGATTAGGCTGGATAGCACTTTTTCCAACCGATGCAGACACGATGGGCCGAATGGCCTCCTTCTGTGCCGTAAGTTTCTATGATTCACACACACAAAATACTTGGCAGCACTTAAGCAGTTGTGTATCCGGAGCTATTGTCATGGGTGATGTTTGATCCGAGGGAACCTACAGGGCAAAACTGCAGCATGTAATACACCACAATGGTTAAGACTTTCACAGCACTGTATTGCAGCATAGCCCTGAATGGTCAAAGCACATTTAGGGTTGATTTAAGATTTCTATGGCAAATTCAATTATGATCTTGGTAACTGCATATGCCTGGCTGTAACAATACTTTTCCAGGATCTGACAGGTATCAATAGCCTTGGCTACAAAAGGTATACTTGGTCTCCTAGCAGCTAACTTTGCAATCTTCTTCCTGAACTAAATAATTCAGGCACCTTTGCTACCAGGGTAGCGAGAACTTATATTCATAATTCTGTGTTCATAGTCACACACAAGTTGCATATTGAGGGAGTTGTATACCTTACAGTTCATGAGTGAGTTGTGAGCAGACCATGTGGGGTATGACCCCCACCTCCCACACCCGGGGAATCTCGATATGCTAAGAAATTCACTATACTGCTGATTGGCCATAGGGCCAGAGATCATTTGGTGCCAATTGTTCATAGGGCCAAAGATCATTTGGCTGGGTTTTGCAAACTATGCATCAGTTATCTGGTGACTGTAGAATTAGGTCGATCCACAGAGGCTGCAATTTTCATTTATTATGGAGCAGATCTTTCTTTTTGTCTCCTGTTTCAATGAAGTACAGGCTGGCATCCGTCTTTGGGCACTTGTGGGCAGCCAACAGATGTGGTTGATGTCCCGTGGCTGCTTGGAAGGTCCCGACATGTAGAAATTGAGGGCCATCATCAATGTCACTGGCAGTGCATTGCCTGTGCTGGAACATGGCTGGAGATATACTTCAAACACACAGCATAAATCTGTCACAGCCTCTCTGATGTAGCACATCCTCCTGAGGCACTGTTGCTTTGACATTTTGAAATACAATTACCTCAGTCACAAAATGCAGCTTGGAGGGTAGTTGATGGTGTAACATAAAAGCCTGTAGTACAACGTGAGCTGCCAGGCAGCCCTTTTTCACTTGTATTTATATCTCTTGGAGGAAGAGGATGACAAGTTTCCAACAGAGAACCCCATACTTGCATTTGTAAGAGAAAAACTGAGAATTGGGTACAAACTGCACACTCGCAAAGGTATCTTGCCTGAAGAGAATTACAGAGGTCAATCATAGTTTAATGGGCTGGATTTTGCTGTCAGCGACGAAGAAACGGCACTTGCCGTTCACTAGGCTGACACTGCCCACATAGTTTTCACAGGCTTTTGAGTGGAGACTTGCTGTCATCGGGTGTCTGATCCAGCGTAGCGCACTCTACAGGGGATCTGTAGCAGTGTGAGCAGGACAAGCAACAGCAAGGCACTTCAACCAATCAGGTTGAAGAATCCTCACAGACATGCAAAGTCTAAATCAGGAAGTATAAATTAAATTTAAATTATGTACAGAAAATGAAATAAAGAGCAGGAAATAAAGATGAGATTAAGAGAGACACAGGAAAAAAAGTTTTAAAAAAAAAGCATGAAAATTGCGGTCCGGAAAACGCCTCCGACCCGCGAAACATACAAATTTACCTCCAGGCGTCCACGCTGCGCGGTCTCGGGCCTCCAGGCTGACGGCAGCGTAAAGGCCCACGGATCCCAGGGACGCAGGCGGTTCGGACGCGTCCCTGGGATCACGTGGGCCTGGACCTCCAACGATAAAGAAGGATTGATTCCATTGCAATCATTAAGGGAATCCCCTAATGATATACAATGGACGCGACTGCTGCCAATGAAGTTGAAGTAGTTGCGCATGTGCAGTCTGAGTTTTTTTGGTTGTTTACGTCAGGACTCACGGGGTCTGGGGGAAAAATTCCGGGAATGGAGCGGGCCTTTGGGACACATGGGGTCTGGGGAAAAAAATGCCAGGAACAGAGCGGGCCTTCGGGACTCACGGGGTCTGGGGAAAAAAAGCAGAAACATCATTGATATCAGCTTCCAGCTTAATGCGCAGAACGCTTCTGTACAACTTCTGGTCGTTGGCAGCAGTCACTGTTATACAAATTACAGAATTCTAATTATTATAAATGTACTGAATTGCAACTTCATTCACAAGTCTCTTCATTGCACCAACCTCAATAAAAATTATATTTTTATAGTTAAATAATTTTAAACATCTTAATCCAGGCCAATATTTGCATAAACTCATTTAAAGTGTATGTGTATAATTTTGGATTTTGAAATGCTGTATTTACGCCTTACATATACCCTTACACTGATGAAAGCAGGCCCTCTGCCTGCTTTAAGAGTTGCATGGGCAATTGCTGGGCAGTTGTTGGGCAAATAGCCTAACTCTGCGCTAGCAATACTCATTTTTCAGTTGGTTTGGATGATCCGGCAAGGCGCAAGCGCATGCGGAAATCCGGAACTTCCGGGGCCTTTCAAAGAGAATACAACAGGTCGAAGACACCGCAATTTCAGGTCCTATATATTTTAATTTAAATTTTTTAAAGAAATCTCCAACACTAATTCAATTCTGAAGGACTGAGACATCACACTTTAAAATTACATATTGGGCTTGATTTTAATAGCCCCGAGGAGGGCAGGTTAGCAGCGAAAATTGGAAAAAATGGCTTCAGACTGGCAACCCGCCTCTATGCAATTTTCATGAGTGTCGGGTCAGCCGCTCCCAAACTGACCCGACAGGAACTGGTAGTTAAATTTGTGCTTCTAGCTGCTGTTTCCCATCTTGTCAGCAATACGCCAGCTGCAAGGAGATGAGTTTCTCAAGGACATGATTTGTAGTCATTGATGCAGCACTTAAAGCGGTCCTGTAACATGGCGGACATTCAAATTCAACAACTTTGTTGTTGGAGGTTTGGGATAAGATTTTGCAAATCTACTGACCTTGTGGCTGTTCAAGCTAACACCCATCTGCAGTGTTACCTGATTGGAATAATTTCAGGCCACTTTGTGTGCGCTTGGAAGCTTCTTGCCTCAACTGAAATCTATAGCAACGGGATGGGAATCATTTACATCCTCGCATCCTGGTCATCAGATTTGGAGGAAGAGCATCTGCGGCAGCACCACAACCAGCTACAACAGCAGCGCCAACCTCCTCCTCACCCACCTGATGCTGCACTGGACACAGGGCATCAGCCCCTGACAAAATTGCTGGCTGGGAGGTCAGCTATGGCATCACCATGGCCAGATTTTCTTCACTTAATGCTGTAAACCCTGGCTGCCACATTATGTGCCAGGTTGACACCATCCCACACCAGCATCGTGAAGCATCCCTTAATGTCCAAGCCATTCTATGTACACACACAAAAACAATAGCGTGACAGGGGGGAATTATGACTGAACAATCACTGGAACTCAATAAGACATTTCAAGGTGCGCTCAGATCTGTCCAATAAGGGGCACTTTTGGAAAAAGATATTACACTGTAGGACAACACATTGCCAGAAACTTCACATGGACATTGGCTAAACCTCTCAAGTGCCTTCTCTTGTGTATTGTTAGTTGGTGTGCTTGCAGTAGGCTGACGGGAGGCTAGTTAGATGAGGAAGTGATAAAGTAGAGAGCAGGTTGGGTGGAGGTTCAAGGTAAGTTGGTATCCTGGGAAGGTCTCTTCCACCCTTGGAAGGGAAAAGAACCACCCTGCTTGCTAGGACTCCCTCCATAAGCATATGGAGGGAGTCATTGGAGAGCCTGGGTGCAAGTGTTCACCTCTGTGCAGTGATTGCAGCACCTCAATGCTGTCAAACACGGACAGATCAACTGTCAAAATAAAATTGTGCATGGTCCCTTTAAGGAAACCAGGAGATGACGAGTCATCAAATGACATCATCAGACCTGCTTCCTGTTAATTGGCCAGGCGGGCTTAACAAGGGAAAATCACGTCTGCAGAGTGGAGGCAGCTGGGGGCGGGGCCGAAAACCAGCTGACCCGCCCCCCATAAATACATTTTCGGCCTTTCAGCGCCAGAGAAGTAATTATAACATAAGAAATAGGAGCAGGAGTAGGCCAATCGGCCCCTCGAGCCTGCTCTGCCATTCAATAAGATCATGGCTGATCTGATCCTAACCGCCAATCTACTATCACAGAACCATCTCCTGAATCTAACAGAATTAGACACACGAAATAGGAGCAGGATCAGGCTACACGGCCCCTGGGCCCACTCCGCTACCCACAGGGCCATGACCGATCCGAACCTAGACTCATGTCCACATTCCTGCCCGCTCCCCGTAACCCTCAATTCCCTTTACTTCTAGGAAACTGTCTATTTCTGTTTTAAATTTATGTAATGATGTAGCTTCTACAGCTTTTTGGGGCAGCATATTCCATGGACCTACCACCCTCTGAGTGAAGTAGTTCCTCCTCATCTCAGTTTTGAAAGAGCAGCCCCTTATTCTAAGACTATGCCCCCTAGTTCTAGTTTCACCCATCATCGGGAACATCCTCCCCGCATCCATCCGATCCAACACCTTCACAATCGTATATGTTTCAATAAGATCGCCTCTCATTCTTCTGAACTCCAATGAGTAGAGTCCCAATCTACTCAACCTCTCCACCTCTCCTCATATGTCCATCCCCTCATCCCCGGGATTAACCGGGTGAACCTTCTTTGTACTGACTCGAGAGCAAGTATGTCTTTTCTTAAGTATGGACACCAAAACTGTATGCAGTATTCCAGGTGCGGTCTCACCAATACCTTGTACAACTGAAGCAATACCTCCCTATTTTTATATTCTATCCCCCTAGCAATGAAAGCCAACATTCCATTGGCCTTCTTAATCACTTGCTGCACCTGCATACTAACCTTTTGAGTTTCGTGCACCAGGACCCCCAGATCCCTTTGTACAACAGTACTTTCCACTTTCTTGCCATTAAGATAATGACTTGCTCTACGATATTTCCTGCCAAAGTGCATAACCTCACTTTCCAGTATTGTATTCCATCTGCCAAATCTCTGCCCACTTACTTAGCCTGTCTATGTCCCCTTGCAGGTTTTTTATGTCCTCCTCACTCACTACTTTCCCTCCCATCTTAGTATCATCTGCAAACTTTGATATGTCACACTCGGTCCCCTCCTCCAAATTGTTAATATAGATTGTAAAGAGTTGGGGACCCAGCACTGACCCCTGCGGAACACCACTAGTTACTGATTGCCAGTCTGAGAATGAACCATTTATCCCAACTCTCTGCCTTCTGTTAGATAGCCAATCCTCTATCCATGCCAGAATATTACCCCCAATCCCGTGATTTTTTATCTTAAGCAATAATCTTGTGTGGCACCTTGTCAAATGCCTTTTGGAAGTCTAAATACACTACGTGCACTGGTTCCCCTTTATCCACCCTATATGTTACTTCCTCAAAGAACTCCAGCAAATTTGTCAAACATGACTTCCCCTTCATAAAACCATGCTGACTTTGTCCTATTAAATTATGTTTATCCAAATGTCCTGTTACTGTCTACTTAATAATGGACTCCAAAATTTTACCAACCACAGATGTTAGGCTAACCGGTCTATAGTTTCCAGCCTTCTGTCTACTGCCCTTTTTAAATAAGGGTGTTACATTAGCAGTTTTCCAGTCTGCTGGGACCTTTGCTGAGTCCAGGGAGTTTTGGAAAATTATTACCAATGCATCCACAATCCCTACCGCCACTTCCCTCAAGACCCTAGGATGTAAGCCATCAGGTTCAGGTGATTTATCCGCCTTGAGTCCCATTATTTTACCGAGTACCACTTCCTTAGTGATTTTGATCGTGTTTAGCTCCTCCCCCCCTATTTGTCCAGTGTTGGGATATTCTTAGTGTCCTCTACTGTACAGACTGATACAAAATATTCATTCACTGTTTTTGCCATCTCCATATTTCCCACCATTAATTTCCTGGTCTCATCCTCTAAGGGACCAACATTTACTTTAGCCACCCTTTTTCTTTTTATATAACTATAAAAACTCTTACTCTGTTTTTATATTTTTTGCTAATTTACTTTCATAATCTATCTTCCCTTTCTTAATCAATCTTTTAGTTATTTTTTGCTGTCTTTTAAAGTTTTCCCAATGCTCTATCCTCCCACTAGATTTGGCTACCTTAAATGCCCTTGTTTTTAGTCGAATACTATCCTTAATTTCTTTACTTAGCCACGGATGGCTGTCTTTTCTTTTACACCTTTTTCTTCTCAGTGGAATATATATTTTTTGGAAGTTGTAAAATAACTCCTTGAATGTACACCACTGATCATGTATCGTCTTATCCTTTAATCTATTTTCCCAATCCACTCTACTCAATTCCGCTCTCATACCTTCATAGTCTCCTTTATTCAAGCTTAGCACGCTTGTTTGAGATCCAACCTTCTCACCCTCTAATTGAATATGGAATTCAACCATGTTATGGTCACTCATTCCAAGGGGATCCTTTACTAGGTCATTTTTAATTAATCCTGTCTCATTACACAGGACCAGATCCAAGGTTGCTTGCCCCCTGGTCGGTTCAGTTACATACTGCTCAAGAAACCCATCCCTAATACACTCAATGAACTCATCCTCAAGGCAGCCCTGCCCAATTTGATTTGTCCAATTAATAGGAGTGTTAAAATCCCCCATAATTATAGATGTTCCCTTATTACAAGCCTCAACTATTTCCTGATTGATACTCCGTCCAACAGAGTTGCAACTGTTCGGAGGCCTGTAGACTACGCCCACTAGTGTTTTTTTCCCCTTATTATTCCTTACCTCCACCCAAACTGTTTCATTGTCCTGATCTTTTGACCCAATATCATTTCTCTGTATTACAGTGATTCCTTCCTTTATTAACATAGCCACCCCACCTCCCCTTCCTTCCTGCCTGTCCTTTCTGATCGTTAAATAACCTGGTATGTTTAATTCCCAGGCATTGTCACCCTGCAGCCATGTTTCTGTAATGGCCACAAGATCATACCCATAGTTATTTGTGCCATTAACTCGTCTATTTTGTTACGAATGCTACATGCATTCAGATAGAGAACTTCAAATGTGTTTTTTGACACTTAGTTCCTGCTTTTGCCCTTTTTATTACTTTACCTTTTACTCCATACCTTCTGCCCCTTCCTGACACGCTCTGGTTTTTAATTTCCCCACTGCTACCTAAGTCTATGACCTTCTCTGTTGTCATTTTTATTATTTGCTCTCTAGGAACCTCCCCCCCCCCCCACTAGTTAGTTTAAAGCCCTCTCTACAGCCCTAGTTATATGATCCGCCAGGACCCTAGTCCCAGCACTGGCCAAGTGAAGCCCGTCCCAACGGAACAGCTCCCTCCTGCCCCAGTACTGGTGCCAGTGTCCCAGGAAGCAAAACCCATTTCTCCCACACCAGTCTTTGAGCCACGCATTTAACTCTCTAATTTTATTTGTCCTAGCCAAATTCGCTCGTGGCTCAGGTAATAAGGGATTATTACCCTTGAGGTTGTGTTTTTTAAATTTGACCCCTAGCTGCTCATACTCCTTTAACAGAACCAGCTTCCTAGTCCTATCTACATCGTTTATACCAACATGGACCACGACAACTGGATCCACCCCCTCCCACTGCAAGTTTCTTTCCAGCCCAGAGGACATGTCCTTAACCCTGGCACCGGGTAGGCAACACAGCCTTCGGGAATCTCGCTCTTGACTGCAGAGAACCCTATCTATCCCCCGAATAATACTATCCCCTACCACTACAACATTTCTATTTACTCCCCCCTCTTGAATGGCCCCCCGTTCCACGGTGCTGTGGCCAGGTTGCTCATCCTCCCTGCAGTCCCTGCTCCTGTCCCCACAGGGAGTAAGAACCTCGAACCTGTTGGACAAGAGCAAGGGCTGCGGCTCCTCCAACACTACCTCCTGGATCCCCGTACCTGCCTCACTCGTAGTCACACCGTCCTGTCCCTGACCATGGGCTACATCTGAATTAATTAACCTCATAGGTGTGACCACCTCCTGAAACAGAGTCCAGGTACTTCTCCCCCTCCCTGATGTGTCGCAGTGTCTGAAGCTCAGACTCCAGCTCATCAACACGGAGCTGGAGTTCCTGTAGCAGCAGACACTTGTCACAGATGTAATCACAGTGAGCCTCAATGGGGTCCACCGGCTCCCACATCTCGCAACAGTAACACATCACCTGCTCCATTCTGTGTAATTAAATTTTTTATTGTTAGTTATGGACACCCTCTGCCCGATTATAGATGCTAGTATCCCCTTTAATTAATTGGATTTAAATTAAATCAATCCCTCTAATTACACCAGTTAAATGGTTTACCAACAGTCACTCTGCACCAGAAAGGCCTTATTAACTACAACCCACAGAGGTAAAGTTTGAAAAGAGCACCTAACACCACACTTACCCAAACTCACAGCACTCTCTGCTGACTCGCACTCAGTGCTTGCTCGCACTAGCACTGGTCTTTTTATACTGTTTGTTTGTTTACAGCCAAATGAGTCACCCCTGCTGATTGGTTAGAGAACTGGTTTCCACTGCCTGCTGTGCCAATTTACTCCTACTGCAGTGTTACCTTGTTTTACTCTTCTTAAACCAACAGAATCCCAAATATTTAACTTTTCCCCTTTACTTAAACTGACTTATTACATTGTTAAAAATTCATTTACACCTGAATGCATCAGCCCTAACTTTTTCTGGTGTGTTTAGTGGGTAACTAGTGGGTTAAGTACTGCAACTTCACACCCTTGCATTGATTTCAACGCTGAGTCTATTGGCAAGGTACTGTTCACAGAATCACAGAAACCCCAGTGCAGATAGAGGCCATTTCGGCCCATCGAGCCTGCACCGACACATATCCCACCCTATCCCCGTAACCCCACGTATTTAATCCCCCTAACACTAAGGGTCAATTTATCATAGCCAATCAACCTAACCCGCACATCTTTAGACTGTGGGAGGAAACCGGAACACCCGGAGGAAACCCACGCAAACACGGGGAGAATGTGCAAACTCCACACAGTCACCCGAGGCCGGATTCGAACCCAGGTCCCTGGCGCTGTGAGGCAACAGTGCTAATCACTATGCCACCGTGCTGCATCCTATGGTGGAGCAGGGTAACTTGCACTGCAACTTCTGGGTTCCCGCATTTAACTGCACATGTGCATACTCCGGAAGTACTACATAATAACTGAGCGCGGTTAGCCTCACCGTTATCAACAACGCAAAATCCGGGCCATTGTATATAAATGTGGGAAAGTTGTTGACAGCTCTTCATGCTTCAGCTTTCCACTTTGGTGCCTATGTGAACCTTTAGGGTTTTATTATTTTCGCTGGTTGAGAGCAAATTAGGGTAAGGGAGCATTTGGAGATCTTCCAGATGGATGGGGGTTATTGAAAATTCTCAGAATATATGTCACTTCTTCATGCCTAGTGGGGGCGTGGGGGGAAAGAGGACGTGCGCAACTGGCTGGTGGGAGGGAAGAGTCAACAGTAGATAGGTGGTCAGGTTTGGGTAGATGAGGCTTTTAACCGCAGTTTTCCCTTCTAGGTAACCTTGTTCTGTAGACACAAATTCTGGGTTCCTGCTGTCAGAGGGACGTAGCTTTAAAGTTTCTTTAAGTGATTTTACAAATATTCAAATTATTAATGTTTTTAAAAGCACTAAAGAAACTTAAAGCCGGTTCCCACTGACAGCAAGACCGAGGGGAAATAAGAGATCAAAATGGAGTCGGCCGTAGGTGGGGTGACATTGTAAGCATACCATCACCTAGTTTGGAGACACAAATCTCAGGATCTGAGAGGACTGAGAATACAAGTATTTACTAACGATTATGGTAAGAATGGAGCAGATAATCAGTTGGGTGGGTCAGAACAGCTAGCGGAATTTGGCTGTGTTTTGAGACGAGGCTTTAAAAAAAAAAACAGGCCATTACTGAAAATACACAAGACTTGCATTGGCTAATCACAAATTAAATCTTAAAAACCAAGTCTAGACATTGCTATAGGTGAAGTACATAATTTGTGCAGCTTACCAGCTAAATAGTGAATACTTACATTTTGAATGTTTGTCACACAGAGCGCCAGCACGCATATCACACAGTCGTATAGTCCCCTTACTACTACTATAGGCAAACACGTTGCACTGATGTGGATGACATTCTGCTGCTGTAATAACTTCTGTCAGCTCTTCCATGTTGGCAGGTTTAATATCTACAATGTCTTTAGCAAAGTTTGTTAAGGAAAAGTTTAATTAAATGAGGAAACATTTAAATGTACATTTAAAAAAAAGTTACATATATCTAATGTATAGATATATGAAATACATCTTCAAAATTTCCACATTAAAAGGTAGGCAAGATGGGAAGGCAGCAAAATTACTAAAGCTCAGAACAAGATTATTAGTTGCACAATGATTACTCAGCATGTTCAGAAGATAAGGAAATAAAGAATTCACTAACATTTAGGTTGGTAATCTGATCTATGCACATTGTGTTGCATGCAAGCAAGCTCAGCAATATCACCTCACTTCTTAAAATTAAACCAAGTGAGATTTTCCAAAGATCACATATCCTGTGTTGCTTATAATCCAGTTGGTGCTATAACACACAATAGTTTAAATTAAAAGGTTACTTTTGCAATGTGTGCACTAGTTTGCTTTAACATGGTCTCTGTGGGCAACTTTAAACAGTTATATGAGGAAAAACGATTTCAGGGAAAATAAGTGCTACCGGAAAGCAATCCAAGTTTTTGTGCTTTGGCTTTTCTAAATATTTATGTTGCTATGCATTTTGGGTCCTAAATGTTCTCACCTGAAAAGGCTAACTTACTGAGTGGTATGCTTGAGTGCCAACATGCCTAAGTTACTTGTATGGAAGTCTTAATACATGACGCTGGACGGTCAGCCGCCTGTTCAATTATGAGGGCATCGGGTCAAGCCCACTCTTATTCTCACATCTGTAGCACTCCCACTGCTTCCTGGCTCAGACTGGCTACCTCAATGCAAACCAGGGATCAAAACTAGAATCATGCAAGACTCAGACCAGTCCATTTATGTACATTATATAAAAATAATGCATCACTTCCTAAATTAGCTACAAAATTACAAAGGCAAATAATTGTTGCTTTAAACCCAATTTAGTGTTTATTGGAAATATTGGGAAGACCAAAGCCATCATCTTCAGTCCCATTCCCTAGTCGCCAACTTCATCCCTCTCCCTGGCAACTGTCTGAGGCTGAACCAGATTGTTTGCATCTTTGGTGTCATGTGACCCCGAGATGAGCTTCTGACCACATATCCATGCCATCACTAAGACCGCCTATTTCCACCTCCGTAACATTGCCTGATTCCACCCCTGCCTCAGCTCATCTGGTGCTAAAGCCCTCATCAAAGCCTTTGTTACCTCTAGATTGACTATTCCAACGCAGTCCTGGCCGGCCTCCCATCTTCCATAAACTCGTCATCCAAAACTCTGCTGCCCGTGTCCTAACTCGCACCAAGTCCTGTTCACCCATCATCCCCGTGCTCGCTGACCTATATCGGCTCTCGGTTAAGCAACGCCTCAATTTTAAAATTCTCATCCTTGTTTTCAAATCCCTCCATGGCCTTGCCCCTCCCTATGTCTGCAATCTCCTCCAGCCCTACAACCCTCTGAGATAGCTGACCACCTCCAATTCTGGCCTCTTAAGCATCCCCAATTTTAATCGCTCTATCATTGGCAGCCATGCCTTCAGCTGCCAAGGTCCTAAGCTCTGGAATTCCCTCCCTAAATCTCCCCGCCTCTTTCCTCCTTTAAGACGCTCTTTAAAACCTACCTTGCATCTGCCCTAATATCTTATGTGGCTCAGTGTCAAATTCTGTTTGACAACACTCCTATGAAGTGCCTTGGGATGTTTTACTACATTAAAGTCGCTATATAAAAACAAGTTTTTTTTGGTTTTTGGGTTGCGGAAAAGGGAAAGATGAAGAAAATGCTGCCATATAGCAACAGAGGTTTAAGTTATTTTTCTATTGTTGTTGATTCAGAATGAGTAAAGTGTACTGTATCAAGACTAAAAATCACTATTTTGTTTTGTTCCTGGACGTGAGTGATGTGGGAAACCTACATTTATGGATCATTGACCTTTGTTGCCCATAAGGAATAGTTGTGGGCCTTCTTGAACCACTACATTCCTTGTAGTGATGGAGTTCCCACAATGGTTTTAGGTAGGGAATTCCAGGATTCTGCCTCAGGGTGACTGTGAAGGAAAGATGATGCAAGTCCAAGCCAGTCTAGTGTGTGATTTGGAGGGGGAATACTCCAAAGACAATGCTGTGTGCAAGGCAACATCAGAATAGTAAAAGAAATCCAGTAAATAAATTAGTATAGCGTAAATACGCCGACAAGGGAGACATCAGACAATTTTCTGCTTCCCTAATTAGGGTGCTGGAGTGAAAGAGAGGAACAGTAATAATTTGAGTTAGAGAGCGAGACATAGCATGCGAGAAAGAGAAGAGGGCACTTGAGAAAGACTACAAGAAAGTGCAAAAGAGAGCATGAGAAAGCAAGCGTATGAGAGCGAACAAGAGTGTGTGTGTGTGTGAGGTGCAACAGAAACATCAAGCTAATGTCAATTGTTCTTGAGCACATCATGGTAATTGCCTCAAGAGCAACATATTTGGTCAGGTGGAGTGCAGGGGTAAAATAATTTTGTTCCGCCTCATTTAAACAAAGGTTTTTTAAAATAAGAGTTGATTGCCCGCAGAACTGCATATGAATTTCTCTCGACCAGACACTTCGGGCAGGATTTTCATTGGGCCGTGGAGGCAGGATTGGAGGCGTGTGGGGGGTTAAAATTGTGAAATTGGGGGGGGGGGGCACGAACCCTTCCCACCCCCAACCCGCCTCCATGCCAGTTTCAAAGAAGGTGGATACCCGACCTTTGCTGGGATCCACCTCCGAGGCGGGAAGGGGATTAGTGCCAATTAACTGCCTGTTAACTACCTGTTATTAGCCTAATCCCTATTTTTATTGTTGAAGTGTGGGATTCCCGACGGCTCCAAACCACGCCAAGTTAGCGAGGCGGACCGTCGGGCTGAGGGACTTGGAGGGTTCGAGATGTCAGTGTTCAGGTGAGTGATGGGTGCATGAGTGCAGAGGTAAGTGTGTTTGGTGTCTGTAAAGTGTTTAAAGAAGTTTTACTTACCTTTACAGCCTTCCTTCCTTCCTTCAGGTCTCGGAAGTCCCCCATCTCACCGGCACAGAAAGCAGAATGGCCGCGAGCTGTCAAAAGTTGCAGCATTCAGCTCTCGGTTCTGGAGAGATCTCTAAATCAGCCTGAGAGGAAGGAATTAACTTAGTGTACAGATTGTCAGTGTTTGACAGCTTCAAAGAGCTGTCAAACGCTGATATTTCATCTGTCAAAAGCTCTTGACAGATGAAATGTCAATCTGTGACGTCACCTGTTGCCGGGTGGCCCTTAATTGGCCTGCTGAGCAGGCTCAACAAGATCAATCAAGTGAAAATCGCGTGGGTTGGCCACAACTCGATGGAGGCGGGACTACAACCCCAAAAGTTGTAGTCCCGCCTCTAGTATCAAAATCCAGCCCTTCGTCTTTCTCTGGGTTGTGTCTCACTCTTTCCCCTCTCAATGGTTTGCTTTTTTGTGAATCTTTCTCTGGCTTTAGTACTCTTTCTTTCTGTATGCTTGGCACTCTGCCTCTTGGACAGTCTGCCTCTTTCTGTATTTTTCACCCCCCCCCCCCCCTTCCATGAAGTTTCTTTTTTATTCACTCTCGGGATGTGGACGTCACTGGCAAGACCGACATTTATTGTCCATCCCTACTTGCCCCAAGAAGGTGGGCCTTCTTGAACTGCTGCAGTCAGTGTGGTGAAGGTGCGCTCACAATGCTGTTAGGTAGGAAGTTCTAGGATTTATAGTGCTTTCATACAACTGAGTGGCTTGCTAGATCACCAGAGGGCAGTTAAGACTTGGTGTGGGACTGGAGTCACAGGGCTGAATTTTGCCAGCGTGCATGTTTGGAAGCAGGTCCACTGTCAAAATAACAAAGATTGACAGCGGGTAAGAAACTCACCTTCAACTCGCCTCCATGTGAGTCTCCCAGGTGTTGGGTCTGTCTGCGCAGAGCTGACTCGACACCAAGCAGTGGGGGAGACAATTTAGATCATTAAATGGCTTATTAACAGCCAATTTAATGCTATTTTGAACCTACCTTGTAATTTTATGTGCTCCCCCACGGGTTACCCGATGCTCAGGGAACATGCCCTGGCGTGAGTTGAGTCTGCTTTGATTTATCTGATAACCTGACAGCTGCAGAAGTGGTATAAAGGCTACCATGTTGCAGCTGTTCAGTTTCAGAGCTCAGAAACTGTTGGGTTACTGTATTTGTAAGAGAGAGAGATTTCTTTAGCTTGCAAGTGTTTAGAGCCAACTCTATATCCAGTGGTACCTCATTGAAACAACCTCTCACCATTGACAGATTGCTTCTGACATCTCAACTGCAGCTGCCATCTATTCCAGCAACATCGGTGCCCTTGGGGGGGGGGGGGGGGGGGGGGGGGGGGGGGGGAAATCACACCTTGGTCCTCTGAATCCTTACACGATCAGCCCCAACATCACCAGGCACACCAACACCACCAACCTTCTCTGCCATCACCCGATGCTACACTGGACATCAGCACCCGACAACATTGCTGCCCGGGAGGCCAGCAATAGCATCACCATGGCCAGATTTAATTTACTCGATGCTGTACACCCTGGCTGCCACATGATGCGCCAGGTTGACACCATCCCACACCAGCACTATAAAGCATCCCTATAATGTCCAAGCCCATTCCTTTTACACTCATCACAATAGTTGGGGGGGAAAAGAGTTATGTCTCAACATTCACGAACTCAGTAAGACAGCGATTTACTTGTACTTCTTGCAATCTAGTATACTGTATTCGCTGCTCACGATGCGGTCTCCGCTACATTGGGGAGACCGAACGCAGATTGGGTGACCGCTTTGCGGAACGCCTCCGTTCAGTCCATAAGGGTGACCCTGAGCTTCCGGTTTTAATTCACCGCTCCATTCCCACTCTGACCTCACCGTCCTTGGCCTCTTGCATTGTTCCACGGAAGCTCAACGTAAACTCGAGGAACAGCACCTCATCTTCCGATTAGGCACTTTGCAGCCTTCTGGACTCAATATCGAGTTCAACAATTTCAGATCATAACCTCGGCCCCTATTACATTTTTACTTATATTTTTTATCCACCCCTTTGTTTTGGTTTTTCCCTCCCCCCCCCCCCCCCTTTTCCTTTTTTTTCCTCTCTCCCACATGGCAGCTGTCTCATTCTGCCAGAACATTTCACACCTAATCGGAGCCATCTTTTGTCTCCACTAGTCCTATCACCATCTCGTCTCGTTTTGAATACCTCTTAATGTCTCTTCACTTCTTTTGTTCTCTCGCAGCACTGCCTTTCCATCTATTTCATTTCCTTTCCAGTTTTGAAAAAGGGTTAGACCCGAAACTCTAATTTCTCTCCACGGATGTTGCCTGGCCTGCTGAGTTTTTCCAGCATTTTCTGTTGTTATTTAAGACACTTCTCAAGGTGTGCACAGGTCTGTCCAATAAAGGTGAAGTGTTGAAAATATAGATTTCAATGTTTGACAACACATTCACAGAAACTTCACATGAACATTGGCTAAACCTCTCAAGTGCCAACCCTTTTGTGTTGGTTGGTATGATTGCCGTAGGATGAGGGTGCGTGCGAGGGGTGGCTAGTGAGATGGGGAAGTGATAATGTAGATAGAGAGGGATGGGGAGGTGCAAGGTAAGTTGGGGAGGTGCAAGGTAAGTTGGTGAGAGTAAGGATGTGCAGAAGTAGGGTAGGGAAGGCAGAGTGATGGGGATGTGATGAGTGGCACAGCGGGGTGAGTTTGAGTGTGGCTTTGCAGTAATGTTTCGTGATCTACTGAGATCATTGAAAGGTTGGTGCCACTGCAGCCAGGGACTCCGGACGACATCCCTGCCTGTGCAATGGGCAACCAGACTGCGTTGATCTCCTAGGGAGGTCTCTTCTGCCCATGGGAAGGGAAGAGAATCTCCCTGCGTGCTGTGACTCCCTCCATTAGCATATGGAGGGAGTCATGTGTGAGCCTGGGTGCAGATGTGCACCGCTTGTCAGTGTTTGCAGCACCTCAATGCTGCAGAATACTGACAGCACAACTGTCAAAATCAATGTGGTCGTGGTCCCTTTAAGGAAACCAGCTGAGGACGCGTCATCAAATGACGTCAACAGACCTGCTCCCTGTTAATTGGCCAGGAACCCTGCAGGACGGGCTTAACAAGGCCAATCTGCGGAAAATCTTTTTCAGAGAGCGGCTGCAGACGGGAGTGGGACCGGAAGCCGCTAACCAGCTCTCCCGCCTCTAGTCCTGCCTTCGCAGGGAAAATTCAGCCCACAGATTCCAGGCTGGGTAAGGACAGCAGGTTTATTTCTCTAAAAAGGACATTAGGGAACCAATTGGGTTTTTATGACAATCTGACAGCTTCCTGGCCACTTTAACTGATGCCAGCTTTTTATCCCAGATTTTTTAAACTGAATTCAAATTCTGAAACTGCCATAGTGGGATTTGAACTCACGTTCTCTAGATTATTAGTCTCGACCTCTGAATTACTAGTCCAGTAGCATAAATCACACCACCATACCCGATTTACTGGTCAGACTCAAAATAAATTAGGGATGAAAGAAAATGATTCTCATGCAACCAGATAACATCTAGAACAAAAATCACGTCGAGTATAATGTACATACCTCATTCAAATAGGGTATCAATACAAGAAACAGCAGACACAATTGACTAAATCTCAACTTCAAAGGCAACAATATTAATAAAACAAGAATTAAGAATTTAGGAAGGAGAGGGAACACTAGTTAAAGGAAATTTAGATTTGAGAGAAAAAAATGTTGAGGTGCATCGCTATTTACTAATCCCCACAAATAGCATTGAATCTTGGATCCAACATGCGAGATGGTAAATGCACAGAACACAGATTACAAACACAATGCTAGATTTTCTCTCAAAAACTTGAAATGCTGGTCTGGATAATGGAATATTTGATAAATACAGATTAACACAGAATCAGACATCACAATATACTGCAACAGGAATATCGTAAAAAAGGATACTAAAACTTCTATCTGTGATTTCTAAATGCCATAGGTTAATTCTAAGATCATCTGCTGAAAGGTAGGTTTCATAGTCACTATTTACTGAAATGGAGTTAATGTGATATGTGTGCGCATTTGCAAATATTCTTCGGGGGCTTGCTTCTACCATCAAGTCCATAGGTTTCAATACTGGCACCTATTGAGTAAAAGAAAAAAAAAAAATCTTTAAACAATTAAATATTTCTACTCAGCCACTTTGAATTTTAGAAGTTAGAATTTGCAAAGCACCCAAAAAGTTACCAGTTTCTTGCCTAGTACTACACTGCGTTCCTCAGGTTATGTTTTCTACTAAACTCAGGGGCCCTTTTCTAGGATACAATAAAAAAGCCTATATAGTTAAAATCCAAAATTTGATATAATGCTTTTTGCCTCATCTAGGTTTTATTCCAAGACAATTATTTTCAGCTTGCTATCTATGATTTTGTAATTCATGTCTAATCCATATTATCTAAATTCAAAAAGTATAAATCAGCAGATTTTTGTGTCGCAACCAAATAAAACAAACCTCCTTTGTGATAACTGGGCTTATAAGTAGAGCCAGTAAGATACAAAATAAAGTTTGTAACACTGAAATACTTGGGTTAAATCCATAGTGCATGTCCCAATTAGTAGTCCATTGTAGCATTCCAGGCAATATCATGATGCCTTGGGTACATGTAAACTTATTGTCTTGAACTGATATCACACAAGTCGGCTGCATACTTTGGAAAACCAGTCCAAGTCAAGTTGTTCACATTAACTGCCTAGATTTACTTCCAAATAAAAAAACCTGGAAATTGATCACCCTGCAAATTAAAATTTAATGAGATTTTTTTTTCCCCCAGAGAGGGAGGGAGGACTGCTATGATTGTACAACATTCCCAGAAGTATCATCTAGTGTAGGCCTTTGCTACCAACTAAACCTATGAATCTATTCCAAATTGAAATCTGACTTTAATGACTTTCCTGTGTGTTGGTTGCTGTGCAACAATGGTGAAAATGTTGCATTTCAATTAAACTCAGGATTTATTAGAGAACACCTCATCACTTACTGGTGCATTAAGCAAGAACATCCTCTTTTGGACAGTTTGAACATAGTATTCAACCAATTAAAATACTATTTTCAATACTGATCATAGACAGAAATGTAGATAATTTGTCTGAGCAGGTTTATGGGACATGGGAATGATATATGCATTTGATCTGATCATTTAGATCCTGTTGTAAAGAGGAGTACAACCTTGATATAACTCAAACAAAATACACCAGCAAATCAATTTAATATAAATTTTAACAATTCAAACTGAATCAATTCAATTTTGATGAATACAAATCTAATCCATTATGTATGTGTGTGCATGAAAAGGGTCTAAGAAGCAATTATACTCTATTTTAAAGAAACCGCTTACAATCTGGAGCTTCTCTCTGGACCACTATGAATAGTCAATATACAAGCACACGTCAAGAATATTATCACAAATGACAATACCCAAACAAATAAGAGATGACCACATCTCAAACCAACCATATCAGTGTCTCATACCCGTAGTGTGGTTATTCTGACAGGATCCCTAAATCTTCCATCCTCTTCCTTCAAATTATAGCCTTCTGCTCGTTTGTCCCTTTCACTGATCTTCCACAATTTAATAGTTTTATCTGTAAATCACAAGGTAAAACACACAATGTATTATTCTTTGAAATTATTTATCCCAAGAGTATCTATAATTGAGTGGTTTGAGGATTTCTTGGTGACATGGTTTAATGTGAGATTCTCAAGATTAATGAGAATATCAAACAAGACAGATAAAACCTCAATCAATAACATTTACATAGGATATACAGAGGATATACAGCACAAACAGGCCATTCAGCACAACCAGTCCATGCCGGCGTTTATGCTCCACTCGAGCCGCCTCCCGTCTTTCCTCATCTAAATCTATCAGCATTACCCTTTATTCCCTTCTCCCTCATATGCTTATCTAAACCCCTTAAATGTATCTATACTATTTGCTTCAACCACTCCCTGTGGTAATGAGTTCCATATTCTCACCACTCTCTGGGTAAAGAAGTTTCTTCTGAATTCCCTATTTGATTTCTTGGTGACCGTCTTATATTGATGGCCTCTAGTTATGCTCTTCCCCACAAGTGGAATCACTCTCTCTAGCCACTCTATCAAAACCTTTCATAATTTTAAAGACCTCTATTAGGTCACCCCTCAGCCTTCCGAGAGAAAAAAGAGACCCAGCCTGTTCATCCTTTCCCGATAGGTATACCCTCGTATTTCTGGCATCATCTTTGTAAATTTTCTCTGCACCCTCTCCAGTGCCTCGATATCCTTTTTATAATATGGCGACCAGAATTGTACGCTGTACTCCAAGTGTGGTCTAACCAAGGTTCGATACAAGTTTAGCGTAACTTCACTACTTTTCAATTCTATCCCTCTAGAAATAAACCCCAGTGCTTGGTTTGCTTTTTTATGGCTTTGTTGACTTGTGTCGCTACTTTTAGTGATTTGTGTATTTGTACTCCGAGATCCCTTTGCTCCTCTCCCCCACACAGACTCGCACCCTCCAAGTAATATGTGACCTCCTTACTCTTCCTACCAAAATGTAATACCTCACATTTATCGGTGTTGAAATTCATTTACAAATTTTATGCCCATTCTGCAAGTTTATTAATGTCTTCCTGTAATTTGTTGCAGTCCTCCTCAGTATTGACTACCCCTTCAATTTGAAGTCATCCGCAAATTTAGAAATTGTGTTTTTGATTCCAAAGTCTAAATCGTTAACATAAATTGTGAACAACAGTGGTCCCAGCACTGATCCTTGTGGAACACCACTTCCCACCTCCTGGCACTCTGAATAGCTACCCTTTACCCCATCTCTCTGCTTTCGGTCTTGAAGCCAGCTAGCTATCCATTCTGCTACTTGTCCCCTGACTCCACATTCTATGACCTTATTCATTAGTCTATTATGTGGTACCTTATCGAAGGCCTTTTCAAAATCTAGATAAATTACATCTACTGCATTATCCATGTCTACTCTGTTACCTCTTCAAAAAATTAATTGAGCTTGGTCAAGCAAGACTTTCCCTTTTGAACTCCATCCTGACTATTCATCGTTATATTTTTGGTTTCTAGATGTTCTTCTATTTTCTCCTTTAGTAGGGATTCCATTATTTTTCCTACCGCCGATGTTAAGCTGACTGGTCTATAGTTCCCTGGACATGTTCCATCTCCCTTCTTAAATATAGGTATTGTGTCAGCTATTCGCCAGTCCTCTGACACTACAACTTTATCTAACAAATTATTAAATGTGTGGTAATGCCGCTGCTACCTCTTCCCTAGATTCTTTTAAAATGCATGGATGCAATCCGTCCAGACAGGGGTTTTATCCTCTTAGTTTATTTAATATATTTCCTCTTTTTATTTAAAATGCAGTTATCTCATCATCTGATGTCATGTCCACCTGTTCTATCTCCCTTGGTAAATACCGAAGCAAAGTAATTATTTAATATTTCTGCCATCTCTCTATCGCCGCTTGTGATATTATCCTGTCCATCACCTAAGTGGCCCTATTTCCATTCCGACCTTCCTTTTTTTAAAAAAATTTATGTGCCTGTAAAATATTTTACTATTTTGTTTTATGCTCCTTGATAACTTAATTTCATAGTTCCTCTTTGCCTTCCTAATTGTTTTTTTTTAATTATTTTTTTTAAACTTCTCTCCTAATCTCTTCATATTCTCCCTCACCATGCTCTCCCCTGCTGTCCATGTACCTAATGTATGCCTCTTTCCTTATCCTCAATTTTTCCCTTATGGCTTTATTCATCCATGGCGTCTCATGAGTGTTTAGCTTGTTCTTATCTTTTAGCAGAATATTTTTTTCCTGGACTTTGTTGAACACCATTTTAAATGTTTCTCATTGCTGTTCTACATCATTGTTTGCCATTACATTACAATATACATTAATTCAATATTTTTCTTTGGAAAGGGATGCGCATTCTGGAAGAAAGTCTCCTCTGTGTGCTAGCTACAAGGGTCCTAGGTGAAATTAATTTGGGCAGTATCAATTCAGTTAACAATGGCATGGGCCTATAGCACAAAACTATCCCTAAATCAGTACCAATTGGCAATCTCAGAGGCCACAGGATGGCTGGCATAGGAAATGGGAAGTGCCATACTGGTGCAGTAGGAGTTTGGGTTAAGGCACCTTGTTTCGGCAGAGTACAGGGTGCTTTATTCTGCACCTGACCCGAGTGGACTGGATGTGGACATTGGGTGCCTCAAATGGGAAGAGTTCCATTCCCCAGCACTAATTTTCTTCACCTTGATAAGTACAAAAGGAGTTTAAAAAACACAATGAGGGTCATAAACCTTGAAATATTATAAGGGTCTCCCCATTAATACTCTGTTAAAAAAGGTCAATAAGTTGAAAAGAATTATGATCAACATCTTAAATGCTATAATGAATGTTTTCATTTAAAATACATAGAACATTATGAAATAGAGACTACTTAAATCCAGCAGTAAGGGAGTTGAATTTACATTAGACAAACAAAATGATTTTGAACGAGACAAAAGTATCAGCAATCACCAGTGAGGTAATTTAAACATAGCAATCAAGTCTGCCCTCTCAGATGGACGTAAAAGATTCTGCGGCACTATTCGAAGTGCAGGGGATTGCTCCGTGTCCTGGCTAATATTTAACCCTCAAACACCACCATCAAAAACTGATTACCTAGCAATTTCTCCCAGTGCTGTTTGTGTGGCCTTGTTGTATGCAATTTAGCTGCCGCGTTTCCCTGCATTACAAGTGACTACACTTCAAAAGTACTTCATTCGCTGTAAAGCACTTGGTCGTTCTGAGGTCATGAAAGGCACTATATAAATTTAATTTCTTTCTTTCATTTCAAAGATGCAAGTTAATTCAACTCTCATACGGTCACTATCTTATTCAAATCACTTGTCAAAATTAATATTTTGCAGAAATATTGAAGAAAAAAGAATCCTGATGAGCCCCAGTCACCTCAAAAAATAATTGAACTGCAATTTATTCAGGACAAACTAAGAAAATTTATTCATTCACGGGATGTGGGCGTCGCTGGCAAGGCTGCCATTTATTGCCCATCCCTAACTGCCCTCGAGAAGATGGTGGTGAGCCACCTTATTGAATCACTGCAGTCCTTGTGGTGAAGGTACTCCCAGTGCTGACTTTGTTGTAGCGGTTTGTTACAACCGAGTGGCTTGCTAGGCCATTTCAGAGGGGCAGTTAAGAGTCAACCACAGGTAAGGGCGGCAGATTTCCTTCCCTAAAGGACATTAGTGAACCAGGTGGGTTTTTACGACAATCCGCTAGTTTCATGGTCACCATTACTGAGAACAGCTTTATTTTTTAATTCCAGATTTATTTAATTAACGGAATTTAAATTCCCCAGCTGCCATGGTGGGATTTGAACTCACGTCTCCGGATTATTAGTCCCGGCCTCTGGATTACTAGTCCAGTAACATAACCACTATGCTACCATACCCATAATATTTTAGCAGACTTGACAAAATTATTCAGGGATGACATTTCTTCTTACATTCATCAATATACACATCAAGACAAATTATTTTTGCTCCCTCCATCCCAAATCTTCTTCCCTCATCTCCTGAAGATACCAGGGTATAGTTCTAGTGGTGTCAGCAACCCTCCATCGTCTTGCCCAAATATCCATTTCAATTTCAATTCAATTTTATTTGTCATATATGCAGCAGACGTGTGTACTGCACAATGAAATGTTGATTTTTACGAGTCCTCTCAACATTGGAATAAATATGGCATAACAATGATAAAATACTAATAGAAATACAGTAATAAATAAAACAACAGTAATAAATAATAATAAATTATACGTTCGAGTCTTATGGCCTGGGGGTAGAAGCTGTTTCGAAGCCTGCTGGTACGAGACCGTATGCTTCGGTATCTCTTACCAGACGGGAGCAGGGCAAAGAGGTTGTGGCTGGGGTGACTCGCGTCTTTAATGATTCTCAGGGCCTTTCCCCGGCACCTCTCGGGGTAGATATCCTGGACAGCAGGTAATTTAATTCCTATAGTATGTTGATAGGCAGTAACTGCTGGTGGTGATTCAACCATACAAGGCATCATAGCCAAGCTCAATCATATTGTAGCTCAACATCCACACGCATATTTTCCCTGGCAAGGTCACTGGATAATAATCAACAGCAGAAACTCTTGCTGAGTTTTATCCTCTCTAGCCTCGGGCTCCCGAGGACAATTATAACACCCCGACTGCTGCCTTGGTTAAGTTAACTTATCACAGGTGTGGAACTTAATCAGACTTCCTGGTCTTTATGGCTTAGTATCACACCAGACGCTACCTAGACACACCAGGCCAGTAATTTTGCCCAACTACTGAGTAGATACATTAAATATACCATCTCTGCCAATGCCCTGTGAGATCTACGGAGCTAATTCACCAAGCAGTCCTCAAGCATGCGGTCTAGAATATCAAATCTGGACACTGAAAAATGTGGTATAAAAGACAATGTTAAAATTTGATCGCAACACAAAAATAGTTACATATAGAATATGAAAATCTGAACCTCACCATTTGTAGACAGCAAGAAATGAGCAGCATTCTGTTGGGGTAACCACCGGATTTTATTAATTTTTTCCTCAATTTCTAGACTTTTCAAATAATCAAACTCTGGTTCATGACTCTGAAAGGTACTGTAAACATTGTATTCGCCTCTGTGATGAGGTCTGTTTTTACTCTGCAAAAACAAACGAAGTTATATTACAACATAACATGTTAAATTAGCTTTATCAACATTAATACAGGTACACTATCCCTTATCCGAAAGCCTTGGGACCAGCTGAGTTTCGGTTTTCGGATTTCAGAAGGTATTATTATAAGACTGGGAAATTTGTATTTCATATAAATTTTAAAAGTTCAGGCTACCTCTTGCAACTGTTCCGTGTCTCATTCCCCTTCCTGCTTCTCTGGAAAGCCAGATATCGGCTGACTTCTACTAAGCTGGCCCGCAAATCAGGTCGGGTGGGGAGGGGGGTTGGGGAAGAAAAGAATATCGGACGAGCCGCGGTTCAGGTCGGGGTCGGGGGGGGGGTGTCCGGGTCCGGGGGGAGAAAAGAATAATCGGACGGGCCGCGGTTCGGGTGAAAAGAATATCGGGCGGGTCGGGGGAGAAAAGAATATCGGACCGGCCGCTGTATTGTTGGGTTCACTCTCCCGGTACCTCCTTCACACTGCCTGGCTCGGCCTGCAATCTCCTACCCAGGAGGGAACTCTGTGACCCTCTGCCCTGCTCAGCGTAAGTCGTGCGCCACTCTGGTCATGTCGTGCGCACGACTTACGCTGAACGAAAAAGCTTTCGGTTTTTAGAGGTTTTCGGAAGTTCGGATAAAGGATAGTCTACCTGTACATCTTTAATACAGCATAAAATTTGTTTTTATGAAAATAGAATTTGCTCAAGTTTTTTAACCTTTATATTGTAGCCAGCTAAATACAAAGTCCAATATATCTACAAAGGCCTATGTAGAACACACACACTATTTTCAATAGTTCAGAATTTCCATTTTTAATGCTGTAGAATACAATAAAAAGATAAAAGTTTTTTGATTAAATATGTAATTAGCTCCAACAGAACATAGTGGATTGTTAAAACACTTCATCGGAAGTTCAAGGAAAACTTCGTATTATAGCTAATAAAGCTTAAAATCTTCCACCAAAATTATGCTTATAGCTTTCTAGTTTCCTCTCAAATCACTATCTGTGCTGCAGTTGATGATTCTTCCCGATTTATCCCTCGCCCCACCACCCCAGCTCTATTCTTCCTCCACATCAATGGCCTCTACACATTATCCAACTGTATCCATTCTTCTATTTATTTCATACTAAATGAATCAAGTCGTTTAGATAGCACACAATCATTTCACTTGCACTGAACCATCAACAGAGCAATCAAAATCTTGCTCCCTTCAGTTCTTCATCTCCGTTTCAAACCCAACCAATTGCTACCTTTTCCTTTTAGTGCTTCATTAATTGATATTATTGGCCTCATATCTCCTCTGATCTCATGGAACTTCCAAATCCCATTGAGGCTTCAAGTAGTGAACCACCAGGTCAGTCTTGAGGCCCCCTTGCTGTTTTTATGCAAAGTTTAAACAAGCAAAATCTCCAAGTTTGCAGATGATACAGAAATGGGAGGCAGAGCCAATAATGAGAAACAATGCAACCTGATTCAAAAGGATTGATATAGTTGGGTCAAATAAATTGAAAGCAGACAAGTATTAATTCATAGGAGAACAAGGAATCAAAAAAGAGGCAGTATGTGGTAAATTATACACAGTCATACATCATTATGATCAGGAATTGTGAATAAATATTGCTTGGCTGCAGTACAATGACAAAAAAGGCTTCATAAGCTGAGGGACAGAGATTACAGATCAAGAGGTTGTATTGCTTTTGTATAGGGTGCTGATCAGACCATCTGGAGTTGTATGTACAGTTCAGGTCATTTAAATCATAGGAAGGATATTATTGCCCTGGGGAAGATATACAGATAAACGGCTAAAGATGATTTCAGTATTAGGAATTTACATTGAGAGAAAAGATGAAAGTTGATTTAAATAAATTGTTTTCTATTGACAGATTTTCAAGATAATGAAAGGAGCTGACAAAACCAATCCAGGCAAATTATTTACTATGGCCAAATGCTCAATTACCAGGGAAATAGATAGAAAATCAGGAAGTTCGGAATAAGAATGGAAAGCAGGCAATACTTTGTCTGACCCAAAAGCCACTAGACTTGCGCAATGGAGTAATTCGACAGGTTTCAAGAGAGACCACGATTTGAAGGATATGATGGGAAGACAAACCCATTAAAGAGTCAGATTTGTTAGGCCTAATTGAATTTTCAGTTTTTCCTAAAAAAGTGTTCTAATCGCTACCAAGAAGCTCAATTTTCTATTTTATGCCAAACACTTATCTTCTCAAAAACTCTATATAAAAAACAGGGCCAAAAGTATGGCGAATGCTGCCAGTTGAGAATTCCCATTGGTGCAATAGAGAGGATTGTTAGAGATTGGAACAAGACTCTTTTTTGGGCAGAGTACAAGAACTTTCACACTGCATCCAAATCATGGTATATTGGGTTTGAGTAATCCTTCATTCTCAAGTCACTTTTGATGTTGCTGAGCACAGCATTCACCTCATCAGAAAAAAAGTATGGCGTGAGTCATAAAAAGGTCAACCTAGAAATCCAACAATTCACAGACATACAACAAATGATGTACATTTTACAAGCTGTAATAAGATTTGAGGTGTTCTAATGAGGTCAAGTACAAGTGCAAAACAAAACAGAAACCTAATATTGTCAAATTCACTATAGTTAAGGAAAATATTCACATTGTATAACAAATTCTGCTTTATCAAAACAGATAAAGTGAGATATCACATTACAAATACTGAACTAAACTACCATTTTTCTCTGCATCGCCATCCCACCAAAAACAGTAGCAGATATCAGAAGCCTCACTGGCCTCCATAGCTTATTTTTTAGAAGGTGAAACACCCTTGCTTAATATGCGCAGTATATCATATGAATCCAGCAAACTGTGATGTCAGCAGTAGAAAACACAATTCAAAATGGAAGTTTATATAAACACAAAAGATCATATCCAATAAGTGTGTTTGAAACAGTAAAGCATGGCCTGTAACACGACCATTATTGCATTACAGCTTTTTAAAACACAATGCCATTATTCTTTATATTTATGAAGATACAATATTCAATTAATGAAAAATAAATTTAGTAGAAATTAAGAGTCAGTTTAACCTCAAAATTAAACTCCCAATTACTTCACCAATCCTTGTGAATTTATGGCTTTAATTACCAAGATCTAATTTCTGTGCCAACAAATGCAAATTCATTACCAACCTCCTGTTCCCGTTGAAATATAACGACTCTGCCACCTTTGTCTCCAGTTGCTAGTAGGTCTCCAGAGTAGTTGAATTCAACAGTTGAAATTATATCCGCTGTAATGGAATATTAAAAAACTTAGCACTGAAAACATCTCCTTCAAACACACTGGAAATTTAATTTTGGTGGTTTCAAACAAAATAAACATACCAAATGGTTAGCTTCCAATATGAGCTACACTGTTTTACCAAAGATGCTTCAACTCTAACTTTGAACTACATCAACGTATAATGTCCTATACCTTAAGATCCAGCATATCTCCCAGTGTCCTATTCAACATTTATCCCTCAACCAACTTCACTGAAAACAGTTTAATTGGTGTTGATCTTATTGCTGCTTGTGGACCTTGCTATGTGCAAACGGACTGCTGCAGTTCCCTACATTACAACAGTGACTGTACTTTAAAATAATTAATTAACTGAGTGCTGGACCATCCTGGCATTAAAAGCATCAAAGTGAGTCAAACAGAGACAGTTAAATGACAGACAGCTACAGAGAGTCATAGATCCAAGAAATTTAAGGAACCGCTAAAGGCCACCAAAAAAAGTAAATTTTTTTAAAATAAAAGAACTTACCCGAATATGGAGCTAGGAGGAGTTTGAGTGCTTCTGCTGGTGTCCAGTGCCTAAAACCATTGGCGCACCCCAATTGAACCCTCCCTCTTGTTTCCTCCCTCTCCCAGGACCTACTTGAGGGCTGCTGCCAGCAACGCACAGCGGGCACCTGCAGCGTGCTGCTCTGAGGCCCAATATCAGATGTGCCTCAGACCTAACCACTCTGGCGCAGGGATAGTTTGCCGAACCTGGTTTGCGCCGGCAGGCTGGCACAAACAAATTTCTAGGCCATGATGTCCTATCCTTCACATTTCAATTCAAAAACAAATTCTTGTTTACACAAGATTTGTTGATCCAGCTGAAGTGGGGGAGAGAAAAACACATTTGTTTTGTGGAAAATCCTGAAAGCAGCCAGGTGTGTATGTTTTTAATATATATTTTATAAATACATACAAACATACACACATACCTCAGATAAGTAATGTTTTCTGAGGTTATTTCTGGAAGTATTTGATTGACGGCAACTGGCTGTACTGTTGGAGGCCCCACCCTATAAGCCACTTTCCAAGAGATGCAAACATTTCTGACTGAATTTTGCTGGCTCAAATTAAAAATACATTTTAGTTCAAGTTTGTCAGTTATTTTTAAGTATTGACGATCCCAGTCAGAATATAAAAAAAAGACAACCAGCCCATCTGGGTGACTGATGAATCTTTTTAAATAAGGGGAGTGCACATGCACAGAAAGTGTGAAAGGTCAAGCTCTGGACCAAATTGGCAAAGGTGACGTATGGAAGAAATTATTGGGGGTGGGGGGGAGGAAGTATAAGGCAAGTGCAAGCATTTGTCAAAAATCATGCATGTGGAGAAAAGGGACTACATATTTGCAACTGGAGCCAACTGTCAACAAAACAGGTAATAAAGACCAGATGAAGAAATGAACCTGACTGCTCGCACCACCCCCCTCTCAGTCTGGGATTCTATTGAAGATGATTCACAATTATTTAACTTTCTTTTTTTGATTGCATGCCGATGGCACCACTACAAATAACATAATATAATCCAGTGCAGAGGACACGCAGACTGGACGTTACTTTTCATAAACAAAAAAAAAGCACAATTACTTAAATACTAGTTCTAGATAGTGTTCAGGCTAATTGTCCTTCACTATCAAGATCCTACTGCAGAACACAACCAGTAAACGGTGCAATTTAATGCAGAATGAAATGCCAGAAAGCACAAGTAAATAATGCAGCTTTTTAAAAAATGCAGTAAAAACATGTTTTTAATCTCATTCTTTTGAATCACAACTCCCTCTCCCCCACCAGTAAACTGCTTACACCCTGCATCTGACCTATTTTTCCAATTCAGAATATTAACTTCTCTGGGGACGGAATCAGGTGATGAAACAACTATGACACCTTAATTTTCAATCTGCAATGATTAGGCTTTGAATTTAAGCTCATTAACAATATACTGTCTTCAGTTGAGTAATGTTTTCATAAGGGAAATGGCACTCAATCTCCCTCCCCCTCCCCTAAATATTTTGCAAGTAGAAGGAACAGCCGACCATCTGTGCTTCAGAATCCATATTCTCACTACTCAGGCTTAACAGAAAATACTGCAGTCACGTACACTATGCCTTAAAAAAGCTGGATTCACAAAAAAACTAAACAAGATAATACCACATTTCATCAGGTTGCTTTTGAAAGACATGATTCGGTAACATTCATCTTAAAGCAATACCAGTTAAAAACAAAAGGATTCCAACAGTCTTTAATGGACATACTGATGGAATTGATGCTTCCCCCCCATATTAAAATATGTCGTCTTACTATAGCATTCAAAACATGGCAGGAATTCATTCCATAACACGCAAAGGTACTTCAATTAGCTAGGTAACCAGTCATAAAAACTGAATATAAATACACACCCAAGTCTGTAACCTTAAGCTCAGCCCAATCCACGTATTACAAAACAAAATAAAGCATCAATAGCAGAAATCCGATTTAAATTTTAAAAAATGAACTTGGACATTTATTTTTTCTGTACATTTATGAGAAATTCCAAAACTGTCAAATGGGATTAAGGATACTTAATCATAAATTACCAAAATCCAAATTTTTTTTATTTTTTTTAAACAAAAATCTAATTAGGATAGCCATCTGTCCTTTAATTTTGAGATGATTCAAATTTGGCATCCTTGTCCTGGTCTCAGATATAGAAACATAGAAGATAGCAGGGGTAGGCCATCCGGCCCCTCGAGCCTGCTCTGCCATTCAATGCGATCATGGCTGATCATCCAAGTTCAGTACCCGGTCCCTGCTTTCTCCCCATACCCCTTGATCCCTTTAGCCTTAAGAAATATATCCAACTCCTTCTTGAATATATTTAGTGAATTGGCCTCTACTGCCTTCTGTGGTAGAGAATTCCACAGCTTCACCACTCTCTGGGTGAAGAAATTCCTCCTCATTTCTGTCCTAAATGGCCTACCCCTTATCCTTAGACTGTGACCCCTGGTTCTGGACTTCCTGACCATCGGGAACATCCTCCCTGCATCTAGTCTGTCTAGTCCTGCAAGTATTTTATAAGTTTCAATGAGATCCCCTCTCATTCTTCTAAACTCCAGTGAGTACAAGCCCAATCGACCCAATCTCTCCTCATACATCATTCCTGCCTTCATGATGATTTACTCTACCATAGTTATTAGTGTCCCAGTTAAAAGGGACCATTATAAAGCTTGGGTAACAAATTGTTAGGTGTGTACTCTACCACTAATCTCAAAGTATTTTGGGCCCAATAAGCAATCAACATCACACATGGTCTACTACGTGACAGGTTGAGGGGTCCAGTTTCATGCTAATGGAGGTGCAGCTTACCCATACTCACAGAAAGTGACCTTTCCCCCCCTCTCTGGGTTTTAATACAGAGCAGAGCTATTGCTTCCTCTACCACTAAAAAAATATACTTTAAGTTTGGAGAGGGGTGCTACCTCTAAGTTTCAATTCGCTCTCTTGTTTCACAATCTTTTTTCTAAAAGGAATGGGATATTCTATTAGAAAAGATCAGAATTATTGATCCATCATCCAATATTCTGTTGCAAGGCTGTAACTATTTATAATACTAAACTTCTGATTGGTCCCCTTGGAGGACAAGACACACCAAACAAACAATGTGTCTGGAATGTGTAATTAGATCCTGCCTGCCTCAGTATTCAAGATCTTTACAATGTGTAATTTGATCCATTCATTGTGACAGCCAGGCTCTAGACCTCACCGTGCTAACACTACTGCTTTCAGAGAACAGACAGGGCAAACCCTCCCGGGTTAGGACCTTCTCCCCCCCTCCCCCAACCAAGAGAAGTCCTGACCTTCTCCCCCCCCACCCAACAAGTTCCTGACAGTCTCCCTCCACCCCCACAAGCTGGGCCTACAGCTGGTGAACGGGTTTGAGCTGGGCCTCCAGCCAGTCCGAGGTTTGTGCTGGGCCTTCAGGAAATATGGGCGCATGCGCAGTTGGAACGATGGGTGCGCATAAGCGGCTCCAGTGGGGGGGGGGGGGGGGCAGGATGGTCTTTAGGCTCCTCCCCCATACAGTGTGCAGAACAAATCAAATTTGTTTGTGCAAATAATCACTCCGTTATTGTAAGATGAGACGAGAGGTTGAACACATTTCTTTACAACAAAAAAATCCTTTTGCACATGCCCACTGATGACAGGGCTCCACATAAATATTCAGACAGCATTCATTTGGTGGCAAGGGCCCCACCTACCACTCAGGCAGAACTTTTGTTTGATTCACAGTGCAGATGGTGGCTAGAGATCATGACTGCTGCATCACAATAAATCTACCACAGCATTTATTTATTCATTTAAAAAGGTGGAAGTTTATCTACTCATACAAGGCAGTTGGAAGCATATCCATGATAACAAACAAAAGAAAATCACCATGCACTGGCAGTTTTCTTGCTTATGTCAGATATTGGTTAACTCTTTAAAAATAGGGAGATTTTGCTCGTCATTGCTTCATTTTCATTTTCCAGTTACCATGTTCTCAGTGACAAGTGTTAATATCCCTGAATGCATCAAATGAAATACCAACAGTTGTCAGACCACATGGATTCACAATACAGTATCAAATTTACAACTACATTAAACAGGATGAGTTTCATGACCTGGAACAGTGGGATTTAGAAATCTGAATTGTGACCACATTAAAACTCCAAACACATACAGTACCTCCTAGTTTATACTCAAAGCCACAAATAAAATGATACTTGAGCATTCAGAAGATTAACTCTAACTGGTGAAATTCTCTCAACGCAAACACACAATTTCACCAAAGGTAAAACATATCTGTAAAATAAACCACAGTCAAGATGCAGCACGTGCACTCATAGCATTTAGATACACATACAGTACTTTGAGTCACTAAAGCCACATTTGTGAGATCCATTTTAACTACAAGTTGTCAAACTGAAGGAAAGCTCCACTTTAAATCATTAAAAGTTGGAAGGCAGGTGGGATGCAAATGGCCACATCAATTTACCTTTGTAAAGCAGAACAGTTCCTCAGCTCTCTCTTGCCCTTCCTGCATCACCACACAACCCAGAATGACCCACGTCTTATACCGGCAGGAAGTCAATAGATTGGAATTTCTGTGGCATTCTATCAATCTAATGCTATAACTTCAGTAGCAGATTGGCAGAAACAGCCATTTCCACCAATCTCCTGCCAAAGTTACGATGGAAGTTGGAGAGCCCTGCAGAAATTCCAGGTGTACATATTTTTAAAATTTGAAACAAAATCCAACAAAAAAGGACCAGGTTTAATGTTTTATACTCTACCATAATTCTACATATAATAGAAAAGCAGAATATTTTTTAAATGGAAAGGGACTGGGAAATGTTGATTTAAGGAGGACCTGGGTGTGCTTTTACACGAATCACAAAGATAACATGCAGGTACAGCAATTAGGAAAGCAAATGGTATGTTAGGCCGCAATTTTCCCTACCTTGGCAGGTCAGTGACAGGCGAGTCAGTGGCAGGTCCCGACACTCATTCTGCTCCAGCATTCATTCTGTAGAATGAATTTCTCCTGATTGGGCTCGTTAAGCCCGTTACCCGGTCCAATTGAAGGAAGCAGGTCTGATGACGTCATTTGATGATGCGTTATCAGCCAGTTTCCTTAAAGGGACCATGCACAAATTTACTTTGACATTTGTGCGGTCAGTGTTCTACAGCATTGAGGTGCTGCAAATACTGACGAGCACTGCACAGAGGTGCACTGCTGCACCCAGGCTCTCCCATGACTCCCTCCATATGCTTATGGAGGGAGTCACAGCACACAGGGAGGTTCTCTTCCCTACCAAGGGCGGAAGAGACCTTCCCAGGAGACCAATGCAGCCTGGTTGTACATTGCACAGGAGGGTACAAGCAGGGACGTCATCAGGAGGACCAGGCTGCAGTGTCGCAAAACGTTCAATGATCTCATTAGATCACGAAACGTTACTGCAAAGCCACACTCAACCTCATCCTACTGTGCCACTCATCACATCCCCATCCTACTCCTGCACATCCTTACTCTCACGAACTTACCTTGCACTACCACCCATCGCTCTAGATCTACATTATCACTTCCTCATCTCACTAGCCACCCCTCACACTCACCCTAATCCAATCATACTAACTAACAACATACAAGGGTTGGCACTTGGGTGTTTTAGCCAATGTTCAGGTGAAGTTTCTGTTAATGTGGTGTCAAACACTGAAATCTTTATTTTCAACACTGTGTTCTTGGACTGATGTGTGTGCACTTTTGGAAGTGGCTTAGTGAGTTGCAGTGAATGGTGAGACATAATGGCAGCCCCCACAATGCTGACGAGTGTGAAAGGAATGGCTTGAGCATTGTAGGGATGCTTTATGTTGATGGTGTGGGGTGGTGCCAATCTGGCACATCATGTGGCAGCCAGGGTGTACAGTGCCAAGTGAAGTAAATGTGGCCATGGTGAGGCCATCCCTGGCAGCAAGGTGGTCAGGTGCTGATGCCCTCTATCCTGTGCAGCATCAGGTGATTGCGGAAAAGGTTGGTGTTGTTGTTGGTGCTGCTAGTGTGCCTGGTGATGCTGGTGTTGCAGCTGATGGTGGTCAGATTCTGAGGACCAAGGTGAGAGTATAAACCGTACCCATGCTGATGGAATAGATGGCAGGTGAACTTGAGATGACAGAAATAATGTCAGTGGTGAGAGAGGTTGATCCAATGAGGTGACACTGGATAAAGAGTTTGCTCCAAACACTTGCAACCTGCATAAAGTTCAATCGGTCTTCCAAATGCAGTAAGCAACAGCTTCTGAGCTTGGAAAGTAAACAGCTGTGAGATGGGAGCTTTTATAGCACATTTCAAGCTGTCAAGTAATGAGATGATTCCATGGCCATTCAACTCCCGCCCAGCTTAACAGACGTGATCCCCAAGCAGCGTGGACCCCATTGCTGAGCTGGTAAATTCTAAAGGTTGAGCTCAAAATTGTTGTTAATCCTCTGTTAACAAGGTCATAATAACCTGAAATGCCTTCCCCGCTGCTGCGTGTCTGCTCAGCGCGGACAGACCCGACATTTGATAAAGGCACGTGGCGGCAGGGTCTTGACCCGCTGTCAAAAAGAAACTTTCCCACCTGACCCGCCACCGATTGCGCCCGCTGACCCCCCGGAAAATTCCCGCCATGTACTTTAATCCCTTTGTAATAAAGTTGAAGAGTAAAGAAGTCTTACTACAATTATATAGGGCCTTGGTGCAACTACACCTAGAGTAGGGTGCACAGTTATGGCCTTCTTAGCTAAGGAAGAATATACTTGCTTTAGAGGGAGTGCAACATAGGTTTACATGACTGATTCCTGGGATGGGGGGGATTATCCTATGAGGAGATTGAGTAGACTAGGCTTATATCCTCTAGAGTTTAGAAGAATGAGAGGTGATCTCATTGAAACATATAAAATTCTTAAGGGGGTTGACAAGAGTAGAGGCTGGGAGGATATTTCCCCTGGCTGGGGAATCTAGAACTAGGGGTCACAGTTTCAGACTAAGGGGTCAGCCATTGAGGACTGAGATGAGGAGAAATTTCTTCACTCAAAGGGTTGTGAATTTTTGGAATTCTCTACCCCAGAGAGGTGTGGATGCTCAGTTGTTGAGTATATTCAAGACAGAGATAGATTTTTGGATACTAAGGGAATCAAGAGATATGGGGATAGTGCAGGAAGGTGGGGTTGAGATGGAGGATCAGCCATGATCTTAGTGAATGGCAGAGCAGGATTGAAGGGCCGAATGGCCTACTTCTGCTCCTAGTTCTTATGTTCTAAATGTTACAAGGGATGTACATGCACTTACTGGTGTATCTCAGTTGTGATTATCCTGCATTAGGTTTCAGAGCTGTTACAGGAAACTTTCTGGTATCCGGCACTGACGGGACCGAGCTGGTGCCGTACCATCAAAACTGCCGTAGAAACCAGCGCTAATGTTAAAACATACGGAGCTTTTGAGCTCCGTGTGGATCAACAAACCCTGTCCTTCAAAACAGTCGGCCGCAGCTTAAAAGCGTCTCTGTAGCTAAGCAACAGCTAGACCTTGCAGAGCCTGACTGGAAAAAAAAAAGCAACGAGAAGTAAAAAGACTTATAGGAAACGGCTCCTGAATTTTGCCGGTAGATAGAGCTTTCTGGACATTTAACCTCTGGTTAAACGAAAGTTTCCTGTAGTTAGAAGCAAACAGAAATTTCAGCACAGTAATTTTCCTCCTGCAATATCGTGCATCAGGACAACAGAATCCGAACAGCACTGTTCATAACATCATATCACAAGAGGGCGAGCTCTGCAGTAAACCTCTGCTTCCAGGCTACTTCTATTCTAAAGCAGAATACAGGGGATTAACTGAAAGTTAAGTGTGCAGGTTTATAATACTGGGAATAAGTGAGAATTAAGTAAAATGAATTTTCTGTTAATTTACAAGAATACATTTCATAAAAGAACATAAGAAATAGGAGCAGGAGTAGGCCATATGGCCCCTCAAGCCTACTCTGTCATTCAATAAGATCATGGCTGATCATTGACCTCAACTCCACTTTCCCACCCGATCTCCATATCCCTCGATTCCCCTGGAGTCCAAAAATCTATCTATCTCAGCCTTGAATATATTCAAAGACTCAGCATGCACAGCCCTCTGGGGCAGAGAATTCCAAAGATTCACAACCCTCCATGAAGAAATTCCTCCTCATCTTGGTCTTAAATGGCCTACCCCTTATCCGGAGACTACGCCCCCTAGTTCTAGACACTCCAACCAGGGGAAACAACCTCTCAGCATCTACCATGTCAATCCCCTTCAGAATCTTGTATGTTTCAATGGGATCACCTCTCATTCTTCTAAACTCCAGAGAGTATAAGCCCATTCTACACAATCTCTCATCATAGGACAGCCCGCTCATCCCAGGAATCAATCTAGTGAACCTTTGTTGCACTGGCTCAAAAGGCAAGTAGATAGATTTCAACATACTATACAGTATAATGGGTGCTACAAAAGCATGATCACCAAATTTCATTCACATATACTTGTTGCTGTACATTATTTCCCACCGACAATGCTACCTACTCATACTAAATGTTCCTGGCCCACAGGCTCTATTTATAGTGGTGGTTGACATAGAAAAGGTGAAAAATTATGGCTATTAATTCAATTCAATTCAATTCGCTTTATTGGCATGATAAGGTACATCTTATGTTGCCAAAGCATCAAAATACATTTATGGTTGAACACAAACGCAGATCTATTCATACAGTGTATAAACAGATATATCCCCGAGTGTATAAATATACATTCGTATAATTTATATATACTTTTTTCTTAGGGTTACTGGTTGTCCCTCTGTTTATGGCAAGCTGTAACATAGTGTGCCGCTAGTGTTACACAGTTTATCTCTTCCCCTAGTAGGTATGGGAGTTTTTGGTCGTCATTCAAATTTCTGAATTCAGGGCATATTTGTGAGAATTTTTGGTAGAAATTCTCCCTGATGCCCTGATATTTTCCACAAGCTGTGAGGAAGTGCATCTCTGTCTCCACCACTCCCTGACTGCAGTGAGGGCACTCAGGATAATTTACTAAATACACAAGATAATCAAACAAGGCCACAGATAGCGAAATATTATCTAGATCACTTCATATGAAAGAACATAAAAAGGATTATAATAATTATTTTACATGTTGAAAAACAGTGCTAAAAAAAACCCAAACTGTCAAATCAGCAAAGTTTATAAATGAGCCCCAAATTAAAGTATAAATTTCTTTTGTGGAAAGCATATTCTAATACTGCAAAAAAAAAAGCGGTTTCACAAATTATTAAGAGAATGAAGTGACAGATACAAAATGTTTCTCAAATGACAGCACATCATTTCTGGCATTATACTACTGTATACAGAGAAGTAGGCAAACCCATGCAACTCAAAGGAAACTGAAAAATTCTCTTAAAAACATTAAGTACAGAAAGCACTATCCATTTGAAGTTTGGCTTCAATAATGCAGCTGAATGAGATTCTCTTCTGCAGACTTCCCCTTTGAGATGCAATTATTTTAAAACATGAATACAGGGGAAGAAGCATGCTGAAGAACCCATGGGAACAAAAGGTTACCAGCAAAAATCTTAACAGTAAATTATGAATTTTCAAGATGCTAGAATACAGTTTGGAATCCTTGGTTTATATTCCATACCTTGATCAAAGGATGATGTTGACATCAGTGAATTAGTACCAGAGGTAGAAGTCTTAAACACCTGAGAGAAATTGCAAGGAAAGCATTTCATCTTCTGCAGTATGCAAATGCAGCTTTAAATTCCTCATTTGACACCACCACAGTCGAATTGGCTGAACACCCTCGTCTGTTATAACATTTTCTTTTGCTAGAGATTTCCTAGATGCCTGCATTGCATAGAACAGTTAAATGTTTTCGATCAGAAAGAACAGGCACGAGAAGGGTGGACTCTGCATTTACAGCATTACAGTGCAGGCCCCATACGCTATTCCCAAGATGCTGCTGAGACAGGGGCCATTGCACTAAACAGAGCTGTCCAGTTCATTGCCAACAATTTTAAACCCAAAATCAATGCAACGGTCACCTTAGTATACTGTTTTTGGTTCTCATTTGACATTATACAAAATTCTGTATCTTATAAATTACTAACACAGTTCAACTCAATTTGACAATAATCTGAAAAAAAATCAAAATCTTTGCATCTTCTTGTAAGCTACTGGTATGCAACACTGCTTTTCCAGTTCAAATCAGCAGTATGACCGTGTCTAACATACTGTGACAATCAGTAAAGCAGCCAATCAAATGAAACTAAGCATTATCCATTTTCTTCTCTTCTTTCTGGAATACTGCAGCACGTCTGCTCTGAGGAAATCTCAAGTAGCTGAAGTCACATGTTCACTAAATTATCCCTCAGCCAACCACAATGTTTTGACAAGCCTATTTTACAAAATGCACAGACCAATAAGTCAAACGATCTGAACCTTCCATGTTTAAATTTATATTGTACACTGCTTATAGCTGCATTTTTACACCTTCTGTTGAAATCTGCAGAATTTAAATCAATATAAAAAAGCTAATTTTATTCTAATTCTCTTCAACTTTTATTACCTTTCTGCTGAAGAGGATGCAGATATTAGTCAGTGCTTGTACAATCTAAAGCTGGCCAATCTGCTCACATTTTCTGACCCTTGCTTGAGGACAGAATAGGACCCAGTTGTGAGGCAGCCTCCTTTCCACCCCTCCTCACCAAGCCATCAGGAGGTATGTTTGGGAGTTATAGCCCCCACCATTTAAAACATATGTTTAAACATTTATATCAGCCAAAAAGCAATAACCATTATCCATTTGCATTAATGTCAATTTCAAAGTTGCCAGTTACAGCGTCTCGAGTGCTCTGTTTAGTTTGGGCAGAAACAGCTGTGTTTATTCACTAATTTGCAGACTTCACTTCCCTTAGGCTTCCATTTTTTCTACAGTGCAGATTTAGTATCACAGAAAAATGTTCAAAAGCCACACCCACAACACAGGAGATAGTAGGTTGGGGTAAGTGAATTACAAGACAGCAACTCCATTGAGTGGTGACATTAGAAACCGTGGTGGTGGAACTTCAGCAGTTTGTTAGTACCTGAACCCTCAGATTAAGTCACTGCTGCCCAATCAGTACTATGTGTTATATGAAATTGGTTTTGAATCTGCTGGTGCTGCTTCTTTATTTTTCCCACTGACACTGAGCAATAATGCAAAATAACTCAGGATTTGTCAGAAATTTGAAGAGCGAGATATAATACTACCAGACTTGGTGGAATGCAATTTTTTTCATATGAGAGTTAAAACAAATCTCCTTTTTGCATATACAAATTCTGCTCAGCAGCCACTCAAGTGCAACTGACTGGAATGATTCTTTTATTAATGCTACCATGTTATACCATCCATTGTGCATAGCAGGCAAATCTCACTCGCATGAACGTGCCAGCTATAAGCGGGCGGGGACTGTAGTCAGTAATTGGGAGTGTAGTGAGTAGTTGAAGGGTGAAGGAAGTAATGGGGTAGTGAGTATTTAAAGGGATTGTAATAGTGAAGATTGCAGGGTGCATGTGGAGAGAAGTTGTTCAATTTTGTCATAGAGAAAAGAAAACAATTGAAAACAAAGCTAAAAATAATTGAGAAATTTGGGGGGAAAAGTGGGAAAGATGCTTCAGAGAGAGAGAGGCAGGCCCAGGAATAGAAATAGGTGGCAACTGAGATTGTAAAAGAAGAGCATGACATTGAATGGGTTAAAAAAAACAATGAGGCAGAACTGATGTGGAAATTAAAAGGAGCAGGTTCAAGAATAAAAAGGGAAGAGAGCAAACAATGAGGGATTAAAAACAAAGCCACAACAGGCCTTTAAAAAGAAACAGCAGACCCTGGAATGAAGGTACTCTCTGGTCCAACATCACTTCCCTAACAAGTACCTGATGATTCCTTTCTTTCAACAATTCCTTATCCACTTCCAAGTTTCACCTAAGACACCTATGCCCTCGAGCTTATGTAGTAGTTTTTCCATGTGGAATTTCTTCAAAAGCCTCCTAAAAGTATAGGCAAAGTACATATACATCATAGTTCTACACAGGATGTCACGTTCTCAAAATAGAAGGTTGATCAGATAGGACCTTATTCTTCGAAAACCGTGCTTGCTGCAACGTACTAGGTTATTTTCATATGGCAATCCACATTCTTCTACACAACATTGATTGCAATTCTAACATTCCTGTGAAGCACTTTGAGATGTTTCTCAGATGTAATAAGGGACTATATAATTGTTTATGACTTTTTTACTTTCTCAAGTTTCTTCCCAATAACCAATTCCCCATTATTAATGCATGGCTAGAAAGTCTACAGTTACACAGGTTATTTTGTTGTCATTTTTGAAAATGGCCAACATGTTGGTTTGGTTTCAATACTGTGTAAACGCTCCTGTATTCATTGAAACCCTCATGATGAGCAGATTTAGTTCTTAAGCTGTTAGCACCCACTGGCATATTCCATTGGCCCCAGGTTTTAATTGCATTCAAGACCACATAGGTCCTTTTTGCAAGTTTAAATGTAGATTTTTCTATGATGGGTGGCATGCTACTAGTGTCGTTGGCAATGAAAACTTACAGGAATTTATAATTTATTAGGTTAACTATTTTTAGTTCATAACCAGTCTCAACCCCTTAAGGGATTTCAATTCTCCTCTTGCTACTGGAATACTAGAAGAATTTTATGCATTTGGCTTCTACAGTTATGCTCATTTCTAGTTACCTCTTTACCCCCAGTCATTTTTACATTTATTGTAGGTCCCACTATTCTTCCCACTGGTTTCCCTCAATTAGGATTTGTAGAATTTATTTTGCTTATTTCACTACATACTGTTTCATTAATCCATTTAGCATCACATTTGTTGAGCCTTTACTTGCTCATTCTTAGTATGTATTTATTCAGTATGCGGAATAATACATTTTTAAAGGTATTCCATTTCTCCTCAATGGAGGCTTTGAGTACTACGTCCCAGTTGATTTTTTAAAGCTAGTCACTCACTCCCTTGAAGTTGTCCCTTCGAGTTGCATATACCTGTACCTGGATATTGGTTTGTCGCAGATTATGTAAAATTTGAATCATATTATGGTCTCTGTTGCCAGGGCTTCCACTACTTCTGTTCCCAGTATGCTACCTGGGTCATTTGCCATTACCAGGACAAAATGTGGCATTCACCAATGTACTGGGTCAGAAAGAAGTCATACATTATATTCACTAGCTCAGACTCTAAACTGCTTGGATGGTCCCAGTCTATACTATTGATTGAAGTATCCTACAAGTGTGACCTTCTGTTGCACATACCTTCTTTCTCCTCAAAGTAATTCATTCTCCTTTCTGTTTTGGCCTGGATGTCTATCGCAATCCCTCGGAGCTATTTTTGCACTGCTTACTTCCACCCAAAGTAACTCACCGAGAAGCTCATCTTGTACCAATGGACCTACTTCCTTTATCTCCCAATTGTTCCACGTGCAGAGGTACTCTATCCTTTTCCTGTTTTGTCCTCTTCGAACACCAACACCCTACATGTTCTACTCATCTCCATTATTTTGGTTTAACTAGGGTCTTAGGACCCCTACTACAAAGCCTCAATGACAATAATCTGGTTATGAATGCTTCCAGCACACATTTATGTGCACTGTAATAGGTTAAGCCCATCTTGCAATTTCCTTTGCTGGTTTGATCTTTTACGCTAATTATTATTTTTATTTCTGATCTGCTTTTCTTCTTTGCCATTCTTATTTTAAATCTACTTCCATTGCCCTATTTACCCTCCCAGCACATTGATACTAATCTGATTCTGAACCTCTATCTGTCCAGAACGTGTCCCAATTGTCCTAGGGATCTAAAACCTTCCCTTCTACATCACAGTCAAAGATTTCCAGCTGATCTAGTGCAGACAGGGCTGAAAATGTATGGCCTTGATTTTAACTCCTCCTGCCTGGCAGAAACCAGGTTGAGGGAAGGGGGCAGCAGCAATTGAAATGGAGCTGCAGACACACCTCCCCGATTTTCATGGGGTTATTCCCAACAGCATCAAATGTGCCCATGAGAGAGCAGGCATATGCAAATAACAAGTTAATAAGACAATCACCACCTCCACCAGGCTTCTTGCCATTTTCACTATGTAAATATTGAACTGGCCATTAGGGCCCAGCAATCTAGTCGGAGTGGAAATTGGGCTAAATACAGAAGGGGAAGCCTGTGCCATTGTTTTCAGAGCACTACTGTGCACAGGCCCCTTCAAGAAAATTTGAAATTTTATGATGATTTGTTTTTTGGCAGAGACAGTGTGTTTGTGTTACAATAATCTATATAAAACCTTAGTAAGACCATAGCTAGAGTACGGAGTGTAATTTTGAGTTACACATTATGGCAAAGAGCAGATTGATGAGAATGCTGCTTGATGCAAGGAAATACAAAGACTTGAAAGGATTAGTGATTTGAAAGAGGTGTTTAAACTTTTATCAAGGGATCCAACAGAGTGGGGAGAAATAGATTGCTTCCAGTGATTGAGGGATCTAGAACAAGGGGGCATAGATAAAAGACTACATTGCAAGAGATTTAGCATAGAGAGCAGGGGAAACTTGCTATTTTCCCCCACCCCAAGAGGGTTATGAGGCTGTGGAATGCACAATCTGAATTAGTGATTGAAGCAGAGACCTTGTCAACATTTAAGATTAGGCTAGATAGATGATTGAAGGAAAGAGGGATAGAGGGATACGGAAACAGGGTGGAATCACGAGATTAGGACAACTGCTCACGTGGAGGGTAAACACCAACATGGACTGGTTAGGCCAAAGAACCTCTTGTGCTGTGATTTCTATGTAATTATATTACTAATGTGTGCTCTACTTTATCTTTAAGTCGGCAAGCAATAGTTTGGTACTTCAACTAACGATGGCTGTTCACAAGTATTTGACAGCATCACCAATACAGTTTCAGAGAAGGTAATTGTTACAAATATGATTCGGGGGGGGGGGGGGGGGGGGGGAAACAAAGGAACAGGAGCATGTCATTCAGCCCTTCGAGCCTATACTGCCATTCAATTGGATCATGGCTGAACCTCAACATCCATTTACTTATCTATAGGGTTTGTGCTACAACAGAAGAAGCCATTTCCTACCCAATATCTCCTATAGAGTGCCAATAGGCCCAGGCATAGGTTTTAATGCACTAGTTATTTTGTTAGTGCAAATAAAGTAGTACAACGGTACACCAGCATCCTATAATTCCAAAATTGAATGAGTCAATTTCCACCCAGCATTAAAATAGATCAGCGTACCATTTTTAATATATTAAAAGTCACTGTCCTGTGGCGTTGCACTTGGGGAATGAAGTCCAAGTGTGGCATTTAGGTCATGCAGGATTAGAAGGCAGTGGGATAAAATCAATAGGAGTGGGTGGGAAGGAAAACTTAAACACTTTTGGTGGGGAGGGGGAAGAGTGAAAAAGAGTGTGAAAAATTCTCCAGTGGTTCAAGGAAGGGGGGTGGGTAGGGGAGGGGAAAGCGAGTTTGAAGATGGATGGCCTTCAAAAGATCTGCGGACCGAGCGGTCATTGTGTCAGTTTTATAGTGCCAAGTTGAGCAAAGGCCGTGATTTCACCAGTGGAGGCGGGATTGCGGCGGGAGAGATGGTTGGTGGGTCCTGCTCCCGGCTCCAGCCCGCTCTCTCCAAGTGATTTTACATAGCTTGGGCTTGTTAAGCCCGCCCTGCTCGTTTCCCAGCCAATTAAACGGAAGCGGGTCTGATGACATCATTTGATGACATTCCATAAAAGGGACCATGCCCGCATTCATTTTGACAGTTGAGCTGTCAGTGTTCTGAAGCATTGAGGTCCTGCAAACAGTGACAAGCAGTGCACAAAGCTGGACAGCTGCACCTAGGCTCTCGCCTGACTCCCTACATATGCTTATGGAGGGAGTCACAGCACACAGGGAGGTTCTCTTTCCTTCCCATGGGCGGAAGAGACCTCCCCAGGACACCAACGCAGCCTGGTTGCACATGAGGGCAAAAGCAGGGATGTCGTCAGGAGGGCCAGGCTGCAGTGGCATAAGCATTTCAATGATCTGAGCAGATCACGAAACGTTACTGCCAAGCCACACTAAACCTCATCCTGCTGTGCCATTCATCACATCCCCATCACTCTGCCTTCCCTACCGTACTCCTGCACATCTTCACTCACAGCAACTGTGCTAAATGGGATAGATTCAGAACAGATCTAGCAGCTCAAAACTGGGCATCCATGAGGCACTGTGGGCCATCAGCAGCATTGTATTCCCCAGAATCCCCCACTCTACCATTAAGCCAGGGGACCAACCCTGGTACAATAAAGGAGTGGAGAAGAGCATGCCAGGAGCAGCACTAGGCATACCTAAAAATTAGGTACCAACCTGGGGAAGCTGCAACACTGGACTACATGCATGCTAAAAAACAGAAGCAGCAAGCTATAGACAGGGCTAAGCTATCCCACAATCAACGGATCAGATCAAATCAGATCAAAGCTCTGCAGTCCTGCCATATCCAGTCGTGAATGGTGGTGGACCATTAAACAACTAATGGGAGGAGGCGGCGGCTCCGTGAATATCCCCATCCTGAATGATGGAGGAGCCAAGCACGCGAGTGCAAAAGACAAGGCTGAAGTGTTTGCAACCATCTTCAGCCAGAAGTGCCAAGTGGATGATCTATATCGGCCTACTCCTGAGGTCCCCACCATCACAGAAGCCAGTCTTCAGCCAATTCGAGTCACTCCACGTGATATTAAGAAACGGCTGAGCACACTAGATACAGCAAAGGCTATGGGCCCCGACAACATCCTGGCTATCGTGCTGAAGGCTTGTGCTCCAGAACTAGCTGCGCCTCTAGCCAAGCTGTTCCAGTACAGTTACAACACTGACATCTATCTAACAATGTGGAAAGGTATGTCCAGTCCACAAAAAGCAGGACAAATCCAACCCAGCCATTACCACCCAATCAGTCTACTCGCAACCATCAGCAAAGTGATAGAAGCTGCCATCAACAGTGCTATCAAACGGCACTTACTCACCAATAACCTGCTCACTGATGCCCAGTTTGGGTTCCGCCAAGAGCACTCGGCTCCCAACCTCATTACAGCCTTGGTCCAAACATGGACAAAGGAGCTGAATTCCAGAGGGGAGGTGAGAATGACTGCCCTTGACATCAAGGCAGCATTTGACCGAGTATGGCATCAAGGAGCCCTAGTAAAACTGAAGTCAATGGGAATCGGGGGGGGGGGGGGGAACACTCCACTGGCTGAAGTCATACCTAGCACAAAGGAAGATGGTTGAAGGTCAATCATCACAGCCCCAGGGCATCGCTGCAGGAGTTACTCAGGGCAGTGTCCTAGGCCCAACCATCTTCAGCTGACCAACTATCTTCAGCTGCTTCATCACTGACCTTCCCTCCAACGTAAGGTCAGAAATGGGGATGTTTGCTGATGACTGCACAGTGTTCAGCACCATTCACAACTCCTCAGATAATGAAGCAGTCCATGCCCACATGCAACAAGACCTGGACGACGTTCAGGCTTGGGCTGATAAGTGGCAGGTAACATTCGCACCACAGAAGTGCCAGGCAATGACTATCTCCAACAAGCGAGAGTCTAACACCTCCCCTTGTCATTCAACAGCATTACCATCACTGAATCCCCCACCATCAACATCCTGGGGGTCACCATTGACCAGAAACTTAACTGGATCAGCCACAAATACTGGGGCAACAAGAGCAGGTCAGAGGCTAGGTATTCTGTGGAGCGTGTCTCACCTCCTGACTACCCAAAGCCTTTCCACTATCTACAGGGCACAAGTAAGGAGTGTGATGGAATACTCTCCACTTGCCTGGATGAGTGCAGCTGCAACAACACAAGCTCTACACCATCCAGGACAAAGCAGCCTGCTTGATTGGCACCCCATCCACCACCTTAAACATTCACTCCCTCCATCACCGGCGTACCATGGCTGCAGTGTGTACCATCTACAAGATGTACTGCAGCAACTCGCCAATGCTTCTTCGGCAGCACCTCCCAAACCCGCGACATCTTTCACCTAGAAGAACAAGAGCAGCAGGCGCATGGGAACACCACCACCTCCAAGTTGCCCTCCAAGTCACACACCATCCTGACTTAGAAGCATATCACCGATCCTTCATCGTCGCTGGGTGAAAATCCTGGAACTCCCTACCTAACAGCACTCTGGGAATACCTTCACCACACGGACTGCAGCGGTTCAAGGCGGCGGCTCACCACCACCTTCTCAAGGGCAATTAGGGATGGGCAATAAATGCTGGCTTTGCCAGCGACACCTACATCCCATAAACAAATGTTGTCGGGTGCTGATGCCCTGTGTAGCATCAGGTGATTGCAGAGAAGGTTGATGTTGCAGTGATATTGGTGTGCCTGGTGATGTTGGGGTTGATTGTGGAGGGATTCAGAGGACACAGGTGAAATTTTTTGAAGGGCACCTATGTTGCTGGAACAGATGGCAGCTGAAGTTGAGATGATGGAAGCAATCTATCAATGGGGAGAGAGCTTGCTCCAAGGAGGTGACAGTGGATACAGTGGATAGAGTTTACTCCAAACACTTCCAAACTGCATACAGCTCAAAAGTGTCTTCCAAGTCCTGAAGGCTCAAGCTTCTGACATTGGAAAGTGAACAGCTGTCAAATGGTAGCTCTCATACCATTTTTGCAGCTGTCACCTATTCACAGCAATGGGGAGGCAAAGAGAAACGGTCTACTTACCTGACGTGATCTCCGAACGATGTGAACTCCCTTAAAAATGTGGTAAAATAGAAATAGGCTGGCAAAATAGTAGTTAACAAGCATTTAACTATCTTAAATGCCTCCCGCACCACAGACCCGACACTTTGGAAACTTAGAGGCAGGTTCCAAACCCGCTGTCAATCATTTTGATTGACAGCAGATCCGCCTCTAACCCTGCATTCTGAGCGCCAGCAAAATTGCAGCCAAAGAGAAGAAAGGTAGCCACCAAAATATTACTGTGGGAAAGGACTGGACTAGAACACAAGGCCGATACCAGAAGCCATCCAAAATTAGACAAGGTGGTGAAAAATCAAGAGAACATTTAGCAAAACCAAAACATTATACAAAACAATTAGAATTCCAAAAGTTCTTTCTACTCACCTCATACTGAGGAACACAATTTCTGCCTGGTCATTGCTAACCCTAACCCTGATCCACCTGGTGGCCATAGTGTGGAACATAAGAAATAGGAGCAGGAGTAGGCCATTTGGCCCTTTGAGTCTGCTCCGCCATTCAATAAGATCATGACTGATCTTCTACCTCATCTCCACTGTCCTGCACTACCCCCATATTCATTGATTCCCTGAATATTCAAAAATCTATCGATCTCAGTCTTGAATATACCTAATGACGGAGCCTCCACAGCCCTCTGGGGTAGAGAATTCCAAAGTTTCACCACCCTGAGTGAAGAAATTTCTCATCGGTCTTAAATGGCCGACCCCTTATTCGGAGACCCCTGGTTCTAGACTCCCCAGTCAGGGAAACATCCTCCCTGCATCTACCCTGTCAAGTCCTGTAAGAATTTTGTATGTTTCAATGATATCACCTCTCATTCTTCTAAACTCCAGAGAATATAGGCCTAGTCTACTCAATCTCTCCTCATAGGACAATCCCCCCATCCCAGGAACCAGTCTGGTGAACCTTCGCTGCACGCCCTCTATGGCAAGTATATTCTTCCTTGGGTAAGGAGACCAAAACTGTACACAATACTCCAGGTGTGGTCTCAGCAGGGCCCTGTATAATTGTTTCAAGACATTTTTATTCTTATATACTTTTGTACTCAAATCCTCTCGTCATAAAGGCCAACATACCATTTGCTTTCCTAATTGCTTGCTGTTCCTGAGTGTTAACTTTCAGTGATTCGTGTACAAGGACACCCAGGTCCCTCTAAACACCAACATTTCCCAATCTCTCACCGTTTAAAAAATACTCTGCTTGTCTTTTTACCCCGATCAAAGTGGATAACTTCACATTTCTCCACATTATATTCTATTTGCCATCTTCTTGCCCACTCACTTAGCTTGTCTATATCCCCTTGAAGCCTCCTTGCATCCTCATCATAACTTACATTTCCACTCAGCTTTGGATCATCAGCAAACTTGGATATATTACATTTGGTCCCCTCATCCAAATCATTGATGTAGATTGTGAATAGCTGAGGCCCAAGCACTGATCCTTGCGGTACCCCACTAGTTACAGTCTATCAACCCGAAAATGACCTGTTTATTCCTACTCTCTCTGTTTTCTGTCTGTTAACCAATCCTCAATCCATGCTAGTATATTACCCCCAATCCCATGAGCCCTAATTTTGTTTAATAACCTCTTGTGTGGCACCTTATCGAATGCCTTCTGAAAATCCAAATACGCATCCACTGGTTCCCCCTTATCTATTCTGCTAGTTACAACCTCAAAAAACTCTAACAGATTTGTCAAACACGATTGCCCTTTCATAAATCCATGTTGACTCTGCCCAATCCTATTATTTTCTAAGTGCCCTGTTACCATGTCCTTAATAAATTCTAGCATTTTCCTTACTACTGATGTCAGGCTAACTGGTCTGTAGAGGGAAGGAGCAGTGTAGTTCCCAGTTTTCTCTCTCCCTCCTTTCTTAAATAATGGGGTTACATTTGCTACCTTCCAATCCGCAGGAACCATTCTAGAATCTATGGAATTTTGTAAAATGACAACCAATGCATCCACTACCTCTATAGCCACCTCTTTCAAAACCCTAGGATGTAGGCCATCAGGTCCAGGGGATTTATCGTCTTACAGTCCCATTAATTTCTTCGGTACTATTTTTTTTTTTTTACTGATACTAATTTCTTTCAGTTCCTCATTCTCGCTAGAGCCTTGGTTTTTTTGCGTCTTCTTCTGTGAAGACAGACACGAAGTATTTGTTTAATTTCTCTGCCATTTCCTTATTGCCAAATACATGCAGCTTCAACATCCAGAGATAAATAGCTATTCTGCTGACTAATGTTACGTGATATTTAACAGTGAAAACATGCATCACCTCCAGGTGAAATGCGATGGAACACTTATCAATTCTACTATCAAATAGATAGTCGATCTTCCATGATTGTTATGAGTCAGAGGAGACAGCATTTATCCATCCAACAGTTCGCATAAAAATAATTAGACCCTCTTCTCATTACCCTACCCTCTCACTGGTAGTCCCTTACCTTGTACGTTGTCTTGTGCTGCATAATCTTCCTCACTTCTCCTTCCCTCTCAATCCTACCTTCAGATATGCTTACCCTTCCATTCACCCTACCGATGCTTATGGCCTCCACTGTGACTGCCTATGCATTGTTCACCTTTTTGATCCATCTGTGCACTGTGCACACTCCCTCCCACCAAACATATTGCTGTTTGAGTATCATGTTTGTTTTAAAAGTGCTTATATTGTATTGCCCCATAGAAGCATAAACACTTCAAGAATTAGGTGATTCAGTGCTGGGAAAGCAAGACAGAACAAATCATCTGAGAGGGGTACTCTTACACCCTCACTGGTAGCCCTTAACCCTGTACCATCCCCTTGCACAAATTCATCCTCCCACTCTCCCTATATCCCTGCCAATCATTCCGCCTTCCCCACCCAACGCTCTTACACCACCGCCCTCTCACACCTACACTCACTTCACCTGTGCCCTCTACACCCTTTCCCCAACCGAGATTTGCGCTTCCTCCATCCCTAAACTCCCAGATTCTGGTGCTCACTCAGTGCATACAAACCCCTAGTGCTCCATGATCCCATGACCATCTCCAGTATGCTCAGTCCCTCTATTTCCAGGGTTCCTGGAACCCTCCTCCCTTCCCCCACTCAAAATACTGCCAGACACCAGACCCCTTCCCATTGCTGCCCTTGTGCTGATAAGAAGTATTATCGAGGGCGCTAACACTTTGTCATTTGTGCATTTCAGTGGCCCTGATTTATGGCGCTCATTCAGTACTCTTAGCTGAACCTTCCATTAGGTGGCACAGTAGCACCAGTATCACACTGGCGATCCTGCCCAATCATTATTTGGTTCTTTCGGCCACAACTCATGTCTGTTGGGTCTGCCTGCTATTTTTCTTGTCTGCCCTGCGTTTGGCTGTTCGCCATCACCGCCAGCTGCCCCAGATTTGGGGCTTGGGTCTGTTGGCTATTTACTCAGGTTTTGGCCTACCTTCCCTCTCTGTGTCAATTATGCAGTGCTGAGTTGAGAAACTGATGCTATTTTCAGAAACTTAAATCGATTATACTATACAATTATATAGTATTAACTCATTAAGTGTCTTGAAAAACGAAAACCCTTTTTCCAAGTGCTAGGAAACAGGCTTTCAGCTTTGTGAACTTACAACTTTCACTTGGTGCAAAAAGTGCACGCAAGGGGCAACAAAGTCAGGCATGGGGAGGGCATGTACAAGGATTTAACCATGCAGCAGGGATGGGGAGAAGATTTGAGCCTGGCAATATGGAGAGATGCTGGGATCCATCAGTACTGGAAAGGGAGCAGGGTCTTATGGGAGAGGGGTTACCAGGAGAATAGAACTAAAGTGCCGTTGGCCACTTTTGGACGATCAGGCACCATTCTTCACCACCACATTCTTGTGTTTAAGCAGCTCCTCCTATCTATCCAAAGCACCTTTTGTGCATTTGGTTAGCCCCACCAATTCCCTTGTTGTCGGCATGTTCCCATCTTTACTTATATAAAAAAAAACAAATACTGCAGATACTGGAAATCAAAATAAAAAATAGAAAAAACTGGAAACACATAGCAAGCGCTGGCTGATCTACTGTGTGCTTTCTGCTTCTTCTGTTTTTGGTCCGGTCTTAACCTTGAAGTAATTCAACACCGAAACATACATCAGAAAATTGTGCACTATGAATTTTTATTCATTAAAATTAAAAAGAGGACAAGAAATACTCCTTACTCCCAGCAATGCAGAAGCAGAACATTTCTCTCAACTATGCTATTAGTGAGTTTGCTGATTTACTGTCTTTATTAAACAAATTTCCATAAAAAATTACCCCCTCAAATGCTCAAAAATAGTTCATAATTTCCTATTTATACATTAAAAAATTAAGTCAGCCTCAAAACTGGTTCAGAACTGAATTTGCAACCAAAATATGGGACTGAAAAAATTTCAATAAAACAATCTTTTTATTTTAACAAGAAACCACACCTGCTCTTATGTGTTGTCTGTCTATGAATGGTTTATGATAGAAATAAAGCATTTGTTAATAAACTTACATAAAATAAAGCTTTGTGAATTCAATCGCCAGTTTCTTTCAAAGTCTTTGGAAAAAGTAAATAAACTCAAATTATCAAAAGTTATGGGGATACTTTTTGTATCAATTCAAGCTGGTGCAGAGTTTGTATGGTGGGAATTCCTTAAACTGCACACACTCAGTTGAAAAATGTCTTCAACTGGGAGGTAAAAATATCCAATCAAATCCTAAGCTTTTGAAACCAGCTGAGACACTGAAGTAATGTTTTTTTAAATTGAATTACTAAAGGGCAATGCAACAGATGCATATAATCATACGGTTGCAAAAAATTTTTTTTTTTAAAACTTCGCTTAAAACCTTACTTTGGGCATTGGAAATTTCAGTTAGGGAAAAATGGAGAATAAACATTTCTTTAAAAAGTATTTTGAATGATTCAATTGCTTCATTGTTAAAGTGCATTTAGGGTTCGGGTTACTATGTTCCCATTATAAATGTTTATATATTGGTTCCCATTATAAATGTTGGCATAAAAGGCATTACAAGAGGTAATGTTTGTGACAAGAAGTGCACACTATGCTCAATACAGGAAACTTTCGTTTAACCAGAGGTTAAAAGTCCGGAAAGCTCTATCTACCGGCAAAATTAAGGAGCCGTTTTCTATAAGTTTTTTTACTTCTCGTTGCTTTTTTTTCCCCCCAAGTCAGGCTCTGCAAGGTCTGTAGCTAAGCAACAGCTTCAGCTAGAGACGCTTGCAGCTGCAGCCGACTGTTTTGAAGCTGTTGCTAAGCAACAGGGTTTGTTGATTCACACGGAAGAAAAGCTCTATGTTTTAACATTGCCGCTGGTTTATATGGCAGTTTTGATCTAACGGCACCAGCTCAGTCCCGTCAGTGCCGGATACCAGAAAGTTTCCTGTATTTTTAAGATACAGATCTCGTGGCACCATTCATAGGAGGAAATGAAATGTGGTTTCTGACATTTACAGCCATCCTGCCGCATCCTAAACACAATAGTTCACCAATTACTCTAATGCAGCAAATTTATTGAAGCAATGCATTATGTGACTGACACAAGGTTACAATACTACACACCTTAATACTGAAAGATACAAGCCTCACAATATATTTGTAATACTAATTACCTACCATTTACAAAGCTTGCTTAAGATGAAAGTAACTGTTTTTCATGAAAATCTGTCAATTCTATTCTTTGAATGTCTGTCAGTTTCTTCTTCCAAATTGGTTAAGACTTCAAGAACCACTCGGGAAGTATTGAGGGCATCTGAGCAGGGGTACTCTTCAGGGAAGAGGAGTTCTGGGACTTCAGCAGGGCTGCAGTAAAAATCAAAAACTGCGGTCAAGGCAACCCGTGAGCAATGCCACAGGAGGTTGACTACTACATATATTACATTAAACACACTTAACTGAAACATTTCCAGAGCAACTAAAGTTAGAATATAAACAAAACATTAGTATGCTAGAAACGTCAGCGAAAAATCACCTTGCAAAATGCATAGGAATAGGTTATGGAAATCTTTGGAAAGTAAGGTCTTTTGTAACAGAAAATGCCTGATGCATAAATTTTTGTGGTAGCATGTGGGTTCTCAAAAAAACTTCTTGCAAACCATATTTTTAGTAATTATATAGGTTTTAACTGTGTTTTGTTAACTGGTGTTAAGCTTTTAGATCTTTTTAGCATGGCAAATTTAGCACCTTGACATAGTATCCATAAGGAAATTGTACTTCCAAGAACAGTGATATTCAACTTTTAGCTTAGTATTTAAAAATAAGCATTACGACTCAAATAAATAGGAGCATACATCACAAATGGCAAGTTACTATGAATAAGTTACAGTCAATCTAATGGAGTTATCCCAAATCACTCATTTTTTCCACTGAAGACTTGGTCAGCATCAGTATAGTTTCCACTCCTAGGATACATCAACACTAGATAGGAAAATATATTTTTCAAATTTTATGGCTACTCAAAAGATACAAAAGCCTTTACTGAGAATCCAAACATTGAAATATTAAAAGGTGAAAAGTTGATGTTCATTCTTAACTTTAATTTCTCCCCCTGCTCTCCCAAAATCACCCACACACATCTAGTGAGAGTCCTAGTGTTGCCAAAACATACATAACTGCTAATTTTTCATACTTTTTTTTAAGATTACAAACTATCAAAAATAAAAAGGCATTTACTTGATCCCAACTATTTAAGAATTATTTTTTTTTTAAAATTTTTTTTAATTGCTTAATCCTGAAACGAGGAAGGGGAACAGAAAATTCCCACCAATGAGGTTACTTAGAAAATATTTCTAATGTAGATGTCGACTGTCAACTTTGTTTCAACTTTTTATTACTAGTTCTTATGCCTACAATTATAATAGAAATTGCCACTGCCACGTCACCACTGGCAGGAGGGTGTAATTACAGCGTGACAAGTTTACATAGAATCATAGAATGATACAGCACAAAAAGAGGCCATTAAGCCCATTTTGCCTGAGCCGGCTCTTTGAAAGAACTACCAATTGGTCTCACTCCCCTGCTCATTCCTCTTAGCACTGCACATTATTCTTTTTCAGGTATTTATCCAATTCCCTTTTGCAATTTAATGCCCCGTATTTTCTGATCGGAGACTTCCTGCGTGCAGAGGCCTCCGATCTGGGGAAAAAAAAATCTACAGACCTACCGGAGGGCTCCAGGAGGTGCCTATACTTCCGTTCCTGGGCCTCCAAATTCGAAATGTGTAGCATCCCTGGGATCATGTGGGCCATGGGGAGCCAAAAGGAGGAGGGAATCTCCCTTCATACACTTGACAGATAGACCTGTCAAATATATGAATGGAGGAGATCACCCCAAAAAAAATCACTTTTTTTTTTATAAATAGTTAAACAAAAATTTAATTTTTTGAAAAAAAGTTTTTTTACGGGGCTAAAAATAAACTTACCTTTTTTAAAGTATTTTTAAATGATAAATTAGTGAAATTTTAAAAAAAACTTCAACTCTTATGCTGGCAAAGGCCGGCCTTATGCCTGTTTTTAACCAGGCGTAAGATTTCTAAGGGTTTTCTGCAGACGGATGTTCTCCACAAAGCGGAACTCTCCTCCCAGCAGAGGCCCTTCTCTAGGGCAGACATTTGGCATGCCCGAAACCCATATTTCCGATGACCCTATGGGTGTAGGCATCGGAATATATGGCCCATTATTGAATCTACTTCCACCATCTTTTCAGGCAGCGCATTCCAGTTCATAACAACTTGCTGCGCAAATGTTTTTTTCTCGTGTCGCCTTTGGCTCTTTTGTCAATCACCTTAAATCTGTGTACTTTGCTTATTGACCTTTTGCCACTAGAAACAGGTTTCTCTTATTTACTTTATCAAAACCTTGCATGATTTTGAACACCTCTGTCAAATCTCCCCTTAACCTTCTCTGCTCTAAGGAGAGCAAACCCAGTTTCTAATCTCTCTACATAACTGAAGTCTTTCATCCCAGGTACCATTCTAGTAAATCTCCCCTGCACCCTCTCTAAGGCCTTGACAACCTTCCTAAAGTGTGGTGCCCAGAATTGGCCACAATACTCCAGCTGGGACCTAACCAGTGTTTTATAAAGGTTTAACATAACTTCCTTGCTTTTGTACTCTATGCCTCTATTTATAAAGGATCCCTTACAACCTTCTCAACTTGCACGGCCACCTCCAAAGACTTGTATACATACACGCCCAAGTGTCTCTGTTCGTGCGCCAGCTTTAAAATTGTACCATTTAGTTTATACTGCTTCTCCTCATTCTTCCTACCAAAATAAATCACTGCACACTTCTCTGCATTAAAATTTCAACTGCCAAGTATCTGCCTATTCCACCAGTCTGTATGTCCTCCTGAAGTCTGTTACTATCCTCCTCATTGTTTATCACATTTCCGAGTTTCATGTCATCTGCAAATTTGAAATTATGTCCTGTATACCAAAGTCCAGGTCACGAATATATCTCAAAAAGAGCAGTGGTCCCAATACCGACCCCTGGGGACACCACCAGTCTGAAAAACACCCGTTCACCACTATTCTCTGCATTATGTCCCTTAGCCAATTTCATATCCACGCAGCCACTGCCCCTTTAATCTCATGGGCTTCAATCCTGCTAACAAATCTTATGTGGCACTTCATCAAACAGCTTTTGTAAACCCAGATACACATCATCAACTGCACTACCCTCATCAACCCTCTCCGTTACTTCATTAAAGAACTCAATTAAGTTAATCAAACATGATTTGTCTTTACCAAATCTGTGCTGGGTTTCATTTATTAACCCATATTTTTCCAAGTGCCAATTAATTTTGTCCCAGATTAATGTCTTTAAAAGTTTCCCCACCAACGTTCGGCTGATTGGCCTGTAATTGCAGGGATTATCTCTCGCCCCTTCTTTGAACAGGGGTGTAACATTTGCAATCCTCCTGTCCTCTGGCACCACTCCCATATCTAGAGGATTGGAAGATTGTGGCCAGAGCTTTCACAATTTCCACCCTTACTTCCCTCAGCAACCTAGGATGCATCCCAACTTTTCCCAGGTAACTTTTCTACTTTGAGCACTGCCAATCTTTTAAGTAGCTCCTCTATCTATTTTTATTATCCTATCCAATTTCTCTACTGCCTCCTCCTTTACTGCTAATTGGCAGCATCCTCTTCTCTAGTGAGGACAGATGCAAAGTACTCATTTAGTACTTCAACCATGCCCACTGCCTCATTATAAAAAGGTGTATATCGTAAATTATAATGGATATACATGAAATAACAATGTATGACTTTAAAATGGGGCGTGAATTACATCTGTATGCCCTGGTCCACTTATCTCCCAGTCTCTTAAGCTTGGTCTTGCCCCCTTGTGTGCAATTTATCTAAATGGTCACAAGCCTACTAAAATGAACACTTTTTTAAAAAAACTACTCTATAAAAGTAGTAACTAGTCAGAACATAATCAATACATTGAGGTAGAAATGCTATAATTCTGACAAAAATCACCGTGTAAAATGTAGTAACAGAAGAGTCTTCAAAACACAATTAGAAGAATTGTTCTCTCAGGCACCACACAAGTTGCAATGTACTGGAACCCGAGGCTTTCGCCACTCAATCTGATTGCATTCAATGGTCAACGTGCTCAAGAACCAGTGTGACTTTGTTCCCACCTGTTGTTAGGATTATGTGGGTGAGGGAGGAATGGAAGTCAATTTCCCAGATGGCTCAACTAAAAAGTGTTGTGATTTATTGCTGCATGAACAAGTGGATGTTTTTAACAGTTTGAAGGAATTGAGGATTCAAAAGCTAGTTGCACATAATCAAAGCATTTCTGAATCTCAGTTTTCCACAATTCTTCACTGCATAAAAAACTTGAGATGTGAGCATTTTGCTTTAATTTTTAAAGATGTTATACTTTATTCACCCTCATTGCAAGATGCTGTACGAAATTTAGTCAAATAAAAGGTTGTTAAACACCAGACTAGCCTTGATTTTTGTTGCTTCCAGCTTAATAGAAATTCCTAATTTGCAAGGTTGTCCAGGATGGTCGTAATTAATCAGGTTTTACTGTACATCAGGTCTTGGTCAGAACCATTAAAAAAAAAAATTCTGAAATAGCAGTTTTAAACACACCCTCGTGTAGTACTGTCAGTGGTTACCACTTCACTTCAGCCCCATGTAAAATAATTTGATATTTGTACAATGCTTGGCTTTGACGAGCTCAATTTTCTCATTTCTACTATACCACAATAAGGAAAGGAATTCTAAATGACTGCATTTAAAAATCACAAGGTAATCCCTCTTCCTCCTCCCCAAAAATACACACACAACACAACTGGTCTTTTAACACATTTGAAAGTAGGCTTTAAATTCTGCACATGAAAAAAGGGAGCAGTATTTCCAACAATGGATGGCAATTCATTCTGCTAACATACTGTCCCATGGAGTGGTAGGCTCAGGTTTACACAATCATATAGCAAGCTGATTTCAGCCACAGGTGCCAACTAGACAACAAGCACAACGCATCACCTCGAGCTTCCAGTGGCTAGTTACAGAATGGCAATACAGAGCTCTGGGAAAAGATGCCAGCCCTTGACCTTGCTTGTGCAGAAATAGCCAAGAACAGTACCTGTATCTCCAAAATAAATAAACAAAAGTGTTCTTCATAAAACATAAAACAAATCATTTATACAAGTGTTATGATTCAGGCTTCTTCAGGTACTTTTTCAACAGAGAAAACACTATGAAAACCCACACTTGCTATCAACTAAAGCACGACCTTGTGTAAAGTAATCCGGGACAGCTTGCCCCAGGTGAACAATAGGCTTGTCTATTGCCTCTGGATTTAGAGGATATTCATGACAGCAGCAGCAACAACTTGTATTTATATAGCACCTTTAAATGTAGTAAAATGTCCCAAGGCGTTTCACAGGAGTGTTATCAAACAAAAATTTGACACCAAGTCACATAAGGAGATATGGGCAGATGACCAAAAGTTTGGTGAAAGAGGTAGGTTTTAAGGAGCGTCTTAAGGAGGAAAGAGAGGTAGAGAGGCAGAGAGGTTTAGGGAGGGAGTTCCACAGCTTAGGGCCTAGGCAGCTGAAGGCACGGCCATCAACGGTGGAGCGATTAAAATCAGGGATGTGCAAGAGGCCAGAATTGGAGGAGCGCAGATATCTCGGAAAGTTGTAGGGCTGGAGGAGTAAACTAAACTAAATAGGTTTATTTACAGAAACAAGTAGTAGCAGCAAGTTGTTGAAGTCAGCCCAAAAAACAGCAGTTTTGGACTAATTTATTACAGTAATAGGATTAAGCAGGCAAATCCATCAATTGAGTTCACAGAAATCACAGAAACCCCACAGTGCAGATAGAGGCCATTTCGGCCCATCGAGCCTGCACCGACACATATCCCACCCGATCCCTGTAACCCCACGTATTTAATCCCCCTAACACTAAGGGTCAATTTTATCATAGCCAATCAACCTAACCCGCACATCTTTGGACTGTGGGAGGAAACCGGAGCACCCGGAGGCTTTGTGGCTTTCTTTGCAGATTTGTTGAAAAAAAAACCTGGTAAAATGCTTCTTGAAAAGGCGAGTAGCTGCACAATCTCAAACACTTAATCTCTTTCAGAATTACCTAAAAATTTCTACCTGCGGAGCTGCATTTAGCCTCTGCGCCCACTGTACCTAGACCAAAACCGTAACTTGCGAGTACATCAAAACTTCATGAAGTCATAAAATCCTTTGAAATATGCCACCTATCTCTAGCACTTTGGCATGTTTAGTAACAGTTTACTTTCAAGGTGTATAGCTCAATGATCAATTGTATTGACCACTTTCTTTCTGCTATACTTCTAGCAGTCAATATGGAAACCACTCAGGATGGTATTTTCTGAAAAACCCACTAAGTTAAGAGTAGCACAGAAACCAAACCCACAAGGAAAATTAAAACAGTAGCTTATGACTAAAAACATGGCCAATCTTTGATCAATTACACAAGGATCCACATCTGATCCAAATGCAATCTGTTTTATTATCTTTGTTGAATTCACATTTTTTGCTCAGGCATCTATATAATTTATGCACTATTCAGCAAGACATAACAAAACCTTAATGAAAAAAGCATGGCGTACAGTGTCGATCAGAATTTCACACAAAACTTAGACCCTCTACAAAAACAAGTATGCATAACGTGTACCAAAGAACCCAAGAAAAATGATGAAGAAGCTCCAGGCTGATAGTATTGAATTTAAATGTACAACAGCAATACACATTTGAAAACCTGTAACTAGCACAGAAAGGCAGGTTGTCAATCATAGCATAGAATGATTTTACTAGCTGAAATTTTCAACAATTACTTAAGTCACTGAGGCTATTATTTCTATGTGGTATTCAATGGGGCAACAAAGCAATGACTTGGCATTGGCAAAACATACAAATCTTCCCAAAGTAAATGAACAAAACTCATCTTCTCTTGGTCATTAATGCATTGTGAATAACATGAGAGCAAAAGAATCTATGCAGTTTGTAAAGCACCTACTCAAAACCTGTTCAGAGAATCAAATAAAACTAATTGTGACAGATTACTTGAATATGGTCGAGATTCCAGAATGAAAATGTCCAATATACAACAAATTATTATTGACAGAATTCCTGGACTGAATTCCTGGACTTAATTAATGTAACACACTGGAAACTGCTAACTGTAATGTGTACAAAGTCAATCAAACTTGCTGTAACTTTTTTGTATAGGAGCAAGAATACTGCAGTAATTTACAATGGCTCACATGAAGATTAAAATGTAATTTTGCTAACCATCTTGTTTCACACTTCAAAACTCACTCAAATGCATGTGTGAACATATAAACAACCATTACAAGTAGTATTTACATGAACCCATGAATTTAAACATACATGCGTTTCACTGTTCGGACTGAAGTATACAAAACTGCCTCCTCCAACTGTGTACCCTGTTACATTCAAGACTGGAATACAGAAAGCTGAAAGTGTAATCACATCCAAAAATTCTTCTGCTCATCACTAATCTGCATGGCAGCCACCACATTGTCACTTTAGCATAGACAAAACAGAAATAGGTTTTGTGCCATTAAAATCTAACACCAATATGCTCACTTCTTTTTCCTGGATTTATACCCAATGGTTCTGGCTAAATACCCTTTAAAATTGTCACAGACTCCTTCAATGCCCAGCGAGTAGCTGAGCCATAAGGATGAGTATTACCAGGTTCAATCCCCAGTTTGTGCTGAGTTAACTGGTCTCAGCCAAGACGGAGGTAAATGTGTTACAATTAACCTTCGGACTCCCAGATTAAAGGAGGGAAGAATTTACCAGGATTCATTCCTGCTTCTGATCACTGTCCAATGACACCTCCTAAAAGTGTACATGTGTGGAGATCAGATAAGTGCAGGGCTGGATATGACTGTGATGCCACATGAATTAATTGTCTGCTGGCACAAAATGGCAAGGTTCATACCTTACCTAAATGGCCATTGTTCATGTATCAGTGTGGCTGTAGAATTGTACCACATTAAAGATTCAATGACTTCAGGAGAAAGAGAGAAAACTGTCAAAGGCAGCCAAAGAAAAAAAGTCAATCATTTCATCTGATTAACATTTTTTGGTGGGATTACTGAAATTTTCAGTGGCAAATTTAAGTGAAATAGGCACTTTTACAAATGCTGCAGCAGTTAACACTTTTGTCACTAGCCATTGTTGAGTCTTATGTTGAGTTTTGCTTCTTGTTGATTGCAGGAATGATTGTAATTTTTGGAAGCTAATAGGTATAAAAGTGAGGAGTGAGATGCTCCATACTGAATATATCTGTACTAGGAAATGTTTTACGATGCTTTTACTAAAGGAATACCAGCTGTGTGGTTCTAGGAATACCAGAAGCACTCCCAAACATAGCTGTCTCAACAGCAGAGATCCACTTTTGCCATAACTCTCTGGATCTAAACTGCAAAGGAAAAAGCCCAGAATACTTGTAGCTCTTAGGTCAGATAAATTTTCTTTTTAATTTTCTTCCTCCAGCTCTTGAGCTTTGAACAGTTGGCCACCTCTATACTGCAAGCATTGACTCTTGATATTCAATGCTATTTAACTGGCTAATTTTAATTGTGCTTTAATATAAATTGACAATCCAGAAAGGTAAGGGCACTGTATTCAAGGATTCAGAACAGCATGGAGCGTCATCATTCACAACCCTTCTAGACTATTCCTTGACCACACCAGCCATAGCAGAAAGGGATGCAGTGCTTGTATCCCAGTGGGAAACCAGCAAAGATCAGAAAATAGCCTGAATAGGAAGGATGAACTGCACATTGAGCCACCGGGGTGGGGGCAGGAAAGAGAATCAGGACCTGCTGTGGGTGGCAGCAGTTCAATTAAAATATTTAAAAGATTAAATAGTTTAAACTTCAGACTTGGCATGGAGCCTGGGAATGAAAGAAAAGTTGGGTGAAAAAAATAAAACAGGCAAACCTGGATGATTGGGGCCAGAGTGCATCTAGTGAGGAGTGCAACAACCAAACAAATTTAGTCAGTCAAATAACATGTTGACATACAGTTTCCATTATAAATGCTGGCATAAAAGAACATTAAAGTCAGGACATTGGGAAGTGAGGATAAAATGGACAGAAAGTGCACACCATATGCAAGACTTAGTATATTAGCTCTGCTGTGGCATTGTTTATAGTGAGTCAGAGAGGTTACACCATCTTCTAACAATAGGGGTGCTCATGCCATTTAGGGGTCATCAGGACCAATCACTTAGTGACTGAATAAATCAAAATTAATTTTTATTAAATGATATTCTGGAATTTTTACTAGTGTTTTGTGGATTATATTCTAAACTGTCCATTTTTCTATGAAAACTACAAATAAATGGAACACACACTAGTTGATCTCCTGTGACACAGCACATAGTGTTAAAACACCATTACAGCACCATCTACAAGCCGAACTTCCGGAGGTAAATGTTGACATTTTTTTAAATGCATTTTCCCATTGAAAAGACTTTTCAATGCATTTTCAAATGGAATGCTGTGAAACAGTGATTTTACAGATACATAATATACCTTTTAAAAAAAAAATACAAAATATCTCCTGCAGCACTATGTGGCAAGTCTTACCTGTCTGTTGTCTTTGTGTTGTTTCTCTCATCGTCTGCCTCCCTAGCTCCTCTTTGTTTTTCTCTCTCTCCATCATCCCTCCCTTCTTCTGCTTCTCTGCATTTTCTTCTTTTCTTTCAAGTGAGAGGTGGCAGATGGCATGGCAGAGCAGGGAGCCAGGGAAAGAAAAGTCCAATGGCTACAGACATTTTTAAAGGGGAAAAAAATGTTGCCCTCAGTGGTTGCCTTCCTGTTCGTTCCCCACTACTCTTCCATCACTTGTGCTTCCCAACTTCTTGCCTACTCAAGCTGTTCCCTTCCTCCCTATTTTCCTCAAAAGGTTTTTGTTTGCTTTCAGAATTCAACTTGCTTCTTTTAAAAAATCAAAATACAACAAAAAAATACATTGGTCTATCGCACAGGTTGTCAGCATTTAGAATGTTCACATTGTGTCAGCAAAACGCAGGTGTGATAATTAGAAGCTCTTTGGTGGCTCAAAATTCAATTCGTTTTTTGTTGAAAAAAAATTAGGAAAAGACATTTTCTCTATACCATTTATAAACTTAAAGCGCAAAACAGGAGCTCCAACAGCTGCATCATCAGTAAATTCACATGTACCTCACACTTACTCAAATTTTACTTGAATAAAGCTTTTGAAATGTGTTCTCTAGCTTCAAATAATTTTGAAAAACAACCAAGTAGATTTTGTTAGAGTCTGAGAGAGAAGCATTCCGTCATTTGGCCAACTTGAATGGGACTGATGCATCCTGAAAAGCTGTGCACACTGCATATGCTCAGACTGCAAGACCTGCCTTACGCTAACAAAGTCACTATTTGGGCAAAAATATGGAAGTCGAACCCCAGGTTTTTGGGAGTGGCAAAGACCGTCAAGTAAAAACTTTAATAAAAAGGTATTAAATATGTAACTTGTTTTGTTTATAGCCCTTCTTTGGACACTAGAAACTACAGTTACCGTTAGAAAAAAATCTCATCCACTGTTTCTAAAAGCATCGGAGGATTCAATAATGACATCTGCTGACATAAGGAAATTCAAATATAAAGTGAGTACATAGGGAATTTCAAATGTTAAATGTTGGCATGAAAGTGAGACAAAAATAATTTCAACCGGAAGTGAAGTTTGTGGACAAGCAGTATAGGTATACACAAGATTTTTTAATATAATATATTAAATCAATGTCCTGTGGCGTTGAGCTTGGGGAGTTAAGACCAAGTGCAGTCTTCAGGTGATGCTGGGTTAGAGGCCAAGGATATTTAGATCACGGCATGCATATGTAATCTTCTCCCCATTTTAAAAGGTCATACATTCCATACTTGCTTTTATATGTCATTATAAATTGCTATATCCAGATTTAGAATGGAAGCTAACTATGTAAAATTGTCATGCGCTCACCCAGCAATTCTGGTGCTGCAATTTCCAAAATAATGTGGATATAGGAATTTATCATAGGAAAAATTGACAGGAAATAAATGCAGATGGAAGATTTTGAAAAAGACAGACAGATTTGCAATTTTTCTGTAGTGCACAGCATACACTTGAAAACTAAATAGGCTGTGTCCTGCACTTCACAAGAAACCGGTTTGTGTTGTCACTACTTGATTATAACTAACCTTGTTGGAAACAGTGGCTGTGAATTTGGATGCTTTAATTTGTGTACAAATGTAGAGACAGTAGCTATAGAAATGAATACAGGTAGCCAGCAAGGTGGCTTTCTGATTAGTGTTATTTTAACAGAGTTACTGCCAACATTAAAGTAATGCTGAATGGAAAATATAGGCTTTTAAGTCCTCAGTGAAGTGCAACCAAAGCTCTTTAATAGTGGCATTACAGATTAATGAGGGCCTTTCACCAGCACTGAGTTTATTTTACAAATGTGAAAGACACTAATTTAGAAACTTCACAAACATGGGCATATCAAGACCATTGTTACAAGTGGAAAAAACCTGGTAGTTCTCAAAAGGTGATATCCTAGAACATATGTATTAGTGCAGGGGTGTCCCAAGATCTGGCCTGAGAGCTCCTGTTATCGAGCCCTCAAAGCGCTGGTTCAATTATTTCCTATTTAAATGCTTAAGGTTTATCAATTTGCATTTAAATAATGCCTTTAACACAAAGAAACCTCCCAAGATGCTTCACAAACAGGAATAACACTGAGCCAAAAAAGAAGAGATTAGAAGGGGTAATCAAAAGTGTGGTCAAAGAAATGGGTCTCGAGAAGGTTTTAAAGTAGAAAGGGGTGGACACATTCAGGGACAGAGTTCCAAAGAGTAGAGCTGAGGCAACTTATAGCTCTGACATCAACAGTGGAGCAAAAGGAACATAGAATGCACTGGAGTCAGAGGAGAGCTCCTAGGGGTAAATAGGGTCACAGATTACAGATGCAAGGTGGAGCAATCACAAATTTACAGCACAGAAGGAGGCCATTCAGCCCATCGTGTCTGAACTGGCAATGTTTGAGCAGGATTTATAAAGAACAAGGATTTTAAAACAAAGGTATTCAAGCACAGAGAGCCAGTGTAGGTCAGTAAGAACTGGGGTGATAAGTGGGTGCGACTGTGTGTGGGTCAAGATAAAAGTTATGGACAAATTGGAGCTCATGGAGAATGAAAAATGGGAAGACAGTAAAGAGGTTATGGTAGTCGAATTTGGGGTGATGAAGGCATGTATAAGAGTTTCAGTGCCAGAGTGCTGAGGTAGCATGTAGCCAGGCAATACTGCAGAGGTGGAAATGGTCTTCAAGATGGATAGGGATATGTGGTTCAAAGCTTAACACCTGTTCAAACAGGATGCTAAAATTACAAAATGTCTGGTTTAAATCGCTGCTGAGTAAAATCCTGAAATTCCTACTTAACAGCATTGTGAGAGCAATATAACCACAACTGCAGCAGTTCAAGGAGAATAGCAGAATATTGTTAAACATTAAAAAAAATTACATTTTTCACAATAACTTGCCTAAGCTTACTATAAAGCTGTCTTGTGTTGGAGCATTTTTATTAATGCTTTTGCTCAGAGGCAAGGGATCTGTCAAAAATCTGGGCTTGAAGTTCATATTGTTCCCAGAGCTTTTATGCTGCTAGCTGAAGGGGGCTACCAAATTCACCTGTGCCTACAATTCCCAGGATGCTACATGACAAGCTGAGCATACAGGGTGAAGAATGTGTCAATATAATTCTCAGGCTATAAAATTTGTATGTTGGTTTTTACAAATTACTTCAAAACAAACTGGAACTTGAATTTTAGAACTACTTCTGAGCTCATTATTTTAAATGTTAATGTTAGCAAGCTTTTATGCTTCATATATTTTGTCAGATAACTTGTAATAAAACATACAACAATGGTTGGTCTCTGGTCTGACCTGACTGATCTAGTCACTGTGGATATAAAAACAGATAGCAAGAGTTTCTACAGTTACATAAAAAAGGGTGGCTAAAGTGAATGTTGGTCCCTTAGAGGACGAGACCGGGAAATTAATGGTGGGGAACATGGAGATGGCAAAAACGCTGAACAAATATTTTGTATCAGTCTTTACAGTAGAGAACACTAAAAATATCCCAACACTGGACAAACAGGGGGCTATAGGGGGGGCGGGGATGAGCTAAACATGATTAAAATCAGTAAGGTGGTGGTACTCGGTAAGATAATGGGACTAAAGGTGGATAAATCCCCTGGACCTGATGGCTTACATCCTAGGGTCTTGAGAGAAGTAGCGGTAGGGAATGCGGATGCATTAGTGGCAATTTTCCAAAACTCCCTGGATTCAGGAAAGGTCCCAGCAGATTGGAAAACTGCTAATGTAACGCCCTTATTTAAAAAGGGAAGTAGACAAAAGGCTGGAAACTATAGACCAGTTAGCCTAACATCTGTGGTTGGTAAAATGTTGGAGTCCATTATTAAGGAAGCAGTAACAGGACATTTGGATAAGCATAATTTAATAGGACAGAGTCAGCATGGTTTTATGAAGGGGAAGTCATGTTTGACAAATTTGCTCGAATTCTTTGAGGACGTAACAAGCATGGTGGATAAAGGGGAACCAGTGGATGTGGTGTATTTGGACTTCCAAAAGGCATCTGACAAGGTGCCACACAAAAGATTACTGCACAAGATAAAAAAATCACAGGATTGGGGGTAATATACTGGCATGGGTGGAAGATTGGCTATCTAACAGAAAACAGAGAGTTGGGATAAATGGTTCATTCTCGGGTTGGCAATCAGTGACTAGTGGTGTTCCGCAGGGGTCAGTGCTGGGACCCCAACTCTTTACAATCTATATTAACGATTTGGAGGAAGGGACCAAGTGCAACATATCCAAGTTTGCCGACAATACAAAGATGGGAGGGAAAGCAGTGAGTGAGGAGGACATAAAAAACCTGCAAAAGGACATAGACAGGCTAAGTGAGTGGGCAGAAATTTGGCAGATGGAATATAATGTTGGAAAGTGTGAGGTTATGCACTTTGGCAGAAAAAAATCAAAGAGCAAGTTATTATCTAAAATGGAGAGAAACTGCAAAGTGCTACAGTACAAATGAATCTGGGGGTCCTGGTGCATGAAACACAGAAGGTTAGTATGCAGGTACAGCAGGTGATCAGGAAGGCCAATGGAAATCTTGGCTTTTATTGCAAGGGGGATGGAGTATAAAAGCAGGGAAGTCTTGCTTCAGTTATACAGGGTACTGGTGAGGCCACACCTGGAATACTGCGTACAGTTTTGGTTTCCATATTTAAGAAAAGATATACTTGCTCTCGAGGCAGTTCAGAGAAGGTTCACTCGGTTGATTCTGGAGATGAGGGGGTTGACTTGAGGAAAGGTTGAATAGGTTGGACCTCTACTCATTGGAATTCAGAAGAATGAGAGGCGATCTTATCGAAACATACAAGATTGTGAGGGGGCTTGATCAGGTGGATGCGGGGAGGATGTTTCCACTGATGGGTGAGACTAGAACTAGGGGGCATAATCTTAGAATAAGGGGCTGCCCTTTCAAAACTGAGATGAGGAGAAACTTCTTCACTCAGAGGGTAGTAAATCTATGGAATTTGCTACTTCAGAGCGCTGTGGAAGCTGCGACATTAAATAAATTTAAAACGGAGATAAACAGTTTCCTTGCTGATAAGGGAATTAGGGGTTACGGGGAGCGGGCAGGGAAGTGGACGTGAGTCTAGGTTCAGATCAGCCATGATTCTATTGAAGGGCGGAGCAGGCCCGAGGGGCCGTATGGCCTACTCCTGCTCCTACTTATGTTCTTATGATGCAATATCCAAACTCGGACATTTAAGCCATGCCAGAATGTGGTCATCCAACCCCAGTGCAAACATCAGTACCCTTCAGCAAGTAAAAGAATCCCAATTCTTTTCTTTTTATTTAATAAGAACGCACATTTATATTTCACCTTTCATATCCTCATGATGTCCCAAATCACTTTACAGCCAATGAATTACCGTAAAACTTTAGTTACGGCTACATAGGCAAACGCAGCAACCAATTTGCTTACAGCAACGTCCCACAAATAGCTGCTGCTTCTTATTCAGTGAGATAAATACCAATTAAACCATTAAGCGTCACCTTTCTGGGTAAAAAATTACATTGAACCCAGTTTCCCCGCCACATTCACAATAGAAAATTTAGACATATATATTCTGATAATGCACAGAAGTCAAAGTTTGACCTTTGTATACTGTCAAGATGGAAATGTTCATCAGCAGCCTGATCAAGAATGCAGTACTGTCATCTACACACAAGATAGACAAGTATGGCAATTCTTTTGTCTTCATTTTTTTTAAAATTAGGGCGCATATCCAGAATGCACTTGGGGACATTTGCTTAATTCATCCCTCAACTAACATCTCAAAATAGATTAGCTGGGTCAATCCTCTCATTGTTATTTTGAGGTCCTGCTGTGGGCTAATCAGCTGCCATTTTTGCTTACAAAACAATGATGTTATTTCAAAAATAATTTACAGTAAACTCTTTCTTATCCGGCACCTATGGGACTAAGATGGTGCCGGTTGATGAAAAATTCTGGATAAGAGAGGTATACCTACCAAGGCAATTTTTAAAACACAAAAATAAAAACCACTGACTAACTCGGCCATTGCAGGAGACTTGGACTCGGCAAAACGAGTGCTGGATGGATTTGGCAAAATTAACGGTTATTTATTTTGCCGGTTATTAAAGTATTCCGGATGATTAAGTGCCGTTTAAACACGAGTTTACTGTATTAGCTGTGTAGCAGTTTGCACTGCCTCGAGAACGTGAAAGGCACTACATAAATGCAAGTTCTTTCTTACACTAGATATTCAGCATCCTTCAGCTACGAAAGAGAGTACAACCCTCACGAAAGCATTAATTTTTAGTAAAATATTTTCTTCCTGTCAATTGACACTACTGCAACCCTACTTAACATTAAGCTTTTACTCATGGCACAAAATGCAGTAAAACAGCAAAACTCATCCATATGGCAAAAGTTGGAGAGCAATTATCAGTGGTAACAGAAGATACAAATTGCAATAAAGTTGGTGTATAACACAAAATTTACAAAATTACTGGGAGCATGTTCGAGGCTGCAACATTGTATACCACACAAGAATGCTCTCAGTTTAGGATTGTCAACCATACCCTAATATACTATAGCTCTGTAACACACTTCATACCATTTATTATTATCTACATTAACACACCTGAAACCAAGACAGATTTTTTTTTTACATTAAACTGACCTGAATTTTCACAACTAGTACTAACCAGTGAACTGAATTAGTAGGTTAGGAGAGAAACATGTATTTGAAATTAAAGCACAGCAAGTTTTATCTTCCTCAGTCTCAATGAATTCTATTAATGTCACTTTTCTTCATATTTTTATGCTGCATCATGTTGTCTGTAGTAAATAATGGTTGCAATAACAGACAAGAGGAAGTTACAAGGCTATTATACTTTGTATTATTTCAAGTTATCTGGCCAAAATATTACTACACAATCCAATAATATTCCTCAAAAAAAGGACAAAATGCTCACATAGCTTTCATCTTTCCAATGCTATCTGAAAAGCTCAACATAACAAAATGGATCCTAAAACATGAAATGGAAGTGAACTCATTGAGCTAAATACATACATTATACACAATGCCCAAGATCAAATTCTAGGAAGAAAATGAATGATAGCAATTTGCTCAAGGAGTGCAGAGACATTCATAAAATAGTGAAGCTAGTTTCTGTGGTTTACCACAATCTGAACCCCTCAATTGAATTACTGCTTTGTAATACCTGTACAGGATTGTTACTCCATAGGAGCAATTGGGAGACTATGTAAACAGGGTTTTTTGTGGGCTCACAACTTAGTTATCACAGTTAAAAGTAAATCATAAATCTATTTTCTGTGTATTTTTGTGCATTTTCAATTACAGACACCCAGTATCAGCAACAAGCATTCCCAGGTCAAGTATAGTATGCTGAACTAAAGAGTAATGACCTTTTAACTCTACTACAAAAATGTACTTTAACCCAAAGAGCACCCTGTACTCCCGGTGTGATTTTTGACATTTTCCATTGCAGCCATCCTCGGTCTTTCCTTTAGTAATAGATTCAAACTCAGGTTTCGTGGTGAAAAGTACAGTAACATGTATTATGGATTGTGCATTTACTTCTCAGATTGTGAAAAAAATCTGCAACCTCCAATTAGTACACCAAGACTAGAAACAATGCCCTTGATACAATATATCTAGCTTTGCCCCATGGACATAAATCACTGCACTACCTCTCATCTTTATATCACTTAATGAGAATGATCATTCCTGCTTCTGAATGTTCCAGTGAGGCAGTACTCTGATGTTTAACAATAATGATGAATTAATTTAGATTATATCAGTGGTGTATGTACTGGGAATAATCTGCTGCATTTAGGCAAGATAATAAACAGTTGACTATATAAAAAAAAGGTACAATGAAGCTTGTTCATTGCTTTGGATGGCATAATTAACAGAAAGCTATCCTTGAATGGTTCATGATCAGTGTCCTTGGAACATTTGAGAAATTAATTCACCAGCAGCTACTTGTCAAATAAAAGACATTTTTACTGCCATGCAGTATAAACATTAGAGTTCACATATTAACATGATGATCAATAATGGTGCCGTATATATTAATCATATTTTAATTTTAAATACATTACTTATGAAAAAATATAAAAGCTAAGGACACATCACTGCTGTATTTATGAGATTACTACTAGTATACAAAGTAGTGCATTTTCTCTTCTCTTTCTAATACACCCCACATTTTAAACTGGGGTATTGACGAGATATTTAAAAAAAAACATATAATTAAGTTCCCACAGGAGTTCCCTGAACATTAAATTCAGGGATATCCGTTTCGAAACGCTTGAATAGGATCTGCTTTCAATCGCTTGGTATCTAAAAGTGCCAGAAATCCCACACATTACTATAACCTACTTCAAGCACGTGTAGAGCAATGTATTTAATATGTGCACTTAAACAGATCCCCGGAAATCTAGTCTCGTGTTTTGCCTTTAAATTATAAAAGCACCATCAGAACATAAAATGTGGAGCACGTCACGTTTCTTCACCCATCCTCAACACCAGGGGCGGACGCAGAACATTTACGTCACTCGCACCAACGGGAACTTTTATTCGGTCTGCTGCTTAAAAGATTAAAAGATTCCCGAGCGCCATTCCCGTGTGAAAGGCCGCCCGCAGAAAGGCCAGCCCCGGGAGGGGTGGGGACGAGCTCTCGGCGCCACTCATTGGGGGGGGGGGGGGGGGGGGGGGGAACCAACACCAAGCGGTCTGCGGGAGCAGCTGATGAGTTAACGCGTGACCTTTGACAGCAAGATGACAACTCGCCCCCGACAAACGCCTCACCTTCCGCCACATCCTCCTCGATGGCACCTTTCACCTGGGAGAAACACCACTGCAAGTCGTTGCTGCTGCCGCCGCCGCCACCTCCGACCCCTGCAAAAAAACACACGAGCCGTTGAGGCAAGTTGGGGAGGGAGAGTGTCCGAATCGCACCCACTCACTCACCCTCGGGAGTGGAGAGGTGAGCAGGCCCCAGCCAGCCATCCATCCATCCATCCCCAGCCAGAGCCGGCGCCAGACACACACACACCCCGTCTCACTCTTACCCGCCATGGCTTTCAGATAAAACGGAGCGAGCTTTCCCCGGCCGGCTGAGCGAGGCGTGCGGCGGCTCTGCAATTCCGAGCGGCTAATGGCTTGGTCGGGAAGGTGACAGCGGAAAGAACAGCGCGCTCGAACCGTCCGTGATTCCCCAAAATGGCGGACATTGCCCGACGGCATGATTCACTGACGTCACCGAATGGGCTCGAGCTCGCTAGAAGGGCGCGCGCTGCCCGGGCCTCTTAAAGCGGCCGCTTCAGAGAGGGAGGGAGAGCAACGTGCACACTGGGACCACTCCACCCTTCAGCCTCACACAGTTGTGATGCTATTGCACTTGGGGCTACCATTTTAAAATGCTCATCCCAAAAAAAACCCCGCCACATTTTTTTTAGTGCTGAGAGCTAGCTGATGGTGTGCAGATGCAAATCAAGAAGGATGCACTGCAACAATGCAGGCCATGCCTTGGATTGAGCATCAAAAGCTGGGGAGAATAACCAGCAGATTGCTGCTCAATAAATGTGAAATAGAAGTGCAGTTTTTTTTTGCAAAAGTTGAAAGGATTACCAGTAATATATTTGGAGTTTAAAGCACAGGCTGGGGACCAGAAAAGGCCATTCCACCCATCCAGCCTCTTTTTTTTGACAGAGCATGGTAAACAATAAACTGCATCATGGGGTGTATGTTAAGTCTGTGTGTTATAATGAGAATTACTACACAGACCACAAGAGTAAACTTTAACAGGTCTTTACTGGTTGAAGGTCAGGGCGGAACTGCCCAATAAATCATTACACAGCACTTATATACCGGTGTGGTCACCACTGGTATTACAGTATACAGCAGCCAAGATAAAGTAGTGCAACTCTTAAAATAGTTCTCTTAAAGGTGGAACGGTTCTCTTAAAGGTGGAACGGTTACATACACTACAATCCTCCCTTTTTAGCTTAACCGTATATATTCCCCATTAAACATAACATCATAACATATATACACAACTTCATGTAAAAACAGTTCACAGATTCAGTCTCTCTGGAGGCTTCCTGACTCGGTCCGGATAACGCCTCGGTGGTGTAGTAGTTTTCGGTGGTGTAGTAGGTTCTTTTGGCAAGGTCGATTTGGCTTGAAGGCCAGTGTCGGGTTCATCTGATTCCAGTATCGCCGGATCGGAGGCAGATACTATGGGTATCTCTGCTTCATCATTAGACGTATAGAGTTGTGGAGTAGGTTGTTCCTTTTCGGATGACCCTATGATCTGGTCAACATGGCGCCTTATTATGCTTTCACCAATGTCCACGGTATACATCAGCGGTCCTAGTCGTGTGCAAATAGTTCCAGGCTGCCATTTCTCGGTACGGTAGTCCCGGGCCAAAACTTGTTGACCTATCTGGAAGGTTCTAGTTGGCCTGTCATTCATGCCTTGAAATTGCCGGTTCTCTACGTCCCTTCTGATGTTTGGCTTGATCAAATCCAGCCGACATCTTAGTCTTCTATTGAAAAACATCATGGCGGGAGTTTGGTTTGCAACCACATGTGTTGCATTCCTGTACGCCAACAAGAAGTTATCTACCTTATGTTGTAGATTTATGTCTTCATTACCCATGGCCTTTATGGCCTTCTTGAAGGTCTGGACAAACCTTTCAGCTAATCCATTGGTGGCGGGATGGTATGGGGCGGACGTGTAGTGCTTAACCCCATTGTTTTTTAAGAACTTCCTGAATTCTTCGGACACAAATTGCGGTCCATTATCAGAACAGATCTGTTCCGGCAGCCCATTCCTGGCAAATATGGTCCTTAATACTGTGGTGGTTTTTTCCGTGGTGGTGGAGGACATCTTTATTACCTCCGGCCACTTGGAGTGTGCATCAACCGCGATTAAGAACATTGAGTCCATAAATGGACCAGCAAAGTCGATATGTACCCTTTGCCATGGAGATGAGGGCCACTCCCATGGATGTAGAGGGGCTTGTGGTGGGGCGTTTTGGACCTTCTGGCATCCTAAACAGCTCTTGGTCATTTCTTCGATGTCTCCATCGATACCTGGCCACCACACAAACGCTCTGGCTAGATTCTTCATTTTCACTCCACCCAGATGCCCCTCGTGAAGCTCCTTTAGCACTTTATGCTGGAGTTTGGGTGGAATCACCACTCTGGATCCACACATCAAAGTTCCTCGGCACACTGACAGCTGTTCTCTTCTTTGCGAGAATGCTGGCAACAGTGGTTCGCCATGTGCTGGCCATCCCTTCACCGTTAAATCGTAGACTCGTGAGAGAGTCGGGTCATTTCTTGTTTCCTTTTCGATCGTAGAATTTGTTACTGGTAGACATTCCACTATGGTTGAGTGGAACATCTCCACTGGGTCCACTGTAGGCGCCTCTTCTGCCGTTGGCAACGGTAGGCGCGATAAACCGTCAGCATTCCCATGCTGTTTTGATCCTTTGTATTCGATGTCATATTGGTGTGCCCCTAGGAAAAGGGACCACCTCTGTAGCCTTTGCGCTGTCATAATGGAAACGCCCTTTTTAGGGTTGAATATGGATACTAACGGCTGGTGGTCTGTCAGCAGTGTAAACTTCTGGCCCTGCAGGTAATGATTAAACTTCTTTACTCCCCACACCAGGCTGAGAGCCTCCCTATCTATCTGAGCATAGTTGCGCTCAGCGGAGGTCAATGATCTGGATGCAAATGCGACTGGCCTTTCCGAGCCATTTGGCAACTTGTGTGAGAGTACTGCTCCAATACCATAAGGAGAAGCATCACAAGCTAAACGAATAGGTAGCGTTGGGTTGAAGTGAGCCAACACTTCCTCTGAGGTGATCAATGCCTTGCTTTTGCGAAAGGCCTTCTTACAGTCCTCGCTCCACTTCCATGGTACTTCTTTCTGCAAAAGAGCATTCAGCGGATGCAGCACCGTGGATAGATTTGGCAGAAACTTATGGTAATAGTTAATCAACCCTAGGAACGACCTCAACTGGGATACATTTTCCGGAGCAGGAGCCTTCACAACAGCTTCGATCTTGTCAGGTGACTTGTGCAGCCCCTCCTGGTCAATGATATGACCACAGTACGAGATCCGTTTCTGAAAGAACTCACATTTCTGGCGATTAACTCGAAGGCCATATTCCTTCAACCTGGTGAGCACCAGTTTCAAATTAGCAAGGTGTTCCTCATCGTCATCTCCTGTAATCAGGATATCGTCCAAGTAACATTGAGTGCTTGGAATTCCCTGTAATACCTGCTCCATGGCCCTCTGCCAAATTGCTGGAGCCGAAGCCACTCCAAAAACCAGTCTATTATATCGATACAAGCCTCTGTGCGTGTTGATTGTGAGATACTGGCGCGACTCTTCCTCAACTTCCATCTGTAAGTACGCTTGCGCCAGGTCTATCTTGGTGAAGCGTTTCCCACCAGACAATGAAGCAAAGATATCCTCAATCCGCGGAAGCGGATATTGCACCGTGTGAAGCACCGGATTAACTGTGATCTTGAAGTCTCCACAGATGCGGACCTTCCCTGGCTTGTTACTCGATGAACGCTTCATGATGGGAACAATGGGCGTGGCCCACTCACTCCAGTCCACCTTAGACAGTACTCCTGAACGTTCTAGCCCTTCCAGCTCAGCTTCCACAGCAGGTCGTATCGCATAAGGTACCGGTCTGGCTTTGAAAAATTTTGGGGTTGCATGTTCTGCAATATTGATTTTTGCCTTAATTCCTCTCAGTGTTCCCAGTCCCTGTTGGAACACCTCTTTAGCCTCATCCAATATTCTGGACAATCGTTCAGGTTTGACATCTTTTTTCTCGGAATCTACCGTTATTGCGTTTAGGGAGTGCCAGTCCATATTTATTTTCCTGATCCACTCCCGTCCCAGAAGTGGTGGACCTCCCTCAGGTAGTACATATAAGTCCATTCCTTGGTGTTCTTTGCCCTTGTGTACCACCTTGACTTTTATCTTCCCGATGGGGTATACTCTTTGTCCCGTGTATGTCTGCAATACTATCTTCGTATCCCGTAGGGGAATATGTTTGAATAACCTTTTGTAATCTTGCTTATTCATGACCGTCAACGCCGATCCGGTGTCCAATTCCATCTTCATTTGGACTCCTGCTATCTGCAGTGTGACCCAGATAGTTTGTCGGTCAGCTTCCTTACTCACATTGTGAATTCTCAGACTACCCAGTTCCTTGCTGTTGGAGTCTGAATCCGAATTCTGTTCATCCGAACTCTTCTCAGCCACCTTATGTACCTTTCTGCACTTTCCCTGCGGTGACTTTTTGTTGCTGGTCTTCTTTCCTGACCGGCACACTTTAGCTATGTGACCAAGCTTGCCACATTTTCTACATTCCTGGTTTTTAAACCAGCATTGGTTCTGATCGTGTGTTGTCTTCCCACAACGATAACATTTCGTTGTACCCGAAGCCATTTGATCTACGCTGAGTACCGCTGCCTTCAGCTGCATTTCCGCAGTGCCTCTCGCTGCGGCTTCGTGCGATGTTACAATAGAGACAGCCTTATCAAGTGTAAGACCATTCTCTTCAAGCAGCCGCTTTTGTGTTCCTTCTTTCGACAATCCACACACGAATTTGTCTCTCAGTGCCTCTGTCAGGCTTTCCCCAAACTGGCAGTATTTCGCTAGCTTGCGCAGTTCAATTAAATACTCCGCGTTGCTTTCCTCTTTCAGTTGCGTTTTCGCATAAAATTTAAATCGTTCCGCTAACATCAGCGGTGTGGGGTTCAAATGATTTTTCAGGACAGCCACAATTTTAGCGAAAGTCTGATCCGCCGGTTTAGCTGGTGATAGAAGATGCTTCAATAGCCCGTATGTCTTCGCACCCATTGCATTTAGTAAGGTTAGTGCTTTATCTTCATCTGATATTTTATTTGCCTTACAATATATCTCTATGCGTTCTACATACGTGGCCCAATCTTCAACATCGGGATCGAAATCATTGATGTTACCACGCTTAGGCATCTTTGCAACCTTCTTGAGAAACAAAAGAATTATTATTTTTTTTTTCTTTTACAAAATGGCGGTTTCCCGCGCTTGTCTTCTTCCCCCGCCTCCGAAAATGGCGGCTTCCCGCGTTTGCCTTTCTCCCCCGCTGGCTGTAATGGCGATTGCCGTATTGCTGCGTTCGCCCTCCCCCAGCGGTTTTCAAATCGCGCCTCCCAGCCCCTCCTGCAGTCCGGTCCTTTCCCCCGGCTGCGGCTGAGTTCTCCGCGGTTTTTTTTGTTTTATTTTCTCCCGCACCTTATGCTGACCCGGTCGCTGCGCCTCGCGGCCTCGGTAGCTGCCCGGCCTTTTTCACCGGTCGCGGTCGAGCTCTCTCTCGACGCTGTTGCGTCTCCCAGCCCGCTTGCAGCCCGGTCTTTCGCACCGGCTGTGTTTGCATTCACCGCGGCTCCCGTGCCTTACGCTGTCCCAGTCTCAGCGCCTCTGGCCCCGACTTCTCTCCGGCTCTTTTCCCCGGCCGTGGTTGAGTTCTCCGCCCTTATATCCTCCGTTTTTCCCTCCCCTACTTCACAGTCAACGTGGCCGACTTGCTGCTCGTCGCTGATCGGCTTACCCACCACCGTGATAGAAGGGATGATCACTGCCTGTTGCTGATGGAAGGCTTCGTGTCAGAATTCTTCCTGTGCTCTGCAGACCCGAGTCTTCTCTCAGCAGAATGATGAGGGCGGATGCCTCCTCTCAACGCCCGTTAAACTGCCTTGGATGTATCTCTGCCGCAGGGTAAGATCGTACTCGTCGCCACTGTTAAGTCTGTGTGTTATATTGAGAATTACTACACAGACCACAAGAGTAAACTTTAACAGGTCTTTACTGGTTGAAGGTCAGGGCGGAACTGCCCAATAAATCATTACACAGCACTTATATACCGGTGTGGTCACCACCGGTATTACAGTATACAGCAGCCAAGATAAAGTAGTGCAACTCTTAAAATAGTTCTCTTAAAGGTGGAACGGTTCTCTTAAAGGTGGAACGGTTACATACACTACAGTGTACCCAACACAATCTCCCGAGGAAAGGTCCTACAAAGTTTCTCCGAGCATCTTCCCAACCCCCTCAGCACATCGACCATACATTAATTCCAACCTTGAATACTAGCTGACACTGCAGAGTTCCCAAAATACAACTCAAGAATAGTCCTAGCGGGTGAAAGCATGTTGTTACAGTGGCTTTGTAACATAAGCAATAGATATACAGAACTTTCCTTGACTTGTATTGGAGGAAAAAACATGGAAATCCTGCAGCAGAAATGAAAATATTGAAGGTGCCACATTGATGGGTTCTTTTTCTAGAAGGTCTGCGGTCATTCCTCCCTGTAAATTTTTGCTTTCTAGTTAATTTTAATCATTTTTATACTTCACAATTAATGCATTTATAATAAAAAATGGAAAAACAAAGCAACATTTGGATTTTCAATTGTCTAACCAGACCATACATACACAAAAGTTACCTCAACAGTCACTCTTCCACATCCAATCCCCACCACCTCAGTGCACAGATATTTTGCCTGCTCCAGATCTAATTCACAGTTCTACTGGCCGGAATTTTAATCTGGAGACGGGTGGGGAGTGGGGTGAGGGCTACAAAGCGGTTGAGAAACCCGGGAGAAAGGGTTTCCCGCAGGCATTGCCGAGTTTAACATTTCAAAGCTCTGTTTCCTGCCTTCAGCCAGCCAGATGGAGAGGCTGGCTGGCTTTTGGGCAGGTAGGCTTGCGGCACTACGCCATAAAGAGGAGGGAGGCAGGGAGAGATCTGTGCGGGGTGTGGGGTATGAATCAGGGTCAGAGGATGCTCGAGGAGTGAATCGGGCCCAAATGATCATCGGGGGTGAATCAGGACCGGAAGTTGCTCAAGGGGATGAATCAGGGCCAACGGATGATTTGGCGGGGGGCAGGGGGAGAATCGGGGAGAAAGAGCATCCGGGGTGGGAGGGTGGTTGGGAGCTGGAGGAGCATCGGGGTAGGGGTGGAGCACCAGGGGGGTGGTTGTGGGCTGGAGGAACATTGGGTGGTTAAGTAGTTGGGGGCTGGAGGAGCTTCGGCGAGTGGTGGTTGGGGGCCAGAGTAGTATTGGGACCGGAGGGGAGGCGACTGGGAAGGGGGAAGGGGATCAGAGGCCTCGGGGAGTGAGACCGGGGGAGATCGAAGGCCTTGGTGGGGGTGAGATAGGAAGGGTCGTGGGGGTGTCTTATTGAGGGGGGAATGGGTGAGGCTCCCTTTAGCTGGTGGGTTGCCCGATGCCCGGGAAACATGACCAGCCAGAATTAAATTTGAAATGGTGGATCACCATGAGGCATGCCAGCCTCATTATAATATTTAAATGGGCGACCCACGTCCTGGGAGCGGGTTGGCTGACCGCCTCCGTTAAAACCGGAAGTGGCCGGGTTCGGGTCGGGATTTGGTTTTTTAACTCTTTAACCTTCCACCCGACCCCAACCCACCTGATTTTTGGGGTTAAAATCCCCCCCACTGTGTCCCATCCAAGACTCACTCTTTTGCAGAGACACTTGCTTCTCTTTCAGTTGTTCCAGTTCATAGTGGCACTTTTCTCCTTCTCCAGCCCAGTTAAGCTGGTACTCTTCTTCACTCCCCCAGTTCAAGTCGGTATTCCTCCCTCCTCCCAACGGTCATGCTGGCACTCTCCCTCCCCACTCCTTCTCAGTTAATGCTAAGCCAATATTTTCATTGCTATCCATATATAGAAATATATATATAGATAAATGTATAGAAGTTACAACACAAAACCGATCATTTGGCCCAACCAGTTTGTGTTGGTGTTGACCTTCCATGCAAGCAAATAGTTCTAATCACATTTACCCACCCTGTTCCCATATCCACCTATCCAATCTAATCCTGAATGTTGACATAGTTTCTGCTCAAACACTAACCCTGGATGTGAATTCCACAGCCTCAAAACTGTCCGTGTAAAGAAGTTTCTTCTTCCCTCTAATCTAAATATCTTACATTTAATCTTAAAACCAATGGCCTAAACTACTGGAAATAGTCTGCTTCTTTCTACCCTGTCCAATCCTTTCATAATTGTAAACACTTCCATCATATTTCTATTTCCTCATACCAGGCAGCATCCTAGCGAATCTACATTGTAGTTTCTGTAAAGCCTCAATATCCTTCTGATAGTGTCGAGCCCAATACTGCTTTTTATAAGGTAGACGAGGGGCCTAGTGGCACTGCTTTCTAGCAGCGTTCACTTCTCACATTCCTCCCTCAACCAATACCAACTAAAATAGGTCATTCATCTCATTTCTGGAATCTCGATGAGCACAAAATACATGCTGTGTTTGTTTACATAATAACAGTCACCACATGTCAAGATAATGAATTGTGTGAAAAGTATTTTGAGATGTTTATCAGACATATGAATGCAAGTCTTTCTGTTTTTAAGCAGCAACTGTTATATTTTAATGAATGAAAGAGCCACAATTTGGTCTTCAGTCTCTAACCCCATGCAGGTACCCTTAATTATCTTCTGATGTAGCAAGAAGGAATTTAGAGAAGAATTGACATAGCTGCACTAAAAATCTATTAGTAAAAAAAATTTAACAAATGTCATCTATTCTCATTACTTTGTGTAATTATACCAAATCATTAACTAATTCCATAGGAATAGTTCAAGATTTTTAACAACAATCATAGGGTACCCTTTTGTGCTAATAAATGAATGAAATGATTCTAAATCCAGATTATCAGCAGCATTGGTAGGCTACAACATCTGTTTATATTCCAATATTGTAGTGCTCCTACTTCTACTTTCTACAGGAAAATTAATCTGCATATAAATAAAGGCAGAAAATAAAGAAAAATAGTCATTTACTCATTTCTTGTTCCATTTCTTGTCATTTTTTAAATTCCCCTCCCCATTAAGGCACTAGGGCTGATTTTCCTCTGCTCTGTGCCACTGCTGTTATTATTTTTGGAATGTAAATCAGAAGAAAAATGGGTGGCACCCGAATTATACTGTCCACCAACTTCCAGTCATGTTTTGATGAGGTAGATTTGTGGCGGCAGAAATGAATCATAGAATGATACAGCAGAGAAGGAGGCCGTTCAGCCTATCATGTCTGTGCTGGCTCTTTGAAAGGGCTATCCAATTAGTCCCACTCCCCTGCTCTTTCCCCATAGGCCTGCAAATTTTCCCCCTTCAAGTATTTATCCAATTCCCTTCTGAAAGATATTATTGAATCTACTTTCACCACCCTTTCAGGCAGTGCATTCCAGATCATAACAACTTGCTGCATACTTTTTTCCCCTCATGTCGTGTCTGGTTCTTTTACCAATTACCTTAAATCTGTGTCCTCTGGTTGACGACCCTTCTGCCACTGGAAACAGTTTCTCCTTATTTACGCTATCAAAACCCTGCATGATTTTGAACACCTCTATCAAATCTCCCCTTAACGTTCTCTGCTCTGAGGAGAACAACCCCAGTTTCTCCAGTCTCTCCATGTAACGGAAGTCTTTCATCCCAGGTACCATTTTAGTAAATCTCTTCTGCACCCCCTCTAAGGCTTTGACATCCTTCCTAAAGAGTGGTGCCCAGAATTGGCCACAATACTCCAGCTGAGGCCTAAGCAGTGTTTGACAAAGATTTAGCATAACTTTCAAGCTAACACTGAGGAAGAATGCAACATAATACAAGAAGACATTAGAAAACTTACAGACTGGGCAGTTACGTGGCAAATGAACTTTAACATAGATAAATGTGAGGTGATGCACTTTGGTAGGAAAAACAGAAATATCACCTACACCTTAGAAAATAAAAAACTGAATGGGGCAGAAGAGCAGAGGGATCTAGGAATACAGGTGAACAAATCATTAGTAGCAGCATTGCAGGTCAGCAAAGCAATTAAAAATGCTAACAACACTGGGATTTATTTCTAGGGGTATAGAATTCAAAAGTAGTGAAGTTACATTAAACTTGTCTCAGACCTTTAACGTAGTAAAACATCACAAGGCGCTTCACAGGAGTGTTATCAAACAAAATTTGACACCAAGCCACATAAGGGGCTATTAGGGCAGATGAGGTAGGTTTTAAGGAGCATCTTAAAGGAGGAAAGAGAGGTGGAGAGTTTTAGGGAGGGAATTCCAGAGCTTAGGGCCTCAACAGCTGAAGACCTGGCTGCCAATGGTGGCGCAATTAAAATTGGGGATGCGCAAGAGGCCCAAATTGGAGGAGCGCAGATATCTCGGAGGGATGTAGGGCTGGATGAGGTTGCAGAGATAGGAAGGGGTGAGGCTATGGAGGGAATTGAAAACCACGATGAGAATTTTAAAATTGAGGTGTTGCTTAACTGGGAGGCAATGTAGGTCAGCGATCACAGGGGTGATGGGTGATTAGGACTTGGAGTGAGTTAGGATACGGGCAGCAGAGTTTTGGATAAGCTTAAGTTTATGGAGGGTGGAAGATGGGAGGCCGGCCAGGAGTGCACTGGAATAGTCATGTCTAGAGGTAACAAAGGCATGGATGAAGGTTTCAGCAGCAGATGAGCTGAGGCAGGTTGGAGTCAGGCCGTGTTACGGAGATGGAAATAGGCGGTCTTAGTGATGGCGCGGATATGTGGTCAGTAGCTCATCTCGGGGTCAAATACGACACCACGATTGCAAACAGTCTGGTTCAGTCTCGGACAGTTGCCAGTGTAATGTTATCTTAATAACGTAATTACAAGTCTCCCAAGCAGTTGTAGTGGAGTGCCACTTATTCAGTCCTGACTCTGTGTCTCGTAGTACACTACTTCAAGCATGGCCAAGATGGCGTTGGATCCCGCCCCCGGATATGACGTCAGCTGTCAATCAAACCCCGCTGTCTTTACGACAGCTACGGTTATCCGTACAGCCAGGGAGAAGGTATAAACACTGGCACAGACTAGTTGGGCTGAATATTCTATGTAATTCCTTGTTTTTGTACTTTATGGCTCTATTATTCCAAGGATCCCGTATGTTTTTTTTAACAGCTTTCTCAATTTGTCCTGCCACGTTCAGAGTTGTTTAGGTACAACCCCCCAGGTTTCCCTGTTCCTGCACCCCCCTAATAATTGTACCATTTAGTGTATATTGCCTCTCCTCATTCTTCCAGCCAAAATGAATCACTTCACGCTTTCCTGCATTAAATTTAATTTGCCATGTGTCTGCCAATTTCGCCAGTCTGTCTATATCCTCCTGGAGTCTGTTACTATTCTCCTCAATGTTCACTACATTTCCGAGTTTCGTATCATCTGCAAACTTTGAAATTATGCCCTGTATATACCAAGTCCAGGTCATTAATATATATCAAAAAGAGCAGTGGTCCCAACTTCTTCAAAATAGTGCCCTGGTATCTTTTACATTCACCTGAGGGGGAAGTCAGGGCCTCAGATTAACGTCTCTTCTGAAAGGTGGCACCTCTAACAGTGCAGCACTCCCTTGGTACTGTGTTGGAGTATCAGCCTAGATTATTTGCTCGTGCCTGGAGTGGGACACAAACTCAATTTTCTGTGTGTCATTGAGTTGTGGAGCTCAGTGGTGGGGATGACTGGTGCTGAAGGATCCAAGTGCCGGGGCCCGCTGGTGCTGGGTGATCCCAGTGCTGAGGGATCCCAGTGCTGGGGCCTGCTGGTGCTGGGCGATCCCAGTGCTGGGGCCTGCTGGTGTTGTGCAATCCCAGTGCTGGGGTGTGGTGGTGCTGGGAGATCCCAGTGCTGGGGCCTGCTGGTGTTGAGTGATCCCAGTGCTGGGGCCTGCTGGTGTTGGGAGATCCCAGTGCTGGGGCCTGCTGGTGTTGGGAGATCCCAGTGCTGGGGCCTGCTGGTGCTGGGAGATCCCAGTGCTGGGGCCTGCTGGTGTTGTGTGATCCCAGTGCTGGGGTGTGCTGGTCCTGGGAGATCCCAGTGCTGGGGCCTGCTGGTGCTGAGAGATCCCAGCGTTGGGACAAATTGGTGGGCTCTCCTTACTGACTAGCCAGCCTGGCCGAATAATGCAACACGGTCATGGGGTGGTGGTTAATTTTCTTAGCTTTCTCCTACCATTGGGTGTAGGTGATCTTTCGTTTCTAAGGTTTGATGGGTAGGGAGGTACTAAGTACACAAGCACTGAAGCATATTACTTGCAAAGTCTATAAAACTATGCTTTCAGAAGGTTCAAATCCAGATGAATGCGTGGGTGGGGAAGGAAAGGTTATTCAACACAACTAACCACAGTAAAATAGTGTGGAATTGGATGAGGGACACATCTGGATTTAACTCCGTCATCTCTATTGATTTCAAGTACAGTTAACTACTCATTCACACTGAGCTTATGCAGATTCTATTTACATGGAACTTAACTTGTTGGTCTACCAAAACCAAATTAATGTCAATATTAGGGAAACTAACTGTACAGGTGCATGAGCAAATGTATTTGCATTTGAACTGGTTGATTTACTACCATGTGAGCTGGACTATTGTCTGATGGAAAGAAAGCTTTACTCCTGCTGCCTTTATCGTCCCTTTATCTGCATTTTTCGGAAGTGGTAAAAATGAATGGTAAACTTGGAGTAAGATTTTCAAAAGTGCAGTTCCAAAACATCCTCTGTTACTTTTGTCTGCCCCTATCACAGAGCCACTGGTGAGATGGAGAAAGGTCTTAATGTAGTGCATCTGGCACTGAGCCAAGATCACACTTGGGACTGAATTTTACTGGCGCTCAGAGGGCGGGTTCGGAGGCGGGTCTGCTGTCAAAATCAAAAAGATTGACAGCAGAGCGGTATCCCGCTCTAAACCTGCCTCTTTGTGAGTTTCCCTAGTGCCGGTTCAGCCTGCGCTTTGCAGACATGGCACTAAGCGGCAGGTCATGCAATTGTGCTTGTTAAGAGGGTGTTTAAAGCAATTTAATCACCATTTCACCAGGTACAAAGCATTTTCCCAAATTTTCCACAAGGTTCACGTCACTCGAGGATCGAGAGGTAAGTATGTTGGGTTCTGAACAACTCTCCATTTCTTTGAATAGGTAAAAGCTGCAAAAGTGGTCTAAAAGCTACCATTTCACAGCTGGCCACTTTCCAATGTCAGAAGCTGGAGCATTAATGATTTGGAACCCACTTTTGAGCTTTACGCACTTTTGAAGTAATCTCTTTATCCACTATCACCTCCTTGGAACAACCTATCTCAAAATTGACAGATTAATTCCGTCATCTCAACCTCATCTGCCATCTATTCCATCAGCATCGGTGCCCTTGAAAAAATCTCACCTTGGTCCTCAGAATCCAACCACCATCAGCCCCAACACCAGCATCACCGGGCACACCAGCAGCACCAACATCCACACCAGCCTTCTCCGCAATCAACTGATGCTGCACTGGACACAGGGCATCATCAACCGTGCACATTGCTGCCCGGGACACCAGCGATGGCCTCACCATGGCCAGATTTGCTTCATTTACCATGGCCAGATTTGCTTCATTTGCCACATGATGCACCAGGTTGGCACCACCCCACACCAGCACCATAAAGCATCCCTACAATGTCCAAGCCATTCCTTTCACACTCATCACCATTGAGTGAGGGGGGGGGGTCGTTATGTCTCACCATTCACTGCAACTCACTAAATCACTTCCAAAGGTGCACACAAATCTGTCCAAGAACGCAAAGTGTTCAAAATAAAGATTTCAATGTTTGACAGCACATTACCAGTAACTTTGCATGGCCATTGGCTAAACCACCCAAGTGCCTACCCTTGTGTGCTCTCAGTTGGTATGCTTGCAGTAGGATGAGGGTGAGTGTGAGGGGTGGCTAGTGAGATGGGGAAGGGATAATGTAGATATGGAGTTATAGGTGGAGGTGCAAGGTAAGTGGGGTGAGTAAAGATGTGCAGGAGTAAGGTAGGGTAGACAGAGTGATAGGGATGTGATGAGTGGCACAGCAGGATGAGGCTGAGTGTGGTTTGGCAGTAACGTTTCGTGATCTACTGAGATCATTGAAAGGTTTGCGCCACTGCAGCCTGGTCCTCCTAACGACATCCCTGCTTGTGCCCTCCTGTGCAATGTGCAACCAGGCTGCGTTGGTCTCCTGGGGAGGTCTCTTCTGCCCATTGGAAGGGAAGAGAACCTCCCTGCGTACTGTGACTCCCTCCATAAGCATATGGAGGGAGTTATGGGAGAGCCTGGGTGCAGCCGTGCACCTTTGTGCAGTGCTTGTCAGTGTTTGCAGCACCTCAGTGCTGTAGAACACTGACAGCACAACTGTCAACATGAATGTGGACATGGTCCCTTTAAGGAAACCGGCTGATGACGTCAGATGACGTCATCTGACCCGCTTCCTTTTAATTGGCCGGGTACCTAGCTGGGTGGGCCAATCAGGGCAAAATCACTTGGAGGAGGCGAGATGAAGACGACGCGGAGTTTGAGGCCGCTGTCTGCTCTGGCCACACCGTTTTCGCCACAATTGGCGAAATCACGGCCTTGGAGTGGGCTAGAATGTTGGATGCTTTTAAAAAGGTCCATTTACGTTCTTGAAAAGATGTTGAAACTAATGTAATCAGCGAAAAATAGGAAATAATTGTAATAATAAATAACACAGACAAGCACTTTTGGCTGAGGAATAACAGCCCTAAGCATAGTACAGACCAGGTACCTCAAATTCTTTACTTTTTGCAATAACACTGCTTTAGAGAAAAAAAATTATATCAGTATGTAAAAGTATGATTGGCTTATTTTGGTTAACAAAAACTTACAGCTTGATGGAAAGTTAATTTAAAGTAAGGCCTCTGTTAAATGCTAAGGTGTATTAGGAAAGTGCCAGGTTGGGATGGGGGCAATAAAGAAAATATGTCCTTATATATTTTTTGGCCTTTGCTATAAAAGATATAAATTTATTTATGTAAGCGAGATATGTGCAGGTGGAACTTGCCTTAAATAAAAAAATATTTAAATCCAGACTTTCTGGTGTGCTAAAAATCATTGAGACTTCCCACAGTACACCAAACCCTCCAGAATTTATTATTCTACTACAATGTAGAGGTGGCCCCTTTTAAGGTTATAAAGTTTAATTGATGTTAAACACTGGGTGAGTTCTTTTCAAGATTAGTTACGATTCAAGCTGCATATCTGCTCCCTGGCTTTTGAGAACCTGTAGATACTGTGGCTCCAGTATTTTCTATTCTGGGAGAGTTTCTCGGTACATTACAAATGACTGCCTTTGTCTCTTTATACTTTGTTAAGTATCTCTCAATTTCACGTTACAACAACAACAACTTGCATTTATATAACACCTTTAATGTAGTAAAACATCCCAAGGCACTTCACAGGGGCATAATCAGACAAAATTTGACACCGAGCCACACGAGATATTAGGGCAGGTGACCAAAAGAGGTAGGTTTTAAGGAGGCTCTTAAAGGAGGAGGTAGAGAGATGGAGAGGTTTAGGGAAGATATTCCAGAGCTTAGGGCCTAGGCAGCTGAAGGCACAGCCGCCAATGGTGGAGCAATGAAAATTGGAGATGCGCAAGAGGCTAGAATTGGAGGAGGGCAGAGATCAGGGAGGGTTGCAGGGCTGGAGGATATTACAGAGATAGGGAGGGGCGAGGCCATGGAGGGATTTGAAAACAAGGATAAGAATTTTAAAATTGGGATGTTGCTGGACCGGGAGCTAATTCAGGTCAGTGAGCACAGGGGCGATGGGTGAATGGGAATTGGTGCGAGTTAAGATGCGGGCAGCAGAGTTTTGGATGAGTTCAAGTTGATGGAAGATGGGAGGTCGGCCAGGAGAACATTGGAATTGTCAAGTCTAGAGGTCACAAAGGCATGGATGAGGGTTTCAGCATCAGGTGAGGCAAGGTTGGAGTCGGGTGATGTTTGGGAAATGGAAGGAGGTGGTCTCAGTAATTGAAATGGATATGGGGTCGGAAGCTCAGCTCAGGGTCAAATACGATGCCAAGTTTTGCAAACAGTCTGGTTCAGCTTCAGACCATGGCCAGGGAGAGCGATGGAGTCCATGGCTAGGAAATGGAGTTTGTGGCAACAATAATCTTACAATTATCAGGACACCCAACTATATTGCCACACTGATTACAACTCTAAATTTAACACTAATCCCGAACAGTTTCTGACTGGTTCTGTGGCAACAGCCTTGTTTACCAGAAAAGGTTGTTGTCAGTTTATCATTGCAGAAGGAAATTTATTATTTTTATAAATAATTATGAGGCGGGGGGAATGCAGATTTCCTGAGAACAATTCTACTGAGGCATACAGTGAGTCAGGCAAATGTTTCCTTTTTGTAATGATGTTACTCATAAATAAATATCAGTTATACATAATTTACCACAGTACTCAACCTAAATGCTCTTGTTGTCTCAGTATTTTTAACAATGGTAGGTTAAGTAATTCAAGCTCCAGGCAAGTATTCTGAATTTAGTCCCTGGTTTCCAAACCAAAATTAGGCCTCTCCAAAAAGATGGTCAGTATGCAGAAAGTCTGAGTATGTTACTTGTTGGTAAATTTTCAGCCAGCTGAAAAATCAAGATGACAGTTCAAAACAAACTTGGCAGAGTTTCTGAAGGGATTCACACCAGCTCTCAGCTGACGTAAGTGCCACTGAGTCCTTGCAATGGCATAAAAGGCAGAATTCCTGGGGTAGACCTGCAACACTTCTGACCTTATGATGAAGGGATTATCATTGATGAAGCAGCTAAAGATAATTGGGCCTAGGACACTGCCCTGAGGAACTCCTGCAACAATGTTCTGGGGCTTAGATGGTTGGCCTCCAACAACCACAGCCATCTTCTTTATGACTCCAGCCACTGGAGAGTTTTAGGAACATAGGAACCAGAAGTATGCCATTCAGTTCCTTGAGTCTGTTCCGCCATTCAATTAGATCATAACTGATCTATATCTTAACTCCATCTACCCGACTTGGTTCCATAACCCTTAACACCCTTGCCTAAGAAAAATCTACCAATCTCAGTTTTGGAATTTCAATTGACCTAGCCTCAACAGTTTTTTGCCATTGATTTCAGTTTTAGTAGGGCTCCTTGGTGCCACACTCGATGCCTTGATGGCAGCATGACTTACAAAGTTACTGGTAATGCAGGTGAAATTACAGGTCAAAATTGCAAATTATTCTGCAATTCCTCACATGGAACTTGTCTGCTGGGCCTAAATCTCTCATTTTCTTACAGTAAGAGCTAGAAACTTTGTGCTTAGCAATTATTTGTTTTGATGGTACATTATCCTCCTAGCGTCCAGTTCAAAAAGGATCATTGATGCTTCAAGGCCTATATCTGCAAAACAAAATAAAGATTGTCTTCATGTGAACACTTTTATACTACTGTTGAAATATAGAATCATAGAATACTACAGCACAGAACTGGGCCATTCAGTCCTTCAAGCTCTGGTATTTTTTTTCCACTTCCCTCTACTTCAAGTTAGATTAAATCAATGTTTAACACTAGGATATATAATCACAAATTACAATTGGGTGTTCCACTGTTCCACTCTTAATAATGAGTTAAATTGTCTCTTAATCATGTGGGATGGGATGGGGTGGGGATTGTTACTATTAGTTATGAATAATTTACACAAATAGTACTTTTCTCATCTGTGATTTTATTGGCAATAAAAAGGGTTACCACTGTCCTTACATCTACCAGAGATTGGCACTAATGCAAAATCTATGGGTAAATTTCCCTCATCTCTGCCTTTCCCCCCTCCCCTCATACACAAATATTTAAAAATACCAGGCCAGTCTACACTTATCATCATGCTAAAGTTACCAAAGAAAATATGTCTGGCCATTGTATTTTTTTTCACTTTAGGTCACAAGAATAGATGATGCAGTGTTGGTTAGTGGGTGATAGTCATGATATTTTAATAAAATGATCATTGGTGTTTCCCCTTTAATCCAGTCCCTAGTGTCCAGGATGCCACTTTATAAAACTGCCCTCAAATTGATCAAGTTCACTCATGTAAGTCATGAGAATAGACAGGTAGGAAGACCGGAGAATTTAAAAAAAAACATGCTGATGCACTGGGTGAGGCAGATGTTGTTCCAAAGAAAATGTCATCTCAGTTTATTTAAACTAATCCGTCTCCAAATATAGTTCATTCTGCAGGCAGTATTAAATTACTACCCTGACAAAGGCATAGTTTTGAGTTGCCACAACAACAAAATTAGCAGGAGAGTTTTATAAGGGGCTCATGCCAGCCTGATACAAATCTCCTGAGACACAGTTGTGTCAAAATTAAGTAACCAGAGATGGAGGTTTTATAACCTAAGGCTGGAGTAAGTAAGTGCAATGTATTACTTGGGAGTGTTACTGTGAATCAACTGCAGATTTATAAATGGGTGCAAATTGTTGTGTAGGTATGACATAAAACTGAAGATCAGATCAGGAGCATTTTCAGGATATGTACACCAGGAGAAGCTCTGACTGATCCGAATTATTCCATGCCTGACCTAGGACTGCCTGATGCTGTCATTTGGTCAAAAATGGGAAAATGGTTCATCATCCTTCATCTTGTTAAATGACACAAAAAGAGAAAAATTTAACTTTTTAAACTATTTTCATTTGCAAAAATAGCCACAAAAGTATTTTATTAGAAGCCATCTACGTGGATGAGAAAGTGGTTCAGTGGCAGCACTCTCACCTCTGAGTCAGAATTCCATATGTTCAAGCCCCGCTCCAGATACTCGAGCACAAACTCCAGACCTGACACTTTAGTGTAGTACCGGTACTGAGGGAGCTGCATTGTCGGAGGTGCCGTCTTTTGGATGAGATGTTAAACTGAGGCTCCACCTTTCTGTTCAGGTGGACATGCCAAGTCAGCACATAAATTGTTCCTTTTTGCAGCATAGTTTCATTCCACTGAAGGTGCTTGCCACATTTCCAGTGGGGGTCAATAGTTCCACATACAGAGCTCTTGACAGGCAACCCACAAAACAGGGGTGCTGCTCTGCCACTTGCTAACATCTCCATAGATTACAGGCCAATGCTGGCTACAGGAGAGAACCAGAACTGGAAGTGAACCACCAATAATAAGGGGGCTCACTACTTTTGAGGAGTTGCCATTCATCCTATGCCCTTGTGAATTGGTTGAAGGCATTGCTAGCCAGCAAGGATATTGACTTTTTTTGAATCCTGCGAGCAAGGCCTTCAGTTCCAAATCCAAGACATGTTACTCTTACTTCTCTTGGAAGCCACTGTTTGGGGATCCATTATAAAGCGTATCCTTTTCTTCCTAGCCCCAAGCACTTGTGTCGAGCACTCCACCTGCTCTATACTCCAGTACTGATACTAACCCCCTGTAGCCTTTAGTTAATGAGTTTGAGGCAAGGGGATCAGGCGAAGCACAAAATATAAACAATGAGGTGATAGGAGAGGAATCACCGATAATGTCATTGAGCCTCCGACTGCAATCTACACTGGGAAAACCATTGGGGTCCACGGGAAGAGAATCTGTGGCCAGAACAGGCCCAAATAAATACGCTTTAAAGTTTTTTTTTGTTTACTTTCTTTGTGGGGCCAGGAGGAGCAGGAGTGCTCCTGCAGGTCCCACAAAGGAAGTTTAGGCCTCCCCTGCCCTGGGCTCCCTTGTTCCCAATCGTGAGACCCTCTCAAAAGCCCCTCCACTCGCCTTACCTGAGTGCCGATGACCGTTCTTTCAGTCCTGGTCGGTGGTCTCCTGCCGCCTGTAATTACCCTCCTGCCCACTGGTCAGTTTCTGCTTCCCGTCCATTTCGGGAGGGCAACTGATCGGGGCATGAAGGTGAGACCTGGAAGTTAAAATCTCCTGGGCCTCATCCTGCTGAGGTCAGGGGGTTTGGTGCTTGTCTCTCTTACCATGGGCACAATTCCCACTCCAGGTTAAAATCCTTCTGCCTGCATTTTCTATCTACCTATATATTCTAACTATATTTTGGCATTTAAAGAGTTCAGTTGGCATTCAACAATTATATTGCTCAAAAAACTGCCACAATGTGGGCCAAATAGAAATTCTAAATATTACTTGACATTTGGAGAATGTTTGGTACATTAACTATGGTCTCTGTGGAAATGAAAGTAAATGTATTAGACATTATTGCTGATAATTAATCATTCATCTGTTTATATGTTCTAAATTGGACATTAAGCTGCATACATAGCTTTCTGCTCAGTACAACACTGTTGCGCCACCTGCAGGTCAGTATTAACAGCAGCATCAGAGGTTTGCATTGTGGATTGTATAAACAGAAGTTGTGTTGAAGAAGGGCCCAGTGCCAATATCCACAAAACACTTAACAACAAATGTCTCTGTTTACCAGGCAGTGACTAATAAACAAAGGCATATAAAGAAATCTATGTAAATGTTAATTCAATACAGGCCAAGACCTACAGACAATGGCTTTGCTGTTCAAGTAGTGTACATGATTCCACACAAACAAACTTCATTAGTCAATTGAACAAACAGTTTACCATTGCACCAAAAATATTAAAATATTGAATTGATTAAAATTTCAGTTTAGTATAAATATAAGTTGTGAGCTGAGTGCAAAATTTGATAAGCCTGTTTGTTGGATATAAATAGTCAAACAGAAATCCTTGCAGAATAATTTCTGCAAATCAAAAGAATTAGAGTTGATGAATCTCAAATCTGTAAATAATTAATCAATATTAATCAAAGAATATCAGATGAATCTTTGTCCCCTTCCCTACACTTTCACATCAAAAAATTGTTTTGGAGATTTACCATTCACTTCTATGGCATAAGCCTGTTCACCTTTGAACCATCTTATATATCCCAGTCTAAATTATACTAATGGTTTCACCAACCAAACTAATTACTGCAGCTGCAGTACAGGACCAAGTGAAGCGATTAGCTTCTGCCAGTCATCAAAGGTGAAGTCAGACACAGTGATACATGAATACCAGTTTATTTAACAACATCAATGATAATACAATGAACGCCATCACAAAATTAAGCATTGAGGAGTATATAAAGTACTTAGCTATATATGATCAACTGAGACAGTCTAAATCCAATACCTCAGCAGCAGTTTGGTTTGCTTTATAAAAGTATTATACAACTATATTCAGTGTTCAAGATTGTAGTACATCAGCAAGACTAAGTTTACTGTTCGCATTCAGCATGTCACTGATAGGTTTTCAGCAATTGGCTATTCCTCTAAAATCTGAACATAAAACGTGCAGGCCTAGGAATTCCTCTGGGCGTGTTGGGGGGCGCAGGGATCAATCTCCGTGCCTGAATGGTGAGATCTGAGGCGCACATGAAATTGGGCCTCGGGTAAGTAATTAAAGGGGATCGGGAAGGGGGCGCAATCAGATTGGGAAGTAGCGATGTCCGGTGGGTGGTGGGGGAAGGTATCGGTGATGACTGAAGGGTGGGAGGAGCAGTGGCCCGCGTTCATTGAATGTGGGGTCAGGAGGAACACTCCTGCAACTCCAGGCGCCACATTCAAGTAAGTATATTTTAAAATCTTACCTCGTTGACATAGGGTTGCCAACTCTGGTTGGAGGTATTCCTGGCGATTTGATCACATGACATACGATCATGTGATGTCTGATCACGTGACATTTGATCACATGACTTCTACAAATATTACTGCATTTACTTTATAAAGGTTGGGTCCCCTGTAGTTGCGTATTTTTGCTCATGATTTTGTGCCAGCAGCTGTTGTGCGACATGTTTCAAGAACCAGGAGGCCACCCATGAGCAGGCGAAGAGGGGAACGTGAGAGTGGGGAAGAGGGGAAATCGAGGGTGAAGAATCAGAGGGTGGGGAACAGGGGAAACTGAGGGACATTTCATTTCAGGTTCCCCCATTTCAGATCCCTCCATTTCAGAACCCTGAATGACACCAGGGGCATATCCGGATACCACAGGGAGAACCACCAGGGCGTATCCGGATATCACAGGGAGAACTACCAGGACATATCAGGATATCACAGGGAGAACCACCAGGACATATCCGGATATCACAGGGAGAACCACCAGGACATAACAGGATATCACATCGAGAACCACCAGGACATATCAGGATATCACAGGGAGAACCACCAGGACATATCAGGATATCACAGGGAGAACCACCAGGACATATCAGGATATCACAGGGAGAACCACCAGGACATATCAGGATATCACAGGGAGAACCACCAGGGCATATCAGGATATCACAGGGAGAACCACCAGGACATATCAGGATATCACAGGGAGAACCACCAGGACATATCAGGATATCACAGGGAGAACCACCAGGACATATCAGGATATCACATCGAGAACCACCAGGATATATCAGGATATCACAGGGAGAACCACCAGGACATATCAGGATATCACAGGGAGAACCACCAGGATATCACAGGGAGAACCACCAGGACATATCAGGATATCACAGGGAGAACCACCAGGACATATCAGGATATCACATCGAGAACCACCAGGATATATCAGGATATCACAGGGAGAACCACCAGGACATATCCGGATATCACAGGGAGAACCACCAGGACATATCAGGATATCACAGGGAGAACCACCAGGACATATCAGGATATCACAGGGAGAACCACCAGGGCATATCAGGATATCACATCGAGAACCACCAGGACATATCAGGATATCACAGGGAGAACCACCAGGACATATCAGGATATCACAGGGAGAACCACCAGGACATATCTGGATATCACAGGGAGAACCACCAGGACATATCCGGATATCACAGGGAGAACCACCAGGACATATCAGGGAGAACCACCAGGGCATATCAGGATATCACAGGGAGAACCACCAGGACATATCAGGATATCACAGGGAGAACCACCAGGACATATCAGGATATCACAGGGAGAACCACCAGGGCATATCAGGATATCACAGGGAGAACCACCAGGACATATCAGGATATCACAGGGAGAACCACCAGGACATATCCGGATATCACAGGGAGAACCACCAGGACATATTAGGATATCACATCGAGAACCACCAGGACATATCAGGATATCACAGGGAGAACCACCAGGACATATCCGGATATCACAGGGAGAACCACCAGGACATATCAGGATATCACAGGGAGAACCACCAGGACATATCAGGATATCACAGGGAGAACCACCAGGGCATATCAGGATATCACATCGAGAACCACCAGGACATATCAGGATATCACAGGGAGAACCACCAGGACATATCAGGATATCACAGGGAGAACCACCAGGACATATCAGGATATCACAGGGAGAACCACCAGGACATATCAGGATATCACAGGGAGAACCACCAGGACATATCCGGATATCACAGGGAGAACCACCAGGACATATCCAGATATCACAGGGAGAACCACCAGGACATATCAGGATATCACAGTGAGAACCACCAGGGCATATCAGGATATCACAGGGAGAACCACCAGGACATATCAGGATATCACAGGGAGAACCACCAGGACATATCAGGTTATCACATCAAGAGGTGACCCTGATGGTGTCTGATTTACTTTTTTGACAATTCCAAGCAGTACTCATAAAAAACAAAATGTCCAGTCCAAAAGCTGACAGTTGTCGACCTGACCTGAGAGGAGAGTTAGGAGAGCAGAGCCTGATGTCTAAACCTAAGTGATTTAAGCCACACGCACCAACTTGCCCTTGCCCTTGCCTCTGATTACAGCTCTATAATAATGTTGTCTTAGTGGGAGTTGGCTATAAAAATTTCATAAACATAAGTGAGTTGACCCTGTGACCCACACTGAGAATCCCCAATTGCTGAGATGGGATTGCCGACACTAGCGAATCCCGAGCCCTCTCGATTCCGGACTCCCGAGCAATGTTCCCTGTAAGCTGCGCTTTGTTCTACACGGCCTGTTACTTTTAGTGCGTAGTCCCTTTAAATTTCCACCAGTGAGCGGCCTTTCCCTTACTGCTCGGCGCTTAGAGAGAAATTGCTCCCCAGCCCCCTTCCGAGTGCACTATGTTTTCCATATACTTCACGTGAAAAGTCACTTTGTGCCTGCTGGGATGCAACTGGTTGATGTTGCTGTAGTTTTCACTGTTAGCCCTTGGCTTCTATTTTCTGAGTGCAGCTTTGCACCCCTAGTTGAACAGCCCTGCATCATTTTATATCGACAGTTGCCAGCTTCCCCCATCCATCAAGGTTGGTGGATCACTAGAACAGGATCTGCTCCAAAGTGTCTTTATAATGTTTCTTCAGCTTGTGGTAGAGGACTCACGCTGGTAATCTATCTTCATTTATTTTGATAACTTGTCCATCTCAGCTGTGTATGGATCAGCCTCGACTCAATACCATGAACCTGTGCCCAAGTGGGCACCTCAAGCGTTCGGGATTTTGCTCAGTTTAAAAAAAAATCTCTGTTCATTGTCCAGTTCATGGAAGTGGCGTTGGGAACAGGTGTCATATGTCAATGTGGCAGGCAGGAAATAATTACAACATATGCACCTTGAGCAAAGTATTGAGTCAAATTTCATAATGTCTCCAGTCTCTATTTTTGAGTCATTAAGATGCTGAACTTGCTTATTTCATTTGTGTCAGTCCCTTTCAGTCATTGAGCACATTATTAGACCATATATGACCAAGGTATACAAATTGTTTTGCCGGTTTCAGAATGAATATTTCTGTCGAGATGGATAGTTCTTTTCAGGGGCTTGGAAGGTACTGACTGAACCATTATTTCCATTTTGGTAAGGCTGTTAAAAAGTCTATAGCTTCTGGTTGCTATTCCAAACCTTTTAATCAACTGCCACAGTGCAGTTTCAAGGAACATAAACTATAAAACACATGAACTGAACTAATGCCACTTTTTACTAAAGCCTGTGGGCAAAAAACAGTCTCTATGCAATAAACTTTACAGCAGCCTTATACTGCGTGATGTGCACACAGTGTACATAAGAACATAAGAAATAGGAGCAGGAGTAGGCCAATCAGCCTCTTGAGCCTGCTCCGCCATTCAATAAGATCATGGCTGATCTGATCCTAACCGCCAATCTACTATCACAGAACCATCTCCTGAATCTAACAGAATTAGACACACGAAATAGGAGCAGGATCAGGCTACACGGCCCCTGGGCCCGCTCCGCTACCCACAGGGCCATGACCGATCCGAACCTAGACTCATGTCCAAATTCCTGACCGCTCCCCATAACCCTTTATTCCCTTTACTTCTAGGAAACTGTCTATTTCTGTTTTAAATTTATGTAATGATGTAGCTTCTACAGCTTTTTGTGGCAGCATATTCCATGGACCTACCACCCTCTGAGTGAAGTAGTTCCTCCTCATCTCAGTTTTGAAAGAGCAGCCCCTTATTCTAAGACTATGCCCCCTAGTTCTAGTTTCACCCATCATCGGGAACATCCTCCCCGCATCCATCCGATCCAACCCCTTCACAATCTTATATGTTTCAATAAGATCGCCTCTCATTCTTCTGAACTCCAATGAGTAGAGTCCCAATCTACTCAACCTCTCCTCATATGTCCATCCCCTCATCCCTGGGATTAACTGTGTGAACCTTCTTTGTGCTGACTCGAGAGCAAGTATGTCTTTTCTTAAGTATGGACACCAAAACTGTATGCAGTATTCCAGGTGCGGTCTCACCAATACCTTGTACAACTGAAGTAACAGGTTTTTTATGTCCTCCTCACTCACTACTTTCCCTCCCATCTTAGTATCATCTGCAAACTTTGATATATTACACTCGGTCCCCTCCTCCAAATCGTTAATATAGATTGTAAAGAGTTGGGGACCCAGCATTGACCCCTGTGGAACACCACTAGTTACTGATTGCCAGTCCGAGAATGAACCATTTATCCCAACTCTCTGCCTTCTGCTACATAGCCAATCCTCTATCCATGCCAGAATATTACCCCCAATCCCGTGATTTTTTATCTTAAGCAATAATCTTTTGTGTGGCACCTTGTCAAATGCCTTTTGGAAGTCTAAATACACTACGTCCACTGGTTCCCCTTTATCCACCCTATATGTTACTTCCTCAAAGAACTCCAACAAATTTGTCAAACATGACTTCCCCTTCATAAAACCATGCTGACTTTGTCCTATTAAATTATGATTATCCAAATGTCCTGTTACTGTCTCCTTAATAATGGACTCCAATATTTTACCTACCACAGATGTTAGGCTAACCGGTCTATAGTTTCCAGCCTTCTGTCTACTGCCCTTTTTAAATAAGGGCATTACATTAGCAGTTTTCCAGTCTGCTGGGACCTTTGCTGAGTCCAGGGAGTTTTGGAAAATTATTACCAATGCATCCACAATCCCTACCGCCACTTCCCTCAAGACCCTAGGATGTAAGCCATCAGGTCCAGGTGATTTATCTGCCTTGAGTCCCATTATTTTACCGAGTACCACTTCCTTATTGCTTTTGATCATGTTTAGCTCCTCCCCCCCTATAGCCCCCTGTTTGTCCAGTGTTGGGATATTCTTAGTGTCTTCTACTGTAAAGACTGATACAAAATATTCATTCAGTGTTTTTGCCATCTCCATATTTCCCACCATTAATTTCCCAGTCTCGTCCTCTAAGGGACCAACATTTACTTTAGCCACCCTTTTTCTTTTTATATAACTGTAAAAACTCTTACTATCTGTTTTTATATTTTTTGCTAATTTACTTTCATAATCTATCTTCCCTTTCTTAATCAATCTTTTTGTTATTTTTTGCTGTCCTTTAAAGTTTTCCCAATCCTCTATCCTCCCACTAGATTTGGCTACCTTATATGCCCTTGTTTTTAGTCGAATACTATCCTTAATTTCTTTACTTAGCCACGGGTGGCTGTCTTTTCTTTTACACCTTTTTCTTCTCAGTGGAATATATATTTTTTGGAAGTTGTAAAATAACTCCTTAAATGTACACCACTGATCATGTATCGTCTTACCCTTTAATCTATTTTCCCAATCCACTCTACTCAATTCCGCTCTCATACCTTCATAGTCTCCTTTATTCAAGCTTAGCATGCTTGTTTGAGATCCAACCTTCTCACCCTCTAATTGAATATGGAATTCAACCATGTTATGGTCACTCATTCCAAGGGGATCCTTTACTAGGACATTTTTAATTAATCCTGTCTCGTTACACAGGACCAGATCTAAGGTTGCTTGCCCCCTGGTCGGTTCAGTTACATACTGCTCAAGAAACCCATCCCTAATACACTCAATGAACTCATCCTCAAGGCAGCCCTGCCCAATTTGATTTGTCCAATTAATATGATAGTTAAAATCCCCCATAATTATAGATGTTCCCTTATTACAAGCCTCAACTATTTCCTGATTGATACTCCGTCCAACAGAGTTGCAACTGTTCGGAGGCCTATAGACTACGCCCACTAATGTTTTTTCCCCCTTATTCCTTACCTCCACCCAAACTGTTTCATTATCCTGATCTTTTGACCCAATATAATTTCTCTGTATTACAGTGATTCCTTCCTTTATTAACATAGCCACCCCACCTCCCCTTCCTTCCTGCCTGTCCTTCCTGATCGTTAAATAACCTGGTATGTTTAATTCACAGGCATTGTCACCCTGCAGCCATGTTTCTGTAATGGCCACAAGATCATACCCATATGTAGTTATTTGTGCCATTAACTCGTCTATTTTGTTACGAATGCTACGTGCATTCAGATAGAGAACTTTCAAATATGTTTTGTGACACTTGGTTCCTGCTTTTGCCCTTTTTATTACTTTACCTTTTACTCCATACCTTCTGCCCCTTCCTGACACGCTCTGGTTTTTAATTTTCCCCCTGCTACCTAAGTCTATGACCTTCTCTGTTGTCATTTTTATTTTTTGCTCTCTAGGAACCTCCCCCCCACTAGTTAGTTTAAAGCCCTCTCTACAGCCCTAGTTATTGGGGTTAGAAGCATTAACAAAACAAATAAACTTCCAAAAGCCATTAATAAGTCATTGTTTAATAAAAGCATTAATTTAAAAGTAGAATTTGCTCAGGCATTAAACAATTCCCCCTTATTCTAATGGGGAAAAATATTGCTTTGTATGAACATTTTACATAGGTAACTGATGCATAGGCTTAATGATTAGTCAGCATCACACTTGTTCCATTATTATTTTCTAATGCCAAGTGTATGGGCAAGTTAAGAAGATTAGAGTACAGAAGGGTAGGAATGCGAAACAAAAATGATGTGATTACTATTATTCAGCAGCCTCTGCCATAGAGCACCAGCTTTTGCTTACCACTATTTTGTATTGGATATATGTCTAACATCATAAACAACTCACGATTTTGTAACTGACAATATAGGATACTTCTATAATGAAGCTACCCCCAGGAGGTAGGGACTTGTCCATCTGATTCTACTCTGGTTACATCTTTATCGTCAACCTCTTGCCTTGTGGCTCTATCTGCCTGCTTCATTGCCATCCCTACATTTCCCTTCATCACCACTGTTGTAGTCATCAAATTTGTACTTTCAAGAGTAGGGAGCATTAATAGATGGAATATTGAAGAATCGTTAGTGCTAGTAAAGAAAATAAGAATACTTCCACTGCAATTGAGGATATTGAGATTAAACTCCACCCTGGTCACCGTTAGAATGAGGTACGGTGAATTGAGAGTTGTGACAGAAAGATACATGGGAGACTTAGTTGGCAGGAAAGGACTTGAGATTAAAAGGGAGCTCCTAAGAGGAAGGGGATCTAAATCAGCGGTGGAGAGGAGGGTGTTAAGTAACTGTGAAGCATGAAGATGGGTCACTCAGGAATAGTGAGCACAGTCAGTCATTTGGAAAGTGGAGACATAGAGGCCTAGAAATTCGTCTCGGATGGTGGCGCAAAGCATGTGGTATCGGATCTGCTGCCCGTTATACACAGCGCCTGATGTTCAGTTCCATTGCAGTCAATGAAACAGGATATCAAGCACTGTGTATAATGGGCAGCCGATCTGATACCGCACGTTTTGTCCCACCATCCGAGACGAATTTCTAGGCCAGGGATTTTAGAGGCACAGAGTTGGAGGTAAGTCAGGTGGTGTTGGACAAGAAGGAGGAGTTACAGAATTGTTGCAGTTGCTATTTTTACAGAGGCACTAATCAGTTTAAAATAAATAGGTTCATATCTCTTAAAATAGTAGAAGAAATTTCATTTAAATTGACTAAAGACATGAATATTCAAAGAGCCAATTATCAAAGCAAGTAAGTAAAATCTTGGAGACTTGGAAAGGATGGAAGGATCGCAGATATGAAGCAGGCAGGGGTCTCTTGGCACAGAATAACTGGGTATCTGAGAGATAGAATGGGTGAGGGGAATCTCAGACATGTACCGTAAAAATCTCATGGATATAAAGCATAGGTGTAGGAATCTTAGGGCCATGGAAAATGGTCTTAATTGTTGAGTTTATTCTGTCATTTTCAAAATTGTGAGAACTGAAATTTATACTGAACCAGTTTTGTACTTTTGCAAAGTAAAATGTTGGCTGAGAAAATGTGCTATGAAAAGGACTATTCAGCATCTTATCATGGATTTCTTTACTTTTTATCTTCTGGGGGGTGAATTGAGGGGTGCAGGAAAGAGAATGGAACTGAGGGGGGGGGGCGAGAGAGTCACTGAGACAGAAATGGACATGAAAGAAACTTGAAAGAAAGAGGGATGAAAGAAAGATTTTATTATTCTTTTCTGATTGGATTACTAGATATATATACATTTTACTGTGGCTCAGTGGGCAGCACTCTCACCTCCTGAGTCAGAAGGTTGTGGGTTTAAGTCCCACTCCAGAGACTTGAGCACAAAAATCTAGGCTGACACTCCAGTGCAGTACTGAGGGAGTGCTGCACTGTCGAAGGTGCTGTCTTTTGGATGAGACATTAAATCGAGGCTCTCTCTGCTCTCTCAGGTGGCACTATTTCAGAGAAGAGCGGGGGGTTATCCCCGGTGTCCTGGCCAATATTTATCCCTCAATCAACATCACTAAAAAAACAGATTCTCTGTTAATTATCACATTGCTGTTCGTGGGACCTTGCTGAGCGCAAATTGGCTGCCGTGTTGCCTACATTACAACAGTCACTACACTTCAAAATTGGCTGTAAAACGCTTTTGGACGTTCTGAGGTCGTGAAAGGCGCTATACAAGTGCGAGTTTTTCTTTTCTTTCTACCCTTATAAGGCTAGTGGAGATATTCAGCAATGTCCCAGTGAATTGTTACTGGGACTTTTCAAGTTGTATTTGATTTTCTCCAGCTGGGTGCTCATTGAAGCAGCGACTTTATTACAACATGTAAAATGCTGTACTGTGGCAAAGCTGAAATGTGTGTTGTTTTTAAAAAGACAACAGTCAAGAGTTTTATTTGCATATAGTTGATCGAATGTTGTATTCTTCTGTGATGTAAGCTGTTTAGATTTTTTACGAAGTATTGCTACTTTGGTTTCTTGATAATGGAATGGATCCACTCCTGAGGAGCTTGATGGCAGCCATTTTTTGTCTTTGTACAACTTAATGCAAACCACCAGCAAGAGATGGGTTAATTATTTTAGTTCTGGGGTACACAACACAACTCAATGCTAATCAGGATCAATAAACTTGCTTTTAATAGTCCATGCAAAAATAATTAGATTGAAGGGTACAATCCTAAAGGGGGTGCATGAACAGAGAGACCTGGAGGTGTATGTGCTCAAATCGTTGAAGGTGGCAGGGTAGGCTGAGAAAGCGGTTAAAAAAGCATATGGGACACCGGGCTTCCTAAATAGAGGCCATGGGGGCGATTTCCTGGGGCCCGAGGAGATGGGTTTGGAGGCAGGAAAGGCGGGAAAATCGGAAAAAATGAGTGCTGGTTCGGAACCCGCCTCCAACCTGCCTCCGCGGGATTTTGCTGCTGCCGGTTTTGCAGGGCGGGAAACAGTCCCACCTCCAGCTGGCCAGAGAGCTTGTTAAGAGGTTTAAATGCTCATTAAGGGACTCTTTAAGCCTATTTTGAGAGGCCCTCGTTATTTTTTGACCATTTCGGTGTGTTCCACAACCCTCCTAAAGCACGCCAGCTAAACCTGGCGGGTTGACAAGTGGGTGGTCTCCTCACAGCTGCAGCTCAAACATTAAATCGGAGATTTCATCAGGAATTAGTTGCAGGTGACAGAATTTTGCTTTAAAAGGTCTTTGAGCACTTTTAGCAGTCCTTCCAAAGTCGGAGGTGCTGCAGCTTGAATTTATCAACTGTGGAACCTCCTTGGAAGACCCTCTCCCCGCTTGCAATGAGCGCTTCCCCAACGGAGGCATCTGCAAACAGCATGGGAACCATTCATTTTCTTTCACCATGGACCTCAGATTCGGATGAGGAGCATCCACGGCAGCAGCAGAACCAGGCAGCTCAGCAGCAACAGCAGCAGGAGCCCCAACCTCCTGCTCAGCCACCTGATGCTGCACAGGGCAGAAGGCGCCAGCGCATCGAGGCACCTCGCTGCAGGAGATACCCCTGACAGAGGGTTTACAGACAGAGGATGAGCTACCTCAACATGATTGAGCGGCAGTGCCAAAGGAGGCTGAGACTTGCGCGAGAGGTTGTCTGAGAGATCTGCGGACTGCTGCAGCAAGTCCTGGTGCCCAGAGGAACGGGTGGACACCCCTTACCAGTGGCTGTCAAAGTCACCACCGCACTCAACTTCTTTGCCTCAGGCTCCTTCCAGGGATCATCAGCAGACATCAGTGGCATCTCCCAGTCGGCCACCCACAGTTGCATCATGCAGGTTACCGATGCCCTTTTTGCTAAGGCCCACAATTGCATCCAGTTCTCAAGAGAGCAAGCAAGTATAACCGCGCTTTCAGTTGGCTTTGCAAATATGGCAGGCATGCCAATGGTGCAGGACCTCATAGACTGCACACATGTGGCCCTTAGGGCACCCCATCAAAACCCAGCTATCTTTGTCAACCGAAAGAGCTTCCACTCCCACAGTGTACAGCTGGTGTGTAACCGCAAGAAGGAGCTTTTGCATGTTTGCGCCAAGTTCTGTGGTTGTTACCATGACTCTTTCATCCTGCGGCACTCTAGTGTTCCTCCGCTTTTCAATCCGGCAAACCAACTTAACGGATGGATCCTTGGTGACAAAGGCTACCCCCTGAAGAAGTGGCTAATGACGCCAATCAAGAGGCCAGCTAACGAGGCTGAAGAGCGCTACAATGCCAGCCACACTTCGACCAGGTCCATCATCGAGCAAACCATTGGGTTGTTGAAGATGCACTTCCGATGCCTTCACAGATCAGGTAGAGCCTTGCAGTATACACCTTACAGGGTCTCCAGAATGGTCATGGTCTGCTGTGCACTGCACAACATGGCACAGCATCGTGGCATGCAGCTTCCTGATGAGCAAGTGGCTCAGTTCCAGGCCTCCTCAGATGAGGATGAGGAGGAGGAGCTGGAGGAGGAGGAGGAGGAGGAGGAGCAGGAGGAGGAGGAGCAGGAGGAGGACTGAGCGCCGGTCTATCGACCGGCAGCAGCGGCAGCACGCGAGCACATGGCTGCCCGTGATGCAAGGGATGAACTTATCCTGGCCAGATTTGCATAGGTTGCCCAAGTTGCCACATGTCCTTGGCTCCATCTTAAGACATCATAGACAATGGACATGACACTCTGGCCTCCTTTCACTGTGGCCACCAACCTGACAACGCAAATGTCGTGGAGCCCGCAATGTGGAGCTGCCTAAGGCGAAAGAACAGATGCCATGACGCCAACATTTTGCCATCAAGTCATGTTAATGCTTTCCAACAGGGATGGCATTTCATCAATACACATAAACATTCACCCAATCGGCACACAGATCTGGAGATTACATCCCTTGCCAGCTGGACCCACACATCTTTGGTTTCTTTGGGAGGCCTCTTCCTCCCAGATGAGTGGAAGAGCACATCTCTGCTAGCTCTCACCCCCTCAAACAACATTTGCAGCACTTCATCCGAGAACCTTGGGGAGGCCCTTGCCTTGGAATTGGACATAGTGGTTTCTCAAAAGATGTTGCAGGTGATGCAGCATTGGCAGAAATCCAGTGGAATGATCCAAGGCAGCAAGCAGCCCTTAAATTAGGCTGGAATAGTGATGTCAGCAGAGGTGAGTTTCAGTCCCAAAACACGAATTGACCAAGGGCAACCCACACCTCTGAAATCCAGTGGCCAATCAGGGGAAAATCGCAATGTTTTCAAAACTATCAGTGGAGGTGGGTTTTGAACCCACCCAAACCGAAACCAGCCACCGACCCGCCTCCAGTGAGAAAATCGCCCCCATAGAGTACAAAAGCAAAGAAGTTATGATGAACCTTTATAAAACATTGGTTCAGCCTCAACTGGAGTATTGTGTCCAATTCTGGGCACCGCACTTTAGGAAGGATGTGAAGGCCTTAAAGAGGGTGCAGAAAAGATTTACACAAATGATTCCAGAGATGAGGGACTTTAGTTACGTGGATAGATGAGAGAAGCTGGGGTTGTTCTCCTTAGAGCAGAGAAGGTTGAGAGGACATTTGATAGAGGTATTCAAAATCATGAGGGGTCTAGACAGAGTAGATAGAGAGAAACTGTTCCCATTGGCGGAAAGGTCGAGAACCAGAGGACACAGATTTAAGGTGATTGGCAAAAGAACCAAAGGCAACATGAGGAAAAACTTTTTATGCAGTGAGTGGTTAGGATCTGGAATGCACTGCCTGAAAGGGTGGTGGCGGCAGACTCAATCACAGCTTTCAAAAGGGAATTGGATGATTACCTGAAGGAAAAAAATGTTCAGGGCTACGGGGAAAGGGCGGGGGGAGTGCTCTTGCAGAGAGCCGGCACAGGTTCAATGGGCCAAATGGCCTCCTTCTGTGCTGTAAACATTCTATGATTCTATGATTCTAAAGGAAAGATTGCCCTCTCTATGGAGGTTTTACAATTAAGTGACCTCTACTAGAATCATAGAATGATACAGCACACAAGGAGGTCAATTGGTCCATCACACCTTGAAAGAGCAATCCAATTAGTCGCACTCCACTGCTCTTTCCCTATAAATAGCCCTGCAAATACTGTTCCACTTCTTCCATTTGTGTTTTTTGAAGTGGAACTAAAACATTGCAAAGACCCTTACTGCATATTCATCTCTCGTCATTTGTGCATGTAGAACAGTTTTATCTTGCCTAAAACAGCTTGAAAAATAAAAATGTAATAATAGGCTGTATGTTTAATTATAAGCTTTGCCAAACTGAAGAAGACACATACGGAATAGATAGTCAGTGTTTGATAACAGTTAAATCTCAAGACTTAAATTGGAATATAAAAGTGTAATCAGCCTAGTGCTCTCTGTAACAGAACATTCCACCATTTAAACCATAAAAATAATTTTGCCAAACAATTTTTTTATATGAACCAGAATTATGCATGAACTGTTTCGATCAGTTAGGTAGAAAATATGACTAATTTATATCTTTATCACATTCATTTATTTTGAAACCAAGCCAATCTATATCAAAAAGACACAAAACCAGTTCAAAATTTAAAAGCACTTATTAAATTAAAAAAAAATCTTTTACAAAATAAGTTTTTATGTGAAAAAGATTTGATTTCTCATATGTTGCTGCTTTATGCAGCAGACCAAGCACAGACAACACAAATAATTCAGCGAAGTGCCATACTTGAATGCAGATTGTATAATTGCATGTTGTAAATGAATCAGGCATCATAAAGAATGGAGCAAAGAAGTACTGATTTGGTAAATTGGAATTCTGTATTTTTGAAAAATTTGGATTTGATTGTACATATAATTAGAATTTATACAGGCACCTTATTCATCATTTAAAAAGACGTGTATTATTTCTCTGTAAAACTTTCGCTTCCTGTAATCTGACTATTATACTGTTCTGTTGTCTTTTTGTTCTGGAAACCTTCCTCCTCATTGATATGTAATGCTGAGCCATACAGAAAACACTCGGTAACTCTCTGTGTTTTAGGGAACAGAAGATATGACTACTAATGGTGAATCTCATTCAAGAATCATCCAACAATTATGGGGGTAATTTTCCGGGGGGTCAGCGGATGGGATCGATGGCGGGTCGGGTGGGAAATTTGATTTTTTTGACAGTGGGTTGGGATCCCGCTGTCAACCCACCGCAACGCGCCTTTCCCAGTGGCGCATGTGTGATCTCCAATCCGACCCAACCCAACCCGCAGAGGTGGGCGATCCAATTAACCCAATTATTGCCTTGTTGACAGACTCTTATTAATGCATTTTACCTTACCTTTTCACTTTAACTGCTCGCCCATGGGGTCCACGCTACTCGTGGACCACGTCTGAGGTGGGAGTTGAATGGCCATTGAATCAGCTGATTAGTTGACAGCTTGAAATGTACTATAAAAGCTCCCACCTCACAGCTGTTCACTTTCCAAGCACAGAAGCTTTTGCTTACTCCGTTTGGAACACAGATTGAGTTTTATGCAGGTTGCAAGTGTTTGGAGCAAACTCTGTATCCAGTGTCACCTCTTTGGGACAACCTCTCTCACTATTGACAGACCGCTTCTGTCATCTCTACTTCATCTATTCCATCAGCATAGGTACCGTTTATACTGTTTCACCTTGGTCCTCAGAATCTGACCAGAATCAGCCCCAGCACCAGCAGCACCAGACACACCAGCATCACCAACAGCATCATTAACCTTCTCCTCAATGCCCTGATGCTGCACAGGACAGAGGGCATCAGTACCAGAGCACATTGCTGCCCGGGAGGCCAGGGATGACCTCACCATGGCCCAGATTTACTTCGCTTGATGTTGTACGCCCTGGCTGCTACATGATGCTCCAGGTTGGCACCACCCCACACCAACGCCATAAAGCATCCCTACAATGCCTAAGCCATTCCTTTCACACTCACCACCATTGCGGGGGGTACCATTATGTCTCACCATTCACTGCAACTCACTAAAGCCATTTCCAAAGGTCCAAACAAATCTGTCCAAGAATGGAAAGTGTTGAAAATAAAGGTTTCAATGTTTGACACCACATTAACAGAAACTTTACATGAGCATTGGATAAAAGACCCAAGTGGCTACTGTTGTGTGTTGTTAATTGGTATGATTGGACTAGGATGAGGGTGAGTGTGAGGGATGGCTAGTGAGATGGGGATGTGATAATGTAGATAGAGAGGGATGGGTGGAGGTGCAAGGTAAGTTGGTGTGAGTAAGGATGTGCAGGAGTAGGGTAGGGAAGGCAGAGTGATGGGGATGCAATGAGAGGCACAGCAGGATGAGGTTGAGTGTGGCTTTGTACTAACGTTTTTTGATCTAATGAGATCATTGAAAGATTTGCACCACTGCATCCAGGTCCTCCTGATGACATCCCTGCTTGTGACCTCCTGTGCAATATGCAACCAGGCTGTGTTTGTCTCCTGGGGAGGTCTATTCTGCCGATGGGAAGGAAAGAGGACCTCCCTGCGTGCTGCGTGCTGAGAACTTGGGTGCAGCCCTGCACCTCTGTGCAGTGCTTGTCAGTGTTTGCAGCACCTCAATGCTGTAGAATACTGACAGCACAAATGTCAAAACAAATTTGGCCATGGTCCCTTTAAGGAAACCGGCTGATGACGCACCATGAATGACATCACCAGACCCGCTTCCTCTAATTGGGCCGGGAAACATGCTGGGTGGGCTTAGCAAGCTCCACCATTGTAAGTTCCTTTTAGGCAGTGGGATGGAGCCAACAGCGGGGCCGCAACCCGCCACCGACATCGCCCGCCCTGGACCCGCCGAGGTAAGGAAAATCCCGGCCTATGTGTTTATTGTTGTACCACATTACCAGTCATCATGTATTCCATCCTGTGTGTTGTTTACTGTTGGGTTAGGGTTAGGGCCAGCCTGAAAGTTTGTGATAGAAACGTACTACACTTATGAAGTTCCTTTGCCTGCTATTTTAATGGAAGTTTTAATCTATTTTAAATGGATTTGTACCTCTACTATAATATTGGACAAAGAAATGTCATATGAACACATTAAGGGCTTGGACACTAATGCTGCAAATAATTTATTGGCAATTGATAGTTGTTTTGGCTAAAAACTGTTTAGAATGTTCTGGCTACTTACGACTCTTGAGTTCCGTTAGTTCAGTTAAACATGTCTGGTAATTCCCGAGTGTATTACTCACGTGTCACTGGTTTGCTGCTGGTGATATCCCAGAGTATATTTAAGTCTACTTTAATCATCTTCTGGGAAGACCACAGTGGCTCTAAACGGATATTTATAGAATTAGTCATTTGTTTTTGCCCTGCAGCTTCAGTGTTATTTTATGGATTTACTGAATAAAACCTACAATGCATTATCATTTTTATTACTGAAACCTGAGAGGAACTAAGCTGCCCTTGTCCCTCTGTATCACTGGGCCTATAACAGGGTTAAATAACTTTTATAACAAGCAAAGCATTTACTTGAAAACTTGCTTCAATGTAGGTAATATAAAATAACATTTTTGTGTTCAAGTCTAAATAACTTAGTCCCCATTCTAAACGGAACCAAGTAAGGAAGTTCCTGAGCAGAAACTACAGCATCTCCTAGCACAAGGGAAGGATAATTGGAGTGGAGAGTTATGCCAGCACAGTCCTTGCTGGCTCCGAGCCACAGACAACTGAGAGGCCTGGTGAAGCCCGTGCCCAGGTCTCTAGTACGTGACTGTTATGAAAGTCAAAGAAAGCAAGGGGTTCAAAAAATAGAAAAATAACAGGGAAAACTTGCCCAAATACTGTACCATCATAAAGCCATTTATTCAAAGACCATTTTGGTATTGAATTCGATGAAATTCAGTCATATACGTTGATTTTCTGTCTATTTGTCTGTAGAAAAGTTGGGAGCGTTTTTCATGGCCTTTGCCAGGCGGGAAGAGGCGGTAGTGCTCTGAAAATTGCAGCGCTGAACTTACTGCCCCAGTTCCGCTCCCGAACCACCCGTCATAGAAATGAGTGGCCAGACGGTCCGCCCGTTTCTGGCAAAAGGCTACTTTTGATATGCAAATCAGGGTCCTGCACCATTTTTAGGATGCTCGTATAATATTCAGGTACCATTGTGCAGAGCATACATGGTGCACACTCTGCCATTGCTTCTATGCATAGAATGGCCTAACCAGTGTTTGCCTGCTTTATACCCAGTGAACTGCTGATTGAATGTTGCATACAAGTCCTCAGTGGTGGAATGGAAGGATCCAGGAAAATAAATGTTCATGGCCAATGGCATAGCTATCCCCTATGGTTGTTGTTATCTGGATGTCAGGCTGGTATGAACAGCATAACTCCGTCATTGCCTTCCCAACAAAGCGGTGGTGGCAAAGGCAGATTTCTCAGGAAACTGTGCTACATCTGTAGACATGGGTGCTTGGGTAAGGGCAGGTGTGAACAGTGTAAACGCACCTGGCTTGTTTTGCTCCTTAGATCTTTTTGTTCCTCTTCCAAAATATTACGAGAATGTGAGGAACAAGCAAAGGAATTTCCACATTCTGAATTCTTATTAGAGCTTCCAAACTTGCAACTCTTGGAAAACCAGATATGGAAAAGGGAGGCAAAAAATGCATAATCAAATGTGGACAAAAATGCCAGAAACAATTGCAGAAAACAATTGCAGCAAAACTAATACAGAAAGCAAAAATTCAGCAAGCAAAACTACAGTGACAACAACTTCAACATCTCTTTAAGATTGGCTTTACCTTAATGTTAGCAGTAACCTTTACTGCCAGTGTGAAAGTAGTGCTAATCAGGAAATCCAGGCTAACCACTCAAAGGCCAGAACACGACTTTCCATCCTCACCTATTTTACATGGGCTGGTGTAGAGCATACATTGGCTGGTGTAGCGCATTCTATACGAGAGGCTTGGAAAATCCAGTCTTCAGGTTCTGTTCTTGACTTACATAATTTTGGTGAGCTTAATTAAACTTTTACACATTTCAGGCACATGATTTTGGACTAAAATCCAGCTAGAAGATCACACTCAATGTGAATTGGGTGGGAATTGTGCTTGGGTTCCTTGCTTGATTTCCAGGGCTGCATTCACAATTTCTGTACCAGAGGGACCCAGCCTGCTGACTCGGCCCTACAATTCTAGTTCACCTCAAATAGTTATGTTTTATGTGTAATTCTCTCACTCTACTGTGTGGGATTAATTCTGGTAAAGTGCTTGTAACAGGTTGATTTTTCATTCAATCTAGGTAATTAAAATGCTTGCTGTAGATTTATTCACCTGTTTTTCTCTCAGTGTAATAATCATAAGAATATTTTAACAACTAATATAGTGTAGACATTAGATCTGTAATGTGGGATTGATCCTGTCAGAATTTTGATCGTATTAGTTAATTTAATATCTACTGTTTACTAATATTCTATTGCACCTTTTATGTCATACACTTTTTAATCATATAAACCTAAAATTATTTTCTGTGCATTACTTTCTACGTTAGAATTCCGCAGGACAGCTCTATAACTCTATAAGTGTTGGAAAATGGGATTAGAATAGACAGGGCTTGATGGCTGGCACAGACACGATGGGCCGAAGGGCCTCTTTCTGTGCTGTATAACTCTATGGGGGAAAAATTCAGTATCGCCCCGTTTGGGGCGCGATTATCGGTCATGTGCTAAGTTTAGCGCCTGGCGCTAATTATCGCCTCCAACTGCAAACTTGGCTTTTATCGCCCCTGGAGTTGATTGGAGCACTAAATTAGGTGCTACACACCTCCCTTAAGGCGCAAAGGCCGAGGAGCGAGGCGCTACCTCAGAGCGCTGGCGAAGCTCATGTGATGTCAGTCAGCAATGGAACACAGACACAATGGCGCCGGCCAGTTCTTAAAGGGGAGGGTTGATCTTGCTCTCCATCCACATTCTGCTCATTGCAGCCTTGAATCTCGGCCTGGAGAGAGCTGTACATCAAATCTGCTGGAAAGAACAATGGAGAGGCCCAGGGAAAGAGCTCAGAGTGCAGCCCCCATAGTCTCTTCTAAATCGATACAAGGAAGGACAAATCAAAATGAACCTGCAAAGTGCTGCTCAGTACCCAAAACTCCTTCACACAGCGTTGAACCTCTCCAGAAGTCTCTCTCTCTCTCTCAGAATGTGTGGTGCAAAAATGTCACAAACAAAAAAAGGCAGGAAGCGATCGCCTTTAAATAGCACTCCCCCAGTCCCTTCCTGACTGCAAAACGCTCCCCTCAACCTGTCATTGCTAGCGGCAGGCGGTAAGGCAGGGGGCGCCACTCAATATCTGGTCCAGGGCGCTACCGGGGCGTTGCACACTTGACGTCACAATCTGCCGGCGCAGGAGATCGTGTCGGTAGTGTTTAGCACTGCTGCAAAATGACTAGTTAATTTTGTGAGTGGCGCAAACATCGCCGCGCACAGGCGCTAGTTGCTTTGCGCCCCATTAGCGCCCTCTTAAGGCGCTAACAGGAGGCGCAAACCAACTGAATTTTTCCCTCTATGACTATAATTGCAACATTCTTTGAATGGGCTAAAATGTTATTTTGAATCACTAAATAGTTGGCAAAATTCAAAGTTTGTTCTTAACTCTTTTATACAATTGCATTTTTTGATCCTAAATTAACTTATTCTGTCCTAAGCACAGATCAAAATACAGTAACCACAAAAAAGGTCTTTTGTCAGCATGCAGTCTTCTTTCAGGGACCTTATAATGTTTTCATTATTGACATTCTATTACAATAATGATAATCCAGACAAGACCTAATTTGTTTGGGCCCAAGAGCATTGTTTATTGAACAATGCTGCTTGACATATTGATATACTGTAGGACGTAACTAGGTGGAAAAAGGATATGCAAAGGAATGGTAAAACAGTGAAATGTTTTTCAAATCTTTTTTTTTTAAAAGAGTGTCAGATCCTAAAATGCAAAAGTAGTTTTGAAATTTGGTTATTGCTACAGATTAAGATAATTAAAATTTTTATGTTCAATATATAATCCAGCTATATCAGTATTGTTTCCATTCATAACTGACAATTTCTTGATGGCATCCACGTTTTTTATATCTGCAAATTATTGGCTGGAAAGTTAGCTGAATAGCCTTGGTCTTTGACCTCATTTGGTTATTCATACATTTTGGGATCTTGCAGCAGAGCAATTAAATACTTCTCAGACAAATGCAAGCAAGGAAAACAGAGGGCAGCTTGGCAGAAGCAGGGTTCGATTTAAAATCATAAAATAAAAGGTTCAATTCTGCAGTTCATGTGCCACAGTTGTGATAAATGTTTTTCAGCCCTCTGCCTGATCCTGTATCTCATAGTGACACAGCATTCAACCCAGAAATGAAGAGGAGGGAAAAGGACACTGCTTTCTCCACCCACTATATGTGGTTGAGGTAGCATGCATTGACTGGCATTGGTGTGAAGAAGCTCTTGGCTTGGGCCTGTCTATGCTCTCGTGGAAAATCAAGTATTAAACAAGGAAACCAGTCATTAACTATCCTAACTTTGAATGCTGATGAGCCGTGACAGCCCTCTAAATTCATTTAATTTCTGTTCACAAAGTGTTCCCATAAGTACAGATAATACCTCAATGATTAAATTAATGTCTTTGGCTTGATAGCAAACTGTTAAGCCTTCCTATGAATGTAGGATCAAAATCCATCTGTAAAAATACAAGATTAGCAAATACTTACTGTAAATTCTCTTGCATAAAAGAGTTGATGAAAGTGGAATTTTTCAGAAATTATGGTCAATACATTGAGCTACACTTCCCAAGTTTTCTAACTCGTAATTAGCTACAATTTCCAGTTTTGGTTCTCTTTGCAGCACATAGAGGAAAATAGGACAAGGAGAATTGCACACACGCTCAACTTAGGTTATTGGACGCAATATCGGGTGGGCTCAGTTATGGGCTGGAATTTTCATGCCGCCGTGCATGCAGGATTGGAGGCGAGTCGGGAGTAAAAGTCGCAAAAAATGCAAGTGCATCAGGGACCCGCCGTCATCTCGCCTCCTCACTCCTTTAATTCGGGCGCGTTTGCCAGCGCGGCACAGACCCGAACGGCAGAGGCGGGCAACCTAATTTAGCTCATTAATACCTTGTTGTCAGACCCTTAACAGTGTTTTTAACCAGACCTTTTGAATTTCACTGGAATCATGCAGCTCGGAAACCACGTCTTTCAAGCTGAGGTGGAAGTTCAGTGGCCATTGATCGAGGTCATTACTGCAGAGCATGGAAAGCACAATAAATACTGCCACCTGACACCTGCTTACTTGCCTAAGGGAAAGGCTCTTGCTGAGTGTATTTTGAGCACAGATTTAGGTGACTACAGTTTGCAAGTCTTTTCTGCAACTTCGGAAGCCACTCTCACCTCATTGCTACTAATGATCACACCATTGGCAGATTGCTTCGCTGATCTCTACTTGACCTGCCATTTATTACATCAGCATGGGTGCCATTTATACTGTCTCACCTTGGTCCTCAGAATCAGACAAGGATGAGCCACAACACTAGCAGCAGCAGGCACACCAGCAGTAGCAGGCAGGCCAGGCACAGCAGCAACAACACCAACAGCCTTCTCCTCAACGAGCTGATGCTCCACAGGACAGAGGGCATCAGCGCAGGGCTGCACCGCGCTGGAGGTCATACCCCCAACACAGAGTTTACAGGCAGAGGATGAGCTTCCTCAACGTGACTGAGCAGCAGTGCCAAAGGAGGCTCAGGCTATCGCACCAGGTCATCGCAGACATTTGCAGCTTGCTGGAGCAAGACCTGCAGCCCAGAAGACCTGGTGGACACACCTTACCAGTGGCTGTCAAAGTCACCAACTTCTTCACCTCAGGCTCCTTCCAGGGATCTGCAGCAGACATTTGCGGCATCTCGCAGTCGGCCACCCACAGATGCATCATACAGGTCACCGATGCCATGTTTGACAAGTCAGCCAATTATATCAACTTTGTCACTGATGAAGCCGGTGTTAGTCAGCACGTGCTGGGCTTTGCTGCTCTGGCTGGCTCTCCACGGGTGCAGGACATCATCGACTGCACACATGTGGCCATCAGGGCACCATATTATCACGCAGGAGTGTTTGTGAACTGCATGGGCTTCCACTCCCTCAATGTGCAGCTGGTCTGCAACCATAGGAAGATCATCATGCATATGTGCACCCAATTTCCTGGCAGCTGCCATGACTCTTTCGTCCTGCACCAGTCCACCCTCCCTCAGCTCTTTGCACCACCAAACACACTTACCAGCTGGCTGCTTGGAGACAAGGACTATCCACAGAAGACGTGGCTCATGACACCCTTGAGGAGGCCAAGTACTGAGGCTGAGGAGAGATATAATGAAAGCCACATATCCACCAGCTGAGTCATAGAGCAAACAATAGGCATGATGAAAATGCACTTCAGATGCCTTGACAGATCTGGAGGAGCCCTTCAATAAACACCAGCCAGGGTTTCCAGAATTGTCGTCATCACCTGCACTCTGCACAACATAGCGCAGCAACAAGGATTAGCGCTGCATGAGGAGCAAGGTGCAGAGCGCACAGCCTCTTTAGAGAAGGAGAAGGAGCATCAGCTAGAAGACGAGGAGGAGGAGCAGGAGGAACCTGAGGTCCAGATGCCAGCAGCGCCGGAGCACATTTCTGCCCAGCAGGCTACGGATGGCCTCATCATGGTCAGATTTACTTAACTTCCTGCATTACACCCATATGGCTGCCATATGCTGTGCCATGTTCTCCCCCACCCCCAACAACACCATAAAGCATCCTTACAATGACCAAGGCATTCCTTTCACACTGACCCATAGTGCTGCGTAAGGGTAAGTCATGGCAGCACAGCTTGGCCCCGTGGCATGCTCTTCCTGCACTATGTGGAAAATAAGGGACACTTTCTGTGTCCCTGATGACCATGTGTGCAGGAAGCGTATCCAGCTGCAGCGACTGGCAGACTGCATTGTGGCACTGGAGCTGCGAATGGATACATACTGGAGCATTCGTGATGCTGAGGATGTCGTGGATAGCAAGTTTAAGGAGTTGGTCACACCACAGGTAAAGGCTGCACAGGCAGGAAGGGACTGGGTAACCGCCAGGCAGAGTAGTAGGCGCAGGCAGGTAGTGCAGGGGTCCCCTGTGGCCATCCCCCTCTCAAATAGATATACTGCTTTGGATATTGTTGGGGGAGATAGCTTATCGGGGGAAGGCAGCAACAGTCAACTTCCTGGCACCATTGGTGATGCACAGGACGGGAGGAAAAAGAGCGGGAGAGCTATAGTGATAGGGGATTCTATTGTGAGGGGAATAGATAGGCGTTTCTGCTCCAGGATGATATGTTGCCTCCCTGGTGCAAGGGTCAAAGATGTCTCAGAGCGACTGCAGGGTATCCTGGAGGGGGAGGGTGAGCAGCCAGTTGTCATGGTGCATATAGGTAAAAAATGGGATAAGGTCCTAAAAGCTGAATATAGGGAGTTAGGAGGTAAATTAAAAAATAGGACCTCAAAGGTAGTAATCTCAGGATTGCTACCAGTGCCACGTGCTTGTCAGAGTAGAAATAGAAGGATATTTCAGATGAATACTTGGCTGGAGGAATGGTGCAAGAGGGATGGATTCAAATTCCTGGGACATTGGAACCGGTTCTGGGGGAGGTGGGACCAGTACAAACTGGACGGTTTGCACCTGGGCAGGACCAGGACCGATGTCCTAGGGGGAGTGTTTGCTAATGCTGTTGGGGAGGGTTTAAACTAAAATGGCAGAGGGTTGGGAACCTGTGCAGGGAGACAGAGGAAAGGGAAGCAAGGATAGAAACAAAAGACAGGAAGGAGAAAAGCAAAAGTGGAAGGCAGAGAAATCAAGGGTGTAAATCAAACAGGGCCACAGAAAATAATAACTCTAAAAGGACTAAGAGTGTTAAAAAAACAAACCTGAAGGCTTTGTGTCTTAATGCGAGGAGCATTCATAATAAGGTGGATGAATTAGCTGCGCAAATAGATGTAAACGGATATGATATAATTGGGATTATGGAGACATGGCTCCAGGGTGACCAAGGCTGTGAATTCAACATCCAGGGGTATTCAATATTCAGAAAGGACAGGCAAAAAGGAAAAGGAGGTGGGTAGCATTGCTGGTTAAAGAGGAGATTAACACAATAGTAAGGAAGGATATTAGCTCTGATGTGGAATCTACATGGGTAGAGCTGAGAAATACCAAGGGGCAAAAAACATTAGTGGGAGTTGTATACAGACCCCCAAACAGTAATGCTGAGGTTGGGGATGCATTAAGCGGAAAATTAGAGACGCGTGCAATAAGGGCACAGCAGTTATCATGGGTGACTTTAATCTACATATAGATTGGGCTAACCAAATTAGTAACAATACCGTGGAGGAGGAATTCCTAGAGCGTATACGGGATGGTTTCCTGGGCCAATATGTCGAGGAACCAACTAGAGATCAGGCCATCTTAGACTGGGTATTTTGTAATGAGAAAGGATTAATTAGCAATCTTGTTGTGCGAGGCCCCTTGGGGAAGAGCGATCATAATATGATAGAATTCTTCATTAAGATGGAGAGTGAAGTAGTTGACTCAGAGACTAGGGTCCTGAATTTAAATAAAGGAAACTATGATGGTATGAGGCGCGAGTTGGCTAGGATGGATTGGGGAACGTTACTTAAAGGGTTGATGGTGGATAGGCAATGGCAAACATTTAAAGATCGCATGGATGAACTACAGAATTTGTTCATCCCAGTTTGGCATAAAAATAAAACAAAGAAGGTGACTCAACCGTGGCTAACAAGGGAAATTAGGGATAGCATAAGATCCAAGGAGGACATATAAATTGGCCAGAAAAAGCAGCAAACCTGAGGATTGGGAGCAGATTAGGATTAAGCAAAGGAGGACAAAGGGATTAATTAAGAGGGGGAAAATAGAATATGAGAGTAAGCTTGCAGGGAACATAAAAACTGACTATAAAAGCTTCTATAGATATGTGAAGAGAAAAAGATCGGTGAAGTCAAGCATAGGGCCCTTGCAGTCAGAATTAGGGGAATTTATAATGGGGAAAAAAGAAATGTATCTGGGCTCTGACTGAGGCGTAGGAAACGAGGGAGAAGTGTAAGCGCTTTGAGAGGAGCCCCAACTTCCATTTCCCCTCTCAATATCATCCCTCTGATGGACCACCCGCACTTCCCTGCTAGCATGGAGCTGGAGAGCACCTTGCTGCTCAGCAGCGGGGCCATGAGGACCTAAGTCTACGTTGACATCCCTCCTAGAGAGGATGTCTATGAGCCTCTGCCATCTGTTCTCCATAGATAGCATGTGCTCATGTGGGTGGCGCATTAGCTGCTCCATGTAGGTGGCCATCCTTTCCATGGAAGAGCCTACACCGTCATCATCTGTGACACGGTACTGCTCATGTTGGTGATGGACTCCTCCATTCTCTGCAGATTTGCAGACATCGTGGCCACAAAACCTATCAGAGCCTCCTGCACTTCCAGGATCACCCCCTTTCTGGATGGCCCCCGAGGCTCAGCGTCTGCATGCAGCTGAGCAGAGCTGGGAGTGTCCTGCGCCCTCCGGCGAGGCGTCACCACTGCTGTTCCTGTCTCCACCATCTCCTCTTGCTCATTTATGACTTGTGAGACACCAGGTGACAAGACTACTCTATGTCGCCTAGGACCCACCGAGGTGTGCGTATCTGTGCTGGTGCTGGGTGCGCTTATGTCTGGTGACGGTGCGCCCTCAGAGGCTGGAGGCTCATCTGAGGAGTCGTCTTCCTCTTCCGGCGGGACAGTGGGGGGCAGGGAGGGGGCTCTTGATGGACCTGTGGGAGAGCATAGATGATTTAGAAATATTATCTTCTTAGGCAGTCCCTCGGAACCGAGGATGACTTGCTTCCACATTAAAAATGAGTTTGCAGGTGACTGATGAGTCCAATGTGGGACCTACAGACTCTGTCACAGATGGGGCAGACGATGGTTGAAGGGGCGGGTGGGTGGGGTGCTTGGGTTGATGTGCGCTCCTTGCGCTGCCTGCGCTTGGCTTACGCTTGCTCCCGGCGAAGAGACTCGAGGTGTTCGGCGCCTTCCCGGATGCTTCTCCTCCAGTTTGTGCGGTCTTGGGCTAGGGATTCCCAGGTGTCGGTGGGGATGTTACACTTTTTCAAGGAGGCTTTGAGGGTGTCCTTGAAGTGTTTCCTTTGCCCACCTGGGGCTCTCTTGCCGTGCCACAGCTCCAAGTAGAGCGCTTGTTTTGGGAGCCTCGTATCGGGCATGCGGACAATGTGACCCGTCCATCGGAGCTGATTGAGTGTGGTCAAAGCTTCGATGCTGGGGATGTTGGCCTGAGCAAGAGCACTGATGTTGGTGCGCCTATCCTGCCAATGGATTTGCAGGATCTTGCGGAGGCAGCGTTGGTGGTAGCTTTCCAGTGCTTTGAGGTGCCACCAAGCTACCACCAAGAAATGTTATATTAAGAATGGGTAACAATACCATTATGCACATGATGAACATTCACTGGCTGCTGACAGCAGTCACCATATGAGTGACTGCTGTATGCCATGCGGCTGTATGAGATGTAATTCTGTCACCAGGTTCCTGAGATGTCCCCCTCTCTCCGTCTCCCACCGCCAGTTGCTCCGCAACTCTTGAAATCTCCAGGGCCTCCTCTTCTGCTGCTGTCAAAGTGGCGAAGGATGGAGGATCACCTCCGATACTCTCCCTCTCCCTGTTATTGTGCACTCGTTTCTCCTGCAAGGAGGGAAAGAAGAGAAGTTTGAGTGAGAGTGATGGCATGAGTGTAAGGAATGTGTGGGTTGCATCTTTAGAGGATGAATATGAGGGAGCGTGGTGTCAATGCCAAAGTGCCAATGCCAAATGGCCTCCTTGTGTGTTGTTAGTTGGTATGATTGCATTAGGATGAGGGTGAGTGTGAGGGGTGGTTAGTCAGAGGGGCTGGGTGGACACGCAAGGTATGTTGGTGTGGGGAATGATGTGCAGGTGTAGGCTTGGGAAGGCAGAGTGATGAGGATGTGATGGCAGGCACAGCAGGATGAAGTTGAGTGTGGCTTTGTACTCACCTTTCCTGATCTCATGGGATCATTGAAATGCTTCCGGCACTGCACCCAGGTCCTCCTCACCATATCCCTGCTGTTCACTTCCTCTGCTATCTTCAGCCAGGCTCTTTATGTCTCCTGGGAACGTCTCTTGTGTCCATCAGCAGGGAAGAGGACCTCCCTGCGTGCTCGGACACGCTCCTTAAGAATATGTAGGGAGTCTTCTGAAAACCTGGGTGCAGCCCTCTGTTTTTGTGAAGCCATCTCTGCAAGGCTGAGCAATAACCAGATGGTGATATATCCTCCCTGTACACTCCCAGATGAACCTCCAAATGCAACATGGCCAAGGCTGCTTTAAATATCCCTGCTGGAAATGAGTCATCAGACCTGTACCATTTGATTGGGCCAGGAAATGCGCAGGCCTGCCTTAATAAGCGCCATTAACGGAAAGTCGCTCGGAGGCGCGGGATGATAAGAAGAGCGCGTTTCGACTTGCCACATCTATTGCATCTTGACCGAACAGTAATGAATAGAGGAGACGGAATGTACCTTTTGCTATTTACTGAGTAAATGGGTGGACATTACAGTACATTGTCTGCATGGCAGAACCCAAAACTGAAAGTGAAAGACAAAATAAAACCGAGCCCCCCAGCACCCCCTTCAGGTAACACCTGGGAACTGGGACAAACTTAATTGAAGCAAAACTCAAAACACAACACTCCTTTCCCCCAGATAAAACCCCTTAGTCCTCCAGGCGTCTGGGACGGAATCTAACCCGACTTGAGCGCCGCTGGACAGGCATAGTCGGGGTGCCACTGCTAGCCGCAGGAAAACCTTCCTCCATGGCTGATGACTCTGTGACACCTTCTGTCGATGTGGCTTCCGTCGTTGTTGCAGGAAGCAGGCCGTCACTGCCTGGCAGAGGTGGCGGAGACAATGGCCTAGCCTGTGGCGTCTCTGTTACTCTCACCGGAGTACGACCCCGTAGCTGGTCTACGTGGCATCTGTGTAGCTGGCCATCAGGGGTACGGACGCTGTACGACAGGGGACCCGTGGCCTGCTCCACCACGGCAGGCATCCATTTGTCTCCTCCTACATAGCAACGGGCAAACACAGTCTCTGACGGCTCGAACTGCCTGGCGGTGCCCTGGTGCTTCTTATCCAGCTCCTCTTGCTTTGTGTGCCTCTCATCCCTGTAGTCCGGGTGTAGCCGGTCCAGTGCAGTCGCCAGCCGGCGACCCATCAGCATCTCGGCAGGACTCTTCCCCGTTGCTGAGTTTGGTGTGGTATGCTGTGATAACAGGAACCTGGCAAATCTGGTTTGCCAGTCCCCCACCGATATCCTCACCAGTGCCTCTTTTGTGGTTTGTACCATCCTCTCTGCCTGCCCGTTAGAGGAGGGGTGATAGGGCGCTGTGGTCATGTGGCGGATCCAGTTTCTGCCTGCAAAAGCCTTGAACTCCGCTGACGTGAAGGCTGCTCCATTGTCCGAAACCAGCACGTTGGGGACCCCATGTGTGGCAAACAGCAAACGCAACGCGTTGATCACTGCACTGGATGTCATGGAGCTCATGATAGCCACCTCCAGCCATTTCGAATGAGAATCCACCACTATCAAAAAGACCTTCCCCTGAAATAGCCCTGCAAAGTCAATGTGGAGTCTTGACCATTTACGAGTGGTCCACTCCCAGGGGTGAAGGGGAGCCTTGGATGGGCTATGGCGAGTCAGCTGACATGTCTCACAGCTCTTTACCACCTCCTCCACGTCTCGGTCCAATCCCGGCCACCAGACGTAGCTTCTCGCCAACGCCTTCATGTGCACAATCCCAGGGTGTGAGTCATGCAGCATTTTCAGCACCTCCTCTCTTGCGGCGGCAGGAACCACCACACGGCTTCCCCAGGGCACGCAGTTCTTGTGTGCAGACATTTCATGGCGCCTCTGAACGAAGGGCTTGAAATGCTCCTCCTGGACCTCGGAGGGCCAGCCATGCAGCAGCCAGCGTAACACCCGTGATAAGACTGGATCTTTCTGTGTGAGGCTGCCAATCCGCTGGGCATGGAGTAGGGCCTCCGGAACCTCCTCCAGTAGCAGCACCTCCAGGGGTGGTGGCGTCTCAGCCATCGGCTGGTTCAAAGGCAAGCGACTCAGAGCATCAGCATTAGCCAGCATCTTCCCAGGCCTGTAGCAAAGTTCATAACTGTAGGCCCCCAACATCAGACTCCACCGAAGCATACGCGGTGATATGATCTGGGGCATGGGCTTGGAGTGATGCAGGAGCCCCAAGAGTGGCTTGTGGTCTGTGTAGATAACGAACTGTCTCCCTAACAGGTACTGGCTGAACTTCTTTACCCCAAATATGATGGCTAGGGCCTCCTTGTCAATCTGGGCATAATTACGTTCTGTTGTTGAGAGTGTTCTTGAGGCAAAACTGATAGGCGCTTCCCGGCCATCTGGCTCTATGTGACCCAACAGAGCTCCCAGCCCGTATGGTGAGGCATCACACACCAACACCAATGGCTTGTTTTCATCATAGTGTGCCAGAACCTTATCTGCTTGTAGCAGTTCCTTTGCCTGTCTGTAGGCTGTTTCATGAGCTGAGGTCCAGTTCCACACTGTTGCTCAAACCAATCTCTGCCCAGCAGGCTTGTGCCCTGCCCCGCCACCACATAAAGTGGAAGTATGTCCTTGACTGCCTGATACTTAACTTCCACATGAATCATACCCAGCACCTGGAGTTGAGCTTGGGACCACTGCCGTAGCACGCCACTGACCTGAGCCATCGCCGGGGGTTCACTTGGCCACAGCCTATTGTAAGTCTCTTCACTTATCAACGAACACGCTGAGCCTGAATCCACCTCCATGCAGAGTGGTGCCCCATTCATGATCACATTTGCCGTGTATCCCCACCGTCTGTGGGGTAGCTGCTCAGCTTCCGTGGTATACACTGTGTACTCATCATTGTCCTCCAGTGTCAGGGTGTGTGTCTGCGATGCTTGTGTTGGCTCTGCTGCAGCAGCCTGAGCTTTCTTCATGCAGACACGAGCTATGTGTCCTCTTTTCTTACAGAAATGACATACCGCTGATACAAATTTGCATGTAGTGGAACCATGGAGAGCCCCACAGCGGAAACATTTTCTTCCTGTCTCTTTAGTTGCCTCCATGTCTCTCGCAGCAGCAGCTGCGTGTGTGGTCTTGTGCACCTCCTCGGTGGCCTGAGATGGTGCTGCCTCTGTACCGTGTGTTCATCGATGCAGCCTCTGCTGCTAAAGCCTTCTCCTCGGCCAGTCGGAACGTCAGGGCCTTCTCCGCTAACAGCTGTCTCTGCAATGCCGAGTCCAGCACTCCACACACAATCCGATCACGGAGCATATTGTCTAAATGGGCACCAAAATTACAATGTAATGAGCGTTTCCTCAACTCAGCAATGTAACTTGATATAGATTGTCCAGGCTGTTGTTTACAATTGTGAAAATGGAAACGCTGCACAATCTCTGAGGGTTTTGGGTTAAAATGTTTCTGCAGCTTCTCAATCAAATCAGCATAATCCACCTCACTAGGTTTACGAGGAGCCACCAATGAATGCAGGACGGAGTAAGTAGCAGCTCCGCATAATCTTAGCAACACTGAGCGCTTCTTCTCTTCTTTGTCAATATTATTGGCCTCAAAGAAACACCCCAGTCTTTCTGCGTATTCCTCCCATGAACTGTCCTTATCCCCAGAGAACTCTTCAATACGTCCCAAGGTCATCATAGTTTTAATGTGCACTGTCCCTTTAAGATCCACGGACTTTTTTCTGTTTTTTTAAAATTCTTTTTCTCCTCCGGCCAGAGTTACGGTAGCTACACTCACGGTAGTTGCCTGGCCCGCAAATCTCTGTCCGCCGTCTACGTCGCAGCTAGCCAACTATCAAAATGCCGTTGATGTTGCTAGCTGAGTGGCCCGCTCGTCGCAATTTCCAATATCACGGCTGTAGGTTCGCATGTCTATCTCTGTCCTTCTAGAGAGTTCAACAGCCACCTCGTCGCCAGTATTGCATCTTGACCGAATAGTAATGAATAGAGGAGACGGAATGTACCTTTTACTATTTACTGAGTAAATGGGTGGACATTACAGCACATTGTCTGCATGGCAGAACCCGAAACTGAAAGTGAAAGACAAAGTAAAACCGAGCCCCCCAGCACCTGTAGCTATCATCGTGACATGAGTCAAATACAGCTTGACAGTTGAAATTAATGTGCAAATATTGCCGGCCTCCAGAAATGGAGGGAGTGAAATCTGGCTGCTGTTGTAAATTTGCAGGAAACACATATTGTAAGGAAAGTATTGACTATCCTAATAAAACCGAGCCTCTCTGGAAATGGAAAGGGAAACGTGTACAGCAAGAAATATGCACACCAACTGTCAATCATGTCCTGTGTTTGAAATGGTGTAAGTAAATTGATGTACCCAATGCATGACTTGATACAGCAGGGCGTGAAAAGCACACATTGTCCTTTCTCTGACTCATCCATGTAAATAAACCTTTTGGCCAGGAAATTGCACCTCTTCCCACCGGTGTTTAAGGCTGGTTTTGTCAAGAAAATGGCGACCGCCTCGTTTCTGCCCACTTCCGGCGCAGCTCACAACGGCCGCCATTTTGGGCAGGTCTGCAGCGTGGCCATTGCCTGCATTCACTGGAAAAATGGTAATGAGGTAGATTGTCACATCAATCAGCGTGCAACATGACCTGCTATTTTGGATATCGCCGCTCGTATCTATGCCCTCTCCAAAGCATGCACAGTCGAACTTGCATTCAGCAGCACGATGAACCCCCCACCAGTGCTGCTTAAAGGGACACAAGCAACTTTGAGGTAAGTTTTGAGTTTTGCTTTATTACTGGTTCCTGTACATTTTGTTTGAGTAGTGGCTTGGTGTAAGACATTTAAAAAGTTGTTAATGTGTGCAAGGGTACTGCTGGACACTTACAAGGCTTTGGCTCTTAAAGGAACACCTCTGAGAACATCACTTGCTCCCAGTCCTGGGGGCTCTAGTTGCAGTCTTCCTTGGGCTGCAGCATGACATGGAGATGGAGAAGAGGCAGCAAAGGGGACAAGTTGCTCGCAGAGGGAGGAGGATGAGAAGCAAGAGGAAGAGGAGGAAGAGGAAGAAGCAGAAGAGGAGGAAACGGAATGATGGAGACAACCCAGACAGCCCCTTTCTGGCCGTGATATCCAGGATGGAATCATCCGCCTGTGGTACCAGTGACGACAACCCCAATACCCCTTTCAACATTTGTCCCACACCTTTCCTTCCCTCTGTTACTGACCATCACAGTGTCCACTTGGCCACAATGCTGAAATAAAAGCTGCCACAAGGCAAACTTTCCAATCCAACTTTAGCCGTATATGCATCCAATATTACATCAAAAAATCAACTGATCACCCTTGTGCATTCCCTTAGTGAGTGTCTTGCGTGTGCCTTTGCCTATCCTACTGCACCTACGCAGTACTGCCCTAGTGGCTGCAGCATGGCTGGTGGAAGGCTGCTGACTTTCAGTGGGGGAGACTGCAGATGGCCTTGCAGGATGACCTTGAGGAGCTGGTGGCTGGGAGTTTGAAATCAAGTGAGAGTGTTTCTTCTTCTTCACACTCCTCTCCTTGTTGACCCACTGGCTGGGCAGGCTGGATTTCTTGGGTGTCTGGAATGAGGAAGGCACAATGGTAGGGTTGTGCTGAGGGTAGGGGGGTATAGCAAGAGGTGCGTGCTTACACCATGTGCAGCATGTAAATTAGAAGAGATTGTGGGATGAGGGGAAAGTGGGATGTGAGAAGGAGGATAACGTATGAGAATTAGCAGCAGCAGAATTGTATTCCACCAAAATCTGTAACCTCATGGCGCGACGTATTCCTCACTCTACCATTACCATCAAGCCAGGGGACCAACCCTGGTTCAATAAAGAGTGCAGAAGAGCATGCCAGGAGCAGCACCAGTCATACCTAAAAATGAGGTGCCAATCTGGGGAAACTGCAAAACAGGACTACATGCATGCTAAACAGCGGAAGCAGCATGCTATAGACAGATCAATCAACGGATCAGATCAAAGCTCTGCAGTCCTGCCACATCCAGTCATGAATGGTGGTGGACCATTAAACAACAAATGGGAGGAGGAGACTCCATGAATATCCCCATCCTCAAAGATAGCGGAGCCCAGCACGTGAGTGCAAAAGATAAGGCTGAAGCGTTTGCAACCATCTTCAGCCAGAAGTGCCGAGTGGATGATTCATCTCGGCCTCCTCCTGAGGTCCCCACCATCACAGAAGCCAGTCTTCAGCCAATTCGATTCACTCCACGTGATATCAAGAAACGACTGAGCGTACTGGATACAGCAAAGGCTATGGGCCCCAACAACATCCCGGCTGTCGTACTGAAGACTTATGTTCCAGAACTAGCCACGCCTCTAGCCAAGCTGTCCCAGTACAGCTACAATACTGGCATCTATCCGACAATGTGGAAAACTGCCCAGGTATGGCCTGTCCACAAAAAGCAGGACAAATCCAATCTGTCCAAATGCCGCCCCATCAGTCTACACTCAATCATCAGCAAAGTGATGGAAGGTGTGATCGACATTGCTATCAAGCGGCACTTACTCACCAATAACCCGCTCACCGATGCTCAGTTTGGGATCCGCCAGGACCACTCGGTTCCAGACCTCATTACAGCCTTAGTCCAAACATGGAAAAAAGAGCTGAATTCCAGAGGTGAGGTGAGAGTGACTGCCCTTGACATCAAGGCAGCATTTGACCGAGTGTGGCACCAAGGAACTCTAGTAAAACTAAAGTCAATGGAAATCAGGGGAAAAATTCTCCACTGGCTGGAGTCATATCTAACACAAAGGAAGATGGTTGTGGTTGTTGGAAGTCAATCATCACAGCCCCAGGATATTGCTGCAGGAGTTCCTCAGGGCAGTGTCCTAGACCCAACCATCTTCAGCTGCTTCATCAATGACCTTCCCTCCATCATAAGGTCAGAAGTGGGGATGTTCACCTCCTGACTCCCCAAAGCCTTTCCACCATCTACAAGGCATAAGTCAGGAGTGTGATGGAATACTCTACACTTGCCTGAATGAGTGCAGCTCCAACAACACTCAAGAAACTCGACACCATCCAGCTCATAGCAGCCCGCTTGATTGGCACCCCATCCACCACCTTAAACATTCACTCCCTCCACCAATGGTGCACCGTGGCTGCACCATCTACTGATCCACTACAGCAACTCGCCAAGGCTTCTTCGGCAGCACCTCGCAAACCCGCAACCTCTACCACCTAGACGGACAAGGGCCGCAGGCGCATGGGAACACCATCACCTGCAAGTTCCCTTCCAAGTTACACACCATCCTGACTTGGAAATATATTGCCGTTCCTTCATTGTCACTGGGTCAAAATCCTGGAACTCACTCCATAACAGTACCTTCACCATACAGACTGCAGCAGTTGAAGAAGGCGGCTCACCATGACCTTCTCAAGGGCAATTAGGGATGGGCAATAAATGCTGGCCTTGCCAACGACGTCCACATCCCATGAACGAATAAAAAAAAATACCGGCATCTTGTATTCTTTCAGCCCCACCACTGGCCACGGGCTCAGCCATGCCCCTGCCAAGAATGGCCAGCACCATCTCCTCCAAGCGGGTATGGTGATTCAGGCGAGCCTGTCCCCCGCCGGTTAAAGTCTGCTGGCGTCGGTTATGTGCCATCTTTTCCTGCAAGAGAAAGGGAAGTGTGTCAGAGAGTGTGATGCAATGTGTTTGGGTGATGTGGCTGTCATGGTTCAATAACTGACAGTGCCAACTGTCTTACTATACTGGAACCAGAAATGGAATTGAAGAATGATGGTTTTGGAAGAAGACCCTGCTGCTCTGGAAAGCCTATCTAGTTGAGTTCATCATTCATGAGACCATTCTCGGAGTAGTCCTGCAACCCCATGAAGGTATATACATGGGTATATATGTGCCATGCAGTAAGCATAGTACAGTACATTGTGGCATATATCATAGCATCTAGGCAGTAAAGAGAGGAACTCATGCAAGATGCACTACCTGACTGCACAGTAATATTAATGTGCTCTCTGTTGTTCCATGTAGTTTCTTCAATGAAGGAGAGCACATTATTCTGGTTGATGTTATCTCACAGGAGCAAGAAGAACTACTGCAGGAAGAGTGTTTATCTTCCACCTATTTTAGTGGCATTGATTCACCTAATTCACAGATTAGGAAGGTCTTGCATTTATATATAGCGCCTTTCACGACCTCATGCATGGATCACTTGATTAAGGTGACAGTATTACTGGTGAGGCCCATTCACCAGAGCCGTCTTCAGAGAGGCTCAGAGGAGTTGAGTGGAGCCACAGGGAGTTATTTTGGGGAAAGGGTGAAAACAGGCGCTAGGTGTGTGCTGTGCTAATAAGAGGCACCTGTTTAAAAGTTTGGTTTTAGCCTACAATTTTGGGGCTAATTGTCGATTACCATGAATTAAATATGCTTGGAGGTGCTAAACTGGAGATCCACATGTTTAGCACTCAAGTGCTGATTAGGAGCAATTTTCCTGGAGTGGCATATGTAGCCTCCACGCTCACACTTCCACTGAAGGTGTGGCGCTGGCTGACAGACAACGGCACGCATCAGGATGGCTCAGGGACTGAGGGAGAGGGCTCACAGGTTCTCAGAGGTGGAACTGGAGGTTCTGGTGGAGGAGGGATGTCCTGTACCCGTAGGGATGAGATCGCCAAGGAGGTCATCTGCCCTAATATATGACTTGGTGTCAAATTTTGTTTGATAACGGTCCTGTGAAGCGACTTGGGACATTTTACTATGTTAAAGGCGCTATATAAATGTAAGTTGTTGTTGAGGTTACAGCCAGGAGCTCTCCCCCAGGACATGGCTCCAGTTCCGCAAAAAAATTTAATGATTAGACATGAGTGGTCAAGGTAAGATCCCATCTCACAAACACACTTCTCAATAACTGCATTAGCACCAGCATCACAACCTCAATACACTGCATCCACCATCTAACTCTACACTGACATTCACACAACCCACACTACTGCATCCTTCACAGGCACTACTCACACCTCAGACACATCTCAAAGCTCTGCAACCATATGAGGCATCACACACAGACAAACACACCTGCCAATACACTCATTCACAATCAACACTTTCTCTTCCAGAACAAGATAGCGCATAACAGGCGCCAGCAGGATCTGACCAGGGAGGGGAAGCACAACTTCATGAGATTACTCCCCTTGAGGAGGCAGTGCTGGTGGTAATCGGGAGGGGAGTGGTGGAATTGCTGTTCTTTATGGGGAAGGGGTTGAAAGGATTGAGTGCAGATGGTGGACTTCTTGTTGGATCCTCAGTCGTAGAAGGTAAGGCATGTGGCAACAGTGCCCCAAAGTCTGATGGTGGAGCATATCTCTCAAAAGCCGTCTTCAATTAGGTGGTGGTGAGTGCCCCTCCTAGGTGCGGGCCATCTACTTGGAACCCTCTGGTGTTCCTCCTGGTCCTCCTCCTCTTCCTCCTTCTCCTCCTCCTCCTCTTGTGGCTTTTGAGCTTGACCCTCTAGTACAATTGCTGGTGGTAATGGCTGGTCAGATCAATCTGATTTTTTAAATTTGTTTATGGGATGTGGGCATCACTGGCAAGGCCAGCATTTATTGCCCATCCCTAATTGCCCTTGAGAAGGTGGTGGTGAGCCTCCTTCTTCAACCACTGTAGTCTATGTGGTGAAGGTACTCCCACAGTGCTGTTAGGTAGGGAGTTACATAAGAACATAAGAACATAAGAAATAGGAGCAGGAGTAGGCCAATTGGCCCCTCGAGCCTGCTCCGCCATTCAATAAGATCATGGCTGATCTGATCCTAACCGCCAATCCACTATGACAGGACTATCTCCTGAATCTAACAGAATTAGACACACGAAACAGGAGCAGGATCAGGCTACACGGCCCCTGGGCCCGCTCCGCTACCCACAGGGCCATGACCGATCCGCACCTAAACTCATGTCCAAATTCCTGCCCGCTCCCCGTAACCCTTAATTCCCTTTTCTTCTAGGAAACTGTCCATTTCTGTTTTCAATTTATGTAATGATGTAGCTTCGACAGCTTTTTGGGGCAGCATATTCCATGGACCTACCACCCTCTGAGTGAAGTAGTTCCTCCTCATCTCAGTTTTGAAAGAGCAGCCCCTTATTCTAAGACTATGTCCCCTAGTTCTAGTTTCACCCATCATCTGGAACATCCTCCCCGCATCCACCCGATCCAACCCCTTCACAATCTTATATGTTTCAATAAGATCGCCTCTCATTCTTCTGAACTCCAATGAGTAGAGTCCCAATCTACTCAACCTCTCCACCTCTCCTCATATGTCCATCCCCTCATCCCCGGGATTAACCGAGTGAACCTTCTTTGTACTGACTCGAGAGCAAGTATGTCTTTTCTTAAGTATGGACACCAAAACTGTATGCAGTATTCCAGGTGCGGTCTCACCAATACCTTGTACAACTGAAGCAATACCTCCCTATTTTTATATTCTATCCCCCTAACAATGAAAGCCAACATTCCATTGGCCTTCTTAATCACTTGCTGCACCTGCATACTAACCTTTTGAGTTTCGTGCACCAGGACCCCCAGATCCCTTTGTACTTCAGTACTTTCCAGTTTCTTGCCATTAAGATAATAACTTGCTCTACGATTTTTCCTGCCAAAGTGCATAACCTCACACTTTCCAGTATTGTATTCCATCTGCCAAGTCTCTGCCCACTTACTTAGCCTGTCTATGCCCCCTTGCAGGTTTTTTATGTCCTCCTCTCTCACTACTTTCCCTCCCATCTTAGTATCATCTGCAAACTTTGATATGTTACACTCGGTCCCCTCCTCCAAATCGTTAATATAGATTGTAAAGAGTTGGGGACCCAGCACTGACCCCTGCGGAACACCACTGGTTACTGATTGCCAGTCTGAGAATGAACCATTTATCCCAACTCTCTGCCTTCTGTTAGATAGCCAATCCTCTATCCATGCCAGAATATTACCCCCAATCCCGTGATTTTTTATCTTAAGCAATAATCTTTTGTGTGGCACCTTGTCAAATGCCTTTTGGAAGTCTAAATACACTACGTCCACTGGTTCACCTTTATCCACCCTGTATGTTACTTCCTCAAAGAACTCCAGCAAATTTGTCAAACATGACTTCCCCTTCATAAAACCATGCTGACTTTGTCTTATTAAACTATGATTATCCAAATGTCCTGTTACTGTCTCCTTAATAATGGACTCCAAAATTTTACCTACCACAGATGTTAGGCTAACCGGTCTATAGTTTCCAGCCTTCTGTCTACTGCCCTTTTTAAATAAGGGTGTTACATTAGCAGTTTTCCAGTCTGCTGGGACCTTTGCTGAGTCCAGGGAGTTTTGGAAGATTATTACCAATGCATCCACAATCCCTACCGTCACTTCCCTCAAGACCCTTGGATGTAAGCCATCAGGTCCAGGTGATTTATCCACCTTGAGTCCCATTATTTTACCGAGTACCACTTCCTTAGTGATTTTGTTCATGTTTATCTCCTCCCCCCCTATAGCCCCCTGCTTGTCCAGTGTTGGGATATTCTTGGTGTCCTCTACTGTAAAGACTGATACAAAATATTCATTCAGTGTTTTTGCCATCTCCATATTTCCCACCATTAATTTCCCGGTCTCATCCTCTAAGGGACCAACATTTACTTTAGCCACCCTTTTTCTTTTTATATAACTATAAAAACTCTTACTATCTGTTTTTATATTTTTTGCTAATTTACTTTCATAATCTATCTTCCCTTTCCTAATCAATCTTTTTGTTATTTTTTGCTGTCTTTTAAAGTTTTCCCAATCCTCTATCCTCCCACTAGATTTGGCTACCTTATATGCCCTTGTTTTTAGTCGAATACTATTCTTAATTTCTTTACTTAGCCACGGATGGCTGTCTTTTCTTTTACACCCTTTTCTTCTCAGTGGAATATACTTTTTTTGGAAGTTGTAAAATAACTCCTTAAATGTACACCACTGATCATGTATCGTCTTACCCTTTAATCTATTTTCCCAATCCACTTTGCTCAATTCTGCTCTCATACCTTCATAGTCTCCTTTATTCAAGCTTAGCACGCTTGTTTGAGATGCAACCTCCTCACCCTCTAATTGAACATGGAATTCAACCATGTTATGGTCACTCATTCCAAGGGGATCCTTTACTAGGACATTTTTAATTAATCCTGTCTCGTTACACAGGACCAGATCTAAGGTTGCTTGCCCCCTGGTCGGTTCAGTTACATACTGCTCAAGAAACCCATCCCTAATACACTCAATGAACTCATCCTCAAGGCAGCCCTGCCCAATTTGATTTGTCCAGTTAATATGATAGTTAAAATCCCCCATAATTATAGATGTTCCCTTATTACAAGCCTCAACTATTTCCTGATTGATACTCCGTCCAACCGAGTTGCAACTGTTCGGAGGCCTATAGACTACGCCCACTAGTGTTTTTTTCCCCTTATTATTCCTCACCTCCACCCAAACTGTTTCATTATCCTGATCTTTTGACCCAATATCATTTCTCTGTATTACAGTGATTCCTTCCTTTATTAACATAGCCACCCCACCTCCCCTTCCTTCCTGCCTGTCCTTCCTGATCGTTAAATAACCTGGTATGTTTAATTCCCAGGCATTGTCACCCTGCAGCCATGTTTCTGTAATGGCCACAAGATCATACCCATATGTAGCTATTTGTGCCATTAACTCATCTATTTTGTTACGAATGCTACGTGCATTCAGATAGAGAATTTTCAAATGTGTTTTTTGACACTTAGTTCCTGCTTTTGCCCTTTTTATTACTTTACCTTTTACTCCATACCTTCTGCCCCTTCCTGACACGCTCTGGTTTTTCATTTCCCCACTGCTACCTAAGTCTATGACCTTCTCTGTTGTCATTTTTATTATTTGTTCTCTAGGAACCTCCCCCCCACTAGTTAGTTTAAAGCCCTCTCTACAGCCCTAGTTATATGATCCGCCAGGACCCTAGTCCCAGCACTGGCCAAGTGAAGCCCGTCCCAACGGAACAGCTCCCTCCTGCCCCAGTACTGGTGCCAGTGTCCCAGGAAGCAAAACCCATTTCTCCCACACCAGTCTTTGAGCCACGCATTTAACTCTCTGATTTTATTTGTCCTAGCCAAATTCGCTCGTGGCTCAGGATTATTACCCTTGAGGTTCTGTTTTTTAATTTGACCCCTAGCTGCTCATACTCCTTTAACAGAACCGGCTTCCTAGTCCTATCTATGTCGTTTGTACCAACATGGACCACGACGACTGGATCCACCCCCTCCCACTGCAAGTTTCTTTCCAGCCCAGAGGAGATGTCCTTAACCCTGGCACCGGGTAGGCAACACAGCCTACGGGACTCTCGCTCTTGGCTGCAGAGAACTCTATCTATCCCCCTAATAATACTATCCCCTACCACTACAACATTTCTATTTACTCCCCCCTCTTGAATGGCCCCCTGTTCCACGGTGCTGTGGCCAGGTTGCTCATCCTCCCTGCAGCCCCTGCTCCCGTCCCCACAGGGAGTAAGAACCTCGAACCTGTTGGTCAAGAGCAAGGGCTGCGGCTCCTCCAACACTACCTCCTGGTTTCCTGTACCTGCCTCACTCGCAGTCACACCGTCCTGACCCTGGCCATGGGCTACATCTGAATTAATTAACTTCATAGGTGTGACCACCTCCTGATACACAGAGTCCAGGTACTTCTCCCCCTCCCTGATGTGTCGCAGTATCTGAAGCTCAGACTCCAGCTCATCAACACGGAGCTGGAGATCCTGTAGCAGCAGACACTTGTCACAGATGTACTCACCGTTAGCCTCAATGGGGTCTACCGGCTCCCACATCTCGCAACAGTAACACATCACCTGCTCCATTCTATGTAATTAGGAGTTTGACCCAGCGACGATGAAGGATCGGCAATATATTTTCAAGTCAGGATGGTGTGTGACTTGGAGGGGAACCTGGAGGTGGTGCTGTTCCCATGCGCCTGCTGCCCTTGTCCTTCTAGGTGGAAAAAGTCACGGGTTTGGGAGGTGCTGTTGAAGAAGCCTTGGCGAGTTGCTGCAGTGCATCTTGTAGATGGTACACACTGCAGCCATGGTGTACCATTGGTGGAGGGAGTGAATGTTTAAGGTGGTGGATGGGTTGCCAATCAAGTGGGCTGCTTTGTCCTGGATGGTGTCGAGCTTCTTGAGTGTTGTTCGAGCTACACTCATCTAGGCAAGTGGAGAGTATTCCATCACACTTCTTACTTGTGCCTTGTAGATGGTGGAAAGACTTTGGTGAGTCAGGAGGTGAGACACTCGCCGCAGAATACCTAGCCTCTGACCTGCTCTTGTTGTCACAGTATTTATGTGGCTGGTCCAGTTAAGTTTCTAGTCCCCAGGATGTTGATGGTGGTGGATTCGGCAATGGTAATGCCGTTAAATGTCAAGGGGCAGTGGTCAAACTCTCACTTGTTGGAGATAGTCATTGCCTGGCACTTCTGTGGTGTGAATGTTACCTGTCACTTATCAGCCCAAGCCTGAACGTCATCCAAGTCTTGTTGCATGCGGACATGGACTGCTTCATGCCAGATTGTGGAGCATGCAGCAAGTTACCACAAATCTGGAGCCCTCATGTCCCTCTCTCTTTCAGCAGCTGGTGCTGCTCTGCCTGATCTCATCTCCTCCTCCCATCCCTCCTCCAGACTGAGGGGGACCTGTAGCAAGATTCCCATGGCCAACCACTCCCTTTTTCCTGGTGACTCCTGTAAGTTCGCCAATAAGGTACTGTAGCACAGCAGTCACTCTCTTTAGGTGAAGTCTCAGAGAATTTCCAGAATAAATGTTGATAGAGTGTTGGTGAAGTCTTCACCAAGTGCCCCAGAAAGCCTAATGTGTATCAAAAGCCCTCTTCAAATGCAGTGTAGTCAGTCGATCTCAACCAGCAAGTGAACAATGAAAGTCGAGTATGGCTTTAAGTAGTGCTCGAAATCCTGAACAACGACGTGTTTACTCCTGTTCAGCTAGTCGCTTTTAGGAGAGGTTGGTAATTGCAGCACGAACCAGCAAAATGGCGTGCAGCCTCTTTAATGAGCATTGGGAGCCAATTTAATTGGTAATCAGAGGCTTAATCATCCTTGGCGACTGCCGTTCCTAGTGCACGCTTAAACTCCTTTACCAGGATGGTGTCTTGTGTTAAAGGCGGGCTAAACAGGCGTTGCAGCTCAAGACCCCATCTTGGCCATCTCGGATACTCTTTTGTGCCTAAACTACTGGTACTACAGTGGGGAAAATAGCCCCCACAGTCATTGTAAATGCTCCTGAGACATAATTTGGCAAATAGATCTCTCAATAAATGCGACAGACCCATACATCTTGCTTCAGATCATAAGAATCTCTATATTATATACATGGTTTTATTCTGAATGGATAGCTTGCTATTATTGCAACAAATTTCAAAATGTTCCACCCCACCCTCGCAAAACCTATTTTTAAGGCCTCCACTTCTTCTTCCCTGATAGGTTTTTCTGAGCAGGCATGTATTAATGAGGTTCTTACCTGAGTCAGGCGGAGCCTTGGTTACCTAAAAAAAAAAGGGCCCAGTTGAAAGGGCAGCCAGTGGGAATGGGGTGCTAAGCTTTCAAAAGTGATTTTAACTGTGTGACTGCCCAATTCCTGTGGGTGGGTGGATGGGTGGGTTAAAATCGCCCCGAAGGTGTGGATATTTATCAATTCAGTTGGTGTCATGGTTTTTGAATTTTTTTTTAAACAGTTATGATTAAATGTCAAGGCAGCATTTTTATCTTCCTTTATACTCACTTAGAATTCAAAGGGGGAAGAGAGAGAAACCTATAACCTGGGTCAGTAGTGTAGATTCTTCAGTGATTTCCTAGCTCACTGTTCTGCAGTATGTGCTGGGAGCTGGTAGGACACTCCATGAGAAGTTTAGTCCCATGTACATTTTTATCATGACATGGTTCAAAGTCACAAAAACAACTATTAAGATATTAAGAGCTTTAATTGCTTCAAAGGGAGACAGTAAGTTAAAGGAAGCATTATAATCTATCTAAATCAGCTATTTTTTGCTGCTGTTCCTGTTTAATATTACTTCTTACTAAGTAGTTGTGAGCAAGGTCCACAGATGCCTGGTTTTTGGTACTGTGGATTGAACAGTGGTTTAAACCTGTGATTTCCCCATTACCACCAGGAAGCTACTCGTGGCATTGAAACTGAGAGCTGTTTTTACTCAATGAAGTCCATTGTTGAGGAGGTGGCACGAGTTGGTAATTACAGCGCTGGGCAGCCTCAGCATTTGCATACCTTATTTTATGTTAGATCAGATACCTCTGCACACATTCAATGGGCTGGATTTTGATACTGGAGGCGTGTAGGAGGCGGGACTACAAATTTTGGGGTTGTAGTCCCGCCTCCATCGAGTTGTGGCCAACCCACGCGATTTTCACTTGACTGACCTTGTTAAGCCCGCCCAGCGGGCTCAGCAGGCCAATTAAGGGCCACCCGGCAACAGGTGACGTCACAGATTGACATTTCATCTGTCAAGAGCTTTTGACAGATGAAATATCAGCATTTGACAGCTCTTTGAAGCTGTCAAACACTGACAATCTGTACACTAAGTTAATGCCTTCCTCTCAGGCTGATTTAGAGATCTCTCCAGAACAGAAAGCTGAATGCTGCAACTTTTGATAGCTCGCGGCCATTCTACTTTCTGTGCCGGTGAGATGAGGGACTCCCGAGATATGAAGGAAGGAAGGCTGTAAAGGTAAGTAAAACTTCTTTAAACACACCAAACACACCTACCTCTGCACTCATGCACACATCACTCACCTGAACACTGGACATTTCGAACCCTCCAAGCCCTTCAGCCTGATGGTCCACCTTGCTAACTTGGCGTGGTTTGGAGCCATCGGGAATCCCGCACTTAAGGAATAAAAATAGGGATTAGGCTAAAAGCTGCCTGTCAACTACCTGTTAACAGGCAGTTAATTGGCACTAATCCCCTTCCCGCCTCGGGGAGGCTGCTCCCAGCACAGGTCGGGTATCCGCCTCCTTTGAAACTGGAATGGATGCGGGTTGGGGGCGGGATGGGTTCGTGCCCTCCGCTTTCGAGATTTTAACCCCCCACACACCTCCAATCCCACCTCCATGGCCCAATGAAAATCCTGCCCATTAAGTGGAGTAGTTGGCACAGGTGGTCAAAAGTGTCCTATAAAGCCTTCGCTCCTATTCTGTCCTCTATTTCCTGCAATGATCCAGGACAGCATATATTGCAGTTGTAATGCCAAACAGCGTGCTTCCCATTCACCTCCACCTGGGCAGAAATCAGGCAGAGAGGGCTCCGCCTGACCTGAACCTGGCTGTATTTCCTGGCTGGGTTCAGGTCATGACCCTAGGCTTGTCGTTCCTCCCAGCACAGGCTTGCCCTTTGATACAACCTTGTGCTGGGGTAAAAAAGGCAAATGGTACTTCATGCCTAAAAGACCCACAAGAGCAATAATGGCCAGCAGCAGCAGCAGGCCTCCAGACCGAACATCCTTTGTTACCCTAGTAGGTGTTATTACAGATCGTTTAGTGATCATTTAATGCACAGGGTGATACCCTTAAATCCATGAATGCACTTTTAGTGTCTGCAATGTACAAAATATACATAAACGCCATCTTGCAGCCATCACATTTACTTTTGCTGACCTTGTGGGGGTCATTAAACCTCATTCTGCACTGGAGAGGAGTCCTTGGGGTTAAGGAGTTGACACTCACTACCTGTGTTACCTCCTTCCACATCGTCATGACTGCTGTATTGGCAGGTCTCTTGCCACACACTCTCACTATTACCCCCCACCCCCACTGTTGTGTATTTTGAATGTTGTATTTGAATTGTCCCACATAGCTTACCGTAGTTGTGATGTGCAATGCACTATGGGAAATAGAGTGCATTCAGTTGAAGAGATTCTTCTGCACGACCTGTACCTTATGCCATCAGACCAAAAGTCGAGGCTGACTTAGAAGCCCTAGTTGAAAGCGGAGTACTAGAACCAGTCAGCGTGAGTAAATGGGCAACACCCATCGTACCAGTGCTCAAGAAAGGGGGTGGAGTTAGGATATGTGGAGATTTTAAAGTAACTGTTAACCCTGTATTGTCAGTGGAGCAATATCCGCTTCCCCATATTGATGATTTGTTTGCGGGACTTGCTGGGGGCCAGAAGTTTAGCACAATCGACCTCTGTCAAGCCTACCTGCAAATGCATATGGATGAACAGTCACGAGAAATGCTAACTATTGTGACGCACAAGGGCCTATTTAGGTATTGTCAACTTCCTTTCGGAATTACATCAGCTCCAGCGCTTTTCCAACGTGCTATGGACCAGATCCTTAGTGGATTGCCTGGAGTCCAGTGCTACTTAGCTGATATCTTAGTTACTGGGTGTGATGACCAAGACCATCTGCGTAACTTGGACGTAACGCTACAGAGACTGAGGGATTATGGACTCAAGAGTTCGCAGGGATAAATGCGATTTTTTTCAGGCATCAGTTGAGTACCTCGGTCATGTGATCGATGCCACAGGCCTTCACAAGGCACCGTCCAAGACCAAGGCAATCGTGGATGCCCCAGCAGCTGAAAATATCAGCCAGCTGTGTTCTTTTCTAGGGTTACTGAACTACTATGGACGGTTCATACCGAACCTAGCCTCGATGCTGAGGCCGCTGCATTGGTTGCTATGTAAAGACAAGAAGTGGGAATGGACTAACAAGTGCCAGGAGGCGTTCATGACAGCAAAGGACACGCTCCTGAAGTCAGAGGCTTTGACGCATTTTAACCCATTCAACAACAAGGCGCAAAAATGTGTCCAGTTCTGGCTGGGCTATGTATAGACTGTCCGTGGACATGATAAGAAGAAGAAGAACCCTTCATTACCAATACAGTTAGCTTGTGATGCATCGTCATATGGTGTGGGAGCGGTCATTTCTCATATCATGCCAAACGGAGAAGAGAAGCTGATAGCATTTGCATCTAGGACTTTGAACAGAGCTGAAACTAACTACGCCCAAATAGAACGAGAAGCACTGAGCATCGTTTTTGGCATTCGCAAGTTTCACCAATATTTGTACGGGAGACAGTTCACCCTACTAACAGATCACCGCCCTCTCACGACCATCTTCGGGCCACATACAGGGATTCCGTCACTTGCTGCGAGCAGAATGCAAAGGTGGGCGCTGTTGTTGTCTGCACACACCTTTGACATTAGATATCGCAAGTCTGACCTGCACGGCAACGCCGACGGTCTTTCCAGGTTGCCGCTGCCTGTCACCAAGCCTATGACGCATAGCATGGACATCTGCTATTTTAGGCAGGTGGAGAACGCGCCTGTTACTTCGACACAGGTCCGACGAAACACCAGAAACGACCCAGTGTTGTCTGCAGTGCTGGACATTATCGTCAGGGGCAAGCTTGACAGCGATGACCCAAACCTGAAACCATATCTCTTAAGGAGAAACGAACTGTTGGTGCAGTCTGGATGTTTGCTGTGGGGGAGGAGAGTGGTTATTCCACCATCGCTATGGAAACCAGTGTTACAGCAACTACACTCCGGACACTGCAGAATGGTTCATATGAAAGAAATAGCGAGGAGCTACTTCTGGTGGCCGGGTAAGGATGGACAGATTGAGGACAAAGCTAAAACCTGTTCCTCATGTCAGAGAGTTCGTAATGTGCCACAGCTTGCACCTCTTCACTCCTGGGACTTTCCGGAGGAAGCATGGCACTGCATTCATGTAGACTTTGCAGGTCCATTCGAGGAGAGAATGTTTCTGGTGGCTGTTGACGCGCACAATAAGTGGCCAGAGGTTGTTATAATGAGGTCCACCACCACTGAGAAGACCATCGAGAAGTTAGGTGAGGTGTTCAGCCGATTTGGATCTCCGATGCAACTTGTCTCAGACAACGGTCCACAGTGGGTGTCACAAGAAATGGCTACATTCCTGCAGGTGAATGGCGTACAACATATCAGGGCTGCACCATACCACCCTGCGACCAATGGTCTAACTGAGAGGTTTGTTCAGACCATGAAACACTCTCTAAAGGCATTGCAAGGCCAGGGAATGCTTCATCAGCACCTGAATAATTTCCTGTTGAGTTACAGGAACACACCACATGCGACCACAAAAGCATCATCTGCCACTCTACTGCTCAAAAGAAAGCTACAAACCAACTTTGACCTGCTGAAACCGCCAAAGGTGAAAGACGCGGTACAGTGTCAGCAGGACAAGCAGATCAGGTGACGTGAACAACACTCCAAAGACAGAGTCTTCAGTCCAGGTGAACATGTGTTGGCACGGAGCTACAGTGGTGGACCTAAGTGGGTTCCTGCTACTGTCACTGCACAGACTGGTCCAGTATCCTACACTGTACCGACACCTGAGGACATTGTCTGGAAGAGACACACCGATCAGCTTCTACAAAATGCAGCATGTTGTGTCTGTGTATAATAAGACACAGACTGCAGGAGAACGGTACAACAGGTGTTTACTCAACGTGGCTCACGCTGGAACTGATCTGTACAGATTACTACTCAGTGCTATATACAGGTGTGGTCACTGCCGGTACTGCAGTATACATGAGCTGTAAAAGATAGTTCCCCCCTTAAAGGTATATACATTACAATTCCTCCCCTTTTAGATTAACAGTACCATAACACTCATTTAACAATTAAATATCAAACTAATTACAATTAACACTTTTAACATGCAACATTAGCTGAAAATAGTCTATTTATAAATTCAGTCTTTGGGGAGGCTTCCTGATCCTTTCTGGATAGCGCCTTTCCCGAGTGTCTTGCTCTTGGTGCGGAGGCGATTCTGGCCCCCTGTCGTTGGTTGGTTCATCAGCTTCCGATGCTACTGTTTCTGGGGTAGATGCGACCTGTACGTCGGAGTCATCACCAGGTACGTATGGGCGAAGCATGGGGTTGACTTGTTCCTGTGACTCTAGGATCTGGTCAGCATGGCGTCTCACGATGCTCTCCCCAACGTCCACTGTGTACATTAGTGGGCCCTGCCGTGTGCATATCGTTCCTGGCTGCCATTTTTCTGTTCGGTAGTCGCGGGCCAAGACTGGTTACCCTACATTGAAGCTCCTTGTTGGCTTCTCATGGATGTGCTGGAATTGCTTACTCTCAACATCTCTTCGTACGTTTGGTCTGAGCAAATCCGGGCGAGATCGTAACCTTCGGTTAAAGAACATCATGGCTGGGGCCTGGTTGGTGACTGCAAGTGTCGCATTCCGGTAGGCGAACAGGAAATTGTCCACCTTGTGCTGCAGCGGAATGTTGTCATTGTACATAGCCTTTATTGCCTTCTTAAAGGTTTGTACGAACCTCTCAGCCAATCCATTTGTGGCTGGATGATACGGGGCAGATGTGTAATGCCTTACCCCATTCTTTTTCAAGAACCTCCGGAACTCTTCGGACACAAACTGTGGTCCGTTGTCGGAGCAAATCTGTTCTGGCAAGCCATTCCTGGCAAAAATGGTCCGTAGGACTGCAATAGTTTTCTCCGTGGTGGTGGAGGACATTTTGATCACCTCAGGCCATTTCGACTGCGCATCCACGGCTATTAAAAACATTGAGTCCATGAATGGACCAGCAAAATCAATATGCACCCGTTGCCATGGAGATGAGGGCCACTCCCATGGGTGTAGAGGGGCCTGTGGTGGTGCATTTTGGACTTTCTGGCATCCTGAGTAGCTCTTGGTCAGGTCCTTGATTTGTTTATCGATTCCCGGCCACCACACATAAGCCCTGGCTAGGCTTTTCATTTTTACCCCTCCCAGATGACCCTCATGAAGCTCATTGAGCACTCTATCCCTTAACTTGGGTGGAATTACCACTCGGGATCCACACATCAAGGTCCCCCAGCACACTGAAAGCTGTTCTCTCCTTGTCGAGAATGCTGGCAACAGTGAGTCGCCATGTGCTGGCCATCCCTTCACCATCAAATCGTATACCCGAGACAGTGTCGGGTCATTTCGGGTTTCCTTTTCGATACAAGCGTTAGTTACTGGTAGGTATTCAACTATAGTCGAATGGAATATTTCGACAGGATCCACTGCTGGTGCTTCCTCCGCAGTAGGCAGTGGCAGGCGTGATAGCCCATCAGCGTTTCCATGCTGTTTCGTGCCCTTATATTCAATCTCATAGTGGTGCGCCCCTAGAAAAAGTGACCATCTTTGTAGTCGTTGCGCAGTCATCACCGGAACGCCCTTCTTCGGATTAAAAATGGAGACAAGAGGCTGGTGATCAGTCAGCAAGGTGAATTTCTGCCCGTGCAGATAGTGATTGAACTTTTTCACTCCCCACACTAGGCTGAGGGCCTCCCTGTCAATCTGGGCGTAGTTACGCTCGGCTGAGGTTAGTGATCGTGATGCAAAGGCTATTGGCCTCTCTGAGCCATCCGAGAATTTGTGCGACAGCACCGCTCCAATGCCGTAGGGTGACGCATCACATGCCAACCGAATTGGTAATGCTGGGTTGTAATGGGCCAATACCTCTTTCGATGTGATTAGTGTTTTGCTCTTCTGGAAAGCTCGTCTACATTCGTCATTCCACTTCCATGGCACCCCAGTTTGCAGTAGGGTGTTCAGTGGGTGTAGTATTGTAGACAAATTTGGCAAGAACTTATGGTAGTAGTTTACCAGCCCGAGGAACGACCTCAGTTGTGACACATTTTCCGGTGCTGGAGCCTTGACTACTGCCTCAATCTTCTCTGTTCTATATGACATTTCATTTGTGCCATATTCTTGTGGTCTCTGTTGTATCTCTGCAGCGCCCCGTGCTGCTGCTTCATATGATACCGCAATGCTGAAAGCCTTTTCCAGCGTAAGGTTCTTTTCAGATAAAAGCCGTTTCTGGGTTCCTTCACTTTGAGGCCCACACACAAACTTGTCCCTTAAGCTATCTGCCAGTTCCGCTCCAAAGTGGCAGTGTTTCGATAGTTTGCGCAGTTCTGTTAAATAATCAGCATTGCTTTCATCCTTATGCTGGTTCCGTTTGTGAAACTTGAATCTTTCTGCTATCAGCAGCGGTGTTGGGTTTAAATGTTCCTGTAGTATCGTTACTTTGTCTTCAAAACTCTTTTCCATTGGCTTCGTTGGGGTTACTAGATTTCGTAATAAACCATACGTCTTTGCACCCATTAAATTTAACAATACCGACGCTTTCTTGTCATCTGACACCTCATTTGCCTTGCAGTATACCTCTATTCATTTGACACATGTAGTCCAATCTTCGACTTCATTGTCAAACGCGGTGATACTGCCACTCTTCGGCATTTTGGGTGTGGTTTAAAATGGCGTCTCCTAATGGCTTAAAATGGCGTCTCCCGCGCTTTCCTTCCTCCCCTGCTGCTGCCAATGCCGCTCCCGGCGGTTCTCGTGGCAATGACGGCGCCCTCTAGGTTTCGCGCGCTTCTCCTGCACTGCTGCCAATGCCGCTCTCGGCGGTCCTCGTGGCAATGGCGGTGCCTCGCGGGTTTCTGCGCGTCTCTCTCTCTCCCTCTCTTCGACACTGCTTGGCCCCTGAACACCGGCTGCGCCCTGTGTGCTCTGCCCTCTCTCTCTCTCCCCCGTCGACGCTGCTCGGCCCTTTGCTGTGCTGCTCGGTCGGGCTCCAGCCTGCCGCTGTCCGGGAAGGGTCTGCGCACTACCTGTTGCCAGCCCATTTCGCTGGACCACCTCAACTGGAAAGCCAAGCCTGGCTCTCGACAGCCTCCCCCGCAATTCTTGAGTCTCTGCTGGATGACTGGGCGGTTGCCCGTGGTCGACGCCCGAGTCTCTGGCCTTGACCTCCAATCCACTGATTTCCAGGAACGAATCCCCGGGAGGTGATGCAGCATTGCAGGTAGGTTCGAACTTGCCTTGTCGCCAATGTTGTGTCTGTGTATAATAAGACACAGACTGCAGGAGAATGGTACAACAGGTGTTTACTCAACGTGGCTCACGCTGGAACTGATCTGTGCAGCTTACTACTCAGTGCTATATACAGGTGTGGTCACTGCCGGTACTGCAGTATACATGAGCTGTAAAAGATAGTTCCCCCCTTAAAGGTATATACATTACACAGCAACACCCACTGAACCACCAACAGCAGTTTATCTGCCATTGGGTGACACTGTGGGTCATCCGCCTTCTACATCGAGAGGCTCACCTTCTGAGGAAGCAGCTGCTTCAGCCCCTATCTCATCAGCAAGGGAGACCTGTATACAGGCACCCCAGCCGCCTACACCTGTGGTGACATCACCTGTGAGAGACAATGAAATGGAGAGCCAGGTTGACCGCCGGTATCCTACCAGAGAGCGGCGGGCCCCTATACGTTTGAACTTATAGTTCAGAGACTTACCCTTTATCTGGGGCAGAATAATCCCCATGGGTATAACAGGTTATTGTGTTTTAAAAAAATTGTGGTTCTATTGGGACATCTAATGTAAGAGGGGAGGAGATGTTGTGTATTTTGAATGTTGTATTTGAATTGTCCCACATAGCTTACCGTCGTTGTGATGTGCAATGCACTATGGGAAATAGAGTGCATTCAGTTGAAGAGATTCTTCTGGAAGTAAAGATGGCTGTTAACTGAACTCTGTCTCCTGCGTACTCTTTTAATTGTTATACAAGCAAGGTTATGCACTCTTGAGATATAACACCCACCTCACCCCGTCATACCTGGTTTCACTTAGAATCATGTTTATGCCACTCTCTGAGAAGTTTGATGCTTCCTTCTTCCTGGTTCCTTTCTGATCCAAGGTTTGAAATTGCTGCAAGCTGGTTCTGTTTTACGAGCACTTCAGCTTTAAATGCAGCACTTCTGCCTTTATCAGAGCTTCCTCCAATGTCCCTCACCAAATTTTTCGGCCTCCTGGTATAACCTGGCACTTTTGTTCCACCAGCAATATATAAATTTGGTGAGCCTGGAAATTAGCATGGGATCAGTATCAGGCCGATTGGACGGGTAGAAGTCTCACTCTGATGTATTTATGGCAGTAGATTGTGGGACTTGGAATATATTCTGCCAGTCAATTAATCTACAGAACTTGGAAGAATAAAACTGTTGACATATAGAGCTAATCATAACCCTGAGAGATTAAGTAGGCTTCTTTAAATGTGATATCATTAACATTCAACACAAGTTTAATTCAGTCCTGTAGTACCTGACTTGCATATTTGATCTTTAAAATTGATGTGCATTATTACCATTTCTATCCCTTAGGCCTTGTTCATAATACAAGGGCACTCTATCTTGTTTGCAGATCCATGTAGACACTGTGGACACTTTGCTTTTGTTGTCACAACACTACACAGTAATGCTATGCATACTTATTGTTTCCAAGCCACTTATTTATATTTGATGTATCTGGTATCCAACTGAGTTTGTGACTCTACTACTGGCAATTACACTTTAGGGCCAATTTTGCTCTGGTGCATTCAGGGTCAGCCCTTTACATTGGGTGGGTCAGCAGTGCATGGTATGTGTGCTGGCCTTGTTAGCCTCTTCAAAATAATTAAATTGTTGCAAAGTAGTCCCACACCACATTGGTATCAGCCTTGGCTCAGTGGTAGCACTGTCGCCTCCGAGTCAGTACATCATGGGTATAAGCCCCACTCTAGAGACTTGAGCACGTAATCTAGTCTAACTCTTCAGTGAAATACTGAGGGAGTGCTGTATTATCGAAGTTGCCACCTTTCGATTATATGTTAAACAGATGATAAGTTAAAATGTCTGCCCTCTCAGGTGGACAGAAAAGATCCCATGGCACTTTTCAGCGAAGAGCAGGGGAGTTCTCCTGGTGTCCTGGTCAACACTTACCCCTCAACCAGCAAACTTCTGTTTGTGGGGCCTTGCTATGTGCAGATTGGCTGCCGTGTTTCCCTACATTACAACAGTGACTATACTTCAATAAACACTATGTAAAGCACTTTGGGACACCCTGAGGTTGTGAAAGGCGCTATATAAATGCAAGTTCTTTCTTCGATTATTTCATGCCAGAATTCCCTGTACTGTTTTGCAGCCCAGCTCTTGATTCGTTGAACAGCTTGCAGACCTCAGTGCCTTTATTAAATGGGTGCTGAAAGGTCTGCAAGCTCTTTGGTGAAGGAAGCTACCACTTAAAGGTAGGTTGCCATACCTTTGAGACTTGCATTTTGACTGCTATTTTAAGCTGACAAATTGTGTATTATAGTTAGTGCACTTCTTTGCTTGCTGCTTGCTGCTGTTTTCTTTCAATTCAACACTGCTTTTGGTGCACACCTCCCACGAGCAGCCGTCCTGTTGCCAGCAGTTTGCCCCTGCAGCTGCAAACAGTGCTGAGCATGGGCATTCCACTGAGCCTGTCAATGGCTGTGTTGAACTTGGAGTTGGAAGAGGAATTACTGCAGAGGGAGGAGACAGAGGAGAGGTAGGTACGCTGGCACAGCAAGTGCCTGGTACCCACCCGCAGACAGTGCAGGAATTATGTCATGTGACCCAGGCACAACTACTTGGGAATATCTGAATAGATCTGCTTTTGCCATCTACAGTGATGCAGTCACCAAGATGTACCACCTACTGGAGTGTGAACTGCAGGTGACATCCAGCATAGGGACAGCACTACCTATTGCAGTTAAAGTCACCATCACAGTGAATCTTCATGCTACAGGCTTATTTCAAACGACTGTTGGTGAGATTTGTCAGATGAGTCAGTCATCGTTACACCAATGCATCAAGTGCTGGTTGGCTGCTGTTCCTTACCTGCCTCTTCTGTAGTCCTCTGAAGGGACTGGATGGGAGGCCCAAATGGTTCCTTACCCTGACAGGTGGTGTTCTCATCCATTCCCCCGCCTGCTTTAAATTCTGTGTCCGGATAGACCCTGAGCCAGCATTAAAGAACATGAAGGCTGCCATCAAGGTGCTCTCAAGCTGATCACTCGTTTGTTGAGCAGACATGAGAACCTTCTTTAAGTTGCAGACCAAGGTTCCAGTACTGGCAAACAAAGTATTGCCAAGAAAGAGTGCTTCGGCTCGGCGGCTCAACCATAGGATAACTTGCAGTTGCCTCTACAGATTCCTGAAAACCTCTTCTAAGACTACACAGATGTCAGAACAGCATTGTTTTATGTCCTTCTATATTCCATGGGAACTCTGAAGATTCTCAAAGGACTACATGAAGAGCTTCTGCTGATTAATGAATGCAGCTCAATATGCAGCCCTTGTGAAATACGAATCGATAACTTCCACAGCAGTTGCCCATCTAGCCCTAAACTTCCCTTCTTCCTGCTGCCACTTTCACTTCCCCCTCACTGGCATTTAGTGTTTCACTCAGCACTCCCTCCTAATTTCCCAAAGTATTTCCCCTGATGTATAAGGCTGGTGCTATGGGGTCTGCAGTATTTGGTGAGTGCTCATGTAATGAGGCATGATCCTCCTTTCCTGATCTTTCAGTTCCATCATCTTGGGAGACTCCTAGACAAAGATAAAAGGAACATGTGCTAGCATAGCGAATGCAGCCAATGACTGCGCACACGCTAACATGGGCACTACTGTGTCTTGCACCAAGGGGCACATGTCACTGCCTATTAGTCACTTAGTGTTAGCTGCTAGCAAGAAGATAAAGTTGAAGTGAACCCTTACCTTGTTGGGCTAGCACAAAGCCACAAAACTTCTCCCTTGCCTACGCCCCCTCCATACCAATTATTTGGAGGGCCTGTTCCTCGTAGCAGCTGAAGCATTGCAAATCGGCTGGTCTTCTACCAGTGTTTGTTCTCTGGTGGCTTACGTGCAGTCTTCTCCTTTGAAATAGAACAAGATCTTTTGTGCATTAGAAGGGAACATAAGGGGCAATCCATGGAGTAGCCTACTTTGTAACTGGTGTGAAAGGATGATCGGAGAGCATGCAAGTCATTTGAGGAGCTGCAGTGAATTGGTGAGAAAACATGCCAGAGTTGTGTGAGTTAAAGGAATTCTAATCTCTTTGGCAACCACCAAATTAGTGGTGCAACTTCAGATATTTAGGTTACAGAAGTGAGAGATGCGGCTCATAATTTGCAGGCTGCAATGCAGGTGGGAGTGCTTGATGCATGCATTGCACAACTATTCCTTTCATTTTAGCGGGCACCCTTTTTCTGTGGCAAACTATTCTGCTCCCATGAGTGATGCAGTAAGGAGTCAGCTTTCACAGGATTGGACACATCCTGCCATTCTTGATTCACAGTGGCTCGATTTGGAGGCTTTTGCTCTGCTCCAAAAATTGCCACTTTTCTTAGGGACACCTCCAGTAAAAGCTTTAGGTTCTCTTTCCTGAAGGGGACAGTACTGGAAGTTCTTTCAGCCATGCTGTCTAGTAAGTAAGCTTCCAAAAAAAAGGGTGCCTCCCTTTAAGATTGCAGCAGCCCTTCAAGAGCTTCTGAACTTCTGATATCCCACCCTTCCAAGTGCCTCAGTGTTTGCTGAACACGGAAAAACTGCGCAGAGAGATGCTTTAAATGATACAAGTTAGCTGACTATATGGAATCCAGAAGGGTTGTGTCGTGTATTGATTGCGAGTTTGACACCAGTCAATACGGTAATGTAATGTGCATTGCATTATGGGAATTACCCGGGAAAACGGCAGTCAGCCATTTTACGCAATAAAGTGAACATCGCAGTTAAAACCTGTCTGCCTGACTGATTTAATTTGATGTATCTACATGCTTGATTGAACACATTAAAGCATAGATACAACATTGGCGATGAGGATAACGAACGGAATCATTTTAGATAGGTAGTTGGCCAAGTTTTAGTTAGCTAGGATGGAGAAGACCGGCATTCCAAATTTTGCATGCTTCGCCGAGCCAGCCACGTTAGGTCCAAGGTGGACGAGGTGGTTAACGTCTTTTGAGCTTTATGCCGACGGCAAAGGACTCATTATCGACGCTACCTCTACAGGTGCCACAAAGCAGAGGAGAAGAGCTCTACTTCTACACCTAGCAGGACCAGATGTCCAGGATATCTTTTCGACTCTACCAGACACAGGAGAGCCAGCAGACTACACGGTGGCAGTTAGTGCTTTGAATCACTATTTCGTGCCCCAGGTCAACGCAGCATTTGCTAGACAGACTTTTCATAAGTTGTCCCAGAAGACAGGTGAGGCAATGCAACAATTTGCTACTTGCTTGCGGCAGGCTGCTAAAGACTGTGCTTTTTGGGGGGATGCGGATAATCAAATAATAGACGCTATCCTGAGTAGGTGCACGTCAGCCTATGTGCGGAGGAAATTGCTAGAGGAAGGGCAAGGTCTAACGCTCGCCCGCACGTTACAATTGGCCTCACAATGTGAAAACGTCGAGGAGCAGATGTCAGCCATGTCATGTACAGAGAAGGCGGAGACAGATACTGTTCATCGTGTTACACAGAAAAGAGGGTGATGTAAGAAAAAGGAGACTTACCATCAAGTAACTTTAAAGTAAGCTTTAAGTAACTTATAAACACACTATATACACAAGAGAGGTCTTTACCATGCCTCTGGTAGAAGCCTCTTACAATACTGAACAGACCAGTATTTATACCAGTCCAACAGGAAGTGACATGACAGGAAGTGAGGTATGTACACAGTTCATAGTTCATAGTTCATAGTTCACAGGAAGTGATGACATAACTTCCCACAAGTTATCATTTTTATCACATTCTTCCCTCCTGCAGGATTAGGAGGCTGTGGTCTACCTTTTGGTCCGCAGCCGCCGAACAAGGAAGAGTCGCACCCGTTTGGATTCCCGTCGTAGAGGGTCGCTGGTCCGCTTACATGCGGTTGGCCATTGGTCAGAGTCTGTGTGGCCTGGATTGCCCTGTGAAGGGTCGGGGAGATCATGGCTTCGAGTACGAGCCCCAATAGGTTCAAAGTCGGACTGCCTCTGTTCAGAGGGAGGTGCAGAGCTGGTCTGTGGCAGATCAGTACTTTCATGCGCGGTACTGGGAGGGTCGCAACCTTGAGCACGGGGTTCTACCGGCACCAAGCTAGTTGGTGTCTGATCAGGGTCCTGGAGAGGGGTACCCGATAGGTCCCAAGAGTTTCCTGGTGAAATGCCATCACCCGATGTCCCACTAGGTCCTGGTGGGCAGGGAGCCAGATCCCGTAATGATACGGTAGATTCTCGGCCGTCGGAATATCGTATGTTTGCATAGGTGGGGTTGGCATCGGTTAGTTCGACCTCGTCTACAAGAGGGTCATTTTTAGATGTCCGAACGTATCTTCGGAGTAATACAGGTCCAGGAGTAGTTAGCCATGACGGGAGTGATGTCCCATGAGATGAGCGACGCTGGAATCCAAAGAACCGCTCATGAGGTGTAGTATTTGTGGCTGTAGAAAGCAGGGACCATATAGAGTGCAATGCATCCGGAAGCACTGTTTCCCATTGCTGGTCTGGTAGGCCCCGAGATCTTAAAGCGAGACGTACGGAATTCCAGATGATACCGTTATACCTCTCTACCTGCCCATTTCCGATGGGATGGTATGGTGTTGTTTTGCTTGTAGCAATTCCCCGTTCTGAGAGGTAGTCCTTGAGTTCCCTTGACATAAAGGATGGACCCCGATCTGAGTGAATATAAGCCGGCATGCCACAGAGAGAAAATACCTGCTCAAGGCAGCAGATTACTGTGGACGCCAGCATATTGGAGCAGGGGAAGGCAAACGGAAAACGTGAATATTCGTCGATCATGGTGAGCAAATATGTGTTCCGAGTTGAAGAGGGCACTGGGCCCTTAAAATCGATGCTAAGTCGTTGCATCGGTTGGGTTGCATGTATGAGTATACCATCTGAGGGGCGGAAGAACTGAGGTTTTAATTCCGCACAAAGCCGGCATTCTGAGCATATTTTCTTTACATCTCCAGTGGAAAAAGGGAGATTCCGTGATCGTACGAAATGTAGCATGCGCGTAACGCCAGGATGACACAACCCATTGTGGACATCCATGAGAGTGGAGGATGACATAGTGGAGCAGAATGCCCGTGTGAGGGTGTCCGGGGCCACATTCTCCTTGCCAGGCCGATAGAGAATGGTATAACCAAAAGAGGCCAGTTCCATCCTCCAAAGTTGTATTTTATTATTCTTAATTTTGGTTCGTTTTCGATTATCGAGCATGAAGGCGACTGATCGTTGGTCCGTGATCAATGTAAAGTGCTGGCGAGCTAGAAAATGGTTCCACTTCCGTACTGCCTCTATGATGGCTGTGGCTTCTTTCTCAACCGGAGGATAATGTAGCTCGGCACCTTGTAAGGTCCTGGACATAAATGCTACAGGACGACCTTCCTGATTCAGAGTAGCCGAGATCGCCACCTCCGAGGCATCACATTCAACCACGAAAGGGAGATTCTCATCAATGGAGTGAAGAGCCGCCTTCTCCAACTGTTTTTTGAGAAGGTTAAAGGCTGCAACAGCCGCTGTTCCCAGTGGAAATGATCTAGCATGCAGCAAGGGTTGGATTTTGTCCGAAAAATGAGGAATCCATTTAGCATAGTATGCAAACAGACCGAGAGCCCGACGTAAAGAAGCCGGATTCTTAGGTGACAGGAGCTCTTGGAGCGGGCGAAGTCTTTCTGGGTCTGGCTTAATGATACCATTGCCTATGCAGTAGCCAAGGATGTTGATGGTCGGTTGCGACTCAACAGATTTGGATTCATTCAGGGTCAAATTACGGCGATGGAGGGCATCCCGAAATTTTTGGAGGTTGGAGTCGTGTTCCTGTTGATCGTGACCTGCAATGGTAATGTTATCAAGATAGGGAAAAGTGTCCCTTAGGTTTTCCTGCTTAACCAGGCCATCCATTGCCCGTTGAAAGACAGCCACTCCATTAGTAACCCCGAATGGGAGGCGACAAAATTGGTACAGCCGCCCATTAGCCTCAAAGGCTGTGTACTGCTTATCTGAGACCTTCAAGGGTAACTGATGATAGGCACTTTTTAAATCGTAAGTTGAGAACACTTTGTATTCGGCCAGTTTATTAACCATATCATCAATGCGTGGCAATGGGTAGGCGTCCAAGTCGGTATATTGATTGATGGTTTGCGAATAATCGATGCATAGTCGCTGTTTGTGAGGTTTTAGAGGGTTCTTGACAATGACGACTTGAGCCCGCCAGGGCGACGAACATGGTTCAATGATATCCTCTGCTAGAAGTCGAGAGATTTCAGCCGCAATAAAAGATTGGTCTTCCTGATTAAAGCGACGCGATTTCGTTATTATCGGTTGGCATTGAGGCGGAATACTGGCAAATAATGAGGGTTCATCAAGTGAAGCTGCTGATAATGCACAAAATGGTAATTTAGATGGTATATTAGAAATAGTAAGTCCGGGTTTGGATCCACCAAACTCAATGGTGAGTTTCTTATGCTGTTTTTGGAAGTCCAGCCCTAAGAGGAGATCACTACATAAGTCTTTGAGCACCGAAAGTCGGGTGGAGGGATACATACGACCATGAAGTGTCATATCAACAACACAAAAGCCGGAGATTCTGGTATTAAGTGATGACTGGGCCATCGCAATTGCCTGGTCCGATGGGAAGACATGTAGTTTCAATTTCGCAACAATCTGTTCCTTAATGAAACTATCAGTACTTCCTGAGTCAATTAAGGCATCTAAGGTATGCCCTTTAATTGAAATTTTTGTGGCTGCCTGAGACAGGTTCTGTGGGCAAGCAGCTGTAATTGGTGTCGTTGCACAGAGAGTGGCTAAAACTCTCGGTGTGCTTCTTCGGGAGAGAGCTCGAGAGGAAGCTTGATAGGTCCTAGCTGGAGCATCTTGATAGGCCCTAATTGGGGCAGTTCGGTAGGCCTTAGCTGGATTGGCCCTCGTAGAGGCCCTTGACAGGCAAACTTTAGCAAAGTGTCCTTTTTTCCCGCAATAACTGCAGATTGCATTGCGAGCAGGGCAGGTTTTCCTAGGGTGAAAAGCATCTCCACAAAAGAAGCATTCCTTCCTAGATTGCCAAGAGGCTGCTAAAGTGGGGTCGTCCTCCTCTTCTTCATCAGAATTATCAGAATTAGATTCCCCCATGATAGGGTTCACCTGAGACCGCTTGAATTGTCTGGTTGCAGCTACAGCAGCAGATCGAGATCTGGGCAGCTGATAGAGGTCTGCATTTCTCTTTGCCAAATCCAGTGAACAAGCTAGGTCAAAAGCTTTTTGTAGCTCAAGTGTTTTACTTTCTAGTAGACGCTGGCGTATAAATGGAGAGGCAATCCCGCAGATGAAAGCATCACGAATCATTTCTTGGCGGTACAGCTCAGCTGAGGCTGCCTGAAAGTTACAATCTACGCTGAGCCTGCGAAGTTCTTGCAGGAATTCGTCAATTGATTCCCCTGGCCCTTGTCGGGCTGTGGCCAGTAGATGTCTAGCATAGACCTCATTTGGGGTCTTCGCATACAGTTTCTTAAGTGCCCGAATCACCTCTTCGTAATTATCCCAGTCATCAACATATTCGAACACTTTTGGGGTCACATAATTGACAAGTATCTTCAATTTAGCAGGAGCATCCGCTTTACATTTATCCAGAAAATTCTCAAAAGTACGATACCAATGCTTCCATACCCTGCCAGCTGCTGGTGTATTCGGGTCCAAGTCCAGACGAATAGGTCTAAGGATTTTCTCCATGATGGGTGGTTCCCTGGATCCTTAACTTCCGAGTTTGTCTGAAGGTCTAGTATTTGTCAGTGTAAATACTAAGTTACTTAAATTGATGTAAGAAAAAGGAGACTTACCATCAAGTAACTTTAAAGTAAGCTTTAAGTAACTTATAAACACACTATATACACAAGAGAGGCCTTTACCATGCCTCTGGTAGAAGCCTCTTACAATACTGAACAGACCAGTATTTATACCAGTCCAACAGGAAGTGACATGACAGGAAGTGAGGTATGTACACAGTTCATAGTTCATAGTTCACAGGAAGTGATGACATAACTTCCCACAAGTTATCATTTTTATCACAGAGGGTATTATGCGAAAAGCTCAACAGAGAAACCAAAGGGAAATGGCGATAGGAACGAAAGGAAATGTTACAGATGTGGACACACAGACCACATGGGCAGAGATCCGAAATGCCCAGCACGTGGACAAATGTGTCATAAGTGTAAGGGAAAGGATCATTTCTCCAAAGTATGCCGCACAAAGGGTACAAAGAAACACAGTGTGAACAATGTAGAGGAACAAAATGACTTTGCATTTGCTGTTACTGGAAATAACGTGACAGAGAGACTTATCTTTTGTGTGCGGGGAGTAAACCTGTGAATGCTAATTGATTCGGGTGCAACTAGTAATGTGATAGATGAGAATACATAGGAAGGATTAAAGTCAGAACACATTAAGTGTCAGTCACATGTCCCTAAGACAGAGAGAAAGTTATTCCCTTATGCTTCTAGCCGACCACTGTCAGTTAAAGGTGTATTCACATGTGGGATTACAATAGGTAAGAGAACTGAGCAGGCGGAGTTCATTGTGGTTAAAGGCCATGGAGAGCCGTTGCTAGGAAGGGAGACAGCCATGAAACTGGGAGTTTTAAAAATAGGCACAGATGTCTCAGCTGTGGTAGATGTAAGACAGCTACTAGAACAGTGGTATCCAAAGGTGTTCCAGGGAGTAGGAAGGCTGAACACAAAACAGATCAGTTTGTATATCGACCCACAAGTGAAGCCTGTGGCCCAGCCACTCAGGCGTATACCATTCAACTTAAGCGGGGCAGTAGAGGCCAAAATAAAACAATTGAGGGACATGGACATTATCGAACCTGTAACTGGTCCCACCCCATGGGTAAATCCTATGGTTATTGTACCAAAAGCGGATAAGGATGTAAGGTTATGCCTAGACATGAGACGAGCAAACCAGGCAATAGTGAGGGAACGATATCCAATCCCCACCGTTGATGAGATACTCCAAGGTATGAACGGCTCGACGGTGTTTAGTAAGCTAGACCTGAAATGGGGTTATCACCAGCTAGAACTGACCCCTGAGTCACGAGAAATCACGTTTGCAGTACATAACGGAGTATACAGAGGCTGATATTCGGTGTATCTTCAGCTAGTGAGCAATATCAGCACGAGATAGCTAATGCCTTAGCTGGAATAGAGGGTGTTGAAAACATCTCAGACGACATTATCGTGCATGCACACGACCAGGAAACGCACGACAGACGCCTACACGCTGTCATGACCAGACTAATGGAAAGTGGACTGACACTAACCTCAGAGAAGTGCCAATTCAACATGGACCGATCGATTTTCATGGGAATCCTGTTGTCTGAAAAGGGCATCGGACCAACAGTAGAGAGAGTGCGAGCGGTGGCAGAAGCTCGGGAACCAGAGAATGCTACAGAGGTGAGGAGTTTCTTGGGACTCGTTGGGTACAGTAGCAGATTCATCCCGCAGTTTGCAACACTATCAGAGCCACTGCGACGCCTGACGAGAAAAGACACACCATTTAAATTTGGATCACAACAGAGACAGTCATTCAGTGCACTCAAGGAAGAGTTGGTCAGAGCCGGCACTTTAGCATATTTTGATAAGGACGCACCAACCAAGGTGATAGCAGATGCCAGTCCTGTAGGTTTAGGCACAGTACTAGTTCAGGACCAACAGGGACAAGAGGTGCCAATATGCTATGTAAGTCGTAGTTTAACAGACTGTGAGAGGAAATACTCTCAAACAGAGAGAGAGGCCTTAGCTCTTGTATGGGCTTGTGAGAGGCTGCATCCATATGTGTATGGTCGAAAATTTAACTTGGTAACTGACCATAAGCCATTACAAGTGATATACGGCCCACACTCTAAACCCTGTGCCCGTATAGAGAGATGGGTACTTAGATTACAGCCAGACCTCAAAGGGTTAAAAGAAAACCCCAAAGACTGTCTGATTATGTCACAACATAAACTGTGCGAGAACTGCATGGGTGATGTTAAATGTTTAAACCTGGGAATTATTTAGTTGTGTGGTAAGACACAAGTTTGTAAAAAGTTTATAAACCAAATAAGTTATGCAGTGCTATTGTAAGCAACTGTTTGTAAACTGCAAGTTTGTTTCCAAGGAAAAGGGGGATGTCGTGTATTGATTGTGAGTTTGACACCAGTCAATACGGTAATGTAATGTGCATTGCATTATGGGAATTACCCGGGAAAACGGCAGTCGGCCATTTTACGCAATAAAGTGATCATCGCAGTTAGAAGCCTGTCTGCCTGACTCTGATTTAATTCGACGTATCTACATGCTTGATTGAATGCATTAAAGCATAGATACAACAGGTTGGTCTGCCACTCCGCTAACACAGGCATGCACATGAGCCTAGGGAGCACGGGCCATTTATTCGGTTGACTGGAATTGACCCTAATATCGCTGGAAGAGAGAACATTAACGTTCTGCCAATATTCTAGGCTGAAACTGTCCTCTATGCTGATTCACATTTAACTTTTCCTCCTAACTTTTCTCTCATTCCTCCTCAATCCTCTGTAAGCAGGAAGTGTACGTGAGCATTCTATAGATTTTGAGTCCATCTATGACGCTAATGTTGCTGTGTGATTCAGCCAACAGATGGAAATGTTTATGGATGGTGTTGCCATGAATCCTGTTCAGTTGAACAACTCACCTTTAAGTTTTACTTAAGAGATTAGGTAGTAGTTAAGCTGCCTGTTTGAGTCTGCTCTGGTCACAGATTCATGACTCATGACTACCAGATACATGAACTGGCTTGTCATATGCATGCTAAATTCTCAATTAATGTATTCCATTTGTTTTTTCAACTAAATAAAGAATAACATTGGCATTCACCATCAGGACAGAGGTCTCTCAGGCATCCAACATACTCACCCAGCTGACAGAAAATACTTCAAGACAAATGACATGATAAAGAGATAGAAATATCAAGTTTCTGAAAAAATTCTGTATTGTTGCAAAATTACAGATCCTTTCTACAATAAATTCTATTGTGTTTCGGGATGCGCAACCATTTTTCCATGGGAGGATCTGGGTATGCTTTATATCAAAGAGTTGCTTTGAAATTAAATGGAGCTCACAGAGGTTTAAAAAGCCCTTCTGCAGCATAAAGCTGGGCGGGAGGGGAGATATATATTAAAGCCAATATATTGAATGTTGTTTCTCACATACCATTTCAGTCTAACACAATGAAGGTTGTTGAATCATTCCTGTGAACCATGCAAGCTCACTGGGGCAGAATTTGCAGTCGGTATGATGGTGTACTCTCAGAGTACTCCGTTATACCGCCTTTGAAATTGACTGCAAGTTTGGGATTTATGCGTTAAATCCTGAACTTGCGACCTGTCAAGTTCCGACTTGACAGATCATTCGCTGAGACTGTATTATCCTCATTGCTGGCGGAGTGTTGGGCTAATTGTCCACCAATTGCCAGCAATTATGCAGGGAAATTTTATGGCTGGTGCAAACAGGCATAGGAGCTTGTTTGCACAGTGTAAGGGGAGGGGGGGATATGGGTGAAGCATCAAAACAGTAGCTTGAATGCTCGAAAAGGGATTCGTGTTTATTTTACCATATGCTTTGCTGAAATGGCATGTTTTACAGCACATCAGGACAATGAAGTTCAGTGAATGGGTTTGACTGCATGTCATAATCAACTTCCTCAGAACTGCAAAATTTAAGATAAATTAAGCAGGGCTGTCGTTTCAATGCATTTAATTGAAGATTGAAACAGAATCACTGCATATCCATATTGTGGGTGATGAGGCACTGAACTTAACCAGATAAAATAGACCCTGTTCATTTGATTATCATGGACTACCACTGTATCCCATGAGTCAGATAAATGGTGTAATGCGTGAATTTAAAATTTGATTGATGTTGGACATCGGAGATTTCAGTTTCCTGACTGGCGCACTGCCCTACATGATCCCAGGTATGCTTACACACATGGTGTGCCCCTGGGATCCGTGGGCCACTACGCTGTGCACAACTCCACAGCGAAACAACGCAAGTTTTCGAAGGGAGCCTCGCACCAGGTAATTGCAGATTTCTTTCGGAGGTCGGCAGCGTACTCCTTAGCTACACCACCGACTGCAATTTCAGGGCCATTGTGTTGCGATAGCTCTATTTATTTTGAAAACAACAGGAGTTCATTTCTAAAGGGCTTCCCTATGGGTGGGGTAGCTAGTTTAATTGGCAATTCCACTGGCCAAATCCCAGACAGGGAAAGGGCTACAGGTCACACCAGCAAATTTCCTGGCCAGCTACCGAATAAAAGAAAGTAAAACCATGTGCCAAGCAGGTTGGAGGCAAATCTCCCTTAAGAAGAGGGCCACCCAATGCTAAATGGGCAATCAGATTTCAGAGAAAGGATTGGCCAAAATAAGTGGATATTTTAGCCTACTAAGAGGACCATTATGACATGTTTATTATTTTATTTACCATGAGGAGGGATGCCAGACAACTCCAAAGTGTGGTGAGTCTTACTTCAAATGTTTGCTCAGTTAACCTATATGAAATAAATGAGTTTGGTTTTGCGCTCGGCTTTGACTCCTTAAAGTGTGAATAGTCCACCTTTCAGAATACTGCAGAAGCACACGTGCAAAGATCACAGCATCCAGCTCATATAGCAGGGCCTCTCATTATTATGCCCTGGGCTACGCTATCATATAACTAGATATTATCAATGAGAGCAAACACTTGTTTCTAGGGGATGCAAGGCCTGCTTATGGGAGAGACCCATTGACCCTGAACCTAAGAAAATATCTGGCGCAGACCCGACACATGTAACATCTAAAAATTTGGGGGAAATTTAAAAAGAAGTATACTCCAACTGATCACCAAAAGCTTTGTAAATAGAGTTTGTTTTATAGAGGCACTTCACTGAAAAAGAAGCAACAGATTAAAGACAATAGATGGCAGTGTACGGGCATTAAAGAAATCTCAGCCTTCACCAAATGTGAAATTGAGCTGCTTCAGCTCTTTGTTCCAGTTCGATGATACAGAAAGGACAGAAAGCCTGGTTAATAATTGACAATAAAAGAATGTTTTGATGTGTACAGTATCAAAACCAAAGAGCATTAGCAGGAAGTCATATAATCCCTTGTCTAACAGTTGATTCTTTTATCGGAGAAGAAACAAAAATGATACTGCACAAAATATAAAGTTCAGAAGGTATAGAGGATACACAACAAAGTTGAGTGGCTGGTTTATCAAAAATCAACCACTGAGTGACATTGGACCCATTAATTCCGAGCTCACATATGATCATATGAAGGCTGACTTACAGATGAATAATCTTCCATAAACCATCAAGTCACTTTGCAAATCTTGTTCACATCATAGGTTCAGTTGATTTAGCTATTTATTAAAGCCAATTAAAAAAAAAAATTGAGACAACATAATTGAGAATTTGCCAATGCGGAGGTCCACTGTGTGGTCTGAGGTTCAAGTCCCAAAACTGTGAGGTGGTCCTGAGGTGCAATGATTTCAGTGAGGCGAGATGGTTTGTGTGTATTTCATGGAGCAGCGGAAAATAATACAATGTCATATTTTTGCCATCTTGTAGTAAGATAGAGCGAGGTGGATAGGATTCAGAGAGGAAGGGAAAGAGTTTACAGTTGGTGGGATGCGGGACAGTTTGAAAGGGAGAAACAATTTGTCGTGTGCATCAAACTACATGTGATACAAGCACAGTCAAAAAAGTTAGGTTTTTATATAATCTGCATATAACCTGTTAATATTCAATCCATACATGTGGTATACAATAAGTAAATGTTTGTTTATTGTGCAATGTTTATGCAATACCATCAGCTAGAGGAAAATATTAGTTGAGGGTAACAGCATAGATGTATTTAAGGGGAAGCTAGATAAGTACACAAGGGAAAAACAGATAGAAGGATATGCTGATAGGGTTAGAATCACAGAATTATATAATGATACAGCACAGAAGGAGGCTATTCGGCCCATTGTGCCTGTGCCGGAGCTTTGAAAGAGTTAGCTAGTCCCACTCCCCTGCTGTTTCCCCATAGCCCTGTCATTTTTTTCTCTTCAAGTATTTATCCAATTCCCTTTTGAATGTTACTATTGAATCTGCTTCCACTACCCATGCAGGCGGTATATTCCAGATAATAACAACGCACTGCGTAAATTAATTTTTTCCTCTTGTCGCCTCTGGTTCTTTTGCCAATCACCTTAAATCTGTGTCTTCTGGTTACCGACCCTTCTGCCACTGGAAACAGTTTCTCCTTATTTATTCTATCAAAACCGTTCATGATTTTGAACACCTCTATCAAATCTCCTCTGCTCTAAGGAGAACAACCCCAGCTTCTCTAGTCTCTCCACATAACTGAAGTCCCTCATCCCTGATACCATTCTAGTAAATCTCTTCTGCACTCTTTCTAAGGCTTTGACACCTTTCCTGAGTGTGGTGCTCAGTATTGAGCACCATACTCCAGCTGAGGCCTAACAGTGATTTATAAAGGTTTAGCATAACTTCCTTGCTTTTGTACTTTATGCCTCGATTAATAAAGCCAAGGGTCCCACATGCTTTTTTAACAGCCTTCTTAACTTGACTTACCACCTTCAAAGATTTCTACTTTAAGTACAGCCAACCTTTTAAGTACCTCCTCTTTATCTATTTTTATCCTATCCAATTTCTCTACTACCTCCTCCTTTAATGTGACTTTGCCAGCAGCCTCTGCTTTAGTGAAGACAGATGCAAAGTACTCATTCAGTACCTCAGACATGCCCTCTGCCGCCATAAGAAGATCTAATTTGTTGTCCTTAATCAGCCTCACCCTTCCTTTGACTACTCTTCTACTATTTATATGTTTGGAAAAGACTTTTGAGTTCCTTTTTATGTTTGTCGCTAATCTATTCTCATACTCTCTCTTTGTCCCTCTTATTCCATTTTTAGATCTCCTCTGTACTTTTATATTCAGTTTGGTTCTCTACTGTATTATGAACCTTACATTTGACATAAGCGTTCTTTTTCTGTTAATTTAATCTCTGTATCTTCAGTCATCCAGGGAGCTCTAGCTTTGGATGCCCTTCCTTTCCCTCTCAGAGGAAGTTGTCTACTCTGTACCCGAACCACTTCTCTTTGAAGGCCTCCCATTTGTTCAATTAATGTTTTGCCAACCAATTTTTGTTCCAATCCACCTGGGCCAGATCCCTTTTCAACTCACTGAAATTAGCCCTCCTACAGCTAAGTATTTTTACACTTGATTATTAGCTGAACTAGGGTAGGAGGAGGCTCATGTCGAGCATAAACACCAGCTTAGACCAGTTGGGCCGAATGGCCTGTTTCTGTGCTGTAAATTCTATGTAATTAACGTTGCAAAAGCAAAGTAGTATCAGGTTAATTAACTCGTTACCAACCAATGATTTTCTAATCCACTTCCCTGGTTTCTAGGTCATGCAATGAACTCAGTGTATCTCTTACATATTGACTGCGACTGGTGAAAAGCAATCTATTTACTCCAATCTCCCCATTCTCCTAAAGCTATTAACTCATGCTTTGGTAGAGACCACAGGTGTTGGCAGTGATTTAATACCTTACTCAATTCTTCATCTCATAGGTACGGGCAGCAATCTGGTACCTCATCCAATTCTTTAGGTGTGACCTAAGAAACTGGCCTGGACATTCAATTGAGCCTGAAAGCGGTGCACATGGGGCATGGCGCTCGCTGCACGCTCCTGTTCACGTGGCTGCAGGGACCATGTGAAATGGGGGCTGTCAGCTCATTATCATGAGTCAGGCCTGCAGCCAGCACCACCCACGCTACTTATTGGTGGTGCATCTTTTTTAGTGGGGGGGAGGGGGCAGGAAATCAGGCTTAACTGATGCCACATAAAGGCAGCCAGCAACTCTTAAAGGGGAGGTGCAGACAGCAAGGAAATGTCCTCAAAGGGAAGAGGTACAGAGAGAGCACCAATTGTCCAGGCTGTCGACAGGAGGAGGGAGATCCTGTGCCTTCTGGGGAGCAGAAAGCCCTCCAGACAACACATCTGCTGCCAGTGTAGGACCCTTATTTAAATTTTATAATTAGCATTTTTAATGCTTCTGGAGCGTGCCCTGGACACCTATGGACGTGACGCATTTCCAGTGCGGAATAAGCGCTTGCACGCCATTATAACTGCCTTGGATCATTCTTTGACTGTGATTTTGGATAGGCTGCGTGTAAGAATTTTAAAGTAAGCGGGCAAAATTATCCATTAAGAACAATATTTTCATAGTGCACACATGGCTTCTGCCTCTGCAGAAACATGATTGACAACACAATGTTTTCATTGTGCTTTAGGTAAATTACCTTTACACTAAAGATTGGATGTTAATTGACTTGTCCCATACTTGTATGTCACTCAACTTATTTTTGAACTCTGATAATTAAAACAAAGTACATTTGCCTCCAAAATCTTAGCAAACAATATCAAAACTTTTTGTAAAAGTGAATATGCTAATAAGTAAACCATCAGTATAATGCACAGCTGTTTATATTTCTTGCATTCATTAAGGCAATACATTAGCAAGAAAATATGTTGATGAATTTGGCACTATATAGTGATCTACAGAAACTAATAGGCCCTTTCTACATTATCATTTTAGGAGCAATTAGTGACTAATTGCACAAATACGTGGTTCTGTAAATCACTGAAAGAGTTATTCTGGCTTGTCTGTCTTATGTTTAAGTACAGAGACTATCATACCAAAGCAACTCTAATATGAGCAGATGTGGATGCCATTTTTCATAGTAATTAATTCTGCATTTTAATTGGATCATTATCAAATGAAATTATGCTTTATCCACATCAATCAGAAATACATATTAAAGCATTAGCAGAATTCCCTATTCTCACAGGACAGGTTCCATTTCCAAAAGTACCAAAAGATGGTATAGAAAATGCTTACGTCATTTAGTCACTGGCATACCTATAATATGTATAGAGAAAAAGAATACGTAAGCAGCAAGGATGCATTGAAGTTTAGAAAATGTTTTCCTAAAATAAAAAGAACAAAAAGTACTGGAAACACAGCAGGTTAGGTAGCATCGGTGGGGAGAGGAACAGAGTTAACGTTTCAGGTCGATTACCTTTCATCAGAATTGGAAGAAGTTCGAGAAGTACAAGAGCCAGGGAAAGGGGGGCTGCGGGGAGAAAAGAAATAACAAAAGGGAAGGTCAGTGATATGGTGGAGGGTAGGAGTGATTAATTGACAAAAGGGATGATGGCACAAAGCAACAGGGAATGGGACAAGTAAAGAAACAAAGGATGAGTCTAGAGGAGCTGTAAATGTTAACAGCAGAACCATTACCAGCGCCTGCTATCCGAGAAAATGAAAGCAGTGATTATGATCTAAAGTTGTTGAATTCAATGTTCATGCTGGAAAGCTGTAATGTGCCTAATCAAAAGATGAGGTGCTGTTCCTGCATCTCCTGCGCTTGTATGGGAACGTGCCATGGGAAGGGGCGCAGGTGTTGGGGATATTGGAAGAGTAGACCAGGGTGTTGCGAAGGGAACAGTCCCATCAGAATGCTGAAAGGGGAGGGGAAGGGAAGATGTGTTTGGTTGTGGCATTGTGCTGGAGGTGGCGGAAATGATGGAGGATGATCCATTAAATGTGGAGGCTGGTGGGGTGAAAGGTGAGAACAAGGCGGAATCATTTTGTGGTTCTGGGAGGGAGGGGAAGGGATGAGGGCAGAAGTGTGGGAAATTGGATGGGCACAGTAGAGGCCTCTGTCAATCACAGTGGAGGGGAATCTTCACTTGAGGAAAAAGCAAGACATATTGAAAGCACTGGTGTGGAAGATAGCATCGTCGGAACAGATGCGACCAAGGTGGAGAAACTGTGATGAATGGAATAGAGTCCTTACAGGAAGCGGGGTGAGAGGAAATGTATTCAAGGTAGATGGGAGCCATTGGGCTTATAGTAAATATTAGTGGACAGTCCATCCCCAGAAATGGAGATAGAAAAGTCAAGGAAAGGAAGGGAAGAGTTGGTGATGGACCACCTGAAGATGAGCGAGGGATGGAAATTGGAAGCAAAGTTGATGAAACTTTCCAGTTAGCGGCGAGAGCAGGAAGTGACACCAACACAGTCATCAATGTACCGTAATAGAAGTGAAGGATGGTACCTGAGGAGAATGATCCACATATCCCACAAAAAGGCAGGCTATGGGTCCCCATAGCGACAGCTTTTATTTGGAGGAATTGAGTGGAGTTAAAGGAGAAATTGTTCAATGTAAGAACATGTTCAGCCTGGTAGAAGAGGGTGGTGGTGAATGGGGACTGGCTGGGCCTCTGTTCAAGGAAGAAGTGGAGGGCCTGCAGGCCAACCTGTTGGGAAAGGAGGTGTAGAAGGACTGGACGTCCTTGTTGGAAAGGAGATGGTTAGGGCCAGGAAACTACAAATGGTTATAATGGCAGAGGACGTCGGAAAAGTTGTGGATGTAGGTTGGAAGGGACTGGACAAGGAGAGAAAAAATAGAGTCGAGATAGGAAGAAATAAGTTCCATGGGGTAGGAACAGGCAGAAATGATGAGTCTACCAGGGTAGTCCTGTTTGTGGATCTTGGGAAGGAGGTAGAAGCGGGCTGTGTGGGGTTGGGGGACTATGAGGTTAGAGGCCATGGGGAAAAAATCTCCAGGAGATTATGTCAGTGACGGACTGGGAAATGATGGCGGTGGGGTCCCATTGACTCCCACAGCTACTTTGATTACACTTCTTCCCACCCCTCTTCCTGTAAGGACTCTATTCCATCAGCACCAAACACATCTTCCCCTCCCCTTTCAGCATTTCAAAGGGACTGTTCATCTCGTTGAATGGCGGAATAAGCTCGAGGGGCTGAATGGCCTGCTCCTGTTCTTATGTTTCCTCCACGACACCCTGGTCCACTCTTCCATCACCCACTCCCTTCCCCCGGCACCTTCCCATGCAAGCGCAAGAGATGCAACACATGCCCTTTCAGCTCCTCCCTTCCCACCGTCCAGGGTCCCAAACACTCCTTCCAGGTGAAACAGTGATTTACTTGTACTTCTTCCAAATTAGTATACTGTATTCTACAATGGGGAGACCAAACGCACATTGGATGATTGTTTTGCTAAACAGCTCCGTTCAGTCCGCAAGCATGAACTTGAGATTGCGATCACTTACCATTTTAATTCTCCATCCCACTCTGACCTCTCTGTCCTCGGCCTCCTACACTGTTTCAAAGAAGCTCAATACAACCTCGAGGAACATCACCTCATCTTTTGATTATGCATTTTACAGCCTTCCAGCCTCAACAACTGAATTCAACAACTTTAAATCACTGCTCCCATTTTTTCGGACAGCAGGTGCTGGTAATGGCTCTGCTGCCAATATTTACATCTCCTCTAGACTCATCTTTTGTTTCTTTATTGTCCCATTCCCTGTTGCTTTGTGCCATCATCCCTTTTATCATTTTATCACTCCTACCCTCCAAGATATCACTGACCTTCCCATTTGTTCTTTCCATTCTCACACCAGCCCCCCTTTCCCTGGCTCTGTACTTGTCTATAAACTGTTAAATCTCTAACTTCTTCCAGTTCTGATGAAAGGTCATCGACCTGAAACGTTAACTCTGTTTCTCTCTCCACAGATGCTACATGACCTGCTGAATATTTCCAGCTTTTTCTGTTGTTCTTTCAGATTTCCAGTATCTGCAGTATCTTGTTTTTGTTATTATGTTTTCCTGTGTAGCAGATGAAGAGTCCATCAGATGTTTAACTATTTGACCTCAAGTAGCTGGGAGGGAGGATATTGACAATATTTTACAGTAGATGTAACAAATATAGCTACTATACTTTGAGGTTAATTGAGGCATCCTGTAGTGAAGGTAATTCAGAATTCCCCAACGATACAGTAAACATAAGAAGGCATACATTAAAATTTACTAAACAGATGAGCCACACTTCCTTTATGTCTGCAGACATTCTAACAAACAATAATGGCAAATCTCAAGTAGGCAATACAACCGCCTACACAAAAACATTCCAAAAAGCATCATCATTACAGGAAAAAAGCATAGATAATGAACATGCATCTCATCTTGTAAGTACTCCTCACACACTAAAGGGAATCTGAAAAGTGATGAGGAGGGTATGAAAGCTTCTTCTAAAATTGATTCGTAGTTGAGTAAATAAGAACTGCTCTGCGTTCCGGAGAATCATACGCGGAATACACAGGATCAGCTAATGTTCAAACTGATTTGTCTTCATTGAGGTGGTTTTGCCATTTATTGATTAAGCCGCTGGACGAAGTACATTGCAGAAGATTAGACCATTATCTCAGTGGAGAGGAAAAGGTGGCAGAGACATCCCACACAGGAGAACTCAGCAATTGCTGCCAGAAAACCAGAGTGGTATCGATAGAGCCTTGGAGACGCCCATAGCTTAGGCTGTCCTGCATTCTAACTGAAAGCTATTTGGTTAGAATTAAAGAACAATAGGGGAGCTAAGACACTCCTGTGTGTTTAGTGTAGGCCACCTACAGTGGGAAGGAGATAAAGGAACACATTTTCAGGCAAATTCTAGAAAAATACAAGATCTTTAGAGTAGTGATAATGGTGTATCTTCAATTATCCTAATATAGACTGGGAAAATAACTGTGGTACGGGCAAAGAGGAGGAGAAATTCCTGAAATGTGTACAAGAGAACATCCTTGATCAGTGTGTTTCCAGTCCAACAAGGAAGGAAGCAGTGCTGGATCTAATTTTGGGGAATGAAATGGGGCAAGTGGAGTATGTTTCAGTGGGAAAACATTTTGGGGAAAAATTATCACAATATCATTAGGTTTGGAGTAGTTATGGAAAAGGACAAGGAAAAATCAAAGCTGAAAATATTCAAGTGGAGGAGGACTAATTTCTGTGATTTAAAAAGGGATCTGGCCCAGATGGATTGGAATCAAAGATTGGCAGGTAAAACAGTGAAGGCCTCGCATTACTCATTTAATGAGCAGATGATACGGGTACAGAGCAGACAATTTCCCCCGAGGGGGAAAAGGAAGGGCATCCAAAGCTAGAGCTCCCTGGATGAATGAAGATATAGGAGTAAAAATTGGGTAGCGCCCCGAAAATGTTAGCGCCCCCGCGGCCGATTTTCCCAGGTAGCGCACCGAGAGGGAGGAGGGGCGCTACTGGAAACGCCCCACATCCCTCTTGGGGCACTGTGAGCCAATATCGCGGTGCTATGTGCCATGGTACTACAGGCCTTCCTCCCTTTCTTAAAGGGGAGGGGCCGGCGCAATGCGTCCCGGTGCCCAGCTGGGCCACCAGGGATCGGGAGTGTCGGCAAACAAGCCCGGCACTCAAGAGGAATGCCGGGCTCACAGAGAGCAGCCGGCACCCCACGGAGGGGGGGGGGTGGTTCATAGGGGCTGGGGACAGCAACGGGGGCAGGTGCTGATAGGCGGCCAGCAACAAAAATGGCCGCCCGCCACCTCCCCTTTAACTAGCGCTGCCCCAGCTGCAGGTAGACCCCCCTGACCCCGGCGGACATAGCGTCCGGCGGTAAGTCGGGGGGGGGCGCCACCCAATATTACAGCCAGGGCACGAGCAGGGCGCTGCGCACGGCGATGACGTCATTGCCGGTGGTGCAGCGCCACGCAGTGGTAACAATTAGCGCCACCGCTAACCTCCCGCTGAATTTCGCGGGAGGTGTTAGCGGCGCCGCGCCAGGCGCTAGCTGATTTGCGCACCGTTAGCGCCCTCTTAGGGAGGCGCAAATCAACTGAATTTAGCCCCCATAGAGTTTTAAATGAAACAGAAAAAGGAGGCTTATGATAAATGTCGGGTTCATAATTCAGTGGAGAACCGAGCTGAATACAAAAAGTACAGGGGAGAACTGAAAAAGAAAATAAGAGGGGCAAAGAATGTGTATGGGAATAGATTAACATAAAAGGGAACCCAAAAGTTTTTTCTAAATATATAAATAGTAAAAGGGTAGTCAAAGGAAGGTTAGAGCTGATTAGGGATCAAAAATGAGATCCTCTTGTGGAGGCAGAGGGCATGGCTGACGTACTAAATGAGTACTTTGCATCTGCCTTCACTAAAGAAGAGGATGCTGCCAAAGTCACAGTAAAGGAGGAGGTAGTAGAGAAATTGGATAGGATAAAAATAGATAAAGAGGAGGTACTTAACAGGTTGGCAGCACTGAAAGTAGGAAAGTCACCTGGTCAAAATGGGATGCATCCTAGGTTGCTGAGGGAAGTAAGGGGTTTGATAGAGTAACTAAGAAGAAACTGTTCCCAGTGGCAGAAGGGTTAATAGCCAGAGGACACAAATTTAAGGTGATTGGCAAACGAACCAGAGGTGACATGAGGAAATGTTGTTATGATCTGGAATGCCCTGCCTAAAAGGGTGGTGGAAGCAGATTCAATAATAACTTTCCAAAGTGGATTGGATAAATACTTGAAAAGGCAACATTTGCAGGGCTATGGGGAAAGTGCAGGGGAGTGGGACTAATTGGATAGCTCTTTCAAAGAGCCTATGAAAGAGAAAATTAAATTATAAGGCCTAGAAATTGGGTATAGCCCCGCTTGAGGCGTTAGAACTGGCGCTGCGCAAAGTTTACAAAAAGACGCAACTTATCGCCGCCTGGTGCGATATTGGGTTGCATCACATCCAAAGGTGATTGAGGCGCGAATTCAGACGTTGCACGGGACTCCTAAGGCGCAAAACTTCCGGCGCAACCCAATATCGGCGCGGACGGGCGCAGCGCAGGTGCTCTCAATTACTGATAACCACGAGACTTCCAGGTGCCGGCCGGCTCTTAAAGGGATGGGTCAGTCAGCCTCAGTTTCCACACTCAGCGCCTTGTAGGCCTCAGAATCGGCGCAGGCCCTTCTCTGGCACAAAAAACTTGGACCAGATGGAGAAGGTGAGACAGAGAGCAGAGCGCTTCAGCAATGAGGCTCTGGAGCAATTGGTGGCCGCAGTGGAGCGTCGTCGAGATGTTCTGTACCCAGACAATGGCAGGAGGCCGAATCAAAAGGAATACCGCCGAGCTTGGAGGGATGTTTGTCAGAGGGTCAACTCCAGCAGCATGGTGACCAGGAGCCCTGTACAGTGCAGGAAGAAATTCAATGACCTCACTCGGGTCGTGAGGGTGAGTGGTGTTTATTCAAACTTCTGAATCCCTCCATCTGCACCTGACTTTATGGCTACAGGGTGCGCGATGCCCCAATGGCCATGTGTCAGCAAGCACCCATGGCCCTTTCTGGGCACACACATGCACATTTGACTCAGGGCATCATGTAAGGGCTCTTCCACCATGGGGGGCATGAGATGATCACTCAGGGCATCATGTAAGGGCTCTTCCACCATGGGGGGCATGAGATGATCACTCAGGGCATCATGTAAGGGCTCTTCCACCACGGGGGGCATGAGATGATCACTCAGGGCATCATGTAACATAACTTCCCCTTCTTTCCCCTGCAGTCCAAGCTGGCGAAGATTCGCAAAGACCAGCTTCGAACCGGTGGAGGACCTCCACAAGTGGTCACTCTCACGGATCTCGAGGAGAGAGTGCACCAGATTCTTGGAGGACGTCAGAGTGGTCCTGTTGCCACTGCAGCTGCCGACCCCATTGTCGACAGCGATGGTAAGGATCTCACCTTTTTCAGCTGTCTCCTTCCACTTGGTCCCCCCGCCAGCATGCTTTCTCACTGTGGAGCCATGTCATAGCCTTGCCGCAATCTGGCATGCCTTGCTGCCAACCTGTCCTTTTGCTAAAGCCACTCTTCCGCCTCCCTGCTTTCAGATGCTGCATCACCAGCTCGGGATCCGGGCCCTGAAGCTGCCAGTGCCAGTGCCTCCGGAGGTGAGGATCAGGAGGAAGCCGGACCACCCGTTCCAGCCTCGGGAGCCTTCACATCTGCAGACTGGGGATAGTAGTTCCCTGGAGGGGAGGGGGCTCTGATGAGGAGCCAGTTGCCGGAACAAGCGGCCTGCAGCAATGCGAGGGGGGTAGGCAAGTTCGGCCACCGGCTCCCCGGAGGGCAAGGCAGGGAACGATGACTGCTGCACAGAGTGCAGAGGAGGTGCGGAGCCTGGCTGAAATGAGCACCCAGGCCCGGCTCAGGCACACTGAGCTTATGGCTGCAGTGGGGAGAATGCCTCAGTCGATAGAAACACTGGCAAAGAGTGTGCTGGACTTTAGGGCAGCAATGGAGAGGACTGTCCAGGGCTTCGGGGCAGCAATGGAGAGGACTGTCCAGGGCTTCGAGGCTGCTATGGAAAGGACTGTTCAGAGCTTCGGACAATCCCTGGAAAGGTCTGTCCAGGGCTTGTCCGAGGCAGTGGAACGGACTGCTCCGGCCTTGTCCGAAGCAATGGAAAGAACTGTCCAGGGCTTCTCCGAAGCACTGGCACCTGCCACACAGGTCCTCACTGCTGCCACGCAGTCACTTGCTGGCCTCGTCCACACCCAGATTGAAGCAACGTGAACTCTCACTGCTGCCACCCCATCTGCATCAGCTAGGATCACCCCGGGCCCTTCCAGTACCACACGAGGCCAGGAATCAGTGGAGCAGTCGCTTGTGGAGGTAGAGCCGAGCCGGTCCCCTCAGAGAGCCAGTGTGTCGTCCGACCATGGTGCAGGTGTCCTCTCTCGGCAGGTGACCATTGCTCATGCCACCGCTGGAACGTCTGCAGTGCAGCTGCCACCACCTGCAGTGCACACTGCTTCCAGCCATGCCCAGATCAAGCAGCCAGCCTCCGCACCCTCCAAGCCCAGAGGTCGTCCAGGCCGTCCCTCAGGGGCTTCTGCGCTCTGCCCAGCCTTGACGCCGCCACTGGGGTTCAATTACGTAGGAGCAGCAGGGAGGGAAGGGGCCAACCGCGAAAGAGAAGTCGGTCTCCATCAAGGGGCCAGCAGTAGAGGGAGTTGCTGAGACGTTTCTTTCTCCAAATTCAAGGATGCCCTCACCTGTTGTGATTGTTTGTGATGGTTTGTTTAGTTTTGCGGCTTTGCCAGAGAGTTAACTGTTATTTTGTTAGTTATGGTTTCTGTTGACATGACGTTGTTATGCTGGAAGGAAGCACTTTTTTGACAATAAAGAATTTTTTTTATTTACAATGGTACTCGTAACTATTTACACTCATGGTGGCCTTCATAGGCTTTGTACGATCCGAAGTGCGCAGAACGAATGACACCCATCATTCCGTCAGAGGGGCCTAGAACCGAGTCCTTATGAGCCTCTGACGGACGGCCCTTCCAGTTTCAGGAGCCCTCCCATCTTCCTCCTCCTCCTCCTCCTCATCCGCATGCTCCTCCTCCTCCTCCTTGTCCACCTGCTCTTCCTCCTCCTCCTCCTCCTCGTCCGCCTGCTCTGCTGGACCTTGAGGGTCGGCTGGCATTGGCTGGGTTCGTCGAATGGCCAAGTTGTGGAGCATGCAGCAGACGACGACGATGCGACCCACTTGCTCCGGCGAGTACTGCAGGGCTCCCCCCGAATGGTCTAGACAGCGGAAACACTGTTTGAGCACACCAATAGTGTGCTCCACAATGTTCCTGGTTGCCTGATGGCTGCTGTTGTAAAGCTCTTCTGCCAAGGTGGCGGGCAAACGGAGTGGGGTCATGAGCCATGGGCAGAGAGGATAGCCCTTGTCGCCCAGAAGCCAGCCTCGTGGGTGAGCCGGGCCCTCAAAAAGGTCAGAAACTGAGGTCTGCCGCAGGATGAACGCATCGTGGCTGCTCCCAGGGAATTGTGCGTTGACTGCCATGATCATCTGGCGGTGGTCACAGACCAGCTGGACATTGAGGGAGTGGAACCCCTTGCGGTTGCGGAACTCCTCCGGATTCTGTAATGGCGCCCGCAAAGCCACGTGTGTGCAATCAATGGCCCCCTGCACCATGGGGAAGTCTGCAGTAGCAGCGAAGCCCTGCGCGCGCTCCGCCTGCTTCTCCAGGGTCACGGGGAAGGTGATTAATTGACGTCTCCTTCTATAGAGGGCAGCTGTCACTTGCCGGATGCAACAATGCACTGCAAATTGTGTTATATTCGCAATGTCCCCAGTGGCTGACTGAAAGTTCAGGGCAACAGTCACTTTGACGGCAACCGACAGAGAGGTCCTGCACCGTAGACGCGGCTGCAGATCCTCAGCAAGCAGGTGGCACAGCTCAGTCACAACCTCCTTACCGAATCTGAGCCTTCGCAGACACTGCTCCTCCGACATGGTAAGGTATGACACCTGCTGCCTGAAAACCCTCGCAGCGTATCGTCGGATTGGGCGACCTCCATTGCCCCATCTCCTTCTGGCCAATCCCGGCCCTCTCTTCCGCCGTCTCTGTGCCCCTTCCAAGTGTCTGGCCATGAGGACGTTCCCCTCCAAAGCAGCTCCCATTGCTATGCCAGACGGGCAACACGCAGCAATGTCTAGCGCTCCAACTGCTCCGGACAGGGCTGCAGGTCCCAAGTCTTCGAAGGCTAAATCCGAAAAATAGTGTGCAACAGTAGTTCACCAACTCTCTCCAGCAACGATCAGAATGAACAGGCCAAGTGGCTGCAGCTTTTATACTAGAGCTGTCCCCTTTAAATAGTGCCCCCCGACTCCGAGAAGGGCCTGGGAACGTTCCATCCAACTGTCACTAATAGCGCCAGGCGGAAAGGTTCCGGGCGCCACCGAATATCCGGTCAGGGGCGCCAAAAAGGCGTTGCACACTGAAATGACTTCATGAACTGCCTGCGCACGCGGGCGCGCGCTAAGAGTTAGCGCAGCGCTAAATGGATACTCAATATGGGAGGTGTCGCTATCTTCATTGCGCCCGCCCGAACATTGGGTAACGCCCCAATTCTTGGGCTCTTTAGGCGCTAATCGCTGGCGCAAACAACCGAATTTCTAGGCCTGAGTCTATTAAAGGAAGATACAGGGCTAGGAGAAGAGAACAGGTAAGTGTGATTAGATTGCTTTCACAAAGAGCCAGCACAGGCATGGTGAGATGTATGGCCTCCTTATGAACTTATAAAGAAGGGCAGGAAAAGAACAGCTAGTCCATTAAGCTTGTGACTTCAGCATACCATCACCCTTATACCCTCTCATAAAAAGAATGAAAGACTTGCATTTATATAGTACATTCAGGATGTCCCAAGGCGCTCTACAGCCAATCAAATGTTCTCTAGGAGCAAGAGATTATTTAATTATTTTCTGCTTAGCATAAAACATTATGTAGATGTTCAGTGAAGAACCCAACTTGTGTATTCTTGTTTACAAATACAGATTCTAAGGGTAAAAAATAGATGTAAGCAGTAAAAGTGCAGAAACAAGTGCCTTCCTGAGTCTAACCCCCACTGAGAACATTTGAATATATCTTCATAATGAATGGTACTAAAGTAGAATAGTTCCGACTTAGATGTTGGAGAAAATACATTTTGACAGCTCCTGCAATTTAAAGACAGAGAAATTAAATAGAAAAGAATATGTACATTACAAAAATAAGCAATAAGGGTTGTAATAAAACTCGATCACAGATCCAATGTGGAGTGGCATAGGTTACCACTTCAAGTAATAGGAGCCAAAATGTATATTTACAGAATCCCCAAATCAGGATGGGACCTACCACTTTGCTTAGCATTCTGGTATGATTCAAAGCAGGAACAGTTCCAAAGTGAAAATAATAATAGCTGACTCATGTGAAGCTGAAACTGCCAGTGTCAAATGGGACTTCTGAGCCAGATGTAGAAGAAACTTAGGTTTCATAGAAGTATGTTTTTTCTTTGTTATTATTGAAGAGAAATAACTGCAGATGTCATCAAGCACAGAAGTTTGGCCAATTCAAAGCCATTCCTTTTTGACAGATTTTGGAAACAGACAATGCTGAAGCTAAGTGCAGAATTTTTGTCTAGTTTATACAAAGTCTGCGGATATGATAATTTATGCACAAAAAACTGAGCACTACTACGAGCATCGTACAAACCTGTAAACTTGTATTCTTGATATCTGTGCAACAGTGATATGTTTGCAGACAAAAATGAACCAGCCAATCTGGTGGTGAGGGTAAATAACATGCAAAGTTCATGCTTACAATACATGGGAATGTTCAAGATCTTCTCTTCCCTTCCCTCCCTGGCAAAATGGTGGTCATAAACAAGTCGCAAATTCCCTGTACCAGAAAGTAAAAGGCTGAGGTAGACTTTGGGCTAGATTTTCAGTATAGACAGTTTTGGGGCGCTAACCTTAGCGCCCGCCCGAAGTTAGCGCCCGCCCCAAAGTAGCGCCCCGTTGCCGGAAATTCAGTGGCTTCGCCCTAAGAGAGTGGTGGAGCGCTAAAAGAGGCGTTCCACTCCTACCTTTAGGCGCTAAGCCGGCGGTCCAGAGGGATAGCGCCCAGGCGGGGCGCAGCGCGGGTGCGGTCATTTTTGCACTGACAGCAGACCCCGTGGTGCCGACCAGCTGTTAAAGGGGGAAGGGACGAATTGGTCTGCTGCCACGCCCTGCACACTGCAGCCTTGCAAAGAGGCCTCAACACTGCTGCTCAGCCCCAGGGAGTCATGGCAACGCCAGAGAAGGCCCGTCAGCGTGCCCTGCGCTTCTCAGAGGGTGATCTGGACATAATGGTCACAGCTCTGGAGGTGAGGCGCAAGATCTTGTTTCCAGAGAGTGGGAGGAATCAAACCCACCATGACTACACCAAAGCCTGGAAGCAGATCGCCCAGAGGGTGACGTTCACCGGCGAGGCCCCCAGGACCCACAAACAATGCCGTAAAAAATACAACGATCTGACCAGGATTGTGAAGGTGAGTAGCCTTTCCAGTCTCCTCCTCATTCTTGCATGTACACCTGACATGATGGGCAAAGGGACCTGAAAGTCCTATTGGCCAGCCCTCAGCCAGCAGCATTGGGACAGTCATGAGCATCAAATGGCCATTCGGCACTCTACACTTTGGCCAAGCTATTCCACCATGGGAGGCAGTGCACAGTACATCAGGGCTTCACTCTGTCCAAGCTATTCCACCATGGGAGGCAGTGCACAGTACATCAGGGCTTCACTCTGTCCAAGCTATTCCACCATGGGAGGCAGTGCACAGTACATCAGGGCTTCACTCTGTCCAAGCTATTCCACCATGGGAGGCAGTGCACAGTACATCAGGGCTTCACTCTGTCCAAGCTATTCCACCATGGGAGGCAGTGCACACTACATCAGGGCTTCACTCTGTCCAAGCTATTCCACCATGGGAGGCAGTGCACACTACATCAGGGCTTCACTCTGTCCAAGCTATTCCACCATGGGAGGCAGTGCACAGTACATCAGGGCTTCACTCTGTCCAAGCTATTCCACCATGGGAGGCAGTGCACACTACATCAGGGCTTCACTCTGTCCAAGCTATTCCACCATGGGAGGCAGTGCACAGTACATCAGGGCTTCACTCTGTCCAAGCTATTCCACCATGGGAGGCAGTGCACAGTACATCAGGGCTTCACTCTGTCCAAGCTATTCCACCATGGGAGGCAGTGCACACTACATCAGGGCTTCACTCTGTCCAAGCTATTCCACCATGGGAGGCAGTGCACACTACATCAGGGCTTCACTGCGCACTTACAGCCCGTCCTTTCTCTTGCAGGCTAAAGTAGCGTTTAATCGCCAGGCCCGTGCCAGGGGTGGCCGCGCCAAGCTGCAGAAGCTCACTCGGCTGGAGGAGCGCGTGTGTGTGCTCATGGGAGCCCGTGTGATTGTCCCCACAGCGTGCGGTGTATCCGACCCTCCACTGCCCGGCAATGGTAAGGACCTCGCCTTTTGGCCCTCTCGCGTCGCACTGGCCCATCCGAGCTACCTCCTTTGCCACTGTCCCACCAATGCGCTGAATCCCACCAGTCCTAACTCCCTCGCTGACGCCGTCTCCTCACTCTGAAGCTACTCTTGTGCATTCCTGCTTTCAGCTGGTGACGACCAGGACCCTGAAGCTGCCAGTGACAGCACCTCCGACCAGGAGGAGGAGGAGGAGCAAGCCGGACCTTCGGGGGAACAGTCACGTCCCGCAGGAGAGGAGGAAATGCTTGACACCTCCTCACTGGACGAGTGCCTGGAGGAACTGTCGCAGGGCAATGCAGCTTCTGGGACCAGTGGCGTCCAGCCACCCAGCAGCCGTGCGCGTGGCCCGCGGCCTTCCCCCCAAAGGGGGGAAGGATCAGAGGGGAGTGCTGCTGCTCGGCACACTCGCCGTCACCAACGCGGCAAGGGTGCCCTAGTTCGGCCCCCTCCTCCCCAGCGGGAGAGTCGCGACTCCAGTCCGGACACCTTCACTTCGGAGGAGGTGCGGAAGCTGGATAAGATGGCCGACGACTCGGACCGGCGCTACACGGAGCTCATGAGCGTGGTGGGGCGCATGCCTGAGGCCATCGAGTCGCTGGCGACCAGTGTGCGCGAGTTCGGGGCAGCAACTGCCGCGACTGGCCGCATGCTGACTGATGCCGTCAAGACCCTGGCGGATGTGATGCGCGCGCACACCAGGACCACAGGGCCACTCACTGCTGCCACACGCGCTGTCTCAGGCAGGCATCGCCAGGGCAGCTGCCGCGCTGGACCATCCCAGCAAGCCGCCCGTCGGCTGATTGCTGCGGATCCTGCAGTGCGGGCCCGGCCGAGTGCCACCGCGCCACAGCACCAGCCAGCGCATCCCAGACGCCAGCTGGCCCACATTGCGCCATCCGTCGCCGCCATTCCCCCTCTGGGGCGTCAAGGGCAAGCGGCTGCAGCTGATGGTGGCCAGGCTCAGGTGCGCCACTCAGCAGACGGCCCCTCGAGGCCCAAACGCCGTGTAGGCCGCCCCCCAGCGGCATCTGGCGGAAGGGCATCTGAGCCTCAGGCGCCTTCCCCCAGCCTCGCAGCAGCCACTGGGCAGAGCTTGCGAAGGAGCAGCAGGCCGGGCAGGGGAGGCAAAAGGCTGGCCAAGGTCTCGCCCTCGTGGGCCACTCAGTAGAGGGTGTGGGCAGCTTTCCTTTAATATGGCGGTGGCCATCTTTATTTTGCCCATGGTTGTGCTTTTGGAGGGCTTATTTTTTGCGTTAGGCCGACGTTGAGGCCCGGTTTGAAGAAAGGTGGAGTGGCTCCTCCCCAGTTTGTGGGAGTGAGTCGTTTGTTGGGCTTTTTGTGGGGCCCGTTTATTGTTTTTGGGGATTCATGTGGGAAGGGCTTTTCATTTTTGTGCAATAAAAAATTATCTTTATTCATGCAGTCTCCATGGTTGTTCTTCTTAGTGTTTGTTGGCTTCGCCGGCTGAGGGCTTGCGGAGCGGCTGCATTCATCTTCCCTCATGGCCCCTGGCCATTCCCTGACAGGGGGCTTAGAAGTACCGTGTAATAAGGTGGCGTTGTGCGGCCCTTGGCCCTGGTCGCTCCCTCCTGGGAACGTACTCCTGCTCCTCCTCCTCCTCCTCCTCATACTCCTCCTGCTCCTCCTCCTGAGGTGCTGGTCCAACGTCAGGTGGCAGTGCCTGAGTCCTGCAGATAGCCAGGTTGTGTAGCATGCAGCAAACCACCACAAATTGGGAGACCCGGTCCGGCGAATACTGGAGAGCTTCTCCGGAGCGATCAAGGCAGCGGAACCGCTGCTTGAGGACCCCAATAGTTAGCTCGATGATGTTGCGGGTGGTTTGATGGCTCTCGTTGTAGGCCTCTTCAGCAGCGGTCCTGGGCGCGCGGAGCGGGGTCATGAGCCAGGTGCACAAAGGATAGCCTTTGTCCCCGATGAGCCATCCTCTTGGGGGAGGCTGTGCCTGGAACATGTCATGCACAGTACTCTGCCGCAGGATAAAGGCATCGTGGCTGCTGCCTGGGAAGCTGGCATTGACTGCCATGATGCGCTGCTTGTGGTCACATACCAGCTGCACATTCAGAGAATGGTAGCCCTTCCTGTTGCGATACTGCTCGCCATGCTCCAGAGGGGCCCGCAAAGCCACATGCGTACAGTCAATGGCGCCCTGCACCAAGGGGAATTCCCCGAGTCTGGCAAATCCCAATGCGCGCTGATGCTGGCTCTCGAGGGCCATGGGGAAGGAGATGAATTGGCTTCTCCTTCTGAACAGTGCTTCGGTCACGTGGCGGATGCAGCGATGCGCGCCATACTGGGAGATGTTTGCTATGTCCCCAGCAGCGTATTGGAAGGAGCCGGTGGCATAGAAGTTCAATGCCACCGTCACCTTCACTTCCACCGACAGAGACGTCCTGCACCTGAGCTTTGGCCGCAGATCTCGGCGAAGCAGGTGGCAGATCTCTGCAATCACCTCCTTTCGGAATCGGAGCCTTCTAACACATCGCGCGGCACTCATGTTTAGGTAGGAGCGCTGCTGGCGGTATAGCCTGACTGGGTAAGGCCTACGTGGCCGACGCCTGTAGCCCCCTCTGCCTCTAGCCAGGGCTGCCCCTCTCACAATGAGAGCCCTACGGACATGGTTGGCACCCCATGCAGCCCCCATCAAATCCTGGCAAACAGTCTAATTTCCAAATGGCCACTTGCAGCGCTATGGCCTGAGTCCAAAAATACCTGGCTCTTGCTGCTTGAAACCAGTTAGCTATCCTCCTTGTTGTGTCTCCAGGAATGCGTTGCACAAGACTGTTTTCTGAAAAAAGGATGGCCTTTATACTGGAGAGGACGTTCCCTTTAATTAGCGCCCCCCGGGGCCCGCGCTGGTTGTGTTGCGTTCCTTTTTCCAAACGCTCTGGCCGCCCGCCGCACAATGGGGCGGTCCGACTGAAGTTTGCAATCGGGGCGGCCAAAGGGCGTTGCACGAGGATGTGACGTCATTTTCCGCGCGCGCATCCGGGCGGGCGCTAAACTTTGCGCCGGCGCTAACGGGCAACTTAATTTGGGGCGGGGCGCAAACTGCGCTGCGCCCGGGCGCTACACGCATAGCGCCCGGAAATCACTTCTCTTAAGGCGCTAACTGCTGGCGCAAGCGACTGAAAATCTAGCCCTTTGTTTCTAATGAATGGTATTACGGAATTTAGAAGGTTAAGGGGAGATTTGATCGAAATTTTCAAGATATTGGCCCGGATTTTGCAGTGGGTATGGCGGCGTACTCTCAGAGTACGCCATCATACCCCTTTGAAATCCACTGCCAAGTTCAGGGTTTCCCTAAATCCCAAACTTGCTGTCTGTCAACATACGCGTTGACAGACCACCTGCACTGCCCACAAAAAAGCAATTGCTGGCTCAGAGGTGGGTTATTTGCCCACCAACTGCCCAGCAATTGCATATGTAAATGTTACAGTTGATGCAAACAGGCACAGGGCCAGTTTGCATCAGCGTAAGGGGATACCTCAGGCATGTTTTAAACATTTTCATCTCGGAAATCATATAGTTTAAATGTATCAAATGAGTTTTTCTTGTTTCTGCAAACATTAGATTTTTAATGATGGCGATAAAATCATCAGCAAAATTCAATTTTTAGTGAAGTTGGTGGAAGAAAGCTAATTAGGAATTAAATTCCAACCCTGTAAATTGTAATTAAATCTGATTATGGGATTCCATTAAATCTGATTACGGGATTCCCTTCTGAAATGCTGTAAAATCTAATTCTGTTTTCTGATTGGAGGACCAGGCCCACGTGATCCCAGGGATGCTTCGGCACAGGCTGTGTCCCTGGGATCCATGTGCCATTACGCTGCCCTCCATTACGCTGCATCAGACCGCAAGTTTTCGCAGGAGGGCCGCCATCAGGTAAATGCATATTCTTTTCACAGCTCGGTGGCGTACTCCGGAGGTATGCTGCTGACCACAGTTTTTGGCCCAACAAGGGGAAATGATAGGGTAGATCGAGAGAAGCTATTTCTGCTGTTCGTGAAGTCTAGGACTGGGGGACATAGCCTAAAAATTAGAGCCGGGCCTTTCAGGAGTGAAGTTAGGAAACACTTACTACACACCAAAGGTGGTAGAAGTTGGGAACTCTCTTCTGCAAACGGTGTTTGATGCTGGGTCAATTGCTAATTTTAAATCTGAGATTGATAGGCTTTTGTTAACCAAAGGTATTAAGTGATATGGGGCAAAGGCAGATACAGGAAACTTTGTGCTATCCGGCACCGACGGGACCGAGCTGTTGCCGTTCCCTCAAAACTGCCGGACACTCCAGCGCTAATGTTGAAAGATACGGAAGCTTTTGAGCTCCGTATCTGTCAACAAACCTTGTTGCTTAACAACAGCTTCTAAACAGTCCAAGCGTCTCTGTAGCGTCTCTGTAGCTTAGCAACAGCTTCAGCAGACCTTGCAGAGCTCGACTGTTGAGGAAAAAAGCAACGAGAAGAAAAAAACCTAATGAAAACGGCTCCTGATTTTTGCCGGTGGCTCGAGCATTCCGGACAGTTAGCCTCCGGATAACACAAAGTTTCCTGTATATGGAGTTAGGTCACAGGTCAGCCATGATCTCATTGAATAGCAGAACAGGCTCAAGGGGCTAAATGGCAACTCCTGTTCCTATGTTCCTATGCTTATTTTTTTACCACATGTTTATCTGCAATTTAATAGAAGAACAATAACAAAGACTTTTTGTTTGTAATTTTATTTCTTTTAAGGATGCTGTCATTTCTGTCCTGAACAGGCCATCTAAGCCCATATAGTCAAAGGTTGTCCATGGCGGTGATAAGGGCCCCGACTTTCTCCCAGTCGTCGGGCGGGTTTTCAGGCGGGCGGGGGCCGAAAATCACAGAAATAGGGGGTCGCGACCCCCCCGCCCGATTCCCCGCCCTGCCCGACTTTCGCCCCCATGTTTCAGCGCGACCCAAATCAGTCTCGCCCACCGCAGGCAGGAATGGTCGGCGGGAGCCTAATGATCAATTATTGGCATGTTTAATCCTATTTTCAAGGGCCCTTGAAATTTTCTGCCTTTCCCCATGTAAAACACGCCTGGTGGGAACACCGCTGATAGTTGGCTTGCTTGCTTCCAGCTGCAGGTCAATCAGGACTGAAGAGGTTTAATCAGACAGCATTTGCAGGCTGCAGGACCTTGTTGCTGAAGGCTTGGGGCAACTTGTTGAAGGCTTAGGCACAGCTGTGGAAGGTTGGAGCCTCACACACTTCTCCAGTGTGAGCTCCTGGGAAGCCCCTCTCACCACCCTAAATCAGCACCTCCTCAACGGAGGCATCTGCAAAAGCATGGGAGGCCTTTTGTTCCTTCCCTTCCTGGCATTAGAGGATCTCCAACAGCAGAGGAGGCTGGAGCAACTCCAGCAACAGCATCACCAGCAACAACAGCAGCACCAGCAGGAGCGGCAGGCTGCGGCTCAGCGACCTGGGGCAGCACAGGCCATAAGGGTCCAGCGCATGGAAGGCCGTCGGCGCAGGAGATACCCCCCAAACAGGGTCTACAGACATAGGGTCAGCTACCTCAACATGACTGAGCAGCAGTGCCAGCGGCGGCTCCGACTTTCGCGAGAGGTTGTGACTGACATCTGCGCAATGCTGCAGCAAGACCTGGAGCCCAGAGCACCAGGTCCACACTACTTACCAGTGGCCATCAAAGTCACCACTGCACTCAACTTTTATGCCTCAGGCTCCTTCCAGGGATCAGCAGCAGACATCAGCGGCATCTCCCAGGCGGCCGCACACACTTGCATCATGCAGGTAACCGATGACCTCTTTGCCCTCGCGCACAATCACATCCATTTCACCAGGGATCGCGCAAGTGTGAGGGCATGAGCGCTTGGATTAGCTCAGCTGGCAGACTTTCCAAGGGTGCAGGGCGTCATTGACTGCACAAATGTGGCCCTTAGGGCACCCCACTGCAATCCAAGAGTTTTTGTCAACCGCAAGGACTTCCACTCCCTTAATGTTCAGCTGGTGTGTGACCACAAGAAGGTGATTTTGCATGTTTGTGCCAGGTACCCTGGCAGCTGTCATGACTCCTTCATACTGTGCCAGTCTACTGTGCCTCCGCTATTCAGTCTGCCAAGCGAACTTCAAGGATTGCTACTTGGAGACAAGGGATATCCCCTGCGCTCTTGGCTAATGACGCCGTTAAGGAGACCAGCCAGCGAAGCTGAGGCGCGCTACAACTCCAGCCACATTACCACCAGATGCATTATCGAGCAAACCATCAGATTGCTGAAGATGCGCTTCAGATGCCTCGATAGATCAGGTGGAGCCCTACAGTACTCATCAGCCAGGGTCTCCAAAATCGTTGTGGTATGCGGTGTGCTTCACAACATGGCGCAGCGTCATGGCTTGCCGATTCCGCAGGACCAAGAGGCTCCTCACAGAGCCACCTCGGATGAGGATGATGCTGAGGAGGAGGAGGAGGAGGAGGGAAATGAGCATCCTGCAGAGGCCTGCCAACCAGCGGCACCAGTGCGCGAGAACATTGCTGGGCGGAATGCAAGGAATGCACTCATCCTGGGCAGATTTGCGTAGCCTGGTACATCAAACACTGCAGCCTCACTGCTTCTTAACTGACCATGGACAGTGGCCCATGCCTGCACATTTCTACCTATTTGACCAGCTTGCTGACATCTGCAAGTTATCCTAAGGCCTCTATGTAATATCCCCATTCGCCAAATGACAGATGCCATAACTGCAGCAGTTGCCACCAGATTTTTTATGTACAGGAAAATGATGGCATTAAAACTATTTACAAGACTTTTCACCCAAGTGACTACCCTTGTGATTAGTGGTGCTTTATTTTTCTCTTACGCGTGCTCCTACGTAGTGCTACCCCTGTGGCTTCAGCAGATGTAGAGGCCCCTTGCTCACTTTCCTGCTGCGCCTGTCTCGACACCTTTGGCGGGCGTCCTCTGGGGTGGCGAGCCTGTGAGGGCTCGCCAGCAGTCTGCTGCTCCTGTGGCTGTGCAGGGCTTGAGACTCCTATCTCACTGGGGTGTGGACTCCGGCGGGCCTCTGACTGAGGGCTCTGAAGTGGCATGGAAGTGTGAGCGCGTGGAGAGGAGCCCCCACTTCCTTGAGGTGTGCCAACAACCTCCCTCTCATGGGTCAGCTCCCCCTCAGCGCCTGCATGTGGCTGGAGAGCACCTTGCTGCACATCAGGGGGCCATGGGGACCCGTCTCAGCACTGGAAGTCCTGCTCAGAGGGACTTCCATGAAGGTCTGGTTTCGGTGCTCAATAGATGCCCATCGCTCCTCAAGAGATGCCATTCTATTCAGAGCACTCACCATGTTTTCGACACCCTGGCGACTAAGCTCCTCCATGGCCGCAGCCCTCCTCTCCTCAGCTGCAGCCCTCCTCTCCTCTGCTGCAGCTTTGATGTGCCAATGACTCCAATAAAGCTCTGCTCATGCTCGCCATGGACTCCTCCATTCGCTCCACACTCGCAGCGACCCTGGAGACAAAACCTCCCAGAGACTCCTGCATCTGTAGCCTTCCGGACTCAATATCGAGTTCAACAATTTCAGATCATAACTTCGGCCCCTATTACACATTTTTTCTTGTAATTTTTCCACTCCTTTCCCCCCCTTTCCTTTTGTTTCTCTCTCACACCTGGCAGCTATCTCCTGCCCTGCTAGTACACTTTACACGTAATCTCAGCCTATTACCATCTCGTCTAGCTCTTTTGTTTCTTTCACTTCTTTTGTCTGATCGCAGCCCTGCCTTCGATCTAATTTCTTTTCTTTCCAGTTTTGAAGAAGGGTTCGACCCGAAACGTCAACTCAAATTTCTCTCCACGGATGTTGCCTGACCTGCTGAGTTTTTCCAGCATTTTCTGTTGTTATTTCGGATTTCCAACATCTGCAGTATTTTGCTATCATGCAGCTGAGCTGAGCTGGCAGAGCCCTGCGCCCTCCGACGAGGACTCTCCACTGCTGTCCCTGTCTCCACAATTTGCTGATGCTCACTTGTGAGCTGTGATACACCAGGTGACAACTCTACTCTATGTCCCGAAGGTCCCACCGAGGTGTGAGTGTCTGCGCTGGTGCTGGGTGCACTTACTTCTGCTGACGCTGCACCCTCAGAGGCTGGAGCTTCCTCTGAGGAGTCTGGCTGCAAAGCCTCTTCCTCCTCGGCAGTGGCAATGGGGGCACCGGATGGTCCTGTGGGGGAGTAAAGGAAAGAGTTGGAGATGTGATGGCAAGGCTACTTGCACATTGGATTCGGCATATGCTCATAAGTCCAAATGATGTGGCTTCAGAATCATATCAGCAACTCATGCTATGTCAATGAGAGAGATGGGGAACTATTCTGTCACCAGCTTGCGGGCTTGCTCCTGTCTCTCCTGCCCCAGCTTCCACAGGCACGTCAGCCCCAGCAATCTCGATTGCTGCTTCCTCCCAGGGGCTCAAGTGGGTGACTGAGGGTGGTCCTCCTCCAGTCCTTGTGTGGTGTATGTAACCTGTTCCACCTTAAGAGAACTTAAGCCTGTTCCACCTTAAGAGATGTACTACTTTCTCTGGCTGCTGTATACGTAATACCGGTGGTGACCACACCGGTATATAAGCACTGTGTATTAATATTGTATTCAGTATAGTCCCTACCTCCAACCAGTAAGACCTGTTGAATTTACTCTTGTAGTCTGTGTAGTAATTATCACTATAACACACAGACTTAACAGTGGCGACGAGTCCGATTCTTACCCTGCGGCAGTTATTTCCACGGCGGCTTCGTCCACAGACAGGACGTCGAAGAGAGGTTTCCACCCTCATCACCCTACTGGAAGACACGTCGAGCGGCAGGCATCGAGAAACCGGAGTGCAGAAGACATCCTGACCTCGAAGCCTCCATCAGCGACTGTCAGCTTTCTTCTTTTCTACCTCGGTGGTGGGTAAGCCGGGCAGCGACGCGACAGAAAGTCAACCGCGTTGGCTGTACAGACGGGGCTGGGAAGACGGAGGAATAAGGGCGGTGAGATCGATCGCGACCGGAGATAAGGGCCGGGCCGCTTTCGAGCGAGAGGCGCAGCGCGGGGACATCGATCGTGACCGGAGATAAGGGCCGCATTCGGGCTAAAAGGCGCAGCATCTGGGGAAACTGAAGGCGCGAGAGCCGCGGTGAAGCGGAGACAGCGTCGGGGGACGGTTGAAGACCGCCAAACGCGGGAAAACCGCCATTTTGTGGGTGGAGGACGACGACAAGAGCGGGAAGCCGCCACTTTGGATAACATAAAAATACAATAAATTGCAACGATGCCTAAACATGGGAACATTAATACCTTTGATAGTGACATCGAAGATTGGGCCATGTATGTAGAACGCATACAAAATTATTGTAAGGCAAATAAAATTCCTGATGCAGATAAAGCACTAACATTATTAAATTTAATGGGTGCGAAGACATACGGGCAATTGAAACACCTGTTATCACCAGATGAACCGACGGATAAGACGTTCGATGAGATTGTTACTGTCCTGAAAAATCATCTAAACCCCACGCCGCTGATGCTAGCGGAACGATTTAAATTTTACGACAGAAGGCAGCTGCAGAATGAAAGCAATGCTGAATATTTGATGGAATTACGTAAGCTAGCAAAATATTGTCAGTTTGGAACGGGACTGACAGAGGCACTACGAGATAAATTTGTGTGTGGTTTATTTAAACAGGATACACAAAAGCGACTGCTTGAGGAGAATGAGCTGACGCTTGAGAAGGCGGTCACTATGGCAGCAGCACACGAAGCCGCAGCGAGAGGCACGGCAGTAATGCAGCTACGGTCACCGGAACTCGGTACAAACAAATTGGGTTTGAGTTCTGTCAAATGTTATCGTTGTGGAAAGACAACGCACGATCAGAACCAGTGTTGGTTTAAAAACCAAGAATGCAGAACGTGTGGCAGGCTTGGCCACATAGCTAAAGTATGCCGGTCAGGAAAGAAGACCAGCAACAAAAAGTCACCGCAAGGAAAATACGCAAAGGTACACAAGGTGACAAAGAACAGTTTGACCGAACAGAAGTCAGATTCAGACGCTAGCAGTAATGAACTGGATAGCTTAAGAGTACACAACGTTGGTAAGGATGCAGATCTCCAGACAATTTGGGTCACTCTTCAGATAGCAGGAGTCCAAGTAAAAATGGAATTGGACACTGGATCGGCATTGACGGTCATGAATAAGAAAGATTACAGAAGGTTATTCCAACATATTCCCCTACAGGATACGGAGATTATATTGAAAACATACACGGGGCAAAGAGTGTACCCCATCGGAAAAATAGAGGTAGAAGTGGTCCACAAGGGCGAAGAAAGCCAAGTAATGGACTTATATGTGCTACCTGAAGGAGGTCCACCACTACTAGGATGGGAGTGGATTAGGAAAATGAATATGGACTGGCACTCCTTGAAGGCACTAATGGTAGATTCCGGGGAAACAGATGTCAAACCTAAACGATTGTCCAGAATATTGGATGATGCTAAAGAGGTGTTCCAGCAGGGACTGGGAACACTGAGAGGAATTACGGCAAACATCAAGATTGATGAACATGCACAACCAAAATTTTTTAAAGCCAGACCGGTACCCTATGCAATACGACCTACTGTTGAAGCGGAACTGGAAGCACTAGAACATTCAGGTGTACTGTCTAAGGTAGATTGGAGTGAGTGGGCTACGCCCATTGTTCCCGTTATGAAACATCCTGCGAGCAACAAGCCAGGAGATCCAGGGAAGGTTCGCATCTGTGGAGACTTCAAAATCACCGTTAATCCGGTTCTTCACACGGTGCAGTATCCGCTTCCACGGATTGAGGATATTTTCGCTTCATTGTCTGGCGGGAAACACTTCACCAAGATAGACCTGGCGCAGGCGTACTTGCAGATGGAGGTTGAGGAAGAGTCACGCCAATACCTCACGATCAACACGCATCGAGGGTTGTACCGGTACAATAGGCTGGTTTTTGGAGTGGCATCGGCTCCAGCAATTTGGCAGAGGGCCATGGAGCAGGTATTACAGGGAATTCCAGGCACACAATGTTACCTGGACGATATTCTGATCACAGGTGATGGTGATGAACAACATCTCGCAAACTTGGAACTGGTGCTCAACAGACTGAAAGAGTATGGACTTAGAGTAAATCGGCAGAAATGTGAGTTCTTCCAGAAGCGGATCTCGTACTGTGGCCATGTCATTGACCGGGAGGGGCTTCATAAGTCTCCTGACAAGATTGAGGCAGTTGTAAAGGCTCCCGCTCCGGAGAATGTCTCTCAGTTGAGGTCGTTTCTAGGATTAATTAACTATTACCATAAATTTCTGCCAAATCTATCCACGGTACTGCACCCGTTAAATGCTCTTTTACAGAAAGGGGTACCATGGGAATGGGGCGAAAACTGTAAGAAGGCATTTCGCAAAAGCAAAGAATTGATCACCTCAGAGGAAGTGTTGGCTCACTTCAACCCGACACTGCCTATTCGGTTGGCTTGTGATGCTTCTCCATATGGTATTGGGGCAGTACTCTCACACAAGTTGCCAAATGGCACGGAAAGGCCAGTCGCGTTTGCATCCAGATCATTGACCTCCGCTGAGTGCAACTATGCGCAGATCGATAGGGAGGCTCTTAGCCTTGTATGGGGAGTGAAGAAGTTTAATCATTACCTGCAGGGCCAAAAATTCACACTTCTGACAGACCATCAACCGTTGGTATCCATTTTTAACCCTAAGAAGGGTGTTTCGGTGATGACAGCGCAGCGTCTCCAGAGATGGTCTCTTTTCCTAGGGGCACATCAATATCAAATAGAATTCAAAGGTACGAAACAGCATGGCAATGCTGATGGCCTGTCGCGCCTGCCACTACCTGAAGAAGAAGACACGACGAAAGTTGACCCTGTTGAGTTATTTCATTCGACCATCATCGAGTGTTTACCAGTCACCAATGCAAGTATTGAAAGAGAAACCAGGAACGACCCGACACTGTCCAGAGTCTACAAGGTGACAGTGAAAGGATGGCCAACACGGGGTGATCCTCTGTTACCGGCATTTTCGGCAAGGCGAGACCAGCTGTCCGTCTGCCATGGTACCTTGATGTACGGGACAAGAGTGATTATTCCTCCCAAGTTAAGGGAAAGAGTTTTAAACGAACTGCATGAAGGTCATCTGGGGGGAGATAAAATGAAAAGTCTTGCTAGGGCTTATGTATGGTGGCCGGGTATTGACCAACAGATTGAGGAGTTAACGAAAAACTGCGCTGGGTGCCAAAAAGTGCAAAATGCACCTCCGATAGCACCGCTACACCCATGGGAATGGCCTTCAGCCCCATGGCAACACGTACACATTGACTTTGCTGGTCCATTCATGGACTCCATGTTCCTAATCGCGGTGGACGCACATTCCAAATGGCCAGAAGTCATCAAGATGAATACCACTACTTCAGAAAAGACAATTGTGGTGTTAAGAACAATATTCGCAAGGAACAGATTGCCAGAACAGATCTGTTCGGACAACGGACCACAGTTTGTATCGGAAGAATTCCGACAATTCTTAAAGAAGAATGGAGTAAAACATTATACCTCTGCCCAATATCATCCGGCGACAAACGGGTTGGCTGAAAGATTTGTCCAGACATTCAAAAAGGCAATTAAGGCCATGAACGATGATCAGATTCCGCTGCAACACAAGGTCGACAAGTTCCTGATGTCATATCGAAACGCCGATCATGCAGTGACTAACCAAAGTCCTGCCATGATGTTTTATAACAGGAGGTTGCGGTCCAAGTTGGACTTGTTAAAACCAAATGTGCGGAGGGAAGTGGAAAACAAACAGTTTCGGCATATTAACAATAAGACCACTCGAACTTTCGACGTAGGACAACCAGTGTTGGCAAGGGGCTATGGAAACGAAAAATGGCAGTCCGGAACAATTCGGGCCAGACAAGGACCTCTGATGTACACAGTAGATATTGGTCATAATGTGATAAGGCGTCATGCGGATCAACTGGTAGAGTCGAGAGCAAGGGTCGAACCCATGGTTGTGACAGAGACAACTGTGGCAGACGTTAATGAACCTGAGGCATCTACCTCGGCAGGGAATGTACTTGATGATGATGACACCCAATACATTGGAAACCAAATAGAGGAGGCACCTCAACAACAAGAATCAGAGACTACTGAGAGGCGTTATCCAAGCCGCATCAGAAAGCCTTCTGAGAGACTGAACCTTTGAACTGTTATACCTGAAGTTATATATGTATATATGTTATTATGTTATGTTAAATGGGGATATGATTGTTAAGCTAAAAAGGGAGGATTGTGGTATATGTAACCTGTTCCACCTTAAGAGAACTTAAGCCTGTTCCACCTTAAGAGATGTACTACTTTCTCTGGCTGCTGTATACGTAATACCGGTGGTGACCACACCGGTATATAAGCACTGTGTATTAATATTGTATTCAGTATAGTCCCTACCTCCAACCAGTAAGACCTGTTGAATTTACTCTTGTAGTCTGTGTAGTAATTATCACTATAACACACAGACTTAACACCTTGCACACTCTCGTCTATTGTGAGCTCTCTTTTCCTGCAATGAGAGAGACAAGTGGAGTTTGAGTGAGTGTGCAGGAGTGAGTGTAGAGATTGCATAGCATAGATGCTTAGAAGGAGACAAAGATGTTGTGAGGCTGCAAGACCAAGGGCCCTCCCTGTGTGTTGTCAGTTGTGTTCCAAGCATCAGAGTGAGAGGCAGTGTGAGGACTGCATGGTGGAATAGTTATGTGAATGTGAGCATAGAGAGAGTGGGAATGGGTAAGGGTGCATGGATGTGACTGTGAAGTGGGATGTGGAGGAAGAGATTGCTGAAGCTGAGTGCTGTTGGGGAAAGGCAATGGGGATCAGGTTGAGGGTGATGGAAACTTTGTACTTACTTTCCCTGTGCGGTGAAGGTCATGGAAGCGCTTCCTGCACTGCATCCAGGTGCGACGGGTGACTCCCAGAGAGTTTACCTCTGCAGCCACCTCCATCCAGGCAGCCCTGGTCTCTTTGAGAGGCCTCTTCCTCCCTGAGCGAGGGTAGAGGACCTCCCTGTGGGCCCTTACCCAATCCACCAAGGTCGGCAGTGACGTCTCGTTGAATTTGGTGGCAGCTTGGCCTCTGCTGCTGGCAGCAGCTGGTGCAGGCTCCTCTGCCATTGTGCAAGAGTGGTTGAGAAGCCTGCAGAGGTGGAGAAGCTTGCTGGACACTTTAAAAGCACCACGAATGATGACATCATACTGTGGGGCTTTCTGACTGGAAATGGACAATTACCAAGGCTGCCCACACGCTGGAACTTAATTGGCCACTTGAGGGAAAATTGCGTGCAGCTGGCTGACTCATTTTTTTCGGGTCGGAACCCGACATTCGGGGAGCCCGAAAATTTCCCGCACGATCCAGAAAATCGGGCCCAATGATTCAGATATCAAGCAGCTGCACACAAATTACAGGAAACTTTGGTTTATCCGGAGGTCAACTGTCCGGAATGCTCGCGCCACCGGCAAAAATCAGGAGCCGTTTCATTAGGTTTTTTTTCTTTTTGTTGCTTTTTTTTCAACAGTCAGGCTCTGCAAGGTCTCGCTGAAGCTGTTGCTAAGCTACAGAGACGCTTGCAAGGTACGGCCGACTGTTTAGAAGCTGTCAGGATTTGTTACCAGATACGGAGCTCAAAATCTCCGTATGTTTCAACATTAGCGCTGGTTTGTCCGGCAGTTTTGATGGGACGGCAACAGCTCGGTCCCGTCGGTGCCGGATAGCACAAAGTTTCCTGTAATTGGAAACACAAATGATCCAAAATGAACTTTTCCTTTTTATTTTCAAGATTTGAATATGTCCCAACTTTGGACCATATCAGGTATACATGCACCTAACTAAAAAGAACAATGCATTTGCAGAATGGCAAAGTGACTCAATACACATGAACAATGTTTTGCTATTGGCCTTGTATTTCCATCACTGGACTACCAATGATCATGAGTCTCTCTATAATGCACTGGCTGATAGGGTGGTGGATACAGGTTCAATAGTAGCCTTCAAAATGGAATTGGAGAAATATTTGAAGGAGGAAACACTGCCAGGATATGGGGAAAGAGCGGGGAGTGGGAATAATTGGACTGTTCTTCGAAAAAGCCAGCATAGACTCAATGGGACGAATGGCCTCCTACTGTGCTGTAGTATTCTATGACTCTATCTGATCACAGGAATCAAAACTCCTATTCCCCAATTAGAACACCAAGTATAAAAAACACTTACATTTTTGTAATAAAAACAGAAAATGCCGGAAATACTCAGCACGTCAGGCAGCATCTGTGGAGAGAGAAATAAAGTTAACGTTTCAGGTCGATGACCTTTCATCAGAACTGGAAAAAGTTAGAGATTTAACAGGTTTTAAGCAAGTACCGAGACACGGAAAGGGGGGCTAGGGGGAGAATGGAAAGAACAAATGGGAAGGTCAGTGATATCATGGAAGGCAAGAGAGCTTAAATGACAGAAGGGATGATGGTGCAAGGTGACAGGAGATAGTAATGGGTCAAGTAAAGAAACAAAAGATGGGTCTAGACGAGGTGTAAATGGGAATATCAGAATCATCAGCAACAGCTGCCATCTGAAAAATGAGGCAGAGGTTACGCTCTGAAATTTTGAATTCAATGTTGAATCTGAAAGGCTGTAAAGTGCCTAATAAAAAGATGAGGTGCTGTTCCTCGAGCTTACGTTGAGCTTCATTAGAACAATGTAGGAGGCCAAGGACAGAGAGGTCAGAGTGGAAGTGGTCCTTGAAATGCTCATTTACCTTTTTGTGATGGTTCTGCTGACCATCAGGACAGTGGTAATCTGAATGTAACTGACCTGTGGGTGTATGGGGAGGAGGTGGGAATTGTTTGAACTCATTCAGCAGGATAGGGAAGTTCAAGTACTGGTTTGTATTAGTGGACTAGTCTTCCTGAATCACCAAATTTTGGACCATCTGAAGCTATATTTCCCAAAACCCTCAGCACTAATACCTCGGACCTCTTTATCTGTTAATTATACAATGGTGCTTAGATATTAGTATTCAGCATATAAGTGACCTCTTCTTCACCAGCAGCAAGCTGTTGAATAGACTCTAGTTAGTGGCATGCTGGGAGGTTCGTTGGCCTAGATAATGAGAAGATTTCTGTGTCCAATGGGAAAGTTCTCTGTGGACCTCAACAAGCTTACTTGGATACTTTGATCCACACAACTTTTCCAGTGTAGCAGGGAGTATTAGTTGAGTTTGTGGTGAAGTATGGGCAAGATGAGTCAGGCCTCACAACAAAATGCTGAGAATGTTTCCAGTTTTCTAGAAACTTGTGAATATTCTGGCTGAATGCAGGGCGGTAGTAACAGCAGTGTAAATTGATAGGTGCACGGGCTCTTGTGGAAAAACTGCAAACATTAAATTAAAGGTAAAATAATATTTGCATTCACCCCTCCTGCAAAAGGAGTTTTTGGTCTAGGCCACTTAAAAAAAAAAGCTCTTCTCTCCTCTTTCTTATCTCTTTCTCACATACCTTCTTCCTACTGTACCTATAGTGTTGAACATTTATTTTTCTTACTAGGGTCTGTTAATTGGACAATAATTCTGATAAAACATAAGGCAACGTTCAGGCTGTCTAGGCTTGTACACTAAAAATACCCACTTCAATCAATTGAAGTGACGGAAAAGAATGTTATGCTCTATAAGTTTTTTGAAAACATTTCTTTCTGATGTGAAAGCTAGAAGTCCTATGGGGAAAAATTCGAAGAGAATTGCCGGTGTCACCGGCAAATTGAGTTAACGACCACTGAAAATGGCCACAGCGATACCATTGAAAAATTGGCTTGGGGGTTAGTGATGTGTAGCGCAGCGCTAACTTACCATGCAATGCCCTCCTGGTGGCATTAATGGAAGCCTCCGACCCGAAATTCCCATCCACAGTCGGCGTTGCAGCTTCTGTGGGAGCGAGGCTGTGGAGTTCGCAAGGAATTGTGGGTAATTAAAGGGACTATGAATTAAAGGGGCAATGCATTCAGAACTAATAAAAATTACAATGCAGTGAAAAAAATGCAGCTTTCAGCCCTTACTGCCTTTCAGTAAAACAATTACCATTAAAAAGAAGTCACAAATGGGATTCTTCAACACTTAAAGCTGAATTCCCTTCCGAACCTCAAAAAATGGGAAAAGTGCTTCAGCACTGTCATTTTTTGACAGTATTGGGTGGCGTTAAGCCTCCGAATTTTTCGCCCTTAGTTCTTTATTATCTAGTTTATTTCTAACAAATATTGCACCAGTTATCAACAGAATTGCATTGGAAGTTTATTGACAAAGAAATTATATTAGGCTCTGTACAATTCCACTGACATCAACTCACTATCCATGTACTCCTGGAGCCTGAGACGTATTTTGTACTAATATCCTTGCGCGTCTTATTAGTGGCTCTTATAATTGGATGTACATTTCCAAAATGCCCTTGATGTCACCTCACTGTAGGTATCAAACAGTTTTTAGTTTGTGACAGCTTCTGTATTCATTCTTCATGGATAGATAACATGCAGGAAGCCAGCTGAAAGTACTAGTCCTCTTAAAGCATAAAGATTATATCACTGTCTGATAGATGTGGTGATTTGGGAGAAGCAAAATGCAAACACACATGCTGTGCCATTTAAGACTTCAGGAGAGCAGTCGAGTACAGCATTCAAGCGGCCACAATGATTGTCTCCTGTGATTTATGCTCGCACATTGTCACATGTGACAGTGATCGAAATATTCCTTTTTTGCAACACATCATTCTGGCCATCTTTTCCCCTCTGTGCAAGGTCTTGCAAGTAATTTAGGGCATGTAAATAGTGCAATGTTAATGAAATTCTCAAGGGGAGCAAAACCTACAGGAAGAATCTATGTCAGTTTGAAAATAAAAGCAGGTTGCTGCTACGTCAATGCACCATCTGAAGCAGAAAGTTAGCCATTATCATTACGGTTAATGATGTCTTGAAGGTTATAACTATATAACTATTACTAAAAGAATAAGAGGAAGTATGCTTTTGCTACCGTGTCCATACAGAGAAAACATTTAGAAGCAATGCAAACGTTTTGACAAATTTGCAGGAAAAAATACTTCAAAACTAGCTCAAACTATGAATTTAGGGCAACTATTTGAGGGTCTCAGAGGTAAACTCAGTATTAGGAATACACCAGCATTCCTAAAATACGTGCATGCTAAAGGACAGTGACTGGGGCTGAACTTTGTGATTGCTGCAATTGAGTTACAGCAAAAGACCGGTGGAATGCCCGAAGAATTGTAGCCTCACTGTGTTTTAAAAATGGGAAATTATTTGTAGCAGCATGAAAGGAGTATTTGTAATTAAATAAGTACAGTTAAAAAGAAAAACAAAACAGCAAATGGTAAAAATCAGAAATGAAAACAGTAAATGCTGGAAATACACACCATTCAGGTTTATATATTGTCCAATATTTAGGACACTGTAAAGTATATATGCACACTTACAGAAAGCACAGCATAAGAACACAGCAGACTGGATAAGACAAAGATATTTGAGATTAAATATTTAATCCAATTGACTCTTAATTTTGTTCAGTTGGGTTGTCTGTTTTTGATTAGTGCCTTTTAAATTGCACCTGAACTAACCAGGTCTGTAGTACGCCAAGGCACTGTTGGTGGTGCTTGAGCAGCCAGCTTGACTCATTAATGGAACCTGGAAGGTTGCACCTGGTAATGAGGGCTGGGATGGTTCCAGTCAACTCTAGATAACTGCATTAGCTCTAATGGGTCCAGTAAGCTCGCTGCACAAGCAGCAGGAAACTCACCAGTGCTATTTGCTGGTAAACTGAATGGTTTTAGCTGAATGAACTCTGAAAGTGGCCCTGCATTTACTTCAAGTCCCCGTGCTTTGGCTAATATCAAACTGTGCCTAATCTCTCTGGTAAATGGTATGTGTCCCATTTGGGAAGGGAATGTGCAGTCAATATTGGGCAAGCAGAAATTCTACTTGTGTGGATTTCTCAGTATTTGGTTTGGAGGCTCCTAATCATGGTAGCCTAGATTTTCTTCTAGGGTTATGCAGGTTTCCCAGTGTAACTTGAGTGGGGAATTCTCTTGGAGCCGTTTTGCTGGCACATCCTCAAGATTTCCCACCGGAAGTAATGAAGGATGGATGATACATCTGGCCAAATGTGAGTGAATGTATTATAATCACACTTAAATGACAGGATTACATCATACAATGTATTTCCTGTCAATTGAGCCTTAGCGATGCTGGGTTCAAGAGACACTTGTGTTTCCCTGGAATCTAATGTTTTTGTGGGTGGTAGAAGGAGGATCTGAAGACTAAAAGGCCAGAAAGCCTATGCAGTCGATTGTAGGAAGCTTCTTAAATGTCTTTGGCCAGCAAAGAGGCCATCAGCCATTCTATGCTTACTAGTCTTAAGTATTCTATAGTTCCCCAAATTCTGTCCTCCATTTAAGTCTCACTATGTCACTTATTCTTGGTCATTTATCATTTTTAGTTGGTACAGAATATCCCATTTCAAGGGGAACTTCAGTAGCAAATATACTTTCAAGTTAAGCTAATGACCTGCTAATGTAATACTAGTTTGTATTACATTCAACCGTCTTCTATGCTTAGAAACATTAGTTTCTGGTGATGGCAGCTCCACAGCTAGCAGGGTGTTCTGTATACTGTAAATCTGGCAGCTCTTTATGCTGCAAATTTAGTTAATCTGTGCATGAATTCAATCTGTATTGTAAATCAGCAAACCGTTCTGTATACCAAGTTGGCATTATTCCGATTTGTCTCATATAGATCTTTAAATTCTGAACTACATAGAGATCCTCCTATGTAAAATTAGATCCCACCCCCCGCCCACTACTAACCTTATTCAAGCTGCTCAGAAAGTAACATTTCTGCTGGACTCAATCCCATGTTTGATTTTTTTGTTTGTTTGATCTAAATTAGCTGCATCATCCAGTAAGCTAAAATCTGTATGGGCCCAATTCAGTACTGTTTAATGCAACAATCTTCGCCACAATTATGTTTTTGAAGTCTTAAAAATGCTTTCTTACAGTAGATGGATCTCACTTCAGGTCTGTGCAGTCAGCTCAAGGTATGGACATTGTTCTGCCAAAATAGAACAAACAGCATGACTTTCTTCAAAACAGTATGGGGGATAATTTCAGTTGGTTTGCACCTCTCGTTAGCGCCTTAAGAGGGTGCTAATGGGGTGCAAAGCAACTAGCGCCTGTGCGAGGCGATGGTTTGCGCCGCTCACAAAATTAACTAGACATTTTGCGGCGGCGCTAAACACAACCGCCACAATCTCCTGCGCCGGAAGATCGTGACATCAGTCGAGTGTGCAACGCCCCGGTAGCGCCCCGGACCGGATATTGAGTGGCGCCCCCTGCCTTACTGCCTGCCGCTAGCAACGACAGGTTGAGGGGAGCGTTTAGCAGTCAGAAAGGGGGGATTGGGGGAGCGCTATTTAAAGGCGAACGCTTCCTGCCTTTTTTTGTTGGTGACATTTTTGCACCACACATTCTGAGAGAGAGAGACTTCTGGAGAGATTCAACGCAGTGTGAAGGAGTTTTGGGTACTGAGCAGCACAGAATCACAGAATCACAGAATCACAGAATCCCCACAGTGCAGATAGAGGCCATTTCGGCCCATCGAGCCTGCACTGACACATATCCCACCCTATCCCCGTAACCCCACGTATTTAATCCCCTAACACTAAGGGTCAATTTATCATAGCCAAATCAACCTAACCCGCACATCTTTGGACGTTGCAGGTTCATTTTGATTTGCCCTTCCTTGTATCGATTTAGCAGAGACTGTGAGGGCTGCACTCTGAGCTGTTCCCCTGGTTCTCTCCATTGTTCTTTCCAGCAGATTTGATGTACAGCTCTCTCCAGGTCGAGATTCAAGGCTGCAATGAGCAGGATGTGGATGGAGAGCAAGATCAACCCTTCCCTTTAAGAACTGGCCGGCGCCAGTGTGTCTGTGTTCCATTGCTGACTGACATCACATGAGCTTCGCCAGCGCTCTGAGGTAGTGCCTCGCTCCTCGGCCTTTGCGCCTTTAGACAGCTGTGAAGCGCCTGATCTAGCGCTCCAATCACCTCCAGGGGCGATAAAAGCCAAGTTTGCAGTCGGAGGCGATAATTAGCGCCAGGCGCTAAACTTTGCGCATGGCCAATAATCACGCCCCAAACGGGGCGATACTGAATTCTTCCCCCTATGAGAATTACTTTGGCACCAACTTTTCTTGTCAAAGAAGATATTCGAATTTGATTACAGCCAGTTGTAGTAAAGCTGGATTGTGAGTATTGAATCTTTCTCAGGTTGCCAATAGTCTAAATTGGTTGACTTTGTCTGTTAAGGCAATGAACCAATTAAGTTTCTGTTTAAGCTACTTCCCTTTTAATAATGGCCATTTAGCCTCTTGAATATGCTTTGAAATAGTTCAGCTCCTTCCCACTACCTATAATAGCTGAACAATCTTTGCTTCCTCTTGCCTTCTAAATGAGTCTCTTGACTACCTCAAAAATACTATTTTCAATTATTAGCTGGAATTTGTTTCTGAGATTGTTTCAGTCGGAACATTTGTTGTAATTTCAGTTTGTGAGTGAATTATCTCACATTAGTGTGCACCTGTCTGTGCACAAAATAGATTAGGATACATGTTTAAATTTACCAGTGTTAATTTAAGGAACTAACAGGTTGAAATTGTGAAATAAACTAAAAAACATGTAAATGCATGGTGGTTAATACCCAAGTCACAATAATGGACCAAATGGGTCATGCAGGTCTCCGCTGTATCTGGTTTGATTAATTTTTACATAGGGCCAATGAAAAAGCAGTTCCAGTAATGCATCATAGGACCTTTGATCTGCCAATGAGGTCCTTAAGCGGTTACAAGAAGGACATTTTGGATCTTGCTTCAGTGTATATAATTTGTGCTGGGAATGAAAGGTAATAAGTAGCACTGAAATGCAAGGTTCAGTAATTATTGATGCCTTCCATGGTTTCATGAAGAATAGCCAATCAATAGAGAAAGAAAGAAAGTATAGCAACAGACAGTTATGTGGTAAATGTGGTGTCTTCTATTTGGCACATTTGGCAAGAAATGGATAATAAGAAAGACTTGCATTTATATAGCGCCTTTCACGACCACCAGATGCCTCAAAGCGCTTTACAGTCAATGAAATACTTTTGAAGTGGAGTCACTATTGTAATGTGGGAAATGCGGCAGCCAATTTGCGCACAGCAAAGGTCCCACAAATAGCAATGTGATAATGACCAGAAAATCTGTTTTTTTGTTATGTTGGTTGAGAGATAAATATTGGCCAGGACACCGGTGATAACTCCCCTACTCTTCTTCAAAATTGTGCCATGGGCTCTTTTACGTCCACCTGAGAGAGCAGACGGGTTCAGTAATTAATCAATAATTACTGAACCTTGCATTTCAATGCTACCTATTACTTCCCATTCTCAGTTTAACGTCTCATTCAAAAGACGGTACCTCCGACAGTGCAGCACTCCCTCAGCACTGCACTGGAGTGTTGTCAGCGTACATGTGGAAACTGAAGCTGTGTCATGGACAAGATGAGCACAGAGAGGTCATGAGGGGAGATCGGAGAGAAACTGGAGAAGATGTGAGTTCAGGGCTAGGGCAGGGGGGAACCTTAGCAGAAGTTTGGCCCGGTGGGCTAGGGGAAGGAAGGGAAGTGGCAGAGGCAGCTGAATGGATGGTCTCAATCTTAGAGACAAAGAAGTCCATGAGCTCCTCACACTTGTTGTCGGAGGTGAGGGTGGAGGAGATGGGAGAGGGGTTTAAGAAGACAGTTAGCAGTAGAGAACAGGAGTCGGCGTTTATCTTTGCATTCCAGAATGATTCTGGAATAGTGAGCAATTTTGGCAGAAGAGAGCAGGATCCGATAGTGCTTTATGTGGTCCAGCCAGATCTGGCAGTGAATGGCTAAACTAGTTGTCCACCATATCCGTTCAAGTCTGCGTCCATTGAACTTAAGGGAGCGAAGATGAGGGCCGTACTGGAGGAAAGGCCAGGGTGAGAGAGAGTAATTGTTTTAGTAGGGACTAGGTCAGTAAAGGTGGTGGTGAGGGTGTGGTTGAGCAGATCAATAGCTGCAGAAATGTCACGGTGAATGGAGGGCCAAAGGCTGGACAGTTGGGATTTCATAAGAGCAGTTGTAAGAGAGTTGGGAGAGAATTTTTTCCAGGGGCGGACACAGAAGGAAGTAAGGTTGTGTGTGGGTGGGGGGTGGCAGGGGGATGTGGGTGGAGAGCGATACGAGGAAGTGGTCAGAGATGGCCTTGTCTGGGTTTGACACGATGGGTGTAGTGAGGCCACGAGCGATGGCAAGGTCGAGGGGGTGGCCGTGAATCGTGAATATGGGTTGGGGAGTTTACATGGAGGGAGAGAAGAAGGGAGGATAGGAGGCTAGTGAACTCAGAGGAGAGAGTGTATGATGAATTGAGATGGAGGTTGAAATCACCGAGGATGAGAAGCCATTCGGTGCAGAGGCTGAGGGAGGAGAGCAGTGAAGATATCTCAGTAATAAAACTTTTATGGTACTTGGGTGAGCGGTAGAGAACAAAAATTTTAAATGAGAGGTGAGAGGGGTGGAATAAGCTGAGATGCTCATAGGAGGAGAAACTGCCGAAGGAATAGGGGGACAGACCAAGGTGCGATTTGGAGATGGGAGCCACAACATCACCATGGCGATCTGAGCGGGGCAAGTGGTGGAAGGTATAGCCAGGCGGGGAGGCTTCATTTAAGGGTAAGGTGTCATCACCCCCAGCCAAGTTTCCGTCAGGGCAATGATGTCGATGCAGTCATCCACGATAAGCTCATGGATGGCAAGGGGCTTGTTCGCAAGTGAACGGACATTCTGGAGGGAGATGCAGAGAGGGTCGGTGATGGCTGCCCCACTGCCAGCGTCCACAGGGTCAGCGCTGGGAGGGGTGAGTTGGATGGGGAGGAGATTGGCAAGATTTGCCCCAAGTGGGCATGCTGGGTGGGATGGTTGATGAGAGAGTAGGATGGGACAGTTGGGGTTGCTGCTTGTAAGGCGGCAGCAATGAGTGCCTCGATGGGCCCTTCGTAGGATGCCAAGAGAGGCACAGAGGGAAGCTGTAGGCTTAGCTAAGAGGGAATCAAGCCTGGGATGGCAGCAGGAGAGTAGGAAGGTCGAAGAATAATGAAGGATTGTTGTAGGGATTTGGGAGGGCAGTGTATCTGAGAGAAGAGAGATGAAACGAGGCATGACGGCAGGAGAGAGCGGTTAGGGAGGGATAGAGAGAAAAGGAAAATAGGGGGGTAAAGTGGAATGGCTCTGGTCCAGAGCGGCAGCCAAAGTGCACACGCGAATGGACACGGGAAAAGCTCAGGTTACATAGGCCTGTTGAAATGTAATAATTAATGGAATAATTATTTCCTGGTAGCAGGGAATAGGTTGGGGACAATAGTAAGGAGACCAGGGTCAAAGTCAGAGGTCCTATGAAAGGACAAAGCCAATGTAAGCAGGATGGGGCCGGTACGGAGTATCGACGAACCATTGTCCAAAGCAAGTGAGTGAAGTCCAGCAGCAAGTTGAAGGGTAGAGAGGTCGAGGATGGTGGTTGTTGCTGTACGAATAAGAGTCGGTAGCGGTACAGAAAGATGATGGCTAAATTGACGCAAGTTGGTGTTATGTTCATTAATAAATAAACATTCTTATTATGAACACAGCTAGCTTTTGCTAGTTACTTTATTGAGCACATGTGGACTAGGTACTGTATCTGTAGAGGCTTCCATCTTGACTGCTGCCTTGTGGGTAGCCTAGTGCCTCATGGGTAATGTAGTCTTAATATATATACAGCTGGGTAGTGTAGTCTTATACATACAGCTATATACAGCTCTACACAGCTCTACGGCTCCACCTAGTATCCACTATAGAATGACATGTTATTGATCACTACATCCCCCTTTCTTTGAGGTTTAACAAAATCAATATCAATCAACTTTCAAGAAAACAATAAAGATAATATCAGTAACACTTTTGTTAGTGCTCTATAAACATAAACATTTTCAAAACAGTCCACACATTTTCAAAGCTTTGCATTGTAATCAAAGATTAAGTCTATCAGGCTTTTTTACTTCACATGTGGATCTTCTCAACATGGGTAAGTCTGATGTGTCTTCATGAGATTGTTCTGGCGGTGAATGACAAGATGCAGTTGCGGCATTGTCATCAATCTGCTCTTGTATAGATCGAGGTCTCCTTGCGATCTTTGCTTGGAGAGGGTTTCAGTGTTTCCTTCACTCTTCATGCCATAACTCTCAATGTAGTCAATGCACTCTCAAAAAACTGCTGGCAGCTGGATCCCATCATACAGCATAGTCCTCTCAGCAGCCTCGGCTAATGGAACACCAAAGATTGGCCTGAGGGAAGAAGGAGTATCCACCGGAACTGCTTCCTGCTCTGGTGCAGGCTTTTTCTTTTTCTTTTTCTCTTTCCACTGCTTAACAACATCTGCTGCGGTTATATCTTTGGACTTTTTCTCCTTGTGTTTTTCCTCTTTGTGCTTTTCTTCCTTTGGCTTCTCTTTGATCTTAAAGTCTTTTTCTTTCTTCTTGGAGAAACTAGGCTTTTTGAAGACATGGATACCCTTTGGCATTTTCATCCTTGATGGGCTCTCTGCTTCATCACCTGAGTCATCTGGTCTGCTTATGGCACAGTTTATACGGTAGCCTCTCTTGACCAGTTCTAAGTCTTCACAAGCTTTGTCACCTAGTATCGAATCAAGTCTTTCAGCCACAACAGAAAATATGAGATGATGCACTTTGTCTTTGACTGTCACTTTAAGTCTACATACACCTAAGCTATCTATTTTCTGTCCATTATAGTCCTTCAGTAGTACTGACTTTTTCTGTATTTTGGGCTTTTCTTTCATATTGTTAATGTCACTCATACTGATTAAGTTTGCTTTTGCCCCAGTGTCTAGTTTCAAGGTAACTAATGCTCCATTTACCTGCAGTGGGATCATCCATTTGTCCTCTTTTACTGCATTAACTTTATGTTCAGCATTGTCCATTTCTGAGGGCTGCACATTTTCTGTATCCTTTTTGATATTGTCACATGACACCATTCGTACAAAAAATGTCTCACTTAAATCAGTGTCCTCAATTACATTAACTCGTTGCCCTTTCTTAGTTTTTACTTTTGAAAAGCATAGTTTGGCAAAGTGATTCTTTCCATTACACTTTGTGCACATTTTTCCAAACGCTGGGCATTGTTTTAACTGGTGTTTGTAACCACAGCGTTTACAATTAAAAATGTCATCCTCCGATTGCTTTTCATTTCTGTTCTGCCCATGTTTCTTCCCCTTATAGGACACAGCACCGACAGCAGCATTATCACTCATTACAATCGCATCATTATTGATTTCACTGAAAGTCGTCGCGTGCTTTCGAGCTAGCTCGCTGGCTTGGCATATTTTCACCGCATTTTCCAAATTTAGTTCGGTTTCTCTCAACAGACGTTCCCTGACTTTTTTATCATGAATACCAAACACAATCTGGTCACGAATCATGGATGCTTTGAGCTCAGAGAAATTACATGTCTGTGCTTTCAGTTTCAGATCAGTTATAAAGCTATCAAAAGTCTCATTTTGTTGCTGTGTCCGAGAACGGAAGATGTATCTTTCATACGTCTCATTCTTTTTGGGAGATCAATGTGCATCAAATTTCTCTTATTGATCACTACAGTTGGAGGTCACCGTAGATCAAAGCGGCGGAGAAAATGTAAAACCACAAGCCAGCGACCAGCAAAGCTGAAAACCAGTAGAACGAGTTACCGGACAGCAAGTGGAGCAACAGCTGCTAGCTAGAGGCCAGCAGAGCTGAAAAACCAGTAGAACCAATTCAGCAGAGACACAGCCGCAGTTTAAAGGTAAAAATCTTTTTGCAGCAGAGATAGAGACAAAGCAGGTAAGTCTTACAGTGTAACCCAGTATAGTTCAGTGCAGAAACTTAGTGTAATCCAATGTAGTTCAAAGCAGAAACGTAGTCCAGATGTCCAGAGAAGTCCAGGAGATCGGAAACCAATCTGACAAAAGAATTCCGCAGCTTAAGACTTGAAGTGACTGAAAAGCAGAGCAGCGCCACAGCCGCTGAGTCAAACCGTGTAGTCAACAAAGTCCTGTCCGCAAGGAATCCAGTGATAGAGGTCAAGTTTCAGCATTTGAAAGAGCTCAGTGAGAACAAAGACACCAGGGAATGGGCAGTGGATGCTGCAGGAGGAGCTTTAAACTTGTAGTTTGAACTTATAGTTTGGGCTAAAATGCCTTCACTATCAGAGGAAGCGTATCTTAAGCAATTGAAAAAAGGAGATGGGGGAAGAAAGGGCAAAAGATGGCAATGGATGACCAAGGATAGAGTTGAAGAGAAGAGCAGCTCAGAAAGGGGCTGCCAGCCCAGGAGCCAACTTGGGGAAAAAAAGAACAAAGAAAGAAAGACTTGTATTTATATAGCGCCTTTCACAACCTCAGAATGCGCAATTAAACCCCCCAATTAAGTACTTTTGAAGTGTAGTCAGTGTTGTAATGTAGGAAACACAGCAGCTAATTACACACAACAAGCTCCCACAAACAGCAATGTGATAATGACCAGATAATCTGTTTTTGTTATGTTGATTGAGGGATAAATATTGGCCACCAGGGGTAACTCCCCTTCTCTTCTTCAAAATAGTGCCATGGGATCTTTTACGTCTACCTGAGAGAGCAGACGGGGCCTTGGTTTAATGTCTTATCCGAAAGACGGCACCTCCGACAGTGCAGTACTCCCTCAGTACTGCATTGGAGTGTCAGCCTAGATTTTTATGCTCCTTTCCCTGGAGTGGGACTATGAACCCACAACCTTCTGACTCAGAGGCGAGAGTGCTGCCCACTGAGCCACGGCTGACACATTCAGATGGGCATATAAATGGGCGAGTCACCTGCCCGCCTGAAATGGGTGTAAGGCTGCTTTGCTATGCAATGTGGAGTCCTACACCCTGGTTGTGGGAAGCCCAATGCAAAATTCAGATACTAATAAGTGGAGCTTGCACCATGCAGATGATGTGCAAGATCACCCTAATCAGCAGTTCTTAAAGGGACCGCTGAAGGCCACTCACAAAATGGCTACAAAATGTCTTCAAAGTTATATTTTATGTGGAGGCAGAAGGAACGGGAATACTTTTCCTGGCTGCATTACTGGGCCTAACCCTAATTTATATAATTTTTAAGCTTTAATGAGCTTATTGCACAACATGTCTGCAGGCTGAAATGGCTTCCAAGATGTATTATGGCACACACTATGTGCCAGGCACTGGGCAGGCCTCAGTGCCACATATTACATTGTGCAGGTACCAGATACACAGCCCTGTCACAAGTGCTGAAAATCACATTTTTGGTCCTTGTATCTTCCATGTGTGTTGGGAAGACTCCATCAGGCAATTGAACATAGTCTGTTGAGGGAATGAGCTTGCAAGCTTAACAACATTTCCTTGTTCCATACCTCCTTAAGTGTGTCATTTTTCAAAATCAATCCTGAGTCTTTATATTTCAACAGGTTAGTGCCGTCACTGGTCTCATTTTCTGCAGAGCAGCTACATGCTTAAACATTCCCATTAATGTCTAAATCAGGATGCCATATTACCAAATAGATGCATTTAAGGGAAAACTAGATGTTCTAATGTAGGAAATGCAGCAGCCAATTTGCGCACAGCAAGCTCCCATAAACAGCAATGTGATAATGACCAGGTAATCTATTTTAGTGATGTTGATTGAGGGATAAATATTGGCCACGACACCAGGGATAACTCCCCTGCTCTTCTTCAAAATAGTGCGACGGGATCTTTTATGTCCACCTGAGAGAACAGGCAGGGTCTCTGTATAATGTCTCATTTGAAAGACAGCACTTCCAACAGTGCAGAACCCTAGATTTTTATGCTCAATTCTCTGGAGTGGGATTTGAATCCACAACCTCCTGACTTTGAGGCGAGAGTGCCAAGAACTGAGTCACAGCTGGTCACACTGTAATGTATATACCTTTAAGGGGGGAACTATGTTTTACAGCTCATGTATACTGCAGTACCAGCAGAACCACACCTATATATAGCACTGAGTAGTAATCTGTACAGATCAGTTGCAGTGTGAGCCACGTTGAGTAAACACCTGTTGTACCATTCTCCGCAGTCTGTGTCTTATTATACACGGACGCAACATTGGCGACGAGGCAGGTTCTGAAGTAAGCCCCCAAAGTGTGGACTGAGTGATATACAAAGTCGACAACACTGGCTTGTTGTAAGAAAGACAGACCCAATAATTGAGGTAAAACGGTTTATTCAGGCCTGGGGAGCTATGGCTCTTGCGTCCCAACACAAGGCTCCAACTCCACCGAATCTCTTGAGGTTTACACAGTTATACACATATTCCGAGACCTCCTACTCCAGAGGTCCAATCGATTTAAAAGTCTATACATTAATCACTAACTAGGTGTGCCTAACTTCTACAAGGTAACCAATAACATGTTTCACTTTTCACTGTATGGGCCTGTGGCCCCTCTGATTTCTTGGAAATGAGTCATCAGGTCATGTGATTTCTGAGAAACGAGACCCTCTCTCTCTTGACCACTACTAAGTTTCGTTTTTCCAGAAAAGGGTTATGTCATTGTCTCTTTTTGTAAGTTTCATCTCTCTAAACTGGTATGGTCATTTCTGCAATTAAACATATGAATAATTAGTACATTTCATCTTTAAACATTTTGCTGCGCAATTGCGTTCTACTAAACGTGCCCTGTTACGCTCATTTTTAAATCTTACTTCAGTCCCTCCTTTTGACCTTTTGGACAATTGTTCCAAAACAGGTCAACATGTATGTCCACTGCCTGGTGTCTGCCAGAGCGTGCACTCCCTGGCCTTCTACCAGTCTAGGTTATACATGTATATATCCTATCAATTTGGAGGCCGACTTCCCCCCTCTGTGGTATGGTGGTCTTTCCTCTACGGTGGGCTTTCCTTTAGGGTGGTCTTTCCTTTATGCACTCCTTCTGGTGTAACCATTCCCGGGGCCCCTTAGACCCTGCACTAATGGTTGAGGCTTTTCTGCTCAAGCCTGTCCCTCATTCCCACGTGGGGTGTGTGACGTGCCAATTCGAGACTGTCATCACACACCAGTCCTCATTCACCACCCTCCTTCTGCCACCCTCCTTCTGCCACCTCCATCTTACGGTTGGCCGGCCCGGTCTTTAATTACCATGCCCAATTAATCCCATATAATTTCAGGGCTTCCCATCGCGTCTTACACCATTTGCCTTGGAGAGGCGGGGGAGTTGTCCATTCTTAACATCGCTACCTGCCCCTCCTCAGGCTCTACTTCTTTCACCGCACCACTTTCGGCCTTACTCATTCTGGCACAAAGGCACTGGAGAAATAAAAATACACAATATATCAGAATAACAATCAAGAGGAATATCATTATGCCTTGTACCACCGAGGCGCCCACAGTCCCCGACCATCCTGGTCCCCAATTATCAAAATATGAGGAAGTGGGTGAGTTTCCTCTAATGTTGTACTAATGTCTTTTTGTTGTTTCTTTAAGCCTTCTTCTATTTTATGATAGTACTTTAAAATTTCCTTCGTTTCCTGCCGTAACTTCTGCCAAGCTTCCTCTAACTTAGGAATTGCCTTGGGCTCTGGTATGACATAAGTTTCAACCCTTTTTAGTAAGTCTCATATTATCAAATGACCAGGTTTTCCTATCTGTATAGGTATCTTTAGATCAATACAACGGCTTGGTTGGGGAATGGTATAAGCCATATCTTGATATTCATATTTCTGTTCAATTGTGGTGACACAACAGGTCCCATTGTTCCTTGATGCTACCCAGGTCCGGTGTATCCCCTTGGGTGAACCTCGAGGGTGCAATTGGTAATTTTTGCAAATCCGCACTCGGATGTGTCTCCCTCGGTGGGGCGTGAGTGCACACCCATGTCCTTGCCTTGTGGTGGCACCTGTCCACTACCACCCCCCTTTAGGTTTCATTCTTCTGTTTATTATCTTCATCCCTTTCCCAAAGCGCCTTGGTAGGGACATCATGATATTTAACCCACTTTCCCTTTGTACTTCTCCTATATTAATCACGTCGTATCGGAGTTGTCCCCCTTCTGGGAATTGTGGGATGGCCAGTACAAAGCCAATCATCTTAGTCCATGGGGTCAGACAATCACCTGCCCGGTATACTTGTCCCATTTTACATTCCTTACATAGGCTTTTATTTGTGTCAATCCAAGGTTCCAGATCCTTATTAGTAATCCAATCAGGGATCTGTTCATTATTTATTTGCCTCATGTTATGCTGAGCATTCGACAATAGCCATGAACCCTACGTGGCACATATTAGTTCCTTATCGGTTTGGCGAGAAGCATTATTAAGTCTATCAATAATTGTATTGATTGTTTCTGCATGGGGGGCTACTATCTCTTCCACCCCCGACAATTGCATTATTGTTTGGTTTCCCTGCCAGTGTCAATTGCCGGCTATTTCCAGTAGCTTGTTTTAGTAACTTCTCTATTTTTGCTTGTAATTCTTCTACTCCTTCGTTTACTCCTTCTATGTCCAAGCTATTAACTGTTGCTAACCCGGCCGCATACCCTGCTCCGGTCGTTTCCAATACTCCCGTTTCTTACATCTTTGTAAGATAGATTTTTCCTGTGGATCCTCTAATTGTTTTACCCACAGGGAGTTCCAGGTTTGTTTTGTATCTCAAAAGTACTCCTATTAATGGCAAGCTTAGTAACTCTCTGTGCTACACTAAAATACACCTCATCCTGTGTTCTCCTTATTACTAATCCCCCTCGATAATGGCAATACTTATATTTATCCCTAGAATCAAGGCGAGGACGCTCCATCTCATTCCGGACGTCCAATATTCCTGTAATTACAAAAAGGGGGCTGGTCGTCACCAGCCAGTTAGAATTATTCTGCTCTTATCCATTTTATCAGTTCAAAATGCTGTACATCTGCTGCATTTCTTGTTCTGTGGCTCTGTCCCCAGACATACCTGAAGATGCAAACTATGGCATATAACATTATCATCATACACAGCCCTATCATTGATATATGTAGTAACTCCCCTTCCCATTCTTTATATCTTCTAGTATACTCCTCACTCTGTCAAAAAGGGCACCATCTCTGGTTTACTCATTGTCTTTCTTATATATTTTTAACTGGGTCCAGTGTTTCCACCTTCCTTTACCCGTTCCAGACCCATCTACATGAGCACGTGTCATTATTCATTAATACTTCATAAGGTCCTGACCATCTGGGTGCTAGCCCTGGTTTGGCTGGTATTATTTCTGCTATCACTTTGCTATCTATTGCTAAGACCTCCTTCTGGTCGTCCCGTGTATCCTGTTCTCGATCCCGTATAATCTGTTGGTCTTTGGCCTCATGTCTCTAACTATCTGTCCAGATTTATCTTTGGGTAACAGGACAGCTTCCCAAGCAGTCTCCCTGCCGTTTGAGACGGTGCTGCAATTAGTTTATAAAATAACTTCCATTTATCAAATCCTAATTTTCCTTCTATCACTGTGGGGAAATATTAACTCAACATTAAGAAACTTAAATTTAATAATGTCCAATATCTTTAAATTCTATTCAGTAATACTGAAGTTGTTGCTTGGTGAACTCAAACAGCTGTCAGTGGAAAGGGTTAACTCCTTCGCAGGCTTTTGAAGGTGGAGCTAAACATTATTGCGTCACTCCACGCAACCCAAAAAACATCCCTGACTGAAAGACAGTTGTGGTTTCACACTTTGATTCAACATGAACATTTGGGCTTCATTGGTCAGATTCCCTCTCTCAGTTGATCGTTTAGCTGCCCATCCTCTTGTGTGCTTTAATTTATTATTACGGACTCTTTGGGTAGGAGAGAGGTTCCTACTAATTCTTTGATTATATTCTTGTCTCTTACGGGTCTTCTCCTGGTGTCATATATCCCTGCCTACTCCCGCTATCATGTAATCAGACACCACCCCAAAGGCATTCCGACTATCTATATAGGTTTACACATTTTCCTTTGGCTACCCCCCTTTGATCAAATCCTGTATAGGCTGGGCCATTTCTACTTTGTTTCCCGGGCCTGCCTGTTTGTTTGACTTATAATCTGGGGGCCAGTACACTTCATTCGCTTTAGGGTCGACTAAAGCTCCTACTTCTCGCAGTATATCTATCCCTAGGATTGTTCCTTCGGTGTTCTCGCATACCCACAACTGTGTAGGTATTATTATACAGCCAATTTCTAGTAAGACTGTTCGCTCTTATAAGCCCTGATTCTTCGTCCACCGATTCCTGCTATACTAACTGAAAGTTTCGTTCGGGGTAAGGGTAAGTCTGTCAATGAGATTGTGGCTCCTGTGTCTATTAACATTTTGCACTGTCGGCCCCTACCAATGCATCAACAAACATCCTCGGATCCCCCTCCCCTCTCTGGCGCGGTCCCTTCCTGCTGCCATCCCTAGAAGCTTGCGAGCAATCAAAGCACGCAGCCAGTCCTAATGCCCCTCCCATCTGTTTTTGGGCATTTGTCTCTTCCCTTGTGTCACTATGTATCCTAGGTAGACTACTTCATCCTTCCCTACCTATACCTTTCTAAGGTTTAACTCTAGTCCCGCCTTCTATAAGGCTTCCAGTACCATAGTCAATTAAATATTGTAGAGGGACCTGCCACTATCGGATATTCTTGCGGAGTTGAGTTATCTTATTCAATTTGGACTACACCAATTTACATCAACCAGAATTTCACTGTGGCCACAATGAAAGTCTGGTTTTAATAGGTTAATTTACCTCATAACTCCAAGGTTAGATCTTAGACTGAAACTTAATCTTTCATTAAACAAACTTTTTGTTGCTCTTCTCAGTTTTTACACTTCAGCTTAACTCAAATTGTAATAGGTTTTTTTTTCATTCTGAGGGCACAATCTTATTCGCACATTCTTAAACTTCCAAAATCCCAGACAAGACAAAGGGGTTAAATGCTTTTACTTTAACACAGAGAAGTGGGTGGAGCTACAACACACAGCAGACATTTCTTTTTCTTAACGGACAGATTTTCAGACAAAGGAATATTGTATCCTCTTAAACATTCCTAATCAGGAAAACAGCCACACTCACACATTTTTATACAAACTGGAATTCCAGCATATGTCTAAGGTTCCTTTCATTCCTCTTGTTTTACTTGTCTCGGTACAGATGCTAATAACTTCCATGTTGGTAAAGCTTTAAGTTTATCTTTTCCTTCCTTTTTAAATCTGTGACTCAACAGCTTTCCCTAGTTTCCAAATCCCTGTTTGTTTGTTTTTTTTTTGCTGGGGTTTCAAATTGGTTCGCCTGCAAATTAGATCTTTTTCCTTCTTTATCTCTCCCTTCTGTTTCAATTCCTTACATTATCTGTTGCCTCTTTATCTTTAGCTCCTCCCCACCAAGCCTTTGGCTCTCTGCACTGTTCCTTTTTATTTTCCAGGAGTCGGGTTATAGAATCCAGGTCCCTTGAGGATTCTTCTTCCACCCTCTTAGTCATAACTAACTGCTATGTTTCACGCGTAATTCACGATGTTGAGGAATTAGGTGTGTACGCTACGTTGTTCGCCCCTATAGCGTCGCCTTCATTAGTTTCTTGCTTTCTATTAGTCACTTCGTTTCGTTAGACACACACCAACCCTTTAGTCCCGAGGTTTTGGTACTGTGGGGTCTGTAGCTCCCGGCGTCCTACTTGATCCTGGCCGTCACGTGGGACTACTGTCCTCTTAATTCAGGCTCAGGCTAGGTGCTGGGGACAGACCTCACCCTTGTCCATTCTAACCTTTTTAAGACCGTAGGGTTTTATCTCATTCACTCACCACGGTGCACCCATTCATTCAATTGTTGAGATTTCGCCGTCTCACGGATAAAGAGGATTTCCCGCCTCCCGGGGTAGGGGTCTTTCCGCCCCTGTCGGTTTGCCGCCACACGGCTAAATGAGGATTTCCCGCCTCCCGGGGTAGGGGTCTTTCCGCCCCTGTCGGTTTGCCGCCACACGGCTAAATGAGGATTTCCCGCCTCCCGGGGTAGGGGTCTTTCCGCCCCTGTCGGTTTGCCGCCACACGGCTAAATGAGGATTTCCCGCCTCCCGGGGTAGGGGTCTTTCCGCCCCTGTCGGTTTGCCGCCACACGGCTAAATGAGGATTTCCCGCCTCCTGGGGTAGGGGTCTTTCCGCCCCTGTCGGTTTGCCACTATACGGCTTAGGGAACACCTTATCCCTATCTTTTTAACCGCCTTCAATTAAGGGTGTCTTTCTCCTTATAGTTCTTTTATACGTCGATTCTGACTCAATGTCTCGCCAGCGATTAACCCCTAATTTTACAGGTGGTAATTAAAACATACTCACCCGTCTTAGGTTAACGCTGTCCGAGAGTCTGGTTCAGAACGCGCATCCCATCCTCGTCGCCAATTGAAGTAAGCCCCCAAAGTGTGGACTGAATGATATACAAAGTCGACAACACTGGCTTGTTGTAAGAAAGACAGACCCAATAATTGAGGTAAAACGGTTTATTCAGGCCTGGGGAGCTATGGCTCTTGCGTCCCAACACAAGGCTCCAACTCCACCGAATCTCTTGAGGTTTACACAGTTATACACATATTCCGAGACCTCCTACTCCAGAGGTCCAATCGATTTAAACGTCTATACATTAATCACTAACTAGGTGTGCCTAACTTCTACAAGGTAACCAATAACATAAGTTTCACTTTTCACTGTATGGGCCTGTGGCCCCTCTGATTTCTTGGAAATGAGTCATCAGGTCATGTGATTTCTGAGAAACGAGACCCTCTCTCTCTTGACCACTACTAAGTTTCGTTTTTCCAGAAAAGGGTTATGTCATTGTCTCTTTTTGTAAGTTTCATCTCTCTAAACTGGTATGGTCATTTCTGCAATTAAACATACGAATAATTAGTACATTTCATCTTTAAACATTTTGCTGCGCAATTGCGTTCTACTAAACGTGCCCTGTTACGCTCATTTTTAAATCTTACTTCAGTTCGAACCTACCTGCAACTCTGCATCACCTCCCGGGGATTCGTTCCTGGAGATCAGTGGATTGGAGGTCAAGGCCAGAGACTCGGGTGTCGACCACGGGCAACCGCCCAGTCATCCAGCAGAGACTCGAGAATTGCGGGGGAGGCTGTCGAGAGCCAGGCTTGGCTTTCCAGTCGAGGTGGTCCAGCGAAATGGGCTGGAAACAGGAAGTGCGCAGACACTTCCTGGACAGCGGCGGGCTAGAGCCCGAACGAGCGGCACAGCAAAGGGCCGAGCAGTGTCGACGGGGGAGAGAGAGAGAGGGCAGAGCGCACAGGACGCAGCCGGTGTTCAGGGGCCGAGCAGCGTCGGAGAGAGGGAGAGAGAGATGCGCAGAAACCCGCAAGGCGCCGCCATTGCCACGAGGACCGCCAAGAGCGGCATTGGCAGCAGCACAGGAGAAGCGCACGAAACCTACAGGGCGCCGCCATTGCCACGAGAACCACCGGGAGCGGCGTTGGCAGCAGCGGGGGAGGAAGGAAAGCGCGGGAGACGCCATTTTAAGCCATTGGGAGACGCCATTTTAAACCACACCCAAAATGCCGAAGAGTGGCAGTATCACCGCATTTGACAATGAAGTCGAAGATTAGACGACATATGTCGAACGAATAGAGGTGTACTGCAAGGCAAATGAGGTGTCAGATGACAAGAAAGCATCGGTATTGTTAAATTTAATGGGTGCAAAGACGTATGGTTTATTACGAAATCTAGTAACCCCAACGAAGCCAATGGAAAAGAGTTTTGAAGACATAGTAACGATACTAAAGGAACATTTAAACCCCACACCGCTGCTGATAGCAGAATGGTTCAAGTTTCACAAATGGAACCAGCATAAGGATGAAAGCAATGCTGATTATTTAACAGAACTGCGCAAACTATCGAAACACTGCCAGTTTGGAGCGGGACTGGCAGATACCTTAAGGGACAAGTTTGTGTGTGGGCCTCAAAGTGAAGGAACCCAGAAACGGCTTTTATCTGAAAAGGACCTTACACTGGAAAAGGCTTTCTGCATTGCGGTATCATATGAAGCAGCAGCACGGGGCGCTGCAGAGATACAACAGAGACCGCAAGAATATGGCACAAACGAAATGTCATATGGAACAGAGAAGTGCTATCGCTGCGGCAGAACAACACACGACCAGAATGATTGCTGGTTCAAAGACAAAGTGTGCAGACAGTGTGGAAAAGTAGGACACGTAGCACAAGTCTGCAGGTCGGGAAAGAAAACCAGCAATAAGAAACCTACCAAAGGAAAGTACAAGAAGGTACATAAGATGACGGAGAATAGTTCAGACGAACAAAAGAGTGATAACGACTCCGAAAGCAGAGAACTGAGTTGTCTGAAACTACATAATGTGATCACAACGGAGGATCACCGAACCACTTGGGTCACTCTCAAGTTAGCAGGAGTCCAGGTAAAGATGGAATTGGACACAGGATCAGCCCTAACAGTCATAAACCGACGGGACTACGAGCGGCTATTCTCACACATACTCTTGAGAGACACAAAAATTATTTTGAAGACGTACACGGGGCAAAAAGTCTACCCCAAAGGAAAAATAAGGGTGACCGTTATATATAACGGTAAGGAAACACCAAAACTAGACCTGTATGTATTTCAAGATGGAGGACCACCATTACTGGGACATGAATGGATCCGGAAAATACAACTGGATTGGCATTCCATACAGGCACTGACTGTGGCTGACAAAAAGGATGACGACGTCACACCTGGGCAACTGTCAAAGATCCTAACTGATGCGAAAGAAGTGTTCCAGCAAGGACTCAGAACACTAAAAGGCATGACAACGACGATTAAATTTGAAGAAAACGCAAGCCCAAAATTTTTTAAGGCCAGACCGGTACCTTATGCGATCCGCCCAGCCGTCGAAGCAGAGCTGGAGAGTCTGGAACGTTCAGGTGTACTGTCCAAGGTAGACTGGAGTGAGTGGGCTACACCCATCGTCCCTGTGATGAAAAAGTCATTGAGCAGCATGCCTGGGGAACCAAGGAAGGTTCGCATCTGTGGGGACTTTAAGGTAACAGTGAACCCGGTCCTTCACACCGTACAATATCCACTTCCGCGGATTGAAGATATTTTCGCCTCGCTATCTGGAGGGAAACGCTTCGCTATGATTGATCTGGCCCAGGCGTATCTGCAAATGGAGGTAGAAGAAGCGTCAAAAAAATACCTCACAATCAACACCCATAAAGGTCTCTACCAATACAACCGGCTGGTATTCGGGGTAGCATCAGCTCTGGCTATTTGGCAGAGGTCAATGGAACAAGTCCTGCAAGGGATCCCAGGGACCCAGTGTTATTTGGACGACATCCTGGTCACGGGCGAAAATGACAGTGATCACCTTGCCAACCTGGAGCAGGTGCTCACTAGATTGCAGGAATATGGGCTCCGAGCTAACCACCCCAAATGCGAGTTTTTTAGAAAACGGATCTCGTATTGTGGCCACGTTATCGATAAAGAGGGGTTACATAAGTCCCCAGAGAAGATTGAGGCAGTAGTCAAGGCTCCAGCACCGGAAAATGTGTCACAACTGAGGTCGTTCCTCGGGCTGGTAAACTACTACCATAAGTTCTTGCCAAATTTGTCTACAATACTACACCCACTGAACACCCTACTGCAAACTGGGGTGCCATGGAAGTGGAGTGACGAATGTAGACGAGCTTTCCAGAAGAGCAAAACACTAATCACATCGAAAGAGGTATTGGCCCATTACAACCCGGCATTACCAATTCGGTTGGCATGTGATGCATCACCCTACGGCATTGGAGCGGTGCTGTCGCACAAATTCTCGGACAGCTCAGAGAGGCCAATAGCCTTTGCGTCACGATCACTAACCTCAGCCGAGCGTAACTACGCCCAGATTGACAGGGAGGCCCTCAGCCTAGTGTGGGGAGTGAAAAAGTTCAATCACTATCTGCACGGGCAGAAATTCACCTTGCTGACTGACCACCAGCCTCTTGTCTCCATTTTTAATCCAAAGAAGGGCGTTCCGGTGATGACTGCACAATGACTACAAAGATGGTCACTTTTTCTAGGGGCGCACCACTATGAGATTGAATATAAGGGCACGAAACAACATGGAAATGCTGATGTGCTATCACGCCTGCCACTGCCTACTGCGGAGGAAGCACCAGCAGTGGATCCTGTCGAAATATTCCATTCGACTATAGTTGAATACCTCACGGTAACTAACGCTTGTATCGAAAAGGAAACCCGAAATGATCCGACACTGTCTCGGGTATATGATTTGACGGTGAAGTGATGGCCAGCACATGGCGACCCACTGTTGCCAGCATTCTCGACAAGGAGAGAACAGCTGTCAGTGTGCCGGGGGACCTTGATGTGTGGAGCCTGAGTGGTAATTCCACCCAAGTTAAGGGATAGAGTGCTCAATGAGCTTCATGAGGGTCATCTGGGAGGGGTAAAAATGAAAAGCCTAGCCAGGGCTTATGTGTGGTGGCCGGGAATCGATAAACAAATCGAGGACCTGACCAAGAGCTGCTCAGGATGCCAGAAAGTCCAAAATGCACCATCACAGGCCCCTCTACATCCATGGGAGTGGCCCTCATCTCCATGGCAACGGGTGCATATTGATTTTGCTGGTCCATTCATGGACTCAATGTTTTTAATAGCCGTGGATGCGCAGTCGAAATGGCCTGAGGTGATCAAAATGTCCTCCACCACCACGGAGAAAACTATTGCAGTCCTACGGACCATTTTTGCCAGGAATGGCTTGCCAGAACAGATTTGCTCCGACAATGGACCACAGTTTGTGTCTGAAGAGTTCCGGAGGTTCTTGAAAAAGAATCGGGTAAGGCATTACACATCCGCCCCGTATCATCCAGCCACAAATGGATTGGCTGAGAGGTTTGTACAAACCTTTAAGAAGGCAATAAAGGCTATGTACAATGACAACATTCCGCTGCAGCACAAGGTGGACAATTTCCTGTTCGCCTACCGGAATGCGACACTTGCAGTCACCAACCAGGCCCCAGCCATGATGTTCTTTAACCGAAGGTTAAGATCTCGCCTGGATTTGCTCAGACCAAACGTACGAAGAGATGTTGAGAGTAAGCAATTCCAGCACATCCATGAGAAGCCAACAAGGAGCTTCAATGCAGGGCAACCAGTCTTGGCCCGCGACTACTGAACAGAAAAATGGCAGCCAGGAACGATATGCACACGGCAGGGTCCACTAATGTACACAGTGGACGTTGGGGAGAGCATCGTGAGACGCCATGCTGACCAGATCCTAGAGTCACAGGAACAAGTCAACCCCATGCCTCACCTATACGTACCTGGTGATGAACCCAACGTACAGGTCGCATCTACCCCAGAAACAGTAGCATCGGAAGCTGATGAACCAACCGACGACAGGGGGCCAGAATCGCCTCCGCACCAAGAGCAAGACACTCGGGAAAGGCGCTATCCAGAAAGGATCAGGAAGCCTCCCCAAAGACTGAATATATAAATAGACTATTTTCAGCTAAGGTTAGAAGTCACACAACACCAGGTTATAGTCCAACAGCTATATTTGAAATCACAAGCTTTCGGAGCGCTGCTCCTTCGTCAGGTGAAGTGGAGAAATGCATAAAGACACAGCTTATATAGTCAGAGAATAATGTCAGATGTTTACAGATAATCTTGCCAACTGCCATTTGTCACACCTCGGCAGAGAGATAATCACAGCAATCAAAGGTGTGAATGGTTTCCAAACAGGTCAGTCAGGAAAACATGACATCAAAGAACAAAGAGGTGGGGTCACAAGGGATCAAGTGTTAATTGTAATTAGTTTGATATTTAATTGTTAAATGAGTGTTATGGTACTGTTAATCTAAAAGGGGAGGAATTGTAATGTATATACCTTTAAGGGGGGAACTATGTTTTACAGCTCATGTATACTGCAGTACCGGCAGTGACCACACCTGTATATAGCACTGAGTAATAATCTGCACAGATCAGTTGCAGTGTGAGCCACGTTGAGTAAACACCTGTTGTACCGTTCTCCGCAGTCTGTGTCTTATTATACACGGACACAACTAACACACCAGCTGTATGTTGAGGCAGTGAAATCCCTTTCGGTTCAGGTACATGGCAGAGTTGACATGAGGCGCACGCAAAGCAATATGCATGCAGTCAATGGCACCCTGCTCCACGAAGAAGCATGCAATCCATGCAAACCCTCGTGCTCACTCAGCCTGCTTCTCTCTGGCAAGAGGGAATTAAATGAAGCCTTTTCTCTTTGAATAGAGATACTTATTGACCTCTATTATGCAACAATGCATTGCAAATATTGAGATGTTGCTAATATCTCCAGCAGCAGCCTGGAAAGAGTCAGACGCATACAAGCTTATAGCCACAGTCACCTTGACAACCACAGGCAATGTGGTCCTTGCCCTGCTCTAAGGTTGGAGTTGTGGCTTCAGCAGGTGGCAGATTTCACCTCCGATCTCCTTAATGAAGTGAAGACGTTTCAAACATTGGTCGTCGCTGAAGTTCAGGTAGGGGAATTGCTCCTTGAATACCCTGGTGGATATGGCCTCCTGCTGAAAGCCCTTCTCCTCCTCCTCCTACCCTCTTCTAGCAGAATGTCTTGCTCTGTGTGTCCTCTGCTCCTTCTCCCAGTCATGCTCGATTCCAAGAGGAAGGCCTACTAGTGCACCATGTATGGAAGCAAGTGGTTTGTGAAGAAGGCTTGAAGACAGCAAAAAGTACTTCAGCACCTGCCACACCACTGCCTGTAGAATTTTGAAACTTGAAACTGTAGTGTATGTGCTTTAAGTCAGAACTACTTTTTACAGCTCCTGTATACTGTAGTACCGGCAGTGACCACACCGGTATATAAGCTGTGCGCATGCCTCTGTACCCCAGTCTAGAGATTACCCTCCTCCAGTAAAGACCTGTTATTTGTTATGTACAGCATCCGTGTAATTATTTATCCACTGAACCACGGATCTAACAGTGGCGATGAGTGTTGATGCGAATCTAACTGCAACATAAAAAATAAAAAAAATAGTCGAGTCCAGGAACACGGGCGTCGACCGTGAGCAACCGCCCAGCAGTCAGGCAGAGATACAACTTCGCTGGGGAGGCTGTGGAGAGCCGGGCTTGGTTCCCCAGCCACAACGAGCAGTAAGAGACCGACGACAGGTCCAGAGCAGACCCTTCCCGAGCAGCAGCGGCTGGAGCCGACCGACGGCAGAGAGAGAGAGCCGGGCAGCGTCGACGGGGTAAAAAAGAGGGTGAAGAGAGCAGGGCGCAGCCGGGGGTTGATCACCGAGCGGCGTCGAGGAAAAATACTGCAAACCGGAGAGAGGGTAAGAAACAGCCGGGTTCTAGACTGAGCGGTGTCGACAAATATCAAGAGAAGAACGCGCAGAGCACAGCCAGGGATCACGGGCTGATCAGGGTCCGCGGGGCGAAGCAAGGGGAGACGCCATTGAGCCGCGGAGAAGCAGGGAGAGCGTGGGAGACGCCATTGAGCCGCGGAAAAGCAGGGAGAGCGCGGGAGGCGCCATTGAGCCGCGGAGAAGAAGGAAGAGCGCAGGAGACGCCATTTTGCGAAGCCGCAGAGGAGAAGATGGGCGAGCGTGGGAAGGAAGGAAAGCGCGGGAGATGCCATTTTGTGCCAGCGGAGAAGAAAGGGAAGCGCGGGAGGCGCCATTGGTGATAGTTAACGCACAACCAAGGGTGCCGAAGAGTGGCAGTATCTCTACGTTCGACAATGAAGTCGAAGATTGGGCGACATATGTGGAACGTATTGAGGTGTACTGCAGGGCGAATGAAGTGCCAGATGCTAATAAAGCACTAGTTCTGTTAAATTCCATGGGTGCAAAAACTTATGGGTTACTGCGAAATCTAATAACCCCAGAGAAGCCGGTAAACAAGAATTTTGAAAGCATAGTAGAAATCCTACAGGACCACTTAAACCCCACACCGCTGCTGATAGCAGAACGATTTAAGTTCCATAAAAGGAACCAACACAAAGACGAAAGCAATGCTGAGTACCTAACGGAACTGCGCAAGCTATCTAAATACTGCCAGTTTGGAGCGGGACTAGCAGACACGTTAAGGGACAAGTTTGTGTGTGGGCTACAAAGTGAAGGAACCCAGAAACGGCTTCTATCAGAAAAGGACCTTATGCTGGACAAAGCTTTCAGTATGGCAGTATCACACGAAGCAGCCGCAAGGGGCGCTGCAGAGATACAACGGAGACCGCAAGAATATGGCACCAACGAAATGACCTATGGAACAGGGAAGTGCTATCGCTGCGGCAGAACAACACATGACCAGAAAGATTGTTGGTTCAAGGACCAAGTGTGCAGACAGTGTGGGAAAGCAGGACACATAGCAAGAGTCTGCAGGTCTGGGAAGAAATCCAACAGTGAGAAATCTCCACAGGAGAAGTATAAAAAGGTATACCAGGTGATGGACAGTGGTTCAGATGAACAGAAAAGTGACACAGACTCCGGAAGCAAGGAGTTGGGTTGTCTGAAACTACATAATGTAACCAAAATGGAGGATCACCAGACTATCTGGGGTACACTCAAGATAGACGGAGTCCAAGTGGAAATGGAATTGGACACAGGGTCAGCTCTAACAGTCATAAATCAAAGAGACTACAAGCGGCTATTTTCACACATACCCTTGAAAGCTACAGAGATTGTCTTGAAGACGTATACGGGGCAAAAAGTCTACCCCAAAGGAAAAATAAGGGTGAAAGTGACATATAAAGGTCAGGAAATACCTAAAATGGATATATATGTATTGCCAAATGGAGGACCATCACTGCTAGGACGTGAATGGATCCGGAAGATACATTTAGATTGGCATTCCATACAGACACTGAAGGTGGAGGCCAAAAAGGATGACGACGTCACACCTGGACGACTGTCAAAAATGCTAACTGACGCAAAAGAAGTGTTCCAGGAGGGACTAGGAACACTAAAAGGAATAACAGCAACAATTAAAATAGAGGATTATGCAAGCCCAAAGTTTCTTAAGGCCAGACCAGTGCCTTATGCGATCAGACCAGCAGTTGAAGCAGAGCTGGAAGGGTTGGAACATTCAGGAGTACTGTCCAAAGTGGACTGGAGCGAGTGGGCTACACCCATCGTTCCTGTAATGAAGAGGTCGTTGAGTAATACGCCTGGGGAACCAAAGAAGGTCCGCATCTGTGGGGATTTTAAGGTGACAGTGAACCCAGTCCTTCACACGGTGCAATAACCGCTTCCACGAATTGAGGATATTTTCGCCTCGCTATCTGGTGGTAAACGCTTCACCAAAATTGATCTAGCCCAGGCGTACTTGCAAATGGAGGTAGAAGAAGCTTCGAAACATTACCTTGCGATCAACACCCATAAAGGTCTCTATCAATACAACCGGCTGGTGTTTGGAGTAGCCTCGGCTCCGGCTATCTGGCAAAGGGCAATGGATCAGGTCCTGCAAGGGATCCTAGGGACCCAGTGTTATTTGGACGACATCTTGGTCACGGGCGAAAATGACGGTGATCACCTCGCTAACTTGGAGAAGGTGCTCGCCAGATTAAAGGAATATGGGCTACGAGCTAATCGCCACAAGTGCGAGTTTTTCCAGAAACAGATCTCGTATTGCGGCCACGTCATCGATGAAGAGGGGTTACATCAGCCCCCTGACAAGATAGAGGCAGTAGTCAAGGCTCCAGCACCGGAAAATGTGTCACAACTGAGGTCGTTCCTCGGGCTGGTAAACTATTACCACAAGTTCTTACCAAATTTGTCTACGGTATTACACCCGCTGAACACCCTACTGCAAACAGGGGTACCATGGAAGTGGGATGACGAATGTAGACGAGCTTTCCAGAAGTGTAAAAAATTGATCACATCAAAAGAGGTGTTGGCCCATTTCAACCCAGCACTACCAATTCGTTTGGCATGTGATGCATCACCCTACGGCATTGGAGCGGTGCTGTCGCACAAATTCCCAGACGGGTTGGAGAGGCCAGTAGCCTTTGCGTCTCGATCACTAACCTCAGCCGAGCGCAACTACGCCCAGATTGACAGGGAGGCCCTCAGCCTAGTATGGGGAGTAAAAAAATTCAACCACTATCTGCATGGACAGAAGTTCACCTTGCTGACTGACCACCAACCACTTGTCTCCATCTTTAATCCTAAGAAGGGCGTGCCAGTAATGACTGCACAGCGGTTACAAAGATGGTCCCTGTTTCTAGGGGCGAATCAATATGAATTAGAATATAAAGGCACGAGACAGCATGGGAACGCTGATGGGCTATCACGCCTGCCACTGCCTACTGTGGAGGAGGCACCAGCAGTGGACCCTATCGAGATATTTTATTTGTCGATAATTGAACGATTGCCAGTAACAAATGCGGATATAGAGAAGGAGACCCACAATGATCCAACGCTGTCACGGGTATATGAATTGACGGTGAGGCGATGGCCAACACATGGTGACTCACTGTTGCCAGCATTCTCATCCAGAAGAGAACAGCTGTCAGTATGCCAGGGGACAGTGATGTGTGGATCCAGAGTGGTGATTCCACCCAAGTTAAGGGAGAGAGTGCGAAATGAGCTACAGGAAGGTCATCTGGGGGGAGTGAAAATGAAAAGCCTAGCTAGGGCTTATGTGTGGTGGCCAGGAATCGATCAACAAATCGAAGACCTAACTAAGAGCTGCTTAGGATGCCAGAAGGTCCAAAATGCACCACCACATGCCCCTCTACACCCATGGGAGTGGCCCTCCTCTCCATGGCAACGGGTGCACATTGATTTTGCTGGTCCATTCATGGACTCAATGTTCTTAATAGCAGTGGATGCTCATTCAAAGTGGCCTGAGGTGATAAAGATGTCTTCAACCACTACAGAGAAAACGATTGCAGTCCTACGGACCATATTTGCCAGAAACGGGTTGCCAGAGCAGATCTGCTCTGATAATGGACCACAGTTTGTGTCCGACGAGTTCCAAAAATTCATGAAAAGGAATGGGGTAAGGCATTACACATCCGCCCCGTATCATCCAGCCACCAATGGATTGGCTGAGAGGTTCGTACAAACCTTTAAGAAGGCGATAAAGGCCATGTGCGACGAGAAAATTCCACTCCAGCATAAGATGGACAATTTCTTATTAGCCTACCGAAACGCGACACATGCAGTTACCAACCAGACCCCGGCCATGATGTTCTTTAACCGAAGGTTGAGATCTCGTCTGGACTTGCTCAGGCCAAATGTGCGAAGAAATGTTGAGGACAAACAATTCCAGCACATCAACGAGAAGCCGACAAGGAGCTTCAATGTAGGGCAACCAGTCTTGGCCCGGGACTATCGAACAGAGAAGTGGTAACCCGGAACGATATGTACAAGGCAGGGGCCATTAATGTACACAGTGGATGTTGGGGAGAACATTGTGAGACGCCACGTCGATCAGATCTTAGCATCACAGGAATGCGTCAACCCCATGTCTCGAGTACCTGGGGATGAACCCGACATACTGGTAGTATCTACTTCAGACCCAGTAGCAGTGGAACCCGATGAACTACCCAATGAAAGGGGGTCAGAATCGCCTCTGCACCAAGAACAAGAACCTCCGGAAAGGCGCTATCCCGAAAGGGCCAGGAAGCCGCCCCAAAGACTGAATCTATAAATGGACTTTTGTTATTGAATGTACATGTAAAAATGTAATTGTTATTTGAATATTAAGGGGGTATTATTAATCTAAAAAGGGAGGAATTGTAGTGTATATGCTTTAAGTCAGAACTACTTTTTACAGCTCCTGTATACTGTAGTACCGGCAGTGACTACACCGGTATATAAGCTGTGCGCATGCCTCTGTACCCCAGTCTAGAGATTACCCTCCTCCAGTAAAGACCTGTTATTTGTTATGTACAGCATCCATGTAATTATTTATCCACTGAACCACGGATCTAACAGAAACAACTATGGAAAGCAACAAAATGTGTAGAATTGTAGCAATAACCAGAAGAAATAAACCAGCAACGAACCTGCAAGTAGTTGTTGATCCCTTTAAAGAGCACTGGTGGAGGGTCCTTCATGCTGCTTAATGCCATGTTCAGCTATGTGAGGATAAGTGAGGGCTGCGGCAGGCGTGCGGAGCTCCAAAATGGCGGCGTTGTCGTCAAATCAGCATTGCACACCGATTGATGCCATGATCTGCCTGCTCGCCATACTTCCGGCGGACGTTAAGTGCGCACGCTCTAACCCCTTTACCAATATGGCGTCTGCCGCATTTTGCATCAGAAGTGTGCATACGTGCCGTGAACACCATTTTGGAAACCTAAAGTGCTTCGTAGCAACCAAAAATTTCGCCCCCCGTGACTCTAATCTAGGCCCAGGGTCTGTGTTGTTATTTCACCACATTAACATTGGTTAATCACAACCCAGAGTTACCTATTTCATCATCACAGCTTGCTGATTTATCAGCTGTCATAACATTGGCCCTGAATTTGCAGTCGGAAGCTTCCCGCGGGGAAATGCCTCCGAGCCACAAATAAAATGCCCGCGTACCAAGTGGTCCGGGAGGTACGGAGAATCGCAGTCCTGGGCCTCTCCAGGTACCTGCGGGAAGAGGCCCATGTATCCAGGGGCGTAGGCGGCTCGCAAACAAACCTGGGATCACACGGGCCGTTCCAACGAATGACAGAAGGGAATCTCCATTTATACTTACGGGGATTCCATACGAACTGTTCTGACGAAGGATCATCGAACCGATGCTTTAACGCTGCTAAAGCTAAAGTGATAGAGGATTCCCACCTACATTCGCGACTCTTCCGATGCCCTCCATCACTTTAACAGTTTCCAGTTTCCTGGCCCCAACCGTCTCCTTTTCACTCTTGACGTCCAATCCCTCTACACCTCCATCCCCCACTAGGACGGCCTTCAGGCGCTCCGTTTCTTCCTTGAACAGAGGCCCAACCAGTTCCCATCCACCACCACCCTCCTCCGCCTGGCTGAACTTGTTCTCACATTGAGCAACTTCTCCTTTGACTCCGCTCACTTCCTCCAAATTAAAGGTGTTGCTATGGGAACCCGCATGGGCCCTAGCTATGCCTGCCTGTTCATGGGATATGTGGAACATTCTTTGTTCCAGTCCTACTCAGGTCCCCTCCCTCACCTCTTTTTTCAGTACATCGATGACTGTATTGGTGCCGTTTCCTGCTCTCGCCCTGAACTAGATAAGTTCATTCACTTTACTTCCAATTTCCACCCTTCCCTCACCTTCACATGGTCCATCTCCGACTCTTCCCTTCCCTTCCTCGACTTCTCCGTCTCCATTTCTGGCGATCGGCTTTCAACAAACATCCACTACAAGCCCGCCGACTCCCACAGCTACCTGGACTACACTTCCTCCCACCCCGCTTCCTATAAGGACTCTATTCCATTCTCCCAGTTTCTCCATCTCCGCTGCGTCTGTTCTGACGATGCCACCTTCCATACTAGTGCTTCCGACATGTCTTCCTTTTTCCTCAACCGAGGATTCCCCTCTATCGTGGTTGACACGGCCCTTGACCGTGTCCGTTCTATTTCCCACACTTCTGCTCTCACCCCTTCCCCTCCCTCCCAGAACCACGATAGGGTTCCCCTTGTCCTCACCTTTCACCCCACCAGCCTCCACATTCAACGGATCATCCGCCGCCATTTCCGCCACCTCCAACGGGATCCCACCACCAAACACATCTCCCCCTCACCTCCCCTTTCAGCATTCCGAAGGGACCGCTCCCTCCGTGACACCCTGGTCCACTCCTCAATCACCCCCAACAGCCCTTCTCCTTCACCTGGCACCTTCCCGTGCAAATGCAGGAGATGCAACACATGCCCTTTTACCTCCTCCCTTCCCACTGTCCAGGGCCCCAAACACCCCTTCCAGGTGAAACAGCGATTTACTTGTACTTCTTGCAATTTAACATACTGTATTCGCTGCTCACGATGTGGTCTCCTCTACATTGGGGAGACCAAACGCAGATTGGGCGACCGCTTTGTGGAACACCTCTGTTCAGTCCATAAGGGTGACCCTGAGCTTCCGGTCACCTGTCACTTTAATTCACCGCATAACTCCCACTCTGATCTCTCTGTCCTCGGGCTATTGCATTGTTCCAATGAAGCTCAAGGTAAGCTCGAGGAACAGCACCTCATCTTTCGATTGGGCGCTTTGCAGCCTGCCGGACTCAACATTGAGTTCAACAATTTCAGATAATTATCCCTGCCCCCATTTTTCATGCTGTATGATTTTTGCCATTCCCATTTGCAACATTTTATCTTTCCTGCCTCTTACAAAAGTACAGGGTGTTCTTTCAATTCCTTCCTCCCCTCCTAACCCCACCCCCCTGTCTCTGCACCTGCTTAATATCTGTTACATCTCCAGCTTTTTCCAGTTCTGATGAAGGGTCCCAGACCTGAAACGTTAACTCTGTTTCTCTCTCCACGGATGCTGCCTGGCCTGCTGAGTATTTCCAGCATTTTCTGTTGTTATTTCAGATTTCCAGCCTCCGCAGTATTTTGCTATTATGATAGGGGATTCTATTGTAAGGGGAATAGATAGGCGTTTCTGTGGCCGCAAACGAGACTCCAGGATGGTATGTTGCCTCCCTGGTGCAAGGGTCAAGGATGTCTCGGAGCAGCTGCAGGGCATTCTGGAGGGGGAGGGTGAACAGCCAGTTGTCGTGGTGCATATAGGTACCAACGATATAGGTAAAAAAGGTAGTACTCTCAGGATTGCTACCAGTGCCACGTGCTAGTCAGTGTAGAAATAGAAGGATATTTCAGATGAATACGTGGCTAGAGGAATGGTGCAAGGGGGAGGGGTTCAAATTCCTGGGACATTGGAACCAGTTCTGGGGGAGGTGGGACAGTACAATCTGGATGGTTTGCACCTGGGTGGGACCGGGACCGATGTCCTAGGGTTAGTTTTTACTAGTGCTGTTGGGGAGGTTTTAAACTAAAATGGGGTTCGAACCTGTGCAGGGAGACAGAGGAAAGGGAAGCAAGGATAGAAACAAAAGACAGGAAGGAGAAAAGCAAAAGTGGAAGGCAGAGAAATCAAGTGTGTAAATCAAACAGGGCCACAGTAAATAATAATTCTAAAAGGACGAAGCGTGTTAAAAAATCAAGCCTGAAGGCTTTGTGTCTTAATGCATGGGGCATTCGTAATAAGGTGGATGAATTAGCTGCGCAAATAGATGTAAACAGATATGATATAATTGGGATTATGGAGACATGGCTCCAGGATGACCAAGTCTGGCAATTCAACATCCAGGGTATTCAATATTCAGGAAGGACAGGAAAAAAGGAAAAGGAGGTGGGGAAGCATTGCTGGTTAAAGAGGAGAAATAGTAAGGAAGGATATTAGCTCTGATGATGTGGAATCTGTATGGGCAGAGCTGAGAAATACCAAGGGGCAGAAAACATTAGTGGGAGTTGCATACAGACCCCCAAACAGTAATACTGAGGTTGGGGATGGCATTAAATGGGAAATTAGAGATGCGTGCAAAAAGGGCACAGCAGTTATCATGGGTGACTTTAATCTACATATAGATTGGGCTAACCAAATTATTAACAATACTGTGGAGGAGGAATTCCTAGAGTGTATATGGGATGGTTTCCTGGACCAATATGTTGAGGAACCAACTAGAGATCAGGCCATCTTAGACTGGGTATTATGTAATGAGAAAGGATTAATTAGCAATCTTGTTGTGTGAGGCCCCTTGGGGAGGAGCGATCATAATATGATGGAATTCTTCATTAAGATGGTGAGTGAAGTAGCTGACTCAGAGACTAGGGTCCTGAATTTAAATAAAGGAAACTACGATGGTATGAGGCGTGAGTTGGCTAGGATGGATTGGGGAACGTTACTTAATGTGATATATAGGCCTCCAAATAGTAATATGGAGGTGAGGGAAGGCATAAAAAGGGAAATTAGAGAAGCGTGCGATAAGAGCACAGCTGTCATCATGGGTGACTTTAATTTACATATTGATTGGACTACCCAAATTAGTAAAAATTCTGAGGAGGAGGAATTCCTGGAATGTTTTCGGGACGGTTATCTGGACCAATATGTCGAGGAGCCGACTCGAGATCAGGCCATTTTAGACTGGGTATTGTGCAATGAGAAGGGACTTATCAGCAATCTTCTTGTACGAGGCCCCTTGGGTCAGAGCGATCATAATATGATCGAGCTCTCAGTCGAGATGGAGAGTGAGGAAATTGAATCAGAGACTAAGGTCCAGAACTTAAATAAAGGGAATTACGAGGGTATGAGATGGGAATTGGGTAAGATTGATTGGGTGGTGTTTCTGGGGGGATTGACAGTGGAGAGACAATGGCAAGCATTCAAAGATAGAATGGAAGAATTCCAGAACATGTTTATACCGGTTTGGCATAAAAATAAACCTAAAAAGGTGACTCAACCGTGGATAACGAGGGAAATTAGGGACAGCATAAAATCAAAAAAAAGGGCATATCAACTGGCAAAAAAAAGCACCAGACCGGAAGATTGGGGGCAGTACAGGATACAGCAAAAGAGGACAAAGGGATTAATCAGGAAGGGGAAAATAGAATACGAAAGTAAACTTGCAGCAAACATAAAGACAGACTGCAAAAGCTTTTATCGGTATATCAGGAGGAAAAGACTGGTAAAATCCCAAGTCGGTCCCTTGCAGTCCGATTCGGGAGAATATATAATGGAGAATAAGGAAATGGCAGACCAATTAAACTCATACTTTGGTTCTGTATTCACAAAGGAGGACACAAATAACCTCTCAGGAATATCGGCAAACATAGGGACTAATGAGAGGGAGGAGCTGACAGAAATTAGTATCTCTAGGGATATGGTGTTGGGTAAGTTGAGGGGACTGAAGGCCGACAAATCCCCGGGGCCTGATAAACTACATCCTAGGGTACTTAAGGAGGTGGCCCTGGAGATAGCAGATGCTCTAAGGATCATCTTCCGGAACTCCATTGACTCGGGAACAGTACCCGTGGATTGGAGGGTAGCTAATGTTACCCCAATATTTAAAAAGGGGGGTAGAGAGAAAGCAGGGAATTATAGACCAGTAAGCCTTACATCGGTTGTGGGCAAAATGCTAGAGTCCATTATTAAGGATAAAATAGCGGAGCACTTGACAAATGGGGAAAGGATCGGACAGAGTCAACATGGATTTGCAAAGGGTAAATCGTGTTTGACTAATCTGCTGGAATTTTTTGAGGAAGTAACTGGTAAAATAGATGGGGGAGAGCCAGTGGATGTGGTGTACCTTGACTTCCAGAAAGCCTTCGATAAGGTTCCACACAAAAGATTATCATGCAAAATTAAGGCTCATGGAATTGGGGGCAAAGTATTAACGTGGATAGAGAACTGGCTGGCGGATAGAAAACAGAGAGTTGGAATAAACGGCTCGTTTTCGGAGTGGCAGGCAGTGACCAGCGGGGTGCCGCAAGGATCTGTCCTGGGACCCCAGCTGTTCACAATATATATAAATGATCTGGATCAGGGAATTGGATGCAATATTTCCAAATTCGCTGACGACACTAAACTAGGAGGAGGGGTGGGCTCTGATGAGGATGTCAGGAGGCTACAGTGCGATTTGGACAGGTTGGGGGAATGGGCGGATACGTGGCAGATGCACTATAATGTGGATAAATGCGAGGTTATCCACTTTGGGGGTAAAAACAGGAGGGTAGATTATTATCTAAATGGCAATAGATTGGGAGATGGGGAAGTGCAGAGGGACCTGGGTGTTCTTGTGCACCAGTCACTGAAGGAGAGCATGCAGGTGCAACAGGCGATTAAGAAGGCAAATGGTATGTTGGCCTTCATATCAAGGGGGTTCGAGTATAGGAATAGGGATACCTTACTACAGCTGTACAAGGTGCTGGTGAGACCGCATCTGGAGTATTGTGTACAGTTTTGGTCGCCCCATCTGCGGAAGGATGTTCTTGCCATGGAAAGAGTGCAACGGCGATTCACCAGGCTGATACCTGGAATGGCGGGAATGACCTACGAAGAGAGATTAAATAGTTTGGGCTTGTACTCACTGGAGTTTAGAAGATTGAGAGGGGATCTCATCGAAACATATAAAATTATGGCAGGCCTGGACAGGCTGAATTCAGAGAGAATGTTTCCAATGGCCGGGGAGCACAGAACCAGGGGCCACAGTCTAAAAATAGCGGGCAAATCATTTAAAACAGAGATGAGGAAGAATTTCTTCACTCAAAGAGTGGTGAGCCTGTGGAATTCCCTGCCACAGAGGGCTGTGAAGGCTAATTCAATAAATATTTTCAAGAGAGAATTGGATATATTTCTGAAGGCTAAGGGGATTAAGGGTTACGGAGAAAAGGCGGGGACGGGGTACTGAACTGGTAAGATCAGCTATGATCTCAGACGAAGATCAGCCATGATCTCATTGAATGGCGGAGCAGGCTCGAAGGGCCGAATGGCCTACTCCTGTTCCTATCTCTATGTTTCTATGTTTCTATGTTAAAGGGTTGATGGTGGATAGGCAATGGTAAACATTTAAAGATCACATGGATGAACTACAGAATTTGTTCATCCCTGTTTGGCATAAAAATAAAACAAAAAGGTGACTCAACTGTGGCTAACAAGGGAAATTAGGGATAACATAAGATCCAAGGAGAGGGCATATAAATTGGCCAGAAAAAGCAGTAAACCTGAGGATTGGGAGCAGTTTAGGATTGAGCAAAGGAGGACAAAGGGATTAATTAAGAGGGGGGAAATAGAATATGAGAGTAAGCTTGCAGGAAACATAAAAACTGACTGTAAAAGCTTCTATAGATATGTGAAGAGAAAAAGATTGGTGAAGTCAAGCGTAGGTCCCTTGCAATCAGAATCAGGGGAATTTATGTTGGGGAACAAAGAAATGACTGACCAATTAAATACATACTTTGGTTCTGTCTTCACAAAGGAGGGCACAAGTAACCTTCCTGGAATGGTAAGGATGGGGAACATAGGGTCTAATTGAATGAAATCAGTATTTGTAGGGAAATGGTGTTGGGAAAATTGACAGCATTGAAGGCCGATAAATCCCCAGGGCATGATAATCTACATCCTAGGGTACTTAAGGAAGTGGCCCTAGAAATAGTAGATGCATTGCTGGTCATCTTCCAAAATTCTATAGACTCTGGAACAGTTCCCATGGATTGGAGGATAGCTAATGTAACCCCACTATTTAAAAAAGGTGGTAGAGAAAAAACGGGGAATGATAGACTGGTAAGTCTGACATCAGTAGTGGGGAAAATGCTAGAGTCCATTATAAAAATGAAATAGGAGAGCACTTGGAAAACAGTGACAGGATCGGACAAAGTCAACATGGATTTACAAAGGTAAATCATGCTTGACTAATCTACTGGAATTTTTTGAGGATGTAACTGGTAGAATAGATAAGGGAGAACCAGTGGCTGTGCTGTAGTTGGACTTTCAGAAGGCTTTTGATTAGGTTCCGCATAAGAGATTAGTGTGCAAAGTTAAAGCACATGTGATTGGGGGTAAGGTACTGTCTTGGATAGAGAACTGGTTGGCAGACAGGAAGCAAAGAGTTGGAATAAATGGGTCTTTTTCCGAGTGGCAGGCAGTGACTAGTGGGGTACCGCAGGGATCGGTGCTAAGACTCCAGCTATTCACAATATATATAAATGATCTAGATGAGGGTACTAGATGTAATATCTCCAAGTTTGCAGATGACACAAAGCTGGGTGTGCATGTGAGGAGGATGCCGAGAAACTCCAGTATGATTTGGACAGGTTGGGTGATTGGGCAGATGCCTGGCAGATGCAGTATAATGTGGATAAATGCGAGGTTATCCACTTTGGTGGCAAAAACAGGAAGACAGATTATTATCTGAATGGCATTAGATTGGTAAAAGGGGAAGTGCAACGAGACCTGGGTGTCCTTGTGCACCAGTCGCTGAAGGTAAGCATGCAGGTGCAGCAGGCGGTTAAGGCGGCAAATGGTATGTTGGCCTTCATAGCGAGAGGATTCGAGTACAGGAACAAGGATGTCTTGCTGCAGTTGTATAGGTCCTTGGTGAGACCACACCTTGAGTATTGTGTGCAGTTTTGGTCACTTTATCTCATGGAGAGAGTGCAGCGAAGATTCACCAGACTGATACCTGGGATGGCAGGAATGACGTATGAGGAGAGATTGGGTCGATTAGGCTTATATTCGCTAGAGTTTAGAAGAATGAGAGGAGATCTCATTGACCTTATAAAATTCTAACAGGACTAGACAGACTAGATGCAGGAAGGATGTTCCCGATGGCGAGGGCATCCAGAACCATGGGTCACAGTCTAAGGATAAGGGGTAAGCCATTTAGGACTGAGATGAGGAGGAATTTCTTCACCCAGAGAGTGGTGAACCTGTGGAATTCTCTACCACACAAGGCAGTTGAGGCCAATTCATTAAATATATTCAAGAAGGAGTTAGATATATTTCTTAAGGCTAAAGGGATCAAGGGATATGGAGAGAAAGCAGGGACAGGGTACTGAATTTGGATGATCAGCCATGATCTCATTGAATGGCGGAGCAGGCTCGAGGGGCCGAATGGCCTACTCCTGCTCCTATCTTCTATGTTTCTATGTTTCTCTCTCTACAGATGCTACCTGACCTGCTGAGTATTTCCAGCATTTTCTGTTTCTATATTAAAAATAACCTTACCTTATTGTACAGGTTTTTTAATGTTTAAATGATTGAAAAAATTTGTTTTTTTATGTTCATTTAAATTCTTACACTGGTAACAGCAGGCCTTACACCTGCTTTTACCAGGTGTTAGAATTTCATGGGCATTCGCTGGGCAGGAGTTGGGCTAACTCTCCGCCCGCGGATACCCTTTTCCCGGGGATGCGTTGGATCTGTCAAGAAGATGGCAAGTTCCGGGTTTTTGCGCATGTGCTTCGTGTATGAAAACCCAGAAATTGTGCGGCCCTTACGGGCATGTACACACCTTGTACCCACACATAGGGGCTGCAAATTACGGGCCAATTATATCAGGGCATAATGTGATTATTAACTCGATGCCTAAATGAGAAGATGCATTGCCAGATGTTTCATTTGTAAGTAATGAAACTGTGAAAATACTTAAGATATGTTTTCTGTCCTGTGTGTTTACAATTATTTTTCAAGCCACTGTGAACTTTGCTCAGGGTCTCAGCAGGGACACAAACATAGCTGAACGCAGAAACCTGAATACAAAGCTATCACCCCAAAAAGGTTTCCTGTACCCGTCGGATTTTAAAGAAGCAGATTTCTATCTTCATGTCCCTATCTGCAAGAAACCTCACAAAGTCCTGTCGTTGTCTGGATTGGCTATACTCATATTCCACAAAGACCTTTTGCCTGTGGGAACTGGCTTTGAATAATGCCCAGCCTGGACAGGATGAACGCCTCTTCCCTATGGTCGCCGCAAAGGCCCCAAGCCTCAAGAAATTAATTCTTGCTACTTTCAACCCTGATGGGTATAAATCTCTCAACACTGTTCAGAATTTTGGCACTAAATTCCAATTCATTAGCAGTCTCAGAGAGCCTGTAAAAATGGCTGGAGTAGTTCTGGAGTGGAGACTGGTCTTTTGAGATTGTTGTTAAAGCATGTTATTGAGGCAATGCAGGGAAAGCTTTATCTTCCATCTAGCCTGTGCTACACTTGTCCTTGAAAATGCCTGATTTTGCATTCAAAAAAAATATGTATACACACGTTTGTTCTTCATATGGGGCCAAATCAAATCATGATTCCCATTAAGAATTTTTTTTAGTATTGCTTTGAACCATATTACGCCTGCTCCTTATGCAAGAGAAGCATTTGTCTTTAGTCAAGGTTTTTTTTAAATAGCTTTTCTACCAGGTTTCACATTCTGTATCAAGTGCAAAAAAATGCTTCTCTGCTTGAAATGTCATGCATATTGCCTCTAGGGCCTTCCTATCAACTATAACTTTACTTCTTCTGAGATCGGCACAAAATTCCTGAAGCAGCTGAAATGAAAAAGGCTCAAGTCGCTGTCATTCATCATTGTAGTATTGATTGCTGAGAATAAGAAGTTGTCAAAGCGATCACATCAGACAAATACGAGCCTCTGCTTTCTGCCTTTGTGGAAGTAAGCTCTAATGGCTCAGTCTTTGGTGCCGGTCTTAAATAAAACTTGAGAACTATTACCTGCAAAACTCAGGAATATTAGTCCATTAGAGTACCTGATAAATACATTCCCTTCAATTTAACTTATGCTGTTGTCACCTAGAACAGAATCAGGACTGGAAGGCAACTTTCTAAATTCAATCCTCACAATCAGAACTTTCTCTCTGGTCTTATGGAGAAGGATTTATTTAAATATCTTTGCAAATTTTTGTAATGTCCTCTCCTGGCATTCCTCCCCATCCCCCTTTTTACTTACAGCAACCGGCTCGGCTCCTCAGAGAAGCACCCGACTCCCTTTCCCTTCCAATTGGTGAGCTTCCTATAAGCTTACTGATTGGATTTAAATGTGATCTGATCACGATGAAAGCAGTTACACAAAAATCCGTGAAGATGAAAATCTACACAATGGTGCTTGTACTGCATTTAGTAGCAACAACAGTGCCGATATACTGAGGATCTATTTAAATGTTTTACCTCCCAGAATGCAAATAAGATGAGTTTTATATCTTACATGAGTATATTTTTCTCCAAAGGTTAAATTTAGTGGAGAAGTAATTTGAGTTGTCTGAGGAAAGCTCTAACATCCCTTTCTTCTATTATTAAATTATATACTTTCTCCTCATACTTAGAAGTGCTAACAAAAATTTGGCAAGTATGGAAATGTTAGTTGCCTTAACTGAGTGGTTGGGCCTCTAGGGGTCACTTTGCTGTTTGAAGAATAACACTTCAACATACATTGCAAGTGATCTAATTTTATTCAGTGAAATGTAGTGCTTGTGATGTGTCAGTGCGTGTGATGTAGTCATCACCCCCTTCTCAAAAACCCACCCTCAACTCCTCTGTCCTTGCAAACTACCGCCCCATCTCCAATCTCCCTTTCATCTTCAAAGTATTTGAATATGTTTGTCACTTCCCAAATCCGTGCCCATTTTTCTTAAAACTCCATATTTGAATCTCTCCAACCAGGTTTCAGTCCCTGCCACAGCACTGAAACATCCCTAACTAAAATCACAAATGATATCCACTGTGACTGTGTCTATGGTGCATTATCCCTCCTCCTCATCCTCCTCGACCTCATTACAGCCTTTGACACAGTTGACTACGCCATCCTCCCACAATGCTTTTACATCATTGTCTAGCTCAGTGGAACTGCTCTTGCTTGGTTCCACTCTTACCTATCTGATCGTAACCAGAGCAGCTTCAATAATGAATTCTCTTCTTGCCCTTCACCATAACCTCCAGAATCGGCCAAGGATCCATCTGTGGCCTCTTCCTCATCTACATGCCTGTCTTGGCAACATCATCCACAGAAATGGGGCTCGACTTTGCCATTGGGGCGAGCTGGGGGCATGTCAGGTTTTTTTCGAGTCCTGAACCCGACTCCAGTGTGATGTGGGAAAAAAGTGCGATTTTCCCCTAATTGGGCAATTGATTGGGGGTACCCCTGGCCCAATTAGTCTTTCCATCCTGAAAGTCGCCTCCGATGATGTCATCAATGCTGCTGGAATTAAGGCCTGCAAGCAGCCTTGCTTCTTCTGGAGACTGCAAACTTTATGCCCATTGTTGTGATCGCTTCATTCAGCAACTGTGTCCAGCAGTAGGCCAAAGTGTGTTCCAAGGTTCGATGATGCCGCCCTGCAAGCTCTGGTGGAGGGAGCAAGAGCAAATAAGGAGGTGCTCTTCCCTTTCTCAGGGAGGAAGAAGCCTCCCCAGCAGACTAAAGCTGTGTGGATGCAAGTGGCCCAGGAGGTCAACTCTATGTCAATGTGCCGCAGAACCTGGCTGCAGTGCAGGAAGAGGTTTCATGACCTTATGCGCACAGGAAAAGTGAGTATGACTTTCCCATCACCCTCAATCTGATCCCCATCGCCTCTCCTCACCAGCACTCTGCTTTGCCAACCTCTTCCTCCACATCCCACTTGACACTTACATCCCTGCACCCTTACCCATTCCCACTCTGTCTATGGTCACATTCACTTAACTATTCGACCATGCAGCCCTCACACTCTCTATCACTGTAATGCAATGACAACTTTCAACACACAGGGAGGGCCCTTTGTCTCCTTCTAAGCATCTATGCTATGGAATCTTAACACTCACTCCTTCATTCTCACTCAAACTCCACTTATGTCCCTCATTGCAGGAAAAGAGAGCCCACAATAAGAGGAAAAGAGCAAGGACAGGAGGAGGGCCACCCTCAGTAGCCCAGCTCACCACCTCAGAGGAGGCGGTCCTGGAAATTGCCGGGAACAAGGAGGATTCCCAAGTGGGGGATGGACAGGCAGGCGCATCACTGCAAGCTGGTGACAGAATAGTTTGGCATCTCTCTCATTGACATTGCATGAGTCACTGATAATGAATCTGATGCTCTAACAGATTGACTTATGATCATCTGCACTATTGAATGTGCATGTAACCTTGACCTCACATCTCTAACTCTTTCCTTTACTCCCCCACAAGAACATCGGCAGCCCCCGTCCCCGCTGTCCACGAAGAAGAGCCTGAGCTTCCAGACTCCTCAGAGGAAGCTGCAACCTCTGAGGGCGCTGCGTCAGCAGAATTAAGCGCACACATCACCAGCGCAGACACTCACACCTCGGTGGGACCTTCGGGACATAGAGTAGAGTTGTCACCTGGTGTATCACAGCTCACAAGTGGTGGGGAATCTGGTGGGGCTCTGAACGAGGGCTTTGCAGTGGCATGGTCACAAGCAGATGGTGGAGACAGGGATAGCAGTGGAGAGTCCTCAGCTCAGCAGGATGCTCCCAGCTCAGCTCAACTGCATGTCGACCCTGTGCCTCCGGGTCCATCCAGAAGGAGAGCAGTGCTGGCACTCCAGGAACAGGTGCAGGAGTCTCTGGCAGGTTTTGTCTCCAGGGTTGCTGCGAGTGTGGAGTGAATGGAGGAGTCCATCGCTAACATGAGCAGAGCCTTTGTGGAGGCATTGGCGCATGAACACATCACCACGGAAAGGATGGCAACCTCCGTGGAAAGGATGGCTACCTCCATGGTAAGGCTGGCTACCATAGAGGAGAGGATGGCTACGGTAGAGGAGAGGATGGCTACGTCCATGGAGGAGCTTAATCGCCAGGGAATGGAAAACATGGTAATTGTTCAGAATAGACTGACATCTCTTGAGGAGTGATGGTCAGCTATTGAGCAAACAAACCAGACCTTCATGCAAGTCCTTGGGAGTAGGACTTCCAGTACAGAAACGGGTCCTCATGGCCCCCCTGAAGTGCAGCAAGGTGCTGGCAAGCCACTTGCTAGCTCTGAAGTGGGGCTGACCCATGAGAGGGATGTTGGTGGCAGACTGGGTATTGTGCAATGAGAAGGGACTTATCACCAATCTTCTTGTACGAGGCCCCTTGGGTCAGAGCGATCATAATATGATCGAGCTCTCAGTCGAGATGGAGAGTGAGGAAATTGAATCAGAGACTAAGGTCCAGAACTTAAATAAAGGGAATTACGAGGGTATGAGACGGGAATTGGGTAAGATTGATTGGGTGGTGTTTCTGGGGGGATTGACAGTGGATAGACAATGGCAAGCATTCAAAGATAGAATGGAAGAATTCCAGAACATGTTTATACTGGTTTGGCATAAAAATAAACCTAAAAAGGTGACTCAACCGTGGATAACGAGGGAAATTAGGGACAGCATAAAATCAAAAAAAAGGGCATATCAACTGGCAAAAAAAAGCACCAGACCGGAAGATTGGGGGCAGTACAGGATACAGCAGAAGAGGACAAAGGGATTAATCAGGAAGGGGAAAATAGAATACGAAAGTAAACTTGCAGCAAAAATAAAGACAGACTGCAAAAGCTTTTATCGGTATATCAGGAGGAAAAGACTGGTAAAATCCCAAGTCGGTCCCCTGCAGTCCGATTCGGGAGAATATATAATGGAGAATAAGGAAATGGCAGACCAATTAAACTCATACTTTGGTTCTGTATTCACAAAGGAGGACACAAATAACCTCCCAGGAATATCGGCAAACATAGGGACTAATGAGAGGGAGGAGCTGACAGAAATTAGTATCTCTAGGGATATGGTGTTGAGTAAGTTGAGGGGACTGAAGGCCGACAAATCCCCGGGGCCTGATAAACTACATCCTAGGGTACTTAAGGAGGTGGCCCTGGAGATAGCAGATGCTCTAAGGATCATCTTCCGGAACTCCATTGACTCGGGAACAGTACCCGTGGATTGGAGGGTAGCTAATGTTACCCCAATATTTAAAAAGGGGGGTAGAGAGAAAGCAGGGAATTATAGACCAGTAAGCCTTACATCGGTTGTGGGCAAAATGCTAGAGTCCATTATTAAGGATAAAATAGCGGAGCACTTGACAAATGGGGAAAGGATCGGACAGAGTCAACATGGATTTACAAAGGGTAAATCGTGTTTGACTAATCTGCTGGAATTTTTTGAGGAAGTAACTGGTAAAATAGATGGGGGAGAGCCAGTGGATGTGGTGTACCTTGACTTCCAGAAAGCCTTCGATAAGGTTCCACACAAAAGATTGTCATGCAAAATTAAGGCTCATGGGATTGGGGGCAAAGTATTAACGTGGATAGAGAACTGGCTGGCGGATAGAAAACAGAGAGTTGGAATAAACGGCTCGTTTTCAGAGTGGCAGGCAGTGACCAGCGGGGTGCCGCAAGGATCTGTCCTGGGACCCCAGCTGTTCACAATATATATAAATGATCTGGATCAGGGAATTGGATGCAATATTTCCAAATTCGCTGACGACACTAAACTAGGAGGAGGGGTGGACTCTGATGAGGATGTCAGGAGGCTACAGTGCGATTTGGACAGGTTGGGGGAATGGGCGGATACGTGGCAGATGCACTATAATGTGGATAAATGCGAGGTTATCCACTTTGGGGGTAAAAACAGGAGGGTAGATTATTATCTAAATGGCAATAGATTGGGAGATGGGGAAGTGCAGAGGGACCTGGGTGTTCTTGTGCACCAGTCACTGAAGGAGAGCATGCAGGTGCAACAGGCGATTAAGAAGGCAAATGGTATGTTGGCCTTCATATCAAGGGGGTTCGAGTATAGGAATAGGGATACCTTACTACAGCTGTACAAGGTGCTGGTGAGACCGCATCTGGAGTATTGTGTACAGTTTTGGTCGCCCCATCTGCGGAAGGATGTTCTTGCCATGGAAAGAGTGCAACGGCGATTCACCAGGCTGATACCTGGAATGGCGGGAATGACCTACGAAGAGAGATTAAATAGTTTGGGCTTGTACTCACTGGAGTTTAGAAGATTGAGAGGGGATCTCATCGAAACATATAAAATTATGGCAGGCCTGGACAGGCTGAATTCAGAGAGAATGTTTCCAATGGCCAGGGAGCACAGAACCAGGGGCCACAGTCTAAAAATAGCGGGCAAATCATTTAAAACAGAGATGAGGAAGAATTTCTTCACTCAAAGAGTGGTGAGCCTGTGGAATTCCCTGCCACAGAGGGCTGTGAAGGCTAATTCAATAAATATTTTCAAGAGAGAATTGGATATATTTCTGAAGGCTAAGGGGATTAAGGGTTACGGAGAAAAGGCGGGGACGGGGTACTGAACTGGTAAGATCAGCTATGATCTCAGACGAGGATCAGCCATGATCTCATTGAATGGCGGAGCAGGCTCGAAGGGCCGAATGGCCTACTCCTGTTCCTATCTCTATGTTACTATGTTAAAACAAGTAAGTGGGGGCTCCTCTCCAAGCGCTCACACGACCATGCCACTGCAAGGCCCTCGGCCAGAGCCCCACCAGAGTCCCCACCCAACTGAGATCGGCGTCTCAACCCCTGCAGCAGACTGTTGCTGAGCCCTCACCGGTTTGCAGCCCCAGAGGACACCCGCCAAAAGTGTCGAGACAGGAGCAGCAAGAAAGTGAGCAAGGGGCCTCCACATCTGCTGAAGCCACAGGGGAAGCATCACGTAGGAGCACGCGTAAGAGGAAGATACTGCACAAGTAGTCACAAGGGTAGCTAATGTTATGTTTAATTTTGAAAAGCCATCAGTTGGTTATTGTCATTAAAAATTCTGATGGCAAACTGTTGCAGTTGTAACGTGTGTCATTTCGCTAATGGGACTTCCACATTCAGGGCTTAGGATGACTTGCAATTGTCCGTATGGTGGTCAGAGTGATAGGAATCCGCAGGTTCTTGGCCATTTTCGATGGTCTGATAAGAAGGTGTGAGGCAAAAGTGTTTGATTGTGCAGGCTAAGCAAATCTGGCCAAGATGAGTGCGTGCCTTGCATCCCGGGCAACAATATGCTTGTATGCTGCTGCCGCTAGTTGATGCGCCTCTGCAAGCTGTTCGTTGTCGCTCTCCTCCTCCTCATCTGAGGAGGCTATGTGATGAGCCTTTTGTTCCTCAGGCATCTGCAAGCCACGATGCTGTGCCATGTTGTGAAGTGCACAGCAAACCACGACCATTCTGGAGACCCTGGCTGCTGAGTACTGCAGGGCTCCACCCGATCTATCAAGGCATCTAAAGCGCATCTTCAACAAGCTGACGGTTTGCTCGATTATGGATCTGGTGGAAATGTGGCTGGAGTTGTAGCGCTCCTCAGCTTCGGTGGATGGGCTCCTCAATGGTGTCATTAGTCACATCTTCAGGGGATAGCCCTTGTCTCCAAGTAGCCATCTGAAAAGTTGGTCTGGCGGACTGAAGAGCGGAGGCACACTAGACTGGTGCAGGATGAAGGAGCCATGGCAACTGCCAGGGTACTTGGCACAAACATGCAAAATGTCCTTCTTGTGGTCACACACCAGCTGCACGTTGAGGGAGTGGAAGCCCTTGCGGTTGACAAAAATACCTGGATTGTGATGGGGTGCATTAAGGTCCACATGTGTGCAGTCAACGATGGCCTGCACCCTTGGAAAACCTGCCAGATTGTCGAACCCAACCGCACGAGCAGTTACACTGGCTTGATTCTTGGAGAAATTGATGTAATTGTGCACGATGGCAAAGAGGGCATCGGTTACCTGCGTGATGCAAGCGTGTGCGGCCGCCTGGGAGACGCCGCTGATGTCTGCTGCTGATCCCTGGAATGAGCCTGAAGCAAAAAAGTTGAATGCGGTGGTGACTTTGACAGCCACTGGTAAGGGGTGTCCACCTGCTCCTCTGGGCTCCAGGTCTTGCTGCAGCATTGCGCAGATGTCACCCACTACCTCTCGCGAAACTCAGAGCCTCCTTTGGCACTGCTGCTCAGTCATGTTGAGGTAGTTGATCCTCTGTCTGTAGACCCTGTTTGGGGGGTATCTCCTGCGCCGACGTGCTTCCAAGCGCTGGTGCCTTCTGGCCTGTGCAGCTTCAGGTGGGTGAGCAGCAGCTTGGAGCTCCTGCTGTTGCTCCTACAGTTGGTGCTGCTGTTGGTCAGGGTTCTGCTGTTGCCGCGGCTGGTCTTCATCCAAATCTAATGTCCAGGAGGAAAGGAAATAAATAGTTCCCATTCTTCTGGTATATACCTCAGTTGAGGAAGCGCTCATTCAAGATGGGGAGAGGGGTTTCCCAGGAGGTCACACTGGAGATGGGTGTCAGGCTCCAAACTTCCACAACAATAACTATGCCTGCTAATAGTTCCCCCAGACCTGAGACAACAAAGTTCTGCCACCTGCAAATGATGATTGGTGAAAACTCCTTTTTAATGGTGGAGCTGCAGCTGTTAGTAAGCAATCCACTTGTGATGCCGCCAGGATTCGCTGACGTGTTCCAGAGGAGGCGTGCAGCATGTGGGAAAAGTGGGAAAATCAGAAAGGCCTCTCAAAATGGGATTATAGAGGCAATTAAGTGGTTGTTAGGGGCCTTAAGGGCCTATCCCGCCTCTTGGAGGCGGGATGGAAACGGGGTCAGAAAAGTCGCATGTGGGAAAATTGCTCGGAGGCGGGATGGAAGCGGGATCGGGCTCGCACGCCATTTTTTGCAATTTTACCACCTCACACGCCTCCAATCCTGCCTCCTCGGACCTGGCAAAATCGAGCCCATGGAGTCAGCTATCACATGTACACAAATGACATCCAGCTCTACCTCGCCACCTCCTCTCTCGACTCCTCCATTGCCTTTGTTTTGTCAGACTACTTGTTTGATATCCAGTCTGGGATGAGCCACAATTTGCTCCAGTTAAACATTGGGAAGACTGAAGCCATCATCTTCAGCCCCTGATAAAAGCTCCATACACTTGCTACCGATTCCATCCCTCTCCCCAAGCTCAGCTTCAACCAGACCGTTTTCAATCTTATCATCCTGTTTGATCGTGAGCTGAACTTTTGACCCTGTAAAGTCTGTGGGTTGTTTAGTTAATTAATACACAGACTACCAGAGTAACTTAAAACAGGACTTTACTATTCGAAGGTCAGGGCGAATCTGCCAAATAAATCCTGACACAGCACTTATATACCGGTGTGGTCACCGTCGGTATTACAGTATACAGAAGCCAACAAAGTAGTGCAACACCTAAAGTAGTTCTCTTAAAGGTGGACGGTTACATACAATAGTTCTCTTAAAGGTAGACGGGTACATACACTACAATCCTCCCTTTTTAGCTTACAACATACTGATTCCCCATTAAACATACATTATAACATATATACAACTTTATGCAAGACAGTTCACAGATTCAGTCTCTCTGGAGGTTTCCGGACTCTGTCCGGATAACGCCTCGGTGGTGTCGTAACTCCCGGCGGGGTAGTAGGTGCTTCTGGCAAGGTCGATTCGGCTTGAAGGACAGTGTCAGGTTCATCTGATTCCAGTATTACCAGATCGGAGGTAGGTGTTCTGGGTATCTCTGTCTCAACATTAACCGTGTAAGGTGGTGGAGTAGGTTGGCCATTTGTGGCTGACCCTATGATCTGGTCAACATGGCGCCTTATTATACTGTCCCCAATGTCCACCGTATACATCAACGGCCCTAGCCTTTTTCCAGTAGTTCCAGGCTGCCATTTCTCGGTACGGTAGTCCCGGGCCAAAACTTGTTGACCTATCTGAAAAGATCTAGTTGGCCTTTCATTCATGTCCTGGAATTGCCGGTTCTCTACGTCCCTTCTGACGTTTGGCTTAAGCAAATCCAGCCGGCATCTTAGTCGTCTATTAAAAAACATCATGGCGGGAGTTTGATTTGTGACCGCATGTGTTGCATTCCTGTACGCCAACAAGAAGCTATCCACCTTATGTTGTAAGTTAATGGCTTCATTACCCATGGCCTTTATGGCCTTCTTGAAGGTCTGGACAAACCTTTCAGCCAATCCATTGGAGGCGGGATGGTATGGGGCTGACGTGTAGTGCTTAACCCCATTGCTCTTTAAGAATTTCTTGAATTCTTCGGACACAAATTGCGGTCCATTATCAGAACAGATCTGTTCCGGCAGCCCATTCCTAGCAAACATGGTCCTTAACACTGTGATGGTTTTTTCCGTGGTGGTGGTGGACATCTTTATTACCTCCGGCCACTTGGAGTGTGCATCCACCGCTATTAGAAACATTGAGTCCATAAATGGACCAGCAAAGTCGATGTGTACCCTTTGCCAAGGAGATGAGGGCCACTCCCATGGATGCAGAGGAGCCTGTGGTGGCGCGTTTTGGACCTTCTGGCATCCTAGACAGCTCTTAGTGATTTCTTCGATGTCCCCATCAGTGCCTGGCCACCACACAAACGCTCTTGCTAGGTTCTTCATTTTCACTCCACCCAGATGTCCCTCGTGCAGCTCCTTTAACACCTTCTGTTGAAGTTTGGGTGGAATCACCACTCTAGATCCACACATCAGGGTTCCTCGACACACTGACAGCTGTTCTTTTCTCTGCGAAAATGCTGGCAGCGTTGGTTCGCCCTGTGCTGGCCATCCCTCCACCGTTAAATCATAGACTCGTGAGAGAGTCGGGTCATTTCTTGTTTCGTTTTCGATCATCGAATTTGTTACTGGTAGACATTCCACTATGGATGAGTGGAACATCTCTACCGGGTCCACTGTAGTCGCTTCTTCTACTATCGGCAATGGCAAGCGCAATAACCCATCAGCATTTCCATGCTGTTTGGACCTTTTGTATTCGATGTCATATTGGTGTGCCCCAAGTAACACGGACCACCTCTGTAACCTTTGCGCTGTCATGGTGGAAACGGCCTTGTTAGGGTTGAATATGGACACCAACGGCTGGTGGTCTGTCAGTAATGTGAACTTCTTGCCCTGCAGGTAATGATTGAATTTCTTTACGCCCCACACAAGGCTGAGGGCCTCCCTATCTATTTGAGCATAATTTCGCTCCGCGGAGGTCAATGATCGGGACGCGAATGCCACTGGCCTTTCCGAGCCATTTGGTAATTTGTGTGAAAGTACTGCTCCAATTCCATAGGGGGAAGCATCACAAGCTAGACAAAGAGGTAACGTTGGGTTGAAATGAGCCAACACTTCTTCAGAGGTAATCAACGCCTTGCTTCTGCGAAAGGCCTTTTTACATTCCTCACTCCACTTCCATGGTACTTCTTTCCGCAACAGAGCATTCAGCGGATGCAGCACCGTGGATAGATTCGGCAGAAACTTGTGATAATAATTAATCAACCCCAAGAATGATCTTAACTGTGATACGTTTTCCGGAGCGGGGGCCTTCACGACAGCTTCTATCTTGTCAGGCGACTTGTGCAGCCCCTCTCGGTCAATGACATGACCGCAGTACGAGATCTGTTTTTGGAAGAACTCACATTTCTTGCGATTAACTCGAAGGCCATATTCCTTCAACCTAGTGAGCACCAGTTTCAAATTTGTGAGGTGTTCTTCCTCGTCTTCTCCCGTAATCAGGATATCGTCTAAGTAACACTGCGTGCTTGGAACTCCTTGTAATACCTGCTCCATGGCCCTCTGCCAAATTGCTGGAGCCGAAGCTATCCCAAAAACCAGTCTATTATAACGATACAAGCCTCTGTGTGTGTTGATGGTGAGGTACTGACGCGACTCTTCCTCGACTTCCATTTGTAAGTATGCCTGTGCCAGGTCTATCTTGGTGAAGTGTTTCCCTCCAGCCAACGAAGCAAAGATGTCTTCAATCCGCGGAAGCGGGTATTGTACCGTGTGAAGCACCGGATTCACTGTGATCTTGAAGTCTCCGCAGATGCGGACCTTCCCCGGTCCCCCTGGCTTGTTACTTGGTGGAGACTTCATGACGGGAACAATGGGCGTGGCCCACTCACTCCAGTCCACTTTTGACAGTACCCCTGATCGTTCAAGTTCTTCCAGTTCTGCCTCCACAGCAGGTCGTATCGCGTAAGGTACCGATCTGGCTTTGAAAAATTTTGGGCTTGCATGTTCTGCAATCTTAACCTTTGCTTTAATTCCTCGCAGTGTTCCCAGTCCTTGCTGGAATACCTCTTTAGCTTCGTCCAATATTCTGGACAACCGTTCAGGTTTGACATCTTCCTTTCCGGAATCTACCGTCATGGTGTTTAGTGAATGCCAGTCTATCTTTATTTTCCTGATCCACTCCCGTCCCAGAAGTGGTGGACCTCCCTCAGGCAACACATACAGGTCCATCCTTTGGTGATCTTTGTCCTTGTATCTCACCTTGACTTCTATCTTTCCGATGGGGTATACTTTGTGCCCCGTGTATGTCTGCAATACTAGTTCCGTATCCCGTAGGGGAATATGCTTGAATAACTTTTTATAATCATGCTTATTCATGACCGTCAACGCCGATCCGGTGTCCACTTCCATTTTCACTTGGACTTTTGCAATCTGTAGTGTGATCCAGATAGCTTGTCGGTCAGCTTCATTACTCACATTGTGAATTCTCAGACTATCCAGTTCCTTGCAGTTGGAGTGTGAGTCCGAATTCTGTTCTTCCGGACTCTTCCTAGTCACCTCATGTACCTTCCTGTACCTCTTTTGTGGTGACTCATTATTGTTGGTCTTCTTTCCTGACCGGCATACCTTAGCTATGTGACCGACCTTGCCACATTTCCTACATTCCTGGTTTTTAAACCAGCATTGGTTCTGGTCGTGTGTTGTCTTCCCACAACGATAGCATTTCGTTGTACCCGAAGTAATTTGCTGCACACTGAGTGCCGCTGCCTTTAGCTGCATTTCCGCCGTTCCTTTTGCTGCGGCTTCGTTCGATGCAGCAATAAGGACAGCCTTATCAAGTGTAAGATCGTTCTCTTCGAGCAGTCGTTTTTGTGTTTCTCCCTTCGACATTCCGCACACGAATTTGTCTCTGAGTGCCTCTGCCAGATTTTCCCTAAACTGACAGTGTTTCGCTAGCCTACGCAGTTCAATCAGGTACTCCGCGTTGCTTTCCTCTTTCCGTTGCGTTCTCGTGTAAAATTTGGATCGTTCCACTAACATCAGTGGTGCGGGGTTAAAATGATCCTTCAGGACAGCAACAATATCATCGAAAGTCTGATCCGCCGGTTTAGCTGGTGCTAGTAGATGCTTCAAGAGCCCGTATGTCTTCGCGCCCATCGAGTTTAGCAAGGTTATAGCTTTGTCATCTTCTTCTATTTTATTGGCCTCACCATAGATCTCAATGCGTTCCACATACGTGGCCCAGTCTTCTACCTCGGAATTAAAATCGTTGATGTTACCTCGCTTAGGCATCTTCCTCTCTTCCTGATAACACCACGGATTATTTCTTTAAATTTTCTTTTTTTTTCTTCAAGATGGCGGTTCCCGCGAAAATGGCGGTTTCCCGCGCTTATCTTCTCTCCCCGCCCACTTCAATGGCGGTTCCCCGCTTCTGTCTTCTTCTCCGCCTAATGGTGGCTTCCCGCATTTCTTCCCCTGGCGGGAGGGGTACACTTTCCCCACGGGCGACGGCCGCTGGCTTTCAGGTTCACAGCCTGCGCGTCGGCTTCAGTGCTTTCCCTTTTCTCGGCAGGGCAACCGGCGCTGGGTACCCCGTTGACGGCGAACAGTTTCAGCCGCTGGGCTGGCTCTCGCTCAGTTCCCCTTGCTCGGGCTCTGTCTCTCTCCCGCTCGCTCGGCTCTACCGGCGCTGGGTACACCCCGTTGATGGCGAACAGTTTCAGCCGCTGGACTGGCTCTCGCTCAGTCTCCCTTGGTCGGCTCTGCCTCTCCCGCTCGCTCGGCTCCCAATCGCGCCTCCCAGCCCTCTCGCAGTCCGGTGCTTTCCTCCTCGGCTGCGACTGAGTTTTTATATCTTCCCGCGCCTACGCTCCCGGTCGCAGCGCTTCGTGGCTTCGGTCGCTGCCCGGCCTTTTTCGCCGGTCGCGGTCTAGCTGTCTCACGACGCCGTTGCGTCCCCAGCCTGTCTGTACCGCGGCTTCCTTGCTCCACGCTGCCCCAGTCTCAGCGCCTCTGGGCCCGACTTCTGTCCGGCTCCTTTCCCCCTCGACCGTGGTCGAGTGCACCGCCCTTATCCTCCGGTTATTCTTTTTACTTTTCCCTTACTCACAGTCACCGTGGCCGGCTTGCTTCTCGTGCTGATCGGCTCACTCCTCACTGTGGCAGAAGGGACAGTCAGTGCCTGTTGCTGATGGAAGTCTTTGTCTCTAACTTCTTCTTCCTTTCTAGTTCTGCAGCCTCGAGTTTTCTCCCAGCAGAATGACGAGGGCGGTTGCCTCTTCTCGATGCTCGTTAACTGCTTCGGAAGTATTGTTGCCGCAGGGTACGATCGGACTCGTCGCCACTGTAAAGTCTGTGGGTTGTTTAGTTAATTAATACACAGACTACCAGAGTAACTTAAAACAGGACTTTACTATTCGAAGGTCAGGGCGAATCTGCCAAATAAATCCTGACACAGCACTTATATACCGGTGTGGTCACCGGCGGTATTACAGTGTACAGAAGCCAACAAAGTAGTGCAACACCTAAAGTAGTTCTCTTAAAGGTGGACGGTTACATACAATAGTTCTCTTAAAGGTAGACGGGTACATACACTACAGACCCCATATCCTTTCTATTACTATTCCAATGCTCTCCTGACTGGTCTTCCATTCTCCAACTGCTGTAAACTTCAGGTCATTCAAAACTTTGTTGCCTGTATCCTAACCTGCAACAAGTCCCGCTCACCCATTACCCCTGTGCTTGCTGACCTACATTGGGACTTTTTTTTACAATGGCCCAGAAATTCGGGTCTCCACGGGTGAGTACGCATGGGGTACTCACCCGTAAGCCCAATGGAAGTGCCGGTTTCCTGCATGCACTGCGCATGCGCGGGAAACCGGCACTTCCGTTCCCCTGAAAGAAGGGGTTAAGAGGTGGAACGCGTGCGCAGGAGAGGCTGCACGTGCGCATCGAACTTACGTTTTTTTTGCAGGTTTTCCTGGGCGGGTAAGCCTGCAGAGTTTACACATATAAAAAGCAGGCGTAAGGCCTGCTTTTTGCAAGGTAAGTGGTGAATTAATTCAAATTAAAACATTTTTTCCACAGGTTTATTATTTTTAAATATTTTAAAGCAAGGTAAGTTGATTTTTAGCCCCGTTAGAAAATAAAATTAATTTTTCAAAAATTTTCAAAAATTTAAATTATTGTTTAAAATAGTTATTTCATGTAATTTATAGTTTATTTAAAAAATGTGATGTTTTTAAAAAATGTATTTGAAGATTTAGTGATGTTTTGGGGCCCGTAGTATTTATAAGTTTTGACAGCTCTTCCTGTCAATCTTATGAATGGAGCATTCCCTGCTCCGATTGGCTCCCCATGGCCCATGTGATCCCAGGGGACGCAGCGAACTAACTGCGCCCCTGGGATACGCAAGCACTGCGCGCCGGCAGTTGGAGGAGGCCCAGGATCGGAATCCCACGCGGGCCCACAGCTCAACAGGTCGGGGGCTTGCACCCGCGGGAAGCCCCTGACCCGAATTTCTGGGCCATTGTATATTAGGAAACAAAGGGTGGTCAGAAGCAATGTGGACCCCTTGAAAACTGATAACAGTGATCTTGTGAATGAAAATAAGGAAACGACGCACATATTTCTTGAAAAATAACTGTGGGCTGGATTTTGTCAGTGTGGGCGGGCTGGGACGTGTCAGGTGGAAATCGTGTCAGGACCCCGACTCCTAAGTGAAGTGCTGAAAAAGTAGGATTTTCCCCTAATTGGGCAATTGATTTCCTGCGTGTGGGAACACCTGGCCCAATGAGTCTTTTCATACAGAAAGTCGCCTCCGATGACATCATTAATGCTGCTGGATTTAAGACCTGCAAGCAACCTTGCTTCCTCTGGAGACTGCAAAGACTCTGCAAATTGTATGAAGGTGTTGATTTCCCAACAATGTCCATGATCAAGCAAAAGTATGCATCTCGATTTGATGAGCCCTCCCTCCAAGCTATGGTGTACGGAGCCAGATGTAGTAAGGAGGTGCTGTTCCCTTCCTCAGGGAGAAAAAAGCCACCCCAGCAGACAAAAGCTGTGTGGCTGCAATTGGCCCAGGAGGTCAACTCCATTTTGCTGAGCCGCAGAACCTGGCTGCAATGTAGGAAGAGGTTTCATGATCTTCTCCACACAGGAAAACTGAGTATGACTTTCCCATCACCCTCAATCTGATCCCCATCGCCTCTCCTCACCAGCACTCTGCTTTGCCAACCTCTTCCTCCACATGCCACTTGACACTTACATGCCTGCACCCTTACCCATTCCCTCTCTCTCGAAGGTCACATTCACTTAACTATTCGACCATGTAGCCCTCATACTCCCTATCACTGTGATGCCATGACAACAACAACTTTCAACACACAGGGATGGTCCTTTGTATCCTTCTAAGCATCTGTGCTATGGATTATCTACACTCTCACTCAAACTCCACTTGTGTCCCTCATTGCAGGAAAAGAGAGCCCACAATAAGAGGGAAAGAGCCATGACAGGAGGAGGGCCACCCTCAGTAGCCCAGTTCACCACCTGGGAGGAGGCGGCCCTGGAAATCACCGGGATCGAGGAGGATTCCCAAGTGGGGGACGGACAGATGAGCGCATCGCAGCAAGCTGGTGACAGAATAGTTTGGCATCTCTCTCATTGACATTGCATGAGTTACTGATAATGAATCTGATGCTCTAACAGATTGACTTATGATCATCCGCCCTATTCAATGTGCATGTAACCTTGACCTCACATCTCTAACTCTTTCCTTTACTCCCCCACAGGACCATCGAAAGCCCCCATCCCCACTGTCCAGGAGGAAGAGCCTGAGCTTCCAGACTCCTCAGAAGAAGCTGCAACCTCTGAGGGCGCAACCTCAGCAGAATTCAGCGCACCAGCACCAGTGCAGACATTCACACCTTGGTGGGAGCTTCGCGAGATAGAGTAGTGTTGGCACCTGGTGTATCACAGCTCATAAGTGAGCATCAGCAGATGGTGGAGACAGGGACAGCAGTGGAGAGTCCTCGTTGGAGGACGCAAGACTCAGCTGCATGTCGACCCTGTGCCTCCGGGTCCATCCAGAAGGAGAGCGGTGCTGGAACTCCAGGAACAGGTGCAGGAGTCTCTGGCAGGTTTTGTCTCCAGGGTCGCTGCAAGTGTGGAGCGAATGGAGTAGTCCATCGCGAACATGAGCAGGGCTTTTGTGGAGGCATTGGCGCATGAATGCATCTCCACGGAAAGGATGGCAACCTCCATGGAAAGGATGGCTACAGTAGAGGAGCGGATGGCTACGGCCATGGAGGTGCTAAGTCACCAGAGTGTAGAAAACATGGTCATTGTTCAGAATAGACTGGCATCTCTTGAGGAGCGATGATCAGCTACTGAGCATAGAAACCAGACCTTCATGGAAGTCCTCTGGAGTAGGACTTCCAGTGCAGAAACGGGTCCTCATGGACCCCCTGAAGTGCAGCAAAGTGCTGTCAAGCCACTTGCTAGCTCTGAAGTGGGGCTGACCCATGAGAGGGATGTTAGTGCCAGACAACACGGAAGTGGGGGCTCCTCTCCAAGCGCTCAAATGACCATACCATTGCAAAGCCCTCGGTCAGAGCCCCACCAGAGTCCTCACCCAACTGAGATGGGCGTCTCATCCCCTGCACAGCCACAGGAGCAGCAGACTATTGCAGAGCCCTCACAGGTTCGCAATCCCAGAGGATGGCCGCCAAAGGTGTTGAGACAGGAGCAGCAAGAAAGTGAGCAAGGGTCCTCCACACCTGCTGAAGCCACAGGGGAAGCACCACGTAGGAGCATGCGTAAGAGGAAGATAATGCACAAGTAGTCACAAGGGTAGTCACTTGGGTGTTATGTTGTGTTTATTATTGAAATGCCACCAGTTGCTTGTTGTGATAAAACATTTTGATGGCAAACTGTTGCAGTTGTGGCCTGTGTCATTTCGCAAATGGGACTTCCACATTGAGGGCTTAGAGTGACTTGCAATTGTCAGAATGGTGGTCAGAGTGATAGGAATCTTGTCCATTGTCAATGCTCTGGTAAGAAGGTGTGAGGCAAAAGTGTTTGATTGTACAGGCTAAGCAAATGTGACCAACATGAATGCATCCCTTGCATCCCGGGCAGCAATATGGTCGCACTCTGGCGACTTCTGTCCTGTGCATCTTCAGGTGGGTGACTAGCAGCTTGGCGCTCCTGTTGATGCTCCTACTGTTGGTGCTGCTGTTGTTCAGGGTTCTGCTGCTGCCACGGCTGGTCTTCATCCGAATCTGATGTCCAGGAGGAAAGGAATTAAATGGTCGCCATGCTTCTGGTATATGCCTCAGTTGAGGAAGCACTTAGTCAAGGTGGGGAGAGGGGTTTCCCAGGAGGTCACACTGGAGATGGGTGTCAGGCTCCAAACTTCCACAACACTGAGTATGCCTGCTAAACGTTCCCCCAGACCTGAAACAACAAAGTTCTGCCACGTGCAAATGATCATTGGTGAAAACTCCTTTGGAGCTGCAGCTGTTCATAAGCAATCCACTTGTGAGGCCGCCAGCATTACCTGGCATGTTCCAGAGGAGGCATGTAGGATGGCAGGAATGACTAAAAATCAGAAAGGCCTCTCAAAATGGGATTATAGAGTCATAGAGTCATAGAGTCATAGAGTTATACAGCACAGAAAGAGGCCCTTCGGCCCATCGTGTCTGCGCCGTCCATCAAGCCCTGTCCAATCTAATCCCATTTTCCAGCATTTGGTCCATAGCCTTGTATGCAATGGCATTTCAAGTGCTCATCCAAATGCTTCTTGAATGTTGTGAGGGTTCCTGCCTCTACCACCCTTTCAGGCAGTGAGTTCCAGACTCCAACCACCCTCTGGGTGAAAAAGTTCCTCCTCAAATCCCCTCTAAACCTCCTGCCCCTTACCTTGAATCTATGCCCCCTTGTTATTGACCCCCCCTACTAAGGGGAAAAGTTCCTCTTTATCTACCCTATCTATGCGCCTCATCATTTTGTACAACTCTATCAGGTCCCCCCTCAGCCTTCTTTGCTCCAAGGAAAACAACCCCAGCCTGTTTAGTCTTTCTTCATAGCTGAGGCGCTCCATCCCAGGTAACATCCTGGTGAATCTTCTCTGCACCCTCTCCAAAGCAATCACATCCTTCCTATAGTGAGGTGACCAGAACTGCACACAATACTCCAGCTGTGGCCTTACCAGCGTTTTGTACAGCTCCATCATAACCTCCCTGCTCTTATATTCTATGCCTCGGCTAATGAAGGCAAGTATCCCATATGCCTTTTTAACCACCTTATCTACCTGTTCCGCTGCCTTCAGGGATCTATGTACATGTACACCAAGGTCCCTCTGACCCTCTGTACTTCCTAGGGTCCTACCACTCATTGTGTATTCCCTTGCCTTATTTGTCCGTCCAAAATGCATCACCTCGCACTTTTCAGGGTTAAATTCCATTTGCCACTTTTCCGCCCATCTGACCAACCCGTTTATATCGTCCTGTAGCCTGAGGCTTTCCTCCTTGCAATTTACCACCCCACCAATTTTCGTGTCATCTGCGAACTTACTGATCATACCTTTTACATTCTCATCCAAATCATTTATGTAGATCACAAACAGCAAGGGACCCAGCACCGATCCCTGAGGTACCCCACTGGACACAGGCTTCCAGTCACAAAAGCAACCTTCGACCATCACCCTCTGCCTCCTGCCACTCAGCCAGTTTAGGATCCAACGTGCCAAGGCACCCTGGATCCCATGGGCTCTTACCTTCTTGACCAGTCTCCTATGCGGGACTTTGTCAAAAGCCTTACTGAAGTCCATGTATACCACATCCACAGCATTTCCATCATCCACACACCTAGTCACCCCCTCGAAAAATTCAATCAGATTGGTCAGACATGATTTACCCTTGACAAAGCCATGCTGACTATCCCCGATTAATCCTTGCCTCTCCAAGTGGAGACTAATTTTGTCCCTCAGAATTTTTTCCAATAATTTCCCTACCACAGATGTTAGGCTCACTGGCCTGTAATTCCCTGGTTTATCCCTGCTACCCTTCTTGAATAATGGTACTATGTTAGCTGTTCTCCAGTCCTCTGGTACATCCCCTGTGGCCAGAGAGGTTCTGAAAATTTGTGTCAGAGCCCCTGCAATCTCCTCCTTTGCCTCACACAGCAGCCTGGGATACATCTCGTCCGGGCCTGGGGATTTATCCACTTTTTGGCCTGCTAAAACCGCTAGTACCTCCTCCCTCTCGATGCTAATATGTTCAAGTATATCACAGTCCCTTTGCCCGATTTCTATGTCTACATCGTCTTTCTCCATAGCGAACACAGATGCAAAAAATTCATTTAAAACCCCGCCTACATCATCTGGCTCTACACACAGATTGCCACTTTGGTCCCTAATGGGCCCTACCCTTTCCCTGGTCATCCTCTTGCCCTTAATATACTTATAAAACATCTTAGGATTTTCCTTTATGTTGCTCACCAGTGTTATTTCATGGCCCCTCCTCGCTCTCCTAATTTCTTTTTTAAGTATGCCCCTGCACTTTTTATACTCCTCTAGGGTTTCCTCCATCTTTAGTCTTTTGTAACTGCCAAAAGCCCCCCTTTTTTTCCTAATGCATTTTTGTATATCCCTTGTCATCCAAGGTTCCCTTTGCTTGTTGGTCCCACCCTTGACCTTTATGGGAACATGTTGGCGTTGTACTCTCTCTATTTCCCTTCTGAAAGTCTCCCACTGCTTTGATGTGGATTTTCCTATAAGTAGCTGCTCCCAGTCCACTTTGGCCAGATCCTGCCTTATCATATTAAAATCGGCCTTCCCCCAATTTAGAACCCTTATTTCTGGGCCGTCTTTGTCTTTTTCCATGACCACCTTAAATCTCACCGAATTATGGTCACTGTCGCCAAAATGCTCTCCTACTGACACTTCCACCACTTGCCCGGCTACATTCCCTAGAATTAGGTCCAGTACCGCCCCCTCTCTTGTAGGACTTTCTACATGTTGGCTCAAAAAGCTCTCCTGGATGCACTTTAAGAATTCTGCACCCTCTAAGCCTTTCACACTCTGACTATCCCAATTAATAATGGGGAAGTTGAAATCCCCCACTATTATTACCCTATTATTTTCGCACTTCTCTGAGATTTGCCTACATATCTGTTCCTCTATCTCCCCCTGACTGTTTGGGGGCCTATAGTACGCTCCCAGCAAAGTGCTTGCCCCCTTTTTGTTTTTAAGTTCTACCCATATGGCCTCATTAGAGGAACCCGCTAATATATCATCCCTCCTTACAGCAGTAATTGACTCCTTAATTAATATTGCAACACCCCCTCCCCTTTTACACCCCCCTCTGTCTCGCCTGAAGATTCTATACCCCGGAATATTGAGCTGCCAGTCCTGACCCTCCCTCAACCATGTCTCCGTGATAGCAACAATATCGTACTCCCATGTGTTCAACAACAACTTCAGTTCATCCACCTTATTTGCAAGACTCCTTGCATTAAAATAAATGCCTTCCAGCCTTGCCATATTCCCTTTTGCCTTCACATATTTGCTCTGCCTTCCCAGCTGACTTGTTTTTTCCTCCGTATTTGGCTGTAAATCACCCCCTACTATAGCTCCACTCTGTATCCCATCCCCCTGCCAAGTTAGTTTAAACCCCACCCCAACAGTGCTAGCAAACCTCCCCGCAAGGATATTGGTCCCCCTCTGGTTCAGGTGTAAACCGTCCGACTTGTACAAGTCCCACCTTTCCCAGAAGTAGACCCAGTGATCCAGGAAACTAAAGCCCTCCCTCCTGCACCATCCCTTTAGCCACGCATTCATCTGTTCTATCTTCCTATTCCTATACTCACTAGCACGTGGCACCGGGAGTAATCCAGAGATTACAACCTTGAGGTCCTGCTCTTTAATCTTCTACCTAGCTCCCTAAATTCTTGCTGCAGGACCTCATCCCTCTTTTTACCTATGTCGTTGGTACCAATGTGGACCACGACCTCTGGCTGTTCGCCCTCCCCCTCCAGAATGCCCTGCAGCCGCTCAGTGACATCCTTGACCCTGGCACCAGGGAGGCAACAAACCATCCTGGATTCACGTCTATGGCCACAGAAACGCCTATCTGTTCCCCTTACTATAGAATCCCCTACCACTATTGCTCTCCCACTCTTTTTCCTCCCTTCCTGGGCAGCAGGAGCACCCCCAGTGCCAGGAAGTTGGCTGCTGCTGCCTTCCCCTGGTACGTCATCCCCCCCAACAGTATCCAAAGCGGTATACCTGGTTGAAAGGGGGATGGCTACAGGGGTCCCCTGCACTACCTGCCTGCTTCTATTGTTCCGCCTGGTGGTCACCCATTTCCCTTCTGCCTGTGCAGCCCTACCCTGCAGTGTGACCAACTCACTGTACGAGTAATTTGCAACCCTCTCAGCATCGTGAATGCTCCACAACCCATCCACCCGCAGCTCCAGCGCCCCAAGACGGCCCGTTAGTAGCTGCAGCTGGATGCATTTCTGGCACACATGTTGGTCAGGGACACCGGCAGCGTCCCTGAATTCCCACATAGAGCAAGAGGAGCATATCACGGGGCTGGGCTCTCCTGGCATGACCTACCCCTTTAATCAATTTAAATTAAATTAATTCAATACCACCAGTAAAGTAAGCCTTACCTGGTCTCTGGAGCCCTTTGTAGGCCCGCTCTACCGCTGAAGCACCCGCCGAAGCTCTGAGGCCTTGCCTCACCTAACTCCCTGACTCACCCAACTCTCAGCACTCTGTTCAAACCGCACTCAGTGCAAAATCGCACTTCAAAGCCTGTTTTTATAGAGGCAATTAAGTGGTTGTTAAGGGCCTTAATGGCCTATCCTGCCTCTTGGAGGCGGGATGGAAAGGGGGTCAGAAAACATGCTTTTTGGAAAATTGCTTGGAGGCGGGATGGAGGCGGGATTGGGCCTGCCCGCCATTTTTGGTGATTTTAACAACTCACACGCTTCCAATCCCGCCTCCTCGGGCCTGGCAAAATTGAGCCCTGTGTGTCAGTATTTACAGTAGGGGAAGAGGATAACATGTCTGACATCCGAAAGAAACAAATATTGAATCAGGGATGGGGACACACCAACATTAATGTAAGCAAAATAACAGTAATGAAGAAAATAATGGCACTGTAGAGTGACAAATCCCCAGGATCAGATGGTTACCATCCCAGGGATTTAAAGGAAGCAGGTGAGAACATTGCAGATGTCCTAACTATAATCCAAAGTTCTCTCGATTCAGGAACCGTTCTTTCTGATTGGAAAATAGCATGTCAATCCACTATTTAAGAAAGGCAAGAGAGGAAAACCAGAGAATTATTGATCAGTTAGTCTAACATTTGTTGTCAGTAAATTACTAGAGTCTATAATTAAGGATAGCGTGACTGAACACCTTGAAAATTTTCAGCTGATCAGAGAGCCAGCATGGATTTGTAAAGGGTAGGTCATACCTGACAAACCTGATTGAAATTTTTGAAGAGGTGACTAAAGTAGTGGACAGGGGAATGTCTATGGATGTTATTTATATGGACTTCCAGAAGACATTCGATAAAGTCCCTATAAGAGACTGTTAGCTAAAGTTGAAACTCATGGAATTGAAGGAAGATTATTGACCTGGTTAGGAAATTGGCTGAGCGGCAGGAGACAGAGAGTAAGGATAATGGACAGGTACTCTAATTGGCAGGATGTGACTAGTGATGTCACACAGGGATCTGTGTTAGGGCATCAACTATTCACCATATTTATTAACGACTTAGATGATGGGATAGAAAGCCACATATCTAAGTTTGCTGATGACACAAAGATAGGCGGCATTGTAAGTAGTATAGATGGAAGCATAAAAATTCCAAAGAGATATTAATAGATTAAGTGAACAAAACCCTGGCAAATGGATTTTAATGTAGGCAATTGTGAGGTCATCCACTTTGGACCTAAAAAGGATATTTAAGAACATAAGAAGAACATAAGAAATAGGAGCAGGAGTAGGCCAATCGGCCCCTCGAGCCTGCTCCGCCATTCAATAAGATCATGGCTGATCTGATCCTAACCGCCAATCCACTATCCAGAACCATCTCCTGAATCTAACAGAATTAGACACACGAATTGAGGAGCAGGATCAGGCTACACGGCCCCTGGGCCCGCTCCGCTACCCACAGGGCCATGACCGATCCAAACCTAGACTCATGTCCAAATTCCTGCCTGCTCCCCATAACCCTTAATTCCCTTTACTTCTAGGAAACTGTCTATTTCTGTTTTAAATTTATGTAATGATATAGCTTCTACAGCTTTTTGGGGCAGCATATTCCATGGACCTACCACCCTCTGAGTGAAGTAGTTCCTCCTCATCTCAGTTTTGAAAGAGCAGCCCCTTATTCTAAGACTATGCCCCCAAGTTCTAGTTTCTCCCATCATCGGGAACATCCTCCCCGCATCCACCCGATCCAACCCCTTCACAATCTTATATGTTTCAATAAGATCGCCTCTCATTCTTCTGAACTCCAATGAGTAGAGTCCCAATCTACTCAACCTCTCCTCATATGTCCATCCCCTCATCCCCGGGATTAACCAAGTGAATCTTCTTTGTACTGACTCGAGAGCAAGTATGTCCTTTCTTAAGTATGGACACCAAAACTGTACACAGTATTCCAGGTGCGGTCTCACCAATACCTTGTACAACTGAAGCAATACCTCCCTATTTTTATATTCTATCCCCCTAGCAATGCAAGCCAACATTCCATTGGCCTTCTTAATCACTTGCTGCACCTGCATATTAACCTTTTGAGTTTCGTGCACCAGGACCCCCAGATCCCTTTGTACTTCAGTACTTTCCAGTTTCTTGCCATTAAGATAATAACTTGCTCTACGATTTTTCCTGCCAAAGTGCATAACCTCACACTTTCCAGTATTGTATTCCATCTGCTAAATCTCTGCCCACTTACTTAGCCTGTCTATGTCCCCTTGCAGGTTTTTTATGTCCTCCTCACTCACTACTTTCCCTCCCATCTTAGTATCATCTGCAAACTTTGATATGTTACACTCGGTCCCCTCCTCCAAATCGTTAATATAGATTGTAACGAGTTGGGGACCCAGCACTGACCCCTGCGGAACACCACTAGTTACTGATTGCCAGTCTGAGAATGAACCATTTATCCCAACTCTCTGCCTTCTGTTAGATAGCCAATCCTCTATCCATGCCAGAATATTACCCCCAATCCCGTGATTTTTTATCTTAAGCAATAATCTTTTGTGTGGTACCTTGTCAAATGCCTTTTGGAAGTCTAAATACACTACGTCCACTGGTTCCCCTTTATCCACCCTATATGTTACTTCCTCAAAGAACTCCAGCAAATTTGTCAAACATGACTTCCCCTTCATAAAACCATGCTGACTTTGTCCTATTAAATTATGATTATCCAAATGTCCTGTTACTGTCTCCTTAATAATGGACTCCAAAACTTTACCTACCACAGATGTTAGGCTAACCGGTCTATAGTTTCCAGCCTTCTGTCTACTGCCCTTTTTAAATAAGGGCATTACATTAGCAGTTTTCCAGTCTGCCGGGACCTTTGCCGAGTCCAGGGAGTTTTGGAAAATTATTACTAATTTATCCGCCTTGAGTCCTATTATTTTACTGGGTACCACTTCCTTAGTGATTTTGATCGTGTTTAGCTCCTCCACCCCTTTAGCCCCCTGTTTGTCCAGTGTTGGGATATTCTTAGTGTCTTCTACTGTAAAGACTGATATAAAATATTCATTCAGTGTTTATGCCATCTCAATATTTCCCACCATTAATTTCCTGGTCTCATCCTCTAAGGGACCAACATTTACTTTAGCCACCCTTTTTCTTTTTATATAACTATAAAAACTCTTACTATCTGTTTTTATATTTTTTGCTAATTTACTTTCATAATCTATCTTCCCTTTCTTAATCAATCTTTTTGTTATTTTTTGCTGTCTTTTAAAGTTTTCCCAATTCTCTATCCTCCCACGAGATTTGGCTACCTTATATGCCCTTGTTTTTAGTCAAATACTATCCTTAATTTCTTTACTTAGCCACGGATGGCTGTCTTTTCTTTTACACCCTTTTCTTCTCAGTGGAATATATTTTTTTTGGAAGTTGTAAAATAACTCCTTAAATGTACACCACTGATCATGTATCGTCTTACCCTTTAATCTATTTTCCCAATCCACTCTACTCAATTCTGCTCTCATACCTTCATAGTCTCCTTTATTCAAGCTTAGCATGCTTGTTTGAGATCCAACCTTCTCACCCTCTAATTGAATATGGAATTCAACCATGTTATGGTCACTCATTCGAAGGGGATCCTTCACTAGGACATTTTTAATTAATTCTGTCTCGTTACACAGGACCAGATCTAAGGTTGCTTGCCCCCTGGTCGGTTCAGTTACATACTGCTCAAGAAACCCATCCCTAATAGACTCAATGAACTCATCCTCAAGGCAGCCCTACCCAATTTGATTTGTCCAATTAATATGATAGTTAAAATCCCCCATAATTATAGATGTTCCCTTATTACAAGCCTCAACTATTTCCTGATTGATACTCCATCCAACAGAGTTGCCACTGTTCGGAGGCCTATAGACTACGCCCACTAGTGTTTTTTTCCCCTTATTATTCCTTACCTCCACCCAAACTGTTTCATTATCCTGATCTTTTGGCCCAATATCATTTCTCTGTATTACAGTGATTCCTTCCTTTATTAACATAGCCACCCCACCTCCCCTTCCTGCCTGCCTGTCCTTCCAGATTGTTAAATAACCTGGTATGTTTAATTCCCAGGCATTGTCACCCTGCAGCCATGTTTCTGTAATGGCCACAAGATTATACCCATATGTAGTTATTTGTGCCATTAACTCGTCTATTTTGTTACGAATGCTACATGCATTCAGATAGAGAACTTTCAAAGATGTTTTGTGACACTTAGTTCCTGCTTTTGCCCTTTTTATTACTTTACCTTTTACTCCATACCTTCTGCCCCTTCCTGACACGCTCTGGTTTTTAATTTCCCCACTGCTACCTAAGTCTATGACCTTCTCTGTTGTCATTTTTACTATTTGCTCTCTAGGAACCTCCCCCCTGACTAGTTAGTTTAAAGCCCTCTCTACAGCCCTAGTTATATGATCCGCCAGGACTCTAGTCCCAGCACTGGCCAAGTGAAGCCCGTCCCAACGGAACAGCTCCCTCCTGCCCCAGTACTGGTGCCAGTGTCCCAGGAAGCAAAACCCATTTCTCCCACACCAGTCTTTGAGCCACGCATTTAACTCTCTAATTTTATTTGTCCTAGCCAAATTCGCTCGTGGCTCAGGTAATAATCCAGAGTGGTTCTGCCTTTTTATTTGGCCCCTAGCTGCTCAAACTCCCTCAGCAGAACCTCCTTCCTTGTCCTATCTATGTCGTTGGTACCAACATGGACCACGACAACTGGATCCTCCCCCTCCCACTCCAAGTTTCTCTCCAGTCCAGAGGAGATGTCCTTAACCCTGGCACCGGGCAGGCAACACAGCCTTCGGGACCCTCGCTCTCGGCTGCAAAGAACTCTATCTATCCCCCTAACGATACTATCCCCTACCACTACAACATTTCTTTTAACTCCCCCCACTTGAATGGCCCCCTGCTCCATGGTGCTGTGGCCAGGTTGCTCATCCTCCCCGCAGTCCCTGTTCCTATCCTCACAGGGAGTAAGAGCCTCGAACCTGTTGGACAAGTGCAAGGGCTGCGGCTCCTCCAACACTACCTCCTGGATCCCCGTACCTGCCTCACTTCTAGTCACACCATCCTGACCCTGGCCACGGACTACATCTGAATTAATTAATCTAATTGTTGTGAATACCTCGTGATACACAGAGTCCAGGTAACTCTCCCCCTCCCTGATGTGTCTCAGTGTTTGAAGCTCGGAATTTCAGAATACTTTCTAAATGGTGGAAAGCTAGAAACGGTGGAGGTCCAAAGAGACTTAGGGATCCATGTACATCGATCATTAAAATGTCATGGACTGGTGCAGAAAATAATCAAAAAGACTGATGGAATGCTGGCCTTTATATCCAGAGGACTAGAATGCAAGGGGGTAGAAGTTATGTTACAGCTAATAAACATAGAACATAGAAACATAGAAAAATAGGAGCAGGAGTAGGCCATTTGGCCCTTCGAGCCTGCTCCGCCATTCAATATGATCATGGCTAATCCTTTATCTCAATACCATATTCCTGCTCTCTCCCCATACTCCTTGATGTCTTTTCTGTCTAGAAATCTATCTGTCTCCTTCTTAAATATATTCAGTGACTTGGCCTCCACAGCCTTCTGTGGTAGAGAATTCCACAGGTTCACCGCCCTCTGAGTGAAGACATTTCTCCTCATCTCAGTCTTAAATGTCCTACCCTGTATCCTGAGACTGTGACCCCTCGTTCTAGACACCCCAGCCAGGGGAAACATCCTCTTTGCATCCAGTCTGTCTAGCCCTGTCAGAATTTTCTACATTTCAATGAGGTCCCCTCTCATTCTTCTAAACTCTAGTGAATACAGGCCTAGTCGACCCAATCTCTCCTCATACAGCAGTCCTGCCATCCCAGGAACCAGTCTGGTGAACCTTCGCTGCACTCCTTCTATGGGAAGTATATCCTTTCTTAGGTAAGGAGACCAAAACTGCACACAATACTCCAGGTGTGGTCTCACCAAGGCTATACAAAGTCCTGGTTAGACCACGCCTGGAGTACTGTGTTCCGTTCTGGGCACCATACCTTATGAAGGGTACATTGGCCTTGGAGGGAGTGCAGCGTAGATTTACCAGAATGATACCTGACTGCAAGAGTTAAATTATGAGGAGAGATTACACAAACTAGGGTTGTATTCCTGGCATTTAGAAGGTGATTTGATCAAAGTTTTCAAGATTTAAGGAGAACTGATAGGGTAGATATAGAGAATCTAGTTCTGCTGGTTGGGGAGTCTAGGACGAGGGGACATAGCCTAAAAATTAGAGGCAGACCTTTCAGGAGTGAAGTTAGGAAACACTTCTACCAGACAAAGGGTGATAGAAGTTTGGAACTCTCTTCCACAAACGGCAGTTGATGAGCGGTCAGTTGTTAATCTTAAAGCTGAGATTGATAGATTTTTATTAACCAAAGGTATTAAGGGATATGGGGCAAAGGCGGGTATGTGGAATTAGGTCACAGATCAGCCATGATCTCATTGAATGGCGGAACAGGCTTGAGGGGCTAAATGGCCTACTTCTGCTCTTATGTTGGGATTCAATCATTTCTAACATCACTCTTGCTCAGTAACTTCTGTATGTTTGCCACTGCTGGAGCTTATTTCATCATTAGGCACAACAAGCTGTTTATATAAAGCAATCTGGCCTTTGCAAGGTCTCTAAAAGCCTCCAAAATAGTTGTGGTCAAGGTATGTCCTACACAGCCAAAACCAGGTCTGGTGACTTCTTGGATCCAAATCAGCAGTCTGTGTATTTAAGCTCATTGTTGCATTTTTTAAAAATTCATTTTTATGGGATGTGGGCGTCGCTGACAAGGCCAGCATTTATTGCCCATCCCTTTATCCCTGCTACAGCTGTGATAAACAGCAGTCTACACAATTCTTTATCTGTCCTTTGCAGGGCCTTGGGCCAAGTGCTTCCTCCACAATTTTCCTGTATTCTACCAATTTCTGATGGAAAACAAGTGCTATAAATTGACTCTCCTTAGGCAACCGTGGAGGGGCAGGCAGCACAGAGGACTTCGACCCATGATAGGTTGGCCCCGCAGCACTCACTTCCTATCATCACATGCAAAATGCACTACACCCTGTGGTTCTTTATCCACATTAATGGTGCAGATGTCTGTCTCTACACTGCTGCTTATGCCAGTATGAATGATGACACAAAGTACTCTGCTGAATAGTGCAGTTTGGTGTTTTGCTGTGAACTGCTGCTTCCTTTAAGCCCCTGAAAAAAGCAAACATGATCTTATTAGCACCTTGTCAATCTGCTTATTTCCTTTTCACTGCATGAGCTATACATTATGTATTAGCAGTTCATAAAAAATATTGGCGGAACATATGTAGTGGGTGGTGGGTCGGGGGGGGGAGAATTGGTTCTGCATGGTTTAATGCACAGTAATATCGTAAATGCATTTAAAAAGAAAATGTATATGATTTTGCTCCACATAGCAACCACAGCAATTATTCCCCCATGGTTACAAATGCTATGATTTTTCTCCTAGCACAGCTGGATTTTTGAAGAGTCTGCTATTTGTTGCTTAAAAGGCAATTTATCAGATGAAAGGATTATTATTAAAGGTAACCTGTAATTGGTCAGGTTATTTCCATTAATGGCAGGAAATTTGAAATCAGTCAGATGCTTGTTACCATCGGGCTTGTTACCAATACCTTTACTCATATAAAAGAGAGTGGAGTGGATGAGGGTTGAGGTTAAATCCCTCCGCCTAGCAGAAACATGGTGGTATGGGAGTTAAAATCAAAGTGGTCCATTTACTGCTTTTTCCAGCCCCATAGCTTTCTGGCTGACTCAGGCAGGAACCTCATGTGTTTATGCTAATTGGGATCCTATTACATAGTTGGGACCCCAAAACTGTTTTTATGGCCTACTGGGCGGGGCGTATGCGCTCAGTAGAAGCTGTTGGACCAGAACCAGAGACCCAATGGGACAAGCCAGAGTAGGCGTGTGCCTCCAGATCCAACTAAAGTAGTTTAGACTGCTGCCACCTGGGCTCCCCCACTTCCACATTGCTAAAACCCTCCCAACAGCATCCCCCCCTCCACCTCCAGATGATCTTGCTGCCAGCCAGGCCATCTAATATTGTACCGCCCGAGCCAGGAAAGCTACCTCTGAACACCTGTTAAAATGAATCAACCCTTCCGCAGCACCTCCCATAGGTCGGCCCGCATGTTCCATTGGACACAACCATCCGCAAGTTAAAATTCTCCCTAGTGTCTCCTATGAACTAAAACCTACAACTTTATTCTCTACTGTACTTGGGTTGGCATACGTTAGGTCTATCAATGAACCCTGACCATAATAAGTAATTACTGGAAAATAAATAAGATGCCAACTATGTCTTCTATCACCTCAGACAATTGAAAATATGCCACCACTAAATCATTTTAAACAGGCTAAACTATTCTCGATAGATTTATTTATAAATAAGATAATACACAGAAGCATTAATACATCTTTAAATGAATCTAAGTTGTATGCCTCTACTACCCTCCTTCTCTTTCTTAGGCAGTCCCTCGGGAACCGAGGATGACTTGCTTCCACATTAAAAATGAGTTCGCAGGTGACTGATGAGTCCAATGCGGGACCTACAGTCTTTGTCACAGGTGGGGCAGACGGTGGTTGAAGGGGCGTGTGGGTGGGGTGCTTGGGTTGACGTGCGCTCCTTGTGCTGCCTGCGCTTGGCTTCCGCTTGCTCCCGGCGAAGAGACTTGAGGTGTTCGGCGCCTTCCTGGATGCTTCTCCTTCACTTTGTGCGGTCTTGGGCCAGGGATTCCCAGGTGTCAGTGGGGATGTTACACTTTTTCAAGGAGGCTTTGAGGGTGTCCTTGAAGCGTTTCCTCTGCCCATCTGGGGCTCTCTTGCCGTGTCGGAGCTCCGAGTAGAGCGCTTGATTTGGGAGTCTCGTATTGGGCATGTGGACGAAGTGACCCGTCCATCAGAGCTGAGCAAGCGTGGTCAAAGCTTCGATGCTGGGGATGTTGGCCTGAGCGAGAACACTGATGTTGCTGCGCCTATCCTGCCAATGGATTTGCAGGATCTTACGGAGGCAGCGTTGGTGGTACCTCTCCAGTGCTTTGATGTGCCTGCTGTACATGGTCCATGTCTCTGAGGCATAAAGCAGGGCGGGTATCACTGCTGCTCTGTAGACCATGAGCATAGTGCCAGGTTTGAAGTCCTGGTCTTCAAACACTCTCTTCCTCAGGCGACCGAAGGCTGCACTGGCACACTGAAGGCGGTGTTGGACTTCGTCATCGACGTCTGCCCTTGTTGACAGTAGGCTCCCGAGATATGGAAAGTGGTCCACGTTGTCCAAGGCCTTGTCATGGATTTTGATAATCGGGGGGCAGTACTGTGTGGTGGGGGCAGGTTGGTAGAGGACCTTTGTCTTACGGATGTTTAGTGTAAGGCCCATGCTCTCATATGCTTCGGTGAAGGTGTTGACGATGGTTTGGAGTTCGATCTCCGAGTGAGCACAGACGCAAGCGTCGTCTGCATACTGTAATTTGACGGCAGAGGATGGGATGACCGTGGATCTGAGCTGGAGGTGACGAAGGTTAAACAGTTTCCCGCTTGTTCTGTAAATTAGCTCCACTCCAGTGGGGAGCTTACTGAGGGTGAGATGGAGCACTGCAGCAAGGAAGATCGAGAAGAGCGTTGGTGCGATGACACAGCCTTGCTTGACCTCGGTTCGTACGTGGATTGGTCTGTGGTGGAACCGCTGGTCAGGATCACGGCTTGCATGTCGTCATGAAGCAGGCGGAGGATGGTGACAAACTTTTAAGGGCAGCCGAATTTGAGGAGGACACTCCATAATCCCTCACAGTTGACAGTGTTGAAGGCCTTTGTGAGATCAAAGAAGGCCATGTACAGTGGTTGGTGCTGTTCCCTGCATTTCTCTTGTAATTGACGTGCGGTGAAGATCATGTCCATTGAGCCCATTAGTGGGCGGAATCCGCATTGCGACTCTGGGATGAGCTCTTCGGCCACTGGGAGAAGGCAATTGAGGAGGATTCTTGCAATGACTTTCCCTGTGGCAGACAGCAGGGACACTCCTCTGTAATTACCGCAATCAGACTTTCACCTTTCTTGAAGATGGTCACAATTACGGCATCTCTGAGATCCCCTGGCATGCTCTCCTCCTTCCAGATAAGAGAAATGAGTTCATGAATTCGCGCCAGTAGTGCTTCTCTGCCATGCTTTAGTGCCTCAGCGGGGATTCCATCTGCTCCTGGGGCCTTGTTGTTCTTCAGTTGTCGGATTGCCTTTTCAACTTCATGCCGGGCTGGGGTTGTGCCGAGATGGTGGCGGGTAGCATGCTGCGGGATGGAGTTGAGGACACTCGCATCGAAGACAGAGTCTCGGTTAAGGAGATCTTCAAAGTGCTCCTTCCAACGGGCACTGACTGCCTCTCTGTCCTTGATGAGTACCTCTCCGTTCTTGGCCCGCAGTGGGGTAGGGTCTTGAGTGCTTGGGCCATAGGTGGTCTTGACTGCGCTAAAGAATCCACGCACGTCGTGGTTGTTGGCTAGCTGCTGGATCTCCTGCACTTTCTCCACCCACCATCTGTTCTTTTGGTCATGAGTTTTTTGTTGGACCTCGGCCTTCAGGCATCTGTAGAGCTGCTTTCTAAGTTGTATGCCTCTACTACCCTACCCATAAATTCATTCCAGATGTTGAACATTGTGTGAATAAAGATGTCCTAACCTCCATCTTAAATTTGCCTTTCACTAGTTTGAGCCTTAGTGACTTGTTCTACTCTTTATTTTGAAGTATTTTATGGAGCTACTCTACTACACACGTTCTACTATATTTTATAACTCTGGAAGATCATCTCTCAGCCACTTTCTTTCAAAGTTGATAACCCCAAGTTTGTCCAGTTTTCCTTATAACTCAGTCCTTTGCCACTAGAAACCAGTCACATGGATCTTCACTGCATCATTGCCATGTCTTGAATGGCTCCTTTATGTCTCGGTGACCAGAATTAGAATGTTGTTGTCCGATTGTAGCACGGTACTATTTAAGCAGGAGATCCTTGAGCTGGTTTTGACTATATAATTAAGTGTTTCATTTGCTTTGTTGATTGCCATTTCACAATTATTGAAAGTATCTGTGCATTGTGCAGATATTGCATGCACTTGCACATGAATTAGATGATTGTAATGGGTGATGTGACATCAGCTCATTTACATAAGTTTATGGCACTCGGGGCATGTCGCTCATGACAGCCAGGAGCAACAGAACTTGTCAGTGAAGAGCTGCTGGCCATGAGCTGGGGGAACATGCCGGGATAGGGGTCGGGGGTCGGGGGGGCGAGTGGGCAATGTGCTGTTCCAAATGGGCACAGTGTGGCTGGAGCACTGCTTAGGTCCTTCACCTTCATTATAGGGTGGTCCCATTTGCAATTGCTTCCCACATTAGGACACACTGGGTGCCTCAGGCCACCACATCTGATAATATAGGGAGTAGTCATCCTATGCACTGAATTGCATCAGATACCTGCTATCAGGTTAATGACTATTGAGTACTGAGTTTACTAAAACACCTAAATCTCATTCAACTTCACCTTTAGCTATTTCAACCATTCATGGAGTACTTATGTTGCTATTTTTGTATGTGCAGTACTTGCACTTGTCAGTATTCTGCCCACTGACATATTTATCTAATTCAAAGGTGGATAAATGGAGATGAGGTACAGATCAGCCAAGATCTGATTGAATGGAGCAACAGGCTCGGGGGGCTGAATGGCCTACTGCTGTTCCTATATTCTTACTTTGCAGGCTGTCTCCTTAGATTCAACTGCATCTTCTAGTTTATGATTATCTGTGACTTTATATTTAGCTTAGTTATTAACATAAATTAGAAACACTAAGAGGGGGGGAAATTGGTTGGTTAGTGCCTCCTGTTAGCGCCTCCGGGGGGCGATAACGGGATCTAGGAACCTAGCGCCCGAGCACGCTGATTTTCCGCTTGCAAAATTGACCAGTCGTTTTGCAGCGGAGCTAAAGACTACCTGTAGTGTCCGCGTATCAATAATACACGGACTGCAGGAGAACAATAATAACAGGTATTTACTGAACAGAGGGTAAGCTTAAACTGAAAGTACAGAAGCCTGCTATGGCTTTATATACAGGTGTGGTCACTGCCGGTACTACAGTATAAAATCAGTTCTCTCTTAAAGGTACATACACAACAATCATAATCATAATCATAATCATAATCAACTTTATTGTCATTGTTAGTGCACAAGTGCAGTACAACGAAATGTAGGCTTGCGGCTCCCGAGAGTATACATTTAGATAAACAGTACATGTTATGTACTGTTTTAGATAAACAGTACATAACATTCATTTAACAACTAAATAATAACTAATTACAATTACAATTTTCTCTGTACTATATACATCAACTGAAATAATCATTTATAAGTTCAGTCTTTGAGGAGGCTTCCTGATCCTGACTGGATAGCGCCTTTCTCAAGTATCCTGTTCTTGCGGCGGAGTCGATTCTGGCTCATTGTCATTGGTTGGTTCGTCAGCTTCCAATACCACTGATTCTGAGGTAGACGCAATCTGTACTTCGGGTTCATTACCAGGTGCACATGCTCGTGGTATGGGTTTGGCTTGTTCCTGTGACTCTAGAATCTGGTCAGCATGGCATCTCACGATGCTCTCTCCAACGTCCACTGTGTACATTAGTGGTCCCTGCTGTGTGCATATCATTCCTGGCTGCCATTTTTCTGTTCGGTAGTCGCGGGCAAAGACTGGTTGCCCTATCTTGAAGCTCCTGGTTGGCTTCTCATTGATGTGCTGGAATTGCTTATCCTCAACATCTCGTCTTATGTTTGGTTTGAGCAAATCCAGACGACATCTTAGCCTTCGGTTGAAGAACATTATGGCTGGAGCTTGGTTGGTGACTGCATGTGTCGCATTCCGGTAAGCAAACAAGAAATTATCCACCTTGTGTTGTAGTGGTATGTCGTCGTTATACATCGCCTTTATTGCCTTTTTAAAGGTCTGAACAAACCTCTCAGCCAATCCATTTGTGGCTGGATGATATGGGGCAGATGTGTAATGTTTCACCCCATTATTCCTCAGAAACCTCCGGAAATCCTCGGACACAAACTGTGGTCCATTGTCGGAGCAAATCTGTTCTGGCAAGCCATTCCTGGCGAAGATGGTCCGTAGGACTGCAATAGTTTTCTCCGTGGTGGTGGAGGACATTTTGATGACCTCTGGCCATTTCGAATGGGCATCCACGGCGATTAAAAACATTGAGTCCATAAATGGACCAGCAAAATCAATGCGTACCTGTTGCCATGGAGATGAGGGCCACTCCCATGGGTGTAGCGGGGCCTGTGGTGGAGCGTTTTGGACCTTCTGGCATCCTGTGCATCTCTTGGTCGTATCCGCGATTTCTTTATCGATTCCCGGTCACCACACAAACGCCCTGGCTAGGCTCTTCATTTTTACCCTTCCCGGATGACCCTCATGAAGCTCATTGAGCACTCTATCTCTCAACTTGGGTGGAATTACCACTCGGGATCCACACATCAAGGTCCCCCGGCACACTGACAGCTGTTCTCTCCTTGGCAAGAATGCTGGCAACAGTGAGTCGCCATGTGCTGGCCATCCCTTCACCGTCAAATCATAGACCCGAGAGAGTGTCGGGTCATTTCGGGTTTCCTTCTCTATACTTGAGTTTGTAACAGGTAGACATTCGACTATGGTTGAATGGAATATCTCAACAGGGTCCACTGCAGGTGCTTCCTCCACCATAAGCAACGGTAGGCGCGACAGCCCATCAGCGTTTCCATGCTGTTTCGTACCCTTGAACTCTATGTCGTACTGATGTGCCCCTAGAAAAAGTGACCATCTTTGCAGCCGTTGCACCGTCATCACCGGAACGCCCTTCTTTGGGTTAAAAATGGAGACCAGAGGCTGATGATCAGTCAGTAGGGTGAATTTCTGCCCGTGCAGATAGTGATTGAACTTCTTCACCCCCCACACCAGGCTGAGGGCCTCCCTGTCAATCTGGGCATAGTTACGCTTGGCTGAGGTTAACGAGCGCGACGCAAAGGCTATTGGCCTCTCTGAACCGTCAAGGAATTTGTGTGACAGCACCGCTCCAATGCCGTAGGGAGACGCATCACATGCCAACTGAATCAGTAGTGTTGGATTGTAGTGGGCCAATACTTCTTTTGAAGTGATTAGGCATTTACATTTCTGAAAGGCACGCTTACACTCATCACTCCATTTCCATGTTACTCCAGTTTGCAGCAGGTCGTTCAGTGGGTGCAGAATTGTAGATAAATTCGGCAAGAACTTATGGTAGTAGTTCACCAACCCGAGGAACGACCTCAGTTGCGACACATTTTCCGGTGCTGGAGCCTTGACTACTGCCTCAATCTTGTCTGGGGACTTATGCAACCCTTCCTCATCAATCATGTGGCCACAATACGAGATTTGTCTCCTGAAGAACTCGCATTTGGGGCAGTTTGCTCGTAGCCCATATTCTTGTAATCTAGTGAGCACCTGCTCCAGGTTGGCAAGGTGTTCACTGTCATTTTCGCCCGTAACCAGGATGTCGTCCAAATAACACTGGGTCCCCGGGATCCCTTGCAGGACTTGTTCCATCGCCCTCTGCCAAATAGCCGGGGCTGATGCTACCCCGAATACCAATCGGTTGTACTGGTAAAGACCTTTGTGAGTGTTTATCGTGAGGTATTTCCTAGATGCTTCTTCCGCCTCCATTTGTAGATACACTTGGGCCAGATCAATCTTCGTAAAGCGTTTCCCTCCAGATAGTGAGGCGAAAATATATTCTATCCATGGAAGTGGATATTGTACTGTGTGCAGGACTGGGTTCACAGTTACCTTAAAGTCCCCACAGATGCGAACCTTCTTCGGCTCCCCAGGTGTGCTGCTCAATGATTTCTTCATTACAGGAACGATGGGTGTGGCCCACTTGCTCTAGTCCACCTTGGACAGCACACCCGAACGCTCCAGACTCTCCAGCTCTGCTTCAACGGCTGGACGGATCGCGTACGGTACCGGTCTGGCCTTAAAAAATTTTGGGTTTGCGTTATCTTCGATTTTATCATTGCCGTTACTCCTTTTAGAGTCCCAAGTCCTTGTTGGAACACCTCTTTCGCGTCAGTTAGAATTTTTGACAGTCGTCCAGGTGTGACGTCGTCATCCTTTTTGTCAGCCACAGTTAGCGCCTGAATGGAATGCCAATCCAATTGTATTTTTCGGATCCATTCACGTCCCAATAATGGTGGTCCTCCATCTTGTAGTATATATAGATACAGTTTCTGTGTTTCCTTGCCGTTGTATTTAACTGGCATCCTTATTTTTCCTCTGGGGCAGACTTTTTGCCCCGTGTATGTCTTCAATACAATGGACGTGTCCTTCAAGGGTATGTGTGAGAATAGCCGCTCATAGTCTCGTCGATTCATGACAGTTAGAGCTGATCCTGTGTCCAATTCCATCTTTACTTGGGACCCTGCTATCATGAGGGTGACCCAAATGGTTCGGTGATCCTCCTTTGCGATCACGTTGTGTAACTTTAGACAACTTAGTCTCCTGCTCCCCGAGTCATTATCACTCTCCTGATATTCTGAACTACTGCCTGTCATTTTTTTTACTTTCTTGTACTTTTCCTTAGTAGTTCTTTTAGTGTTGGTTTTCTTTCCCGACCTGCAGACTCTTGCTATGTGTCCCATTTTCCCACATTGCCTGCATACTTTGTCCTTAAACCAGCAGTTCTTCTGATCATGGGTTGTCCTGCCGCAGCGATAGCACTTTTCTGCTCCATATGCCATTTCGTTAGCGCTGTATTCTTGTGGTTTCTGTTGTATTTCCGCAGCTCCCCGTGCTGCTGCTTCGTAGGATACTTCCACGCTGAAAGCCTGTTCTAGCGTCAGGTCCTTTTCCAAAAGTAGTCGTTCCTGGGTTCCTTCACTCTGGAGCCCACAGACAAACTTATCTCTTAAGGTGTCTGCCAGTCCTGTTCCAAACTGGCAGTGCTTCAATAACTTGCGTAGTTCCGTAAGATAGTCAGCATTGCTCTCATCTTTGTGCTGGTTTCTTTTATGGAACTTGAATCTTTCTGCTATCAGCAGCGGTGTAGGGTTTAGGTGTTCCTGTAAGATATTAACAATCTCTTCAAAACTTTTCTCCATTGGTTTAGCTGGGGTAATTAAATACCGCAATAGGCCATACGTTCTCGCGCCCATCAAATTTAATAATACCGACGCCTTCTTTCCATCGGCCACCTCATTTGCCTTGCAGTACACTTCAATTCTTTCCACATATGTGGTCCAGTCTTCTACCTCATTGTCGAAAGCAGTGATACTGCCACTCTTCGGCATCTTGGGTGGTTTAAAATGGTGCCTCCCGCGCTTTTTCTTCTTCCCCAATGGATTAAAATGGCGCCTCCCACGCTTTTCCTTCTTCCCCAATGGAATAAAATGGCGCCTCCCGCGCTTTTCCTTCTTTCCCTTGCTGCCACGCTGCTCCTAGCGTTCTACAGGGTAATGGCGGCGACCCGCGGCTTCGGCAGTCTCAATTTTTCTTCCCCTCATTTTATTTTCCCTACGCTGCCCGGTTCTTGAGCACTGACTACGCCCTGTGCGCTTCACCCTCTCTCTCTCTCTTTTCCTCCCGACGACGCTGCACGGCCCCTTTGCAGAGCCGCTTGATCGAGCTCGAGCCTGCCGCAGTCCGGAAGGGTCAGCGCACTACCTGCTACCAGCACGATTTGCTGGAACACCTTGACTGGGGAGCCAAGCCCAGCTCTCCACAGCCTCCCCTGCAATTCTCCGAACTCCGATGGATCACTGGGCGGTTGCCCGCGGTCGACGCCCGTTGCTCTGACTTCGACCTCCAAGAAGCTTCTTTTCAGGGAAAGATCCCCGTGAGGTGATGCAGTACTGCAGGTGAGTTCGAACCTGCTCGTCGCCAGTGTAGTGTCTGCGTATCAATAATACACGGACTGCAGGAGAACAATAATAACAGGTATTTACTGAACAGAGGGTAAGCTTAAACTGAAAGTACAGAAGCCTACTATGGCTTTATATACAGGTGTGGTCACTGCCGGTACTACAGTATAAAATCAGTTCTCTCTTAAAGGTACATACACAACACTACCGCCACGAGCTCTCGCACCCGCAGATCATGACGTCCGTCGAGTGTGCAACATCCCGGATCAGAAATTGAGTCGCGCCCCCTGCCTTAGTGCCTACTGCTAGGAACGACAGGTAGAGGGGAAAATGTTCAAATCGGGAAGGGGCTGGGGGAGCACTATTTAAAGTTGGGCGCTTCCTGTTTTTTCTTGTCAGCAAAATTTTTGGTACATGCAGGTTGAGAGGGAGAGAGACGTCTGGAGAGATCTAACACTGTCCTAAGGAGTTTGGTCCTCAGCACCACTTTTGAGGCTCCTGAGCGCCGAGCTCTTTCCCTGAGCCTATCCATTAGTTCTTCCAACACAATTTTGAGGTCTCTCCAGGCCAAGATTCAAGGCTGCAATGAGCAAGATGTGGCTGGCTAGCAAGATGGCCCCTCCTCTTTAAGAACTGGACAGCGCCAGTCTGTCTGGCTTCCATGTAACTGACATCGCCTGAGCTTCAGTAATGTTCTGAGGTAGCACCTCGCTCCCCGATGTTAACACCTTAAGAGAGGTGTGTAGTGCCTGATTTAGCGCTCAAATCACCTCCGGGGCGATAGAGGTGAATTTTGCAGTCAGAGGCTAAACAGTGCGCCCAGCCGATATCAGCGCCCCAAAATGGGCGATACCCAATTTTTCCCCCAGAGCCTTAATTAATAGCCTTTTGGTAAGAACTTTGTTAAATGCTTTTTACATAGTCCACCTGGAATACCACTTCCTCAAAAAAGTCAAGGAGATTGTTGATGCAGAATCTTGAGACTCCTGAAAACCTGTTGGCTTCTGTTTACAAGATTATACAGCTAAGTCTCAACCTTTATCTTGATAATTAATGTTATTATTTTATCTCGTATTGACAGGTAGAACTATGTAATTGCTTGGGTCTGTTTTTGAAAATTGGCTCCACATTAGTCTGTTTCCAGTTTATCCAGTCCTCCCCATCTTTCACGGAATGCCTCGTAATGGCTGACTACAATTCACAAATCGCATCCTTTGTTTCTGTTAGTATGGCTGGGTAAATCCGTTCCTTGGCTCAGTGGTAGTATTCTTGTCTACCGAGTTAAGAGCTTGTGTGGTTCAAGTCCCACTCTTAGAACTTGAGCATATAATCAAAGCTGCTAATTCAGTGTAGTGCTAGTGTGCTACAATGTTGGAGATGCTGGCTTTTGAATGAAGTATTAAACTGAGGTATTGTCTGCCTGTTTAAGCAGATGTAAAAGATCTTGTGACACTTCATCAAAGAAGAGCATGGAATTCGCTCCCTGGTGTCCTAGCCAGCATTCCTCTCTAAACCAACACCACAAAAATAGATAGACACACCGTTTATCTGATTGCTGTTTTTTGGAATGTTGTTATGCGCAAATTGGCTGCTGCATTTGGCTACAGAACCAACAGTGACTACACTTGAAAAGCATTTAATTGGCTGTGAAGTGGTTTGAGACATCCTAAGGTTGGGAAATGTGCTAGATAAATACAAGTCTTTCACAGAAATATAAAGAAGTTATATAAAGAAACACAGAAATACATTCACCCAACCAGTTTGTGTCAACAATTACCCTGCAGCTGAGTAAATAGTCATAATCACAGTTATTCACACCTGTTCCCATATCACTTCCTCCATCTCTCCATTCTATTCTTGAATGCTGACATAGGAAGGATTTAACCCACCCCACCTTGCAGGAATGGATGGGTGCACAGTTACATTCCTACATTACAACAGTGACTACACTTCAAAAGTACTTCATTGGCTGTAAAGTGCTTTGAGATGTCCTGAGGGCGTGAAAGGTGCTATATAAATGCAAATCTTTCTTTTTTCAAAATAGCTGTGCAAAGACTTGCTGTCCCATTTCCACTCAGTTCCTGACTGCCGCCATCTTAACTGGGCCTTTTTTTTAGGCAGCCAAGTTTGCTGCCTGATTCAGCTGGCCAGTGGGTTGCAATTGAGGTCCAGCCATTAAAATCACCTGAGGCGTCCGATGGAGACTCCCAGGTGGGAAGGCCATCAGCTCCCCCCAGGTAGGAAGCCAGGTGAGTTAAAATCCACCCCAACATTTCTGCCTCAACCACTAGCCCAGGAAATGAATTCTTCAGCCTCAAAACTCCCTGTATAAAGAAGTTTCACCTAGTGTTTCTTCTAAATCTTTGGCATTTTATCTTGCATCTATGGCCCTTCATTTAAACTTCTATTTAAACAATTCCAAAATACAATACACCCACTGCATTCCCCCATCTCCCATATCTGATACATCCTCAATGAATTCTATGAGGTTTGCCAAACATAATCATCCCTTTTGCTTCTAAGTTTTTTCACTTTATCTAGATACGTAGTAGTTTCATCCTTAATTAGAGACTTTCAACTTTTCTTCACTTTTAATTGGCTTCTAACATTTTTATTTATCTACAGCATCCTAAAACTACTAGTTGTTTTTTTCTTTTGTAACAGATATACTTATTCTATACGATAGCAAAATACTGCAGATGCTGGAAATCCAAAATAACAACAGAAAATGCTGGAAAAACTCAGCAGGCCAGGCAACATCCGTGGAGAGAAAATAGAGTCGATGTTTCGGGTCTAACCCTTTTTCAAAACTGGAAAGGAAATGAAATAGATCGAAAGGCAGGACTGGGAGAGAACAAAAGAAGTGAAGAGACAATAAGAGGTATTCAAAACAAGACGAGATGGTGATAGGACTAGTGGAGACAAAAGACGGCTCAGATTAGGTGTGAAATGTTCTGGCAGAATGAGAGACAGCTGCCATGTGGGAGAGAAAAAAAAAGGGGGGGGAAAGGGCCAAAACAAAGATGTAATGGGGGCCGAGGTTATGATCTGAAATTGTTGAACTCGATGTTGAGGCCGGAAGGCTGTAAAGTGCCTAATCGGAAGATGAGGTGCTGTTCCTCGAGTTTACGTTGAGCTTCTGTGGAACAATGCAAGAGCCCGAGTACAGTGAGGTCTGAGTAGGAATGGGGCGGTGAATCTATAGCTTTGCAATCTCTCTTCTTTTTGAAACATCCCACAGTTGCTCTACAGTCCTGTGCACCAATTTCTCTTTTCACCTGACCTCAGCTAACTCATTTTTCTAAATATCTGCCCAAATCCAATCTGGTGTTTTAATTTTTGTACTTACTTTTTGTCTTTCCAGTTGGATTTTAAACATTATTAGGGGAATTTTGGGGGGGAGTCAGCGGGCGCGTTCGGTGGCGGGCCGGGTGGGAAAAAAATTTTTTTGACAGTGGGTCAGGACCCCACTGTTATCCCGCCACCACGCGACTTTCCCAGATGTCAGGTCTGTCAGAGCTGAACAGACCCGACACGCAGTGGCAGGGGAGGCAATTTAGGTCACTCTGACCTTGTTAACAGCTCATTACAAAGTATTTTGAGCTCACCTTGTCATTTTATGAGGTCACCCACAGGGTCCATACTGCTCGGGGTTCACGTCCGGTAAGGAGGTCGGGAGTTGTATGACCATGGAATCATCTCATTACTTGACAGCTGCAAATGTGCTATAAAAGCTCCGATCTCACAACTGCTCACTTTCCAAGCTCAGAAGCTGCTGCTTACTGCATTTGGAAGACAGATTGAGCTTTATGCAGGTTGCAATTGTTTGGAGCAAACTGTCTATCCAGTGTCACCTCATTGGAGCAACCTCTCTCACCATTGACAGATTGCTTCTATCAACTCTACTTCACCTGCCATCTATTACATCAGCAACGGTGCCCTTGAAACTATCTCACCTTGGTCCTCAGAATCTCACCAGGATCAGCCCCAACACCAGCAGCACCAGGCACACCAGCAGCACCAACAAAAACACCAACCTTCTCTGCAATCAACTAATGCTGCACAGGACAGAGGGCATCAGCTCCTGATCACATTGCTGCCTGGGATGCCAGGAATGACCTCACCATGGCCAGATTTACTTCACTTGACACTGTACACCCTGGCTGCCATATGATGTGCCAGGTTGGCACCACCCCACACCAACACCATAAAGCATCCTTACAATGTCCAAGCCATTCCTTTCACACTCACCACAATTGCGGGGGGTACCGTTATGTCTCACCATTCACTGCAGCTCATTAAGCCACTTCCAAAGGTGACACAGGTCTGTCCAAGAACACAAAGTGTTGAAAATAAAGCTTTCAATATTTGACAGCACATGAACAGAAACTTTACATGAACATTGGATAAAACACCCAAGTGCCTACCCTTGTGTGTTGTTAGTTGGTATGATTGGACTAGATAAGGGTGAGTGTGAGGGGTGGCTAGTGAGATGGGGAAGTGATAATGTAGATAGAGAGGGATGGGTGGAGGTGCAAGGATGTGCAGGAGTAGGGTAGGGAAGGCAGAGTGATGGGGATGTGATGAGTGGCACAGCAGGATGAGGTTGAGTGTGGCTTGGCAGTAACATTTCGTGATCTACTGAGACCATTGAAAGGTTTGTGCCACTGCAGTCTGGTCCTCCTGATGACATCACTGCTTGTGTCCTCCTGTGTAATGTGCAACCAGGCTGCATTGGTCTCCTGGGGAGGTCTTTTCCGCCCATGGGAAAGGAAGAGAACCTCCCTGCGTGCTGTGACTCCCTCCATAAGCATATGGAGGGAGTCATGGGAGAGCCTGGGTGCAGCCCTGTGCCTTTGTGCAGTCATTGTCAGTGTTTGCAGCACCTCAATGCTGTAGAACACTGACAGCAGAACTGTCAAAATCAATTTGCGCATGGTCCCTTTAAGGAAACCGGCTGATGATGCATCATCAAATGATGTCATCAGACCCACTTGCTTCAGTTGGACCAGGAAACTCACTGGGCAGGCTTAACAAGCCCAATCAATGTAAAATCATTCTACACAGCAGGCTGGAGCCAGCAGCGGGGTCGGGACCCGCCATTGACGTCGCCCGCCACGGACCTGCTGAGGTAGTTGAAATCATGGATTACTACTCCCAAGGTGCTCACCCACAATCTGCTCATCTATCTGGTCTATTTCATTACTCATGTCCTATATTGGCCTACTAAAATACTGCCTGAGGAAGGAGTCCTCTATACATCTTAGGAATTCTAATCCCTTTTCTTCATTTTCTCCCTTTCTGACCCAATCAAGAAGTAGAAAATTTAAATCTCCCAAAATAAACATTTTGTTATTTCTATTCATCTCTCTAAACTTACTGCAAATTTCCTTTTTCATTTCCTTCCCACAATTTGGAGGTCCGTAATAAACCCCATACTTATGTAAGAATCCCTTTTTATCTTTGAGCTTGAACCATATTGCCTCTGTCTGTTCGTGTTCCTTGTCTACGTAAACTCTCTACAGCATTTATTCCCTCTTTTACAAATATTGCCCCACTGCCTCCTTCTTAATTTTTTTTATCCCTTCTAAATATATTACATCCTGATGTTTATTTTCCATTCTTGTCCAGTTTTCAGCCAGCTTTCTGTGAATTCTGATCAGTCTAGATCTTCTTTTCCATTCCTGGGGAATTAATTGTTTTGAGCCTTTTAGTTTTTATTTAAATCACATTAAAGGTTGAAGTCATTAATTCTACTTAGATTATCAGTTTTTATGGTGGGCGTGTTGCTCATGTGTTCTTAATGAATATTTGGAGAAAATAATTAATAAAGGGGTAATTCCAGAATCTTGTGTTTCTGGAAGAGGGGGCACTCTCACGATGTTGTAGCTGACTCTGCTCCCTTTGAGCATGGCTCCCATTCGCAATGCAGGATCATGGAACTATCCTTTAGTATATTAACAATTTCACGTTCATCCTCGGGGTCTCCCCATGCGGTGCAGTACCCCTAGTCAAGAGGCTCCTGCTCTCAGGCCTCTACCATTGCTGTTACGCAATTAACTATTGGGAAATGTGCAGGAGTAACTTGCTGCCCGCTCCCTCAAACTTCCCCATTACTTCTGCATACTGCTTAGCAACGTCAGACAGCAGCATGGCCAAAATCAGAAGCTTAATGTTTGAGAGATTCAGGATGTGAAACAACATCCCAACCTGCATTCAGGCTCCAAAGTCTTCATCAATATACTGCACCTATTACATTTATTCTCCCCTGAAGTCTGGCACTATAGCAGTGTAGATAGGATTATGTCTAAGCGATTTAACTCTGAAATAAAATATCCATTCCTTATTCTTATGTTGACCAGGGCCCAGAAGGCATGACTACATCCAATTGCATTCAATCAGTGTTGCAATGTCACTTGTCATAAAAAGGAGCACACACATTGTTTGTGGAATTTTAGTCTTTGTGCACTGGTGCATAAATTGTAGCATATTAAAGGTAAAGTGCCAAACTCCTATGGCTGTGTGAATGAGATAAGGAAGAATGAAAGACTTGCATTTAAACAGTGTTTTATCACATCGCTCAGAAATGTCCAACGGGTTTCACATGCAATGAATTACTTTGAAGAGCAATGACTGTTATTATGTAGGCAAACACAATAATAACATAACTGATATAATAATGAGCAAGCTCTATTAAGAATCTTCTGTATATACCCGACCTGCTGGCACTTATTTATGGCACAGGCCTCCCAGAATGAGACAGTGTTTCATTCCTCCACATTGAAATCACAGAAGTACAAAATTTGAAAAAAAATGATTAATTTTTGTTTCTAAAATGTTGGTTTTTATTTTGTAAGATTTTTTTGGTAGTTGAGGAAGGAAGCCAGATAACATATGTAGTTAGGATCTAAAAGTTAGTGATGAAGTTGAAGAATGAAGGTGATTGTAGCTGAGCCTTTCCCACCAATCAATATTTCTACTTGTGAACTGCCTACAAGGTGCTGTAGTCACCAGTAAAGTAAAAGCTCTGAGTTATGATATCAGATGATATTGAGACAAACAAGACTCCCTTCAAGTTAATTCTTGTTCTGACCTGTTCTGTCAGAGAATATGAAGGTATAGTGTGAGAATTACTTGAGTTATTAAAAAAGTGGATTTTGTCCCTAGCTTTTTGTTTTGCTAATCCTTATTTATTTTATTCATTAGAATTTACATTCCATCATTGTCCTTCTTCATTCTTCCACCTCAGATCACGGGATTGTACATTGTTTTAGTTACACTTGGTTCTCTCTCATTCTGAGAGCACAATCTTCGCCCACGCTCTCTTTAAGCATGGCTCTCTGCTGCTGAATTTCTGCTAATGAGTCATCTTTTTTTAATATAAAAATAAAAACCCATTTAGTTGTCTGACACTGCATTATTCTTCCTTATTTACAAATGCACTTAAGGGGCTTTTGCTGGTAATTTAATTCAGTGACATTTCTAAACTGAGACTATCACCAAAATTAAAGCTCTGACAAATATAATTTGTGTTCAACTTAAACCTCGCCTAAATACATTTCTGAGAACACTATTATACTTCTAACTATACTGCAGAGAAAAATGACTTTAAGATAAATAAGCAACAATATATTTGGAAAAATATTCATTTTTAATTTATGGCTCTAATCAGTAATTTCATTTTTCATAGGACTGTTATTTCATACATAAAATAACATTATCTCATTGTATTCTCAATCAAAACAGCGCTAATTCCGAGTGTGACATGGTTGTCCACACCATCCTCCCCCAACGCCTCTCCGCTGTTGTCCAGCTCACTAGTACATCCCTCATTTGATTCCACTCTTACCTATCCAATAGTAGCCAGAGCATCTCCAGAAATGGTTTCTCTTCATGCATCTGCACCGTTACCTCTGATGCCACCGCTTCCGCATCGCCCTTTGGCGACAGCATCCAAAGACATGGTTAGATTCCACTTGTGTGCTGACAACACCCAGCTCTACTCTCCACTATCTCTCTCAACGCCTTCACTGGCTCTGTACTGTCAGACAACTTTTCCATCCAGTCTTGGATGAGCCGTAATTTCCTCCAGTTAAACAACAGCAACAACAACTTGTATTTATATAGTGCCTTTAACGTAGTAAGACGTCCCAAGGAGCTGCACAAGAGTATTTTAAGACAAAAAAATTGACACCGATCCACATAAGGATAAATTAGGGCAGGTGGCCAAAAGCTTGGTCAAAGAGGTAGGTTTTAAGGAGCGTCTTATAGGAGTAAAGAGAGGTAGCGAGGCGGATAGGTTTAGGCAGGGAATTCCAGAGCTTAGGGCCTAGGCAACAGAAGGCACGGCCACCAAAGGTTGAGCGATTATAATCAGGGATGCTCAAGAGGGCAGCATTAGAGGAGCGCAGATATCTCGGGGTGGGGGGGTGGGGGGGGCGGGGCTGTGGGGCTGAAGGAGATTACAGAGATAGAACATTGGGAAGACAAAACCCATCGTCTTTAAAAGTCTCATCCTCATATTTAAATTCCTCCATGGCCTCTGCTCTCCCTATCTCTGTAACCACCTTCAGTCTTACAACATCTGCAAACTCCCCCTTCCTCTGACTCTGGCCTTTTGTATATCCCTCCCCCGCCGCCTTTCTTTGCCCCATCACTGGCGGCTGCGCCTTCAGCTGCCTAGAAACTGGAATTTGCTGCCTTCACCTCTTCACCTCCCTTTCCTCCTTTAAGACCCTCCTTAAAACCCACCACCCCACCTAATAGCTCCTTCTTTGACTCAACATCCATGTTTGTCTGATTATGCTTCTGAGTGCCTTGGAATGTTTTTCTATGTTAACGGCACTATATAAATGCAAGCTGTTGTTGTAGTATGCCCGTGTGGTTTTATTGTATCTTTTCTCCTGGTAAAATCAATTGTCCTTTCAAATTTAAAGTCTATTTTCAGATACAATTTATGGTTATAATTTACTACTATTAAAATTGGATCAAAAATTGGATTAATGGCAATGATGAATGCATGCATAAACCATGCATTACCTTAGGAACATAGGAACATAGGAACAAGAGTAAGCCATTCAGCCCCTCGAGCCTGTTCCGTCATTCAATGAGATCATGGCTGATCTGTGATTTAACTCCGTATACCTTGTGTCATTCCAATTGCTGGTGTAGTAAAATTCAGATGTAACCACATCTTTTTGTTTATTATTGCTGAATTCATTACTAAATGCAGTATTAGAGTTTATTTAAAACGTTAGTAAAGGATCCAGCAGATGCAGATGCTATTAGACATCATGGCCTGGATTTTACCAGCCCTGAGGAGATGGGTTTGGAGGCATGCGAGTTGTTAAAATCGCCCAAAATGGCAGGCGGGCCCGATCCCGCCTCCCTCCCACCTCCGAGCAATTTTCTCAAATGCGTGTTTTCTGACCCCCTTTCCATCCCGCCTCCAACAACCATAACAACCACTTTATTGCCTCTATAATCCCATTTTGAGAGGCTTTTCCAATTTTTAGACATTCCCCCCCATCCTACATGCCTCCTCTGGAACACGCCAGGTAATGCTGGCGGCCTCAGAAGTGGATTGCTTACTAACAGCTGCAGCTCCACCATTACAAAGGAGTTTTCACCAATGATCATTTGCAGGTGGCAGAAATGTTGTCTCAGGTCTGGGGGAACTTTTAGCAGGCACACTTAGTGTTGTGGAAGTTTGGAGCCTGACACCCATCTCCAGTGTGACCTCCTGGGAAACCCCTCTCCCCACCTTGACTAAGCGCTTCCTCAACTGAGGCATATACCAGAAGCATGGCGACCATTTAATTCCTTTCCTCCTGGACATCAGATTCAGATGAAGACCAGCCGCAGCAGCAGCAGAACCATGAGCAACAGCAGCACCAACAGCAAGAGCATCAACAGGAGCGCCAAGAAGCTAGTCACCCACCTGAAGATGCACAGGCCAGAAGGCGCCAGCGCACGACAACATTGCTGGCCGGGATGCAAGGGACGCACTCATCCTGGCCAGATTTGCTTAGCCTGCACAATCAAACACTTTAGTCTCACTCCTTCTGACCAGAGCATCGACAATGGAAAAGAACCTGCGGAATCCTATCACTCTGACCACCATTCTGACAATCGCAAGGTGCTCTAAGCCCTCAATGTGGAAGTCCCATTTGTGAAATGGCACAGGCCACAACTTCAACAGTTTGCCATCAAAACACTTTATAACACAATCACAATGATGGCTGGTCCAAAAACAAAACTACACAGCGCCCAAGTGACTACCCTTGTGACTACTTGTGCTTTATCTTCCTCTTACGCGTGCTCCTACGTGGTGCTTCCCCTGTGGCTTCAGCAGATGTGTAGGCCCCTTGCTCACTCTTTTGCCGCGCCTGTCTCGACGCCAATGGCGGGCATCCTCTGGGGTGGCGAACCTGTGCGGGCTCAACAACAGGCTGCTGCTCCTGCGGCTGTGCAGGGACTGAGACGCCCATCTCAGTTGGGTGAGGACTCTGGTGGGGTTCTGACCAAGGGCTTTGCTGTGGCATGGTCATGTGTGTTATGTTCATTAATAACTAGACATTCTTATTATGAACACAACTAGCTTCTAGCTAGTCATTTATTCAGTACACGTTCCCTAGGTACAGTATCTGTAGAGATGCAGCATGTGTGCTCCTGTGTGCAGGCTGCCATCTTGACTGTTGCCTTCTGGGTAGCCTAGTGCCTCATGGGTAATGTAGTCTTAATATATATACAGCTGGGTAGTGTAGCCTTAGACATACAGCTATATACAGCTCTACGGCTCCACCTAGTGTCCACTATAGAATGACATGTTATTGATTGTTACATCCCCCTTTCTTTGAGGTTTATCAAAATCAATATCAATCAACTTTCAGAAAACAATAAAGATAATATCAGTAACACTTTTGTTAGTGCTCTATAAACATAAACATTTTCAAAACAGTCAACACATTTTCAAAGCTTTACATTGTACTCAAAGATTAAGTCTATCATGCTCTTTTACTTCACGTGTGGATCTTCTCAACACGGGTAAGTCTGATGTGTCTTCATGAGATTGTTCTGGCGGTGAATGATAAGATGCAGTTGCGGCATTGTCATCAATCTGCTCTTGTATAGATCGAGGTCTCCTTGCGATCTTTGCTTGGAGAGGGTTTCAGTGTTTCCTTCACTCTTCATGCCATAACTCTCAATGTAGTCAATGCACTCTCGAAAAACTGCTGGCAGCTGGATCCCATCATACAGCATAGTCCTCTCAGCAGCCTCAGCTAATGGAACACCAAAGATTGGCTTGAGGGAAGGAGGAGTATCCACCGGAACTGCTTCCTGCTCTGGTGCAGGCTTCTTCTTTTTCTTTTTCTCTTTCCACTGCTTAACAACATCTGCTGCGGTTATATCTTTGGACTTTTTCTCCTTGTGTTTTTCCTCTTTGTGCTTTTCTTTGACCTTAAAGTCTTTTTCTTTCTTCTTGGAGAAACTAGGCTTTTTGAAGACATGGATACCCTTTGGCATTTTCATCCTTGATGGGCTCTCTGCTTCATCACCTGAGTCATCTGGTCTGCTTATGGCACAGTTTATACGGTAGACTCTCTTGACCAGTTCTAAGTCTTCACAAGCTTTGTCACCTAGTATCGAATCAAGTCTTTCAGCCACAACAGAAAACATGAGATGATGCACTTTGTCTTTGACTGTCACTTTGAGTCTGCATACACCTAAGCTATCTATTTTCTGTCCATTGTAGTCCTTCAGTAGTACTGACTTTTTCTGTATTTTGGGCTTTTCTTTCATATTTTTTATGTCACTCATACTGATTAAGTTTGCTTTTGCCCCAGTGTCCAGTTTCAATGTAACTAATGCTCCATTTATCTGCAGTGGGATCATCCATTTGTCCACTTTTACTGCATTGACTTTATGTTCAGCATTGTCCATTTCTGAGGGCTGCACATTTTCTGTATCTTTTTTGATATCGTCACATGACACCATTCCTACAAAAAATGTCTCACTTAAATCAGTGTCCTCAATCACATTAACTTGTTGCCCTTTCGTTGTTTTTACTTTTGAAAAGCATTGTTTGGCAAAGTGATTCTTTCCATTACACTTTGTGCACATTTTTCCAAATGCTGGGCATTGTCTTAACTGGTGTTTGTAACCACAGCGTTTACAATTAAAAATGTCATCCTCCGATTGCTTTTCATTTCTGTTCTGCCCACGTTTCTTCCCCTTGTAGGACACAGCACCGACAGCAGCATTTTCACTCATTACAATCGCATCATTATTGATTTCACTGAAAGTCTTTGCGTGCTTTCGAGCTAGCTCGCTGGCTTGGCATATTTTCACAGCATTTTCCAAATTTAGTTCGGTTTCTCTCAACAGACGTTCCCTGACTTTTTTATCATGAATACCAAACACAATCTGGTCACGAATCATGGATGCTTTGAGCTCAGAGAAATTACTTGTCTGTGCTTTCAGTTTCAGATCAGTTATAAAGCTATCAAAAGTCTCATTTTGTTGCTGTGTCCGAGAACGGAAGATGTATCTTTCATACGTCTCATTCTTTTTGGGAGAGCAATGTGCATCAATTTTTTTAGCACATCTTCTAATTTTCCTCTGTTCTCCGCTGGATTAAATACAAATGTATTAAATACCTCTATCGCCTGTGGGCCTGCAACCGTAAGCAGCAACGCTATCTTCCTTGCGTCTGGCTTCGTAACGAATTCGATGGCTGCAATGTAGAGTTCGAATTGCTGTTTAAAAGTCTGCCAATTGTAGTCGATTTTTTCTGTGAGATTCAAACACTCTGGTGGCTTCAAATTCTCCATGTCGCTTTTCACAATTTTCAGCAGATCTTCACCATCCTGGTACCATGTTATGTTCATTAATAACTAAACATTCTTATTATGAACACAGCTAGCTTCTAGCTAGTCATTTATTCAGTACACGTTCTCTAGGTACAGTATCTGTAGAGATGCAGCATGTGTGCTCCTGTGTGCAGGCTGCCATCTTGACTGTTGCCTTCTGGGTAGCCTAGTGCCTCATGGGTAATGTAGTCTTAATATATATACAGCTGGGTAGTGTAGTCTTATACATACAGCTATATACAGCTCTACGGCTCCACCTAGTGTCCACTATAGAATGACATGTTATTGATCGTTACAATGTGAGCGCTTGGAGAGGAGCCCCCACTTCCTTGTTGTCTGCCACCAACATCCCACTCATGAGTCAGCCTCACTTCAGAGCTAGCAAGTGGCTTGACAGCACCTTGCTGCACTGCAGGGGTGCCATGAGGACCCGTTTCTGCACTGGAAGTCCTACTCCACAGGACTTGCATGAAGGTCTGATTTGTTTGCTCAATAGCTGACCATCGCTCCTCAAGAGATGTCATTCTATTCTGAACAATGACCATGTTTTCAATACCCTGGTGACTAAACTCCTCCATGGACGTAGCCATCCTCTCCTCTACCGTAGCCACCCTCTCCTCTACAGTAGCCAGCCTTACCATGGAGGCAGCTATCCTTTCCATGGAGGTTGCCATCCTTTCCGTGGTGATGTGTTCATGCGCCAATGCCTCCACAAAGGCTCTGCTCATGTTTGTGATGGACCCCTCATTTCGCACCACACTCGCAGAGACCCTGAAGACAAAACCTGCCAAAGACTCCTGCACCTGTTCCTGGAGTTCCAGCACCACTCTCCTTCTGGATGGATCTGGAGGCACAGGGTCGACATGCAGCTGAGCCGAGCTGGGAGAGTCTTGCACCCTCCGACCAGGACTCTCCACTGCTGTCCCTGTCTCCACCATCTGCTGATGCTCACTTGTGAGCTGTGATACACCAAGTGACAACACTACTCTATCTCGCGAAGATCCCACCAGCTGCAGCTACTGACAGGCCGCATTGCAGCGCTGGAGCTGCGAATGGATACATACTGGAGCATTCGCGATGCTGAGGAGATCATGGATAGCACGTTTAGGGAATTGGTCACACCGCAGGTAAAGGCTACACAGGCAGGAAAGGAATGGGTGACCACATGGCAGAGTAGTAGGCGCAGGCAGGTAGTGCAGGAGTCCCTTGCGACCGTCCCCCTCTCAAACAGATATACCACTTTGGATATTGTTGAGGAAGATGGCTTATCCGGGGAAGGCAGCAGCAGCCAACTTCCTGGCACCATGGGTGGTTCTGCTGCACAGGACAGGAGGAAAAAGAGTGGGAGAGCTATAGTGATAGGGGATTCTATTGTAAGGGGAATAGATAGGCGTTTCTGCGGCCGCAAACAAGACTCCAGGATGGTATGTTGCTTCCTTGGTGCAAGGGTCAAGGATGTCTTCGGGCGGCTGCAGGGCATTCTGGAGGGGGAAGCTGAACAGCCAGTTGTCGTGATGCATATAGGTACCAACGATATAGGTAAAAAATGAGATGAGGTACTAAAAGCTGAATATAGGGAGTTAGGAGGTAAATTAAAAAATAGGACCTCAAAGGTAGTAATCTCAGAACTACTACCAGTGCCACATGCTAGTCAGAGTAGAAATAGAAGGATATTTCAGATGAATACGTGGCTAGAGGAATGGTGCAAGGGGGAGGGATTCAAATTCCTGGGACATTGGAACCGGTTCTGGAGGAGGTGGGACCAGTACAAACTGGACGGTTTGCACTGGGTGGGACCGGGACCGATGTCCTAGGGGGAGTGTTTGCTAGTGCTGTTGGGGAGGGTTTAAACTAAAATGGCAGGGGGTTGGGAACCTATGCAAGGAGACAGAGGAAAGGGAAGCAAGGATAGAAACAAAAGACAGGAAGGAGAAAAGCAAAAGTGGAAGGCAGAGAAATCAAGGGTGTAAATCAAAAAGGGCTACAGTAAATAATAATTCTAAAAGGACTAAGAGTGTTAAAAATCAAGCCTGAAGGCTTTGGGGGAGAAATTCAGTTGTTAGCGCCACCCGTTAGCGCCTTAAGAGGGCGATAAGTGGGGCGCGAAGCAGCTAGCGCCCGGGCGCGGCAAGACCTGCGCCTCTCATGAAATTGAGCGGACATTTAGCGGTGGCACAAAACCGCAACGCCTGCTCAGCTGCGCGCACAGATCATGACGTCATTTCATGGTGCAACGCCCTTGGGGCGCCCCAAACCGGAACTTCAGTGGCACCCCCCTCCTTTCCGCCTGGCGCTCCCAGCGACTGGTTGACTGGTACGGTTCCCAGTCGCTGTGGGGCTGCGGGGGGGCGCTATTTAAAGGGGGCTCTTCCTGGCTTCTTTGTGGTAGCCATTTTTGGACCACTCCTTCTGTGAGAGAGAGAGATTTGCAGAGAGACAAAGGGAGAGAGCTTTCTGCATTGAGTCAGCGCTTGCAGAGGTACTTCTGGCTTCGGCCCAGAACTTTGTAGTTGGTTTGATTTTTCACTGGCATAACCTTGAGTGGCCACATACTTTGGGGGCTGCAATGGGTGGAAATGTTGGGTTTCTCCATTGCATTGAGAGGGCTCAGAGACGCCGAGAGAGAGTGCCAACAGGCGTCGACACAGGAGGCCTTACCCTCCCAGGGTATTCCGCCAACAGTTCTCCTACCTCAACATGTCTCAGGAGCAGTGTTTTCGGAGGCTTCGATTCAGCAGGGAGGTGGTCACTGAACTCTGCCACCTGCTTCAGCCAGATCTGCAGTCTGAACTGAGGAGCAGGACGTCTCTGTCGGTAGCAGTGAAGGTGACAGTGGCTCTCAACTTCTATGCCACCGGCTCCTTCCAATCCGCTACTGGGGACATTGCCAATGTCTCCCAGTTCGCGGTGCATTGCTGCATCCGCCAAGTCACGAATGCCCTCTTTAAAAAGAGACGTCTGCACATTTCCTTCCCCATGACCCTGGACAAGCAGCAAGAGCGTGCAATGGGATTTGCAAGAATAGCGGGCTTCCCCATGGTCCAGGGTGCCATTGACTGCATGCATGTGGCTTTGCGCGCGCCGCAAGAGAATACCAAGGATTACCGCAACCGGAAGGGGTTCCATTCGTTGAACGTCCAGTTGGTGTGTGACCACAGACAGCTGATACTAGCTGTCTGATATACCTTAAATAGCTAAAGAGACTGGTAGTTATAACTCAAACAGTTGGCTTTTAATAGCTTAGAACTGGACAGAACAGAACACACATGTTAGCCTTCTGACCAGCTTCTCAGAAGTGAACTAGGAGGCGGAGCCAGGGGCGAAGTAACAGATCAGGACAATCAATGGCACAGCAGAGTGGTATACAGTACATCAGCATTCCTGGCCAACCAAGAAAACAGCAGGGTTACAATAGATTACAATAGGAAACTATACACAGGTAGAATAAGGTATATACTTATAAGACTTATTTCACCACATTCACCCCTCCTATAAGTTAAGTCTGACCGGGGGTTTTACAGTTCGTAGTGAGCGATGTAGCGTCGGCCGAGGAACCTCTTGGGGGACTTGCTCAGGTTCCTCCGCCGTCCCGGCGTCTGCTGGGTGTTCCAAAACAACGTTTTGTACGTCTTGTACCTCCGGGCATCCCACCCCCACAGGCGGCGCATCACGGTGCTCCACACCCGCATCTTCGCTAGCAGCATCGCTCTCTCTCTCTTCTCCTGCCGGAGCCAGGTCCTTTATTGAAACAGTATCCTCACGTCCATCAGGGTATTGAATATATGCGTACTGAGGATTGGCGTGGAGGAGCTGTACTTCCTCCACTAGGGGATCAGTCTTATGACCTCTCACATGTTTTCGTAGCAGTACAGTGCCCGGGGACATCAACCACCCGGGTAGTGAAATACCTGAGGAAGATGTCCTGGGGAAACCGAACATCCTCTCATGAGGAGTAGCATTTGTTGCGGTGCACAGCAGAGACCTTAAGGAATGCAGTACATCGGGAAGAACTTCCTGCCAGCGAGAGGTCGGTAGGCCTTTCGATTTTAAAGACAGAACGACTGCCTTCCACACTGTCGCATTCTCCCTCTCAACCTGCCCATTGCCCCGGGGGTTGTAGCTAGTGGTTCTACTAGTAGCAATCCCTTTTGATAGTAAGAACCGGCATAACTCATCACTCATAAACGACGTCCCTCTGTCGCTATGGATATAGTTGGGCATACCGAACAGACAGAATAAGTTGCAGAGGCTTTTGATTACCATAGCACTGGTCATGTCCGGGCAGGGAATGGCAAAGGGGAAACAAGAGTATTCGTCTATAACGTTGAGGAAATAGACATTACGATCAACCGATGGGAGAGGACCTTTGAAATCAAGGCTTAGGCGCTCGAATGGCCGAGTTGTCTTGATGAGGTGAGCTTGTTCGGGCCTGTAGAAGCGGGGTTTGCATTCCGCACAAACGCGGCAGGCTCTGGTCATCGTTCAGACCTCCTCAATGGAGTAGGGTAAGTTGCGAGACTTGATGAAGTGATTCAATCGGGTGATTCCTGGGTGGCAGAGTGCGTCGTGGAGACTTTGGAGCTTGTCAGTACTAAGGCTGGCACATACCCCTCGAGATAGGGCATCGGGTGGCTCGTTGAATGCTCCTGGCCTGTACATAATATCGTAGTCGTAAGTGGACAGTTCTATCCGCCATCTTAGGATCTTGTCATTTTTTATCTTGCCTCTCTGCTTCGTGTTAAACATGAAGGCCACAGACCGCTGGTCAGTGAGGAGTGTGAAACGTTTGCTGGCGAGATAATGTCTCCAATGTCTGACCGCCTCGATAATTGCTTGTGCTTCCTTCTCAACGGAAGAATGCCTGACTTCAGGACCCTGTAGTGTACGGGAAAAGAAGGCTACCGGTCTCCCGGCCTGGTTGAGGGTTGCAGCCAACGCGAAATCAGAAGCATCGCTCTCTACCTGGAAGGGTATCCTCTCATCTACAGCACATACCACGGCCTTTTCAATGTCCCGTTTGATGTTGGTGAATGCCTCCTGCGCTTCTACTGATAGAGGGAAGGACGTCGACTTGATAAGGGCTCGGGCTTTGTCCGAATAGTTGGCCACCCACTGAGCATAATAAGAGAAGAATCCCAGACACCTTCTTAAGGCCTTAGGGTTATGTGGCAGTGGTAGTTCTTTAAGTGGGCGTAATCGTTCAGGGTCTGGCCCAATTACCCCATTCTCTACCACACAGCCGAGAATACACAGGCGAGTAGTGTTGAAAGTATATTTGTGCTCGTTATAGGTCAGGTTTAGCTTTTGGTCAGTCTCTAGAAATTTAGCGAGATTCCGGTCATGCTCCTGTTGGTCACGTCCACAGATAGTAACATTGTCCAGGTATGGAAATGTTACCTCCAACGCATTCTCATCTACCATACGGTCCATTTCCCGTTGGAAAACGGAAACTCCATTCGTGACCCCGAAGGGTACCCTAAGGAATTGGTACAGGCGCCCATTTGCTTCAAAAGCCGTATAAGGACGGTCGTCTACTTATATGGGGAGCTGGTGATAGGCAGACTTTAAGTCAATAGTGGAAAACACACGATACTGGGCAATCTGGTTCACCATCTCGGAGATGCGAGGCAAGGGATAAGCGTCTAGTTGCGTATATATGTTGATGGTCTGGCTGTAGTCGATCACGAGCCGTTTCTTTTCGTTAGTTTTAACCACCACTACCTGAGCACGCCATGGGCTATTACTATTTTCGATGATACCCTCCCGCTGTAGCCTTCCTACTTCTTCTTTTATAAATTTTGTATCTTCCGAACTGTACCGTCGACTTTTGGTCGCAATAGGTCTACAGTTTGGGGAGAGGTTCGCAAACAGGGATGGCGGGCTTATCTTTAAAGTGGAGAGGCCGCAAACTGTGAGCGGGGGCTGGGATCCGCCATATGCAAGTGTGATGCTCTCGTGGTGGCACTGGAAATCTAGGCCTAGAATTAGTTTCACGCAGAGCTGCGGCAACACAAGGGCCTAGGAATTCAGTTGGCTGCGCCAGCCGTTAGCGCCTTAGGAGGAGTAGATCTCGAGCTCTAGGCGCTTAGCGCCCGGGCGCAGCGCGATCTGCGCCTCGCCCCAACTTCAGTAGACATTTAGCGCCGGCGCAAAGTCATTACGTGCGCTCATCTGCGCGCGCAGATCATGACGTCATTTCGTCGTGCAACGCCCTTTGTGCGCCCGGAACCGGAACTTCACTCGCGCCGCCCCATTGTGCGCCTGGCGGCCCGAACGACTGTGAAGTGGAACGGTACACAGCCGAGGCGGGCCGCGGGGAGCGCAAATTAAAGGGCACTCCTGCAGTAGAAAAGGCAGCCGTTTTGCAACACTCCTTCATTGGGAGGAGGAGGAGGAGGAGGAGGAGGAGGAGGAAGAACAACAAAGTGATGGAGAGAAGCCCTCCCCAGAAACACAAATACACTAGTCTCGGCCTGTCAAAAAACCAAATCCACCCTCCCCCTTTAAGAGCTCACCGGAGCCAGAGTGTCTGCCGGCAATCAGCAGCTCGCCGCACCTGCCCTGCGCCCAACTTCCGGTGTTAGCGCCCCGGGCTGCCGGCTTAGCGCCTAATGATAGTCGTGCATCGCCTGTTTTAACGCAGCAGCAACCTCTTAGGGCGACGCAACTGAATATCGGCGAAGTGGCCTCGACTTTGCGCCGGGCGCAAACTTTAGCGGCCGCCCGACTTTACCGCCCCAAAAGTGGCTATAATGAATTTCTAGGCCAAGGAGTTTAAAATCTTTATACTCTGTGCCCTTAACAGTCAGTGTTACTCTACAGAAACCGATTACCTCCGAAGTGAGGGACTTAGATGCCATCGCGATTTTGCTCCGGGTAGGGTACACCTTTAGAGAGTACGGTTTGATGAGGCTAGGGTGAATAAAACTCTCAGTACTCCCGCAATCGATTAAACACTTCGTCGGGTGTCCGTTTACCTTAACGTCCATCATAGACTTTGATAGTGGATGCGGTCTGGACTGGTCAACCGTGACTGAGGCTATCGTAGATCCGTAGGCGGCCGCTGAGACGGTATCAAATTCTGGGACCACGTGTAGGGCCGCGGAGACTGTATCAGGTACGGGATTCCCCTTACATACCTTGCTGAAATGTCCCCGTTTCTTGCACTTGAAACATGTGGCGTCTCTCGCAGGACATCGGTGTCTGGGGTGCTTGAGCTGGCCGCAGAAGTAGCATCTTGGTCCGCTGGACATCGCTGCAGTGGTGGGGCTGGGTGGAGACTCCCATGGTATAGGGCTGGTCCGAGGCCCAGGCAGAGAGGATGGTGCCTCCTCGCTCGGCGCGCATGAGGCTGAGAGGGCTGCATAGCCTGACGCATAGGTCTCGGAGTTCTTCTGCGCCACATCCAGCGATCGAGCTGTAGCCACGGCCGTCTTTAGATCCAGAGTGTCCCTTTCAAGCAACCTCTGCCTAATGTAACTCGATCGAAGGCCCGATATAAACGAATCGCGAACCGCTTCTTCCTGGTACAAAATGGCCATCACGGCCTTGTAGTTGCAGTCCTTTGCCAGGGCCTTTAGATTCTGTAGAAAATCATCCAGCGATTCCTCCGGTAGTTGCCTGCGGGTAGCCAAGAGATGCCTGGCATACACCTCGTTAACAGGCTTCAGGTATTGGGCCTTGAGAGTCGCGAGTGCATCCTCGTATGTAGAAGCGTCCTCGATTAGCGAGTAAGTCCGATGACTTACCAGGTTAGTCAGTAGGCCCAGTTTGTTGGCCCCATCATCGAGCGATGCAATGAAATGTTCGAAACACCGGAGCCAATGTGCGAATTTCTTCGATGCGTCCGCCGAATGTGGATCACTGTCTAGATGCTCCGGCTTCAGGAGTCTGTCCATCCCTGGAAGTAATAAGCTATTAAAATTGATATACCTTAAATAGCTACAGAGACTGGTAGTTATAACTCAAACAGTTGGCTTTTAATAGCTTAGAACTGGACAGAACAGAACACACATGTTAGCCTTCTGACCAGCTTCTCAGAAGTGAACTAGGAGGTGGAGCCAGGGGCGAAGTAACAGATCAGGACAATCAATGGCACAGCAGAATGGTATACAGTACATCAGCATTCCTGGCCAACCAAGAAAACAGCAGGGTTACAATAGATTACAATAGGAAACTATACACAGGTAGAATAAGGTATATACTTATAAGACTTATTTCACCACACTGTCAATGCACGATTTCCAGGCAGCAGCCACGACGCCTTCATCCTGCGCCAGACTTCTGTGGCAGACCTTTTCGAAGCACCAGCTCACCCAGGAGGCTGGCTTCTCGGGGACAAGGGCTATCCTCTGTGCACCTGGCTGATGACCCCACTCCGTGCGCCCAGCACCCCTGCTGAAGAATGATACAATGAGAGCCATCAGGCGACCAGGAACATCATTGAGCACACAATCAGCGTGCTAAAGCAACGGTTCCGCTGTCTGGACCATTCCGGTGGAGCCCTTCAGTACTCACCTGAGCGAGTCTCCCATTTCGTTGTAGTGTGCTGCATGCTGCATAACCTGGCAATCCTCAGGACTCAGCCACTGCCACCAGACATTGGAGCACCAGCAGAGGAGGAGGAGGAGGAGGAGGAGGAGGAGCACCAGGACGGGAGGGAGGCAGAAAGTGCAAGGGCTGTCTGTCAGCAGCTTATTGCAAGTCGGCTTGTGCCATTGAAAGAACATGAATGGAACCGTTCCGCAACCCCTGAGCCAGTCAAGGCAACAAATAGTTCAAAGAGCAAATATGCACAATCTGAATAAAGACACTTCTTTATTTAACAAACTGTGTGCCCTTCCCGCATGGCAAAGTTAGAGAGAGAAACCCCAAAAAAAGCAGTCAGACACATAACTGGCTCTCACAACCTGGAGACAATGAACAAAAGAGTAAACAAAAAATGACCACGATCCTCGGCCTTCACTAAAAAAATTAACAGCATTTTGCTACACTCCTACTTTTTGCCCTTCGAGGGTGATCTGCATCGCTTGCGAGATTGGCCCCTTCCCACCCTGCAGCTCCTCCGCAATGGGACCCCAGTGGCTGCAGCAAGGCTGGGGGAAGGCTGCTGAGTGTCAGAAACTGAGTCGACAGATGCCCTTGAGGGACGGCCTGGACCAGCTCTGGGCCTGGAGGGCCCAGCTGCTGACTGCTCCAACTCTGCATGGGCGGCAGCAGTCTGTCCTACGGGTGGTGGCAGCTGCAGTGGAGAAGTGACAGTGTTGGCAGCAGGAATGCTGCCATCCTGACAGAGGACAGGCACTCCCTGGTCGGACGACGCACTGGCACTCCCACGGGGCAGTACTGCAGCATGCGGAGCAATCTGCTGAAGCACAGACTGCTGGCCTGCTGCGGCGCGGCGAGGGCCCCGGCGATTCATGCCCGATCCAGCCTCCCATGGTGGAATAGCCCTTACAGTGTGAAGCCCTGATCGTGGCTGCACTGCCTCCCATGGTCAAATAGCTCTTACAGTGTGAAGCCCTGATCTTGGCTGCACTGTCTCCCATGGTCAAATAGCCCTTACATTGGTATAAAGTGCTGAATGTGCATGTGAGTTTCATGAAAGGCCCATAGGTGTTGGATGAGGGCTGGGCATTGGGGCTTTCAGGACCCTTTGGCCATAAAGTGAGGTGCACATGCAGGGATGAAGAGGATACTGAAAAGGGTACTCACCCTGACGACGAACTTCTTCCTGCATTGCACAGGGGTCCTAGGCACCATGCTGCTGGAGGTCACTCTGTGAGGCACCTCCCTCCAAGCTTTGCGATAGTCGGTGGGCAGCGGCCTCCTGCCACTGTCTGGAAACAGGATAGATCGCCTGCGCTCCACCGCGCCAACCAGAACCTGCAGGGTCCCCTCACTGAACCGCTGCGCTCGCTCCCTGGCCCTCTCCATGGTCCTAGGCGTTAGAATGTGGCAGCAGGTCTGTCCAGGCCAAGAATCAGGGCTCCAATGTGCAGGGTGTGGCTGCAATCCAAGATCGACCCTCCCCTTTAAGAGCTGACCAGCGCCAGCGTGTCTGCATGCAATCGCTAACTGGCCGCACCTGCACTGCGTCCGCCCTTGGTGGTAGCGCCTCGCTTCTCTGGCTTAGTGCCTTAGGACAGTCGTGCAGCACCTGTTTTAGCGCTCCAAGCACCTCCTGGGGCGAAGCAGGCCAATTTAGCTGTAGGTGGCGATAATTTGCGCCAGGCGCTAAATTTCGCGCCTGCTCGAGTATAACGCCTCAAACGTGGCGGTACTGAATTTCTCCCCTGTTGTGTCTTAACGCGAGGAGCATTTGTAATAAGGTGGAAGAATTAGCGGCTCAAATAGATGTAAACAGATATGATGTAATTGGAATTACGGAGACATGGCTCCAGGGTGACCAAGGCTAGGAATTCAACACCCAGGGGTATTCAATATTCAGGAATGACAGCCAAAAAGGAAAAGGAGGTGGGGTAGCATTACTGGTTAAAGAGGAGATTAACACAATAGTAAGGAAGGATATTAGCTCTGATGATGTGGAATCTGTATGGGTAGAGCTGAAAAATACCAAGGGGCAGAAAACGTTAGTGGGAGTTGTATACAGACCCCCAAACAGTAATGCTGAGGTTGGGGATGGCATTAAATGGGAAATTAGAGATGCGTGCAATAAGGGCAGAGCAGCTATCATGGGTGACTTTAATCTACATATAGATTGGGCTAACCAAATTAGTAACCATACTGTGGAGGAGGAATTCCTAGAGTGTATACGGGATGGTTTCCTGGACCAATATGTTGAGGAACCAACTAGAGATCAGGCCATCTTAGACTGGGTATTATGTAATGAGAAAGGATTAATTAGCAATGTTGTTGTGCGAGGCCCCTTGGGGAGGAGCAATAACAATATGATGGAATTCTTCATTAAGATGGAAAGTGAAGTAATTGACTCAGAGACTAGGGTCCTGAATTTAAATAAAGAAAACTACGATGGTATGAGGCGCGAGTTGGCTAGAATGGATTGGGGAAGGTTACTTAAAGAGTTGACAGTGGATAGGCAATGGCAAACATTTAAAGATCGCATGGATGAACTACAGAATTTGTTCATCCCTGTTTGGTATAAAAATAAAACAAAAATGGTGACTCAACCGTGGCTAACAAGGGAAATTAGGGATAGCATAAGATCCAAGGAGAGGGCATATGAATTGGCCAGAAATAGCAGCAAACCTGAGGATTGGGAGCAGTTTAGGATTCAGCAAAGGAGGACAAAGGGATTAATTAAGAGGGGGAAAATAGAATATGAGAGTAAGCTTTCAGGGCACATAAAAACTGACTGTAAAAGCTTCTATAGATATGTGAAGAGAAAAAGATTGGTGAAGCCAAGCGTAGGTCTCTTGCAATCAGAATCAGGGGAATTTATAATGGGGAACAAAGAAAATGCAGATCAATTAAATACATACTTTGGTTCTGTCTTATCAAAGGAGGACATAAATAACCTTCCTGGAATGGTAAGAACGGGGAACATAGCGACTAATGAGAGGGAGGAATTGAATGAAATCAGTATTTGTAGGGAAATGGTGTTAGGGAAATTGACAGCATTGAAGGCCGATAAATCCCCAGGGCCTGATAATCTACATCCTAGGGTACTTAAGAAAGTGGCCCTAGAAATACTAGATGCATTGCTGGTCATCTTCCAAAATTCTATAGACTCTGGAATAGTTCCCATGGATTGGAGGGTAGCTAATGTAACCCCACTATTTAAAAAAGGTGGTAGAGTGAAAACGGGGAATTATAAACCGGTAAGCCTGACATCGGTAGTGGGGATAATGCTAGAGACCATTATAAAAGATGTAATAGCAGAGCACTCGGAAAACAGTGACAGGATCGGACAAAGTCAGCATGGATTTACAAAAGGTAAATCATGCCTGACTAATCTACTGGAATTTTTTGAGGATGTAACTGCTAGAATAGATAAGGGAGAACCAGTGGATGTGATGTATTTGGACTTTCGGAAGGCTTTCGATAAGGTCCTGCATAAGAGATAGATGTGCGAAGTTAAAGCACATGGGATTGGGGGTAAGGTACTGACTTGGATAGAGAACTGGTTGGCAGACAGGAAGCAAACAAATCTTTTTCCGAGTGGCAGTCACTGACTAATGGGGTACCACAGGGATCGGTGCTAGGATCCCAGCTATTCACAGTATATATTAATGATCTAGACAAGGGAACTAGATGTAATATCTCCAAGTTTGCAAATGACACAAAGCTGGGTGGGCATGTGTGCTGTGAGGAGGATGCAGAGAAACTCCAGTATGATTTGGACAGGTTGGGTGATTGGGCAGATGCATGGCAGATGCAGTATAATGTGGATAAATGCGAGGTTATCTACTTTGGTGGCAAAAACAGGAAGACAGATTATTATCTGAACGGCAATAGATTGGGAAAAGGGAAACTGCAACAAAACCTGGGTGTCCTTGTGCACCAGTCGCTGAAGGTAACCATGCAGGTGCAGGAGACAGTTAAGAAGGCAAATGGTATGTTGGCCTTCATAGCGAGAGGATTCGAGTACAGGAGCAAGGATGTTTTGCTGCAGTTGTACAGGGCCTTGGTGAGACCACACTTTGAGTATTGTGTACAGTTTTGGTCGCCTTATCTGAGGAAGGATGTTCTTGCCATGGAGGGAGTGCAGCGAAGATTCACCAGACTGATACCTGGGATGGCAGGAATGGCATATGAAGGGAGATTGGGTCGATTAGGCTTATATTCACTAGAGTTTAGAAGAATGAGAGGGGATCTCATTGAAACTTATAAAATTCTAACAGGACTAGACAGACTAGATGCAGGAAGGCTGTTCCCGATGGCGGGGAAGTCCAAACCAGGGGTCACAGTCTAAGGATAAGGGGTAAGCCATTTAGGACTGAGAGGAGGAGGAATTTCTTCACCCAGAGAGTGGTGAACCTGTGGAATTCTCTACCAGAGAAGGCAGTTGTGGTAAACCACTGTTATCGTTCACAACCGTTCACTATTGTTACACTGTTGTTATCACTGTTTACACTGTTGTTATCACTACACAAGGTTACCTCTTGCCACGCACGCTGTTATACCTAGGCATACCTCAGCTGACTCCGCCCATGGCTCCGCCTGCTTGCCCAGGTATAAAGGTGACTGATTGGCTAGTATTCTTCCTTGTTGGAACCGATCACCCACGAGGGTGGGCTCTGTTATTTAGCCAATAAAAACCTATAGTTACTATCTTAACTCGTCGCTTTTCATGGAATGAATTGATAGGTATATCAATTTTATTGGCTAAATTTTGAAATGAATGGACTGGAGCAGCCAAACGACCAGCCAAACGGCCAGCTACAACACCCCCAGCAGCCGACTTGGCTGCGAGCCCTCCGACCGCCGTACCTGGATCTAAATCCACAGGCAGCGAATTCAGCCCTCGACTTCGATCACTGGCTGAGCTGCTTTGAATCCTACCTGGTAGCCTCCGGCGTGCCATCGGAAGCCGACAAACTAAGAGTTCTGACCGCCCAGGTGAGCCCTAAAGTATTTGCACTCATCCGGGACCTTGCTACATACGAGGAGGCCCTCGACCTGCTAAAAGAGCAGTACCGGAGCCCAGTAAATTCAATGTATGCCAGACATCTCCTAAGATCCCGCTCGCAACAGCCAGGAGAGTCTGTAGATGAATTTTTACGGGCGCTACAAACACTCGGCAGGGACTGTGACTTTAAAGCTGTATCGGCTGCACAACATGCTGAAGGAAATATCCGTGATGCCTTCGTGAAAGGCCTTCGGTCCGACTACTCACGGCAAAGACTGCTCGAATCAAAGGACCTCGGCTTGAAAGCAGCTGCAGCCCTCGCTCGCTCCCTGGAAGTGGCCCATCGGGACCTCGAGGCGTACTCCGGGTACAGTGCTGCGCGACCCTGGGACTCGGGCCTGACTTCGGCCGCAATACCCCTCGCACCGCCGCCCCTGGGACCTACTACGGTGTCGGTGTCCCGGAATCGATCGGGACCGCCACCCTCGGGACCTGCTGCGGCAGCGGAGCCCCGCGATCGGGCCACCAGCTGCTATTTCTGTGGCCAGGCGAGACATCAAAGGGCGCGCTGCCCTGCAAGGAACGCGACCTGCTCCGGATGCAAAAAAAAAGGCCACTTCGCAAACGCCTGCAGGGGGAAAGCCACAGACGCCAGCAGTGCCTCATGTGAGTCGTGGGGGCGGCCATCTTTGATCAAGGCCACAGACGCCAGCAGTGCCTCATGTGAGTCGTGGGGCGGCCATCTTTGATCAAGGCCACAGACGCCAGCAGTGCCTCATGTGAGTCGTGGGGGCGGCCATCTTCTCCGCCATTTTGTCCAACTTCGACCTCGTGGGGATCCGCGTCATGGGCGCCGCCATTTTGTTCGCCGCACTCGGCCGCCATTTTGTCTCCAGACCCGACCACCGCCTCACCTGCCGACTACAGCAGCTCACTCAGCCATACACTGGCCTCCGTCACGCTTGACCAAGCTCTCCCGCATCATCTGTCCAGGTCCATGATGGACATCGAAGTAAACGGCCACGCCACGACCTGTCTGTTCGACAGCGGGAGCACGGAGAGTTTTATTCACCCAGACACGGTGCGCTGCTACTCCCTCACTGTCCGGCCAACGCGCCATCGGATCTCGATGGCGTTGAAGTCCCATTCAACAGACGTCAGCGGCTACTGTGTGGTGACCCTGTCGGTTAGGGGCACGGAATATAAAAACTTTAAACTTCTCGTCCTGCCCCAGCTCTGCGCTGCCGTCCTACTAGGGCTGGATTTCCAATGCCACCTTCAAAGTGTCACTTTGGCATACGGTGGATCCCTCCCCCCACTCACAGTCTACAACCAGCAGTTTTTAAACCGCCCGCCGCGTACCACCTGCGGCCTCTCCACTCTCAAAGTCCCGCCCCCCTCCTTGTTCGCTAACCTCACCCGCGACTGTAAACCCGTCGCTACCAAGAGCAGGCGGTACAGCGCCGGGGACAGAGCTTTTATTAGCTCTGAGGTGCAGCGACTCCTGAAGGAGGGCATCATCGAGGGGAGCACCAGCCCCTGGTGTGCCCAGGTCGTAGTCGTTAAGACCGGCAATAAACACCGCCTGGTCATCGACTACAGCCAAACCATAAACCGGTACACCCAGCTGGACGCATACCCCCTTCCCCGCATATCTGATATGGTCAACCAGATTGCACAGTACCGGGTATTCTCCACCATTGACCTTAAGTCGGCCTATCACCAACTCCCTATCCGCCCTGAGGACCGGCAGTATACCGCCTTCGAGGCGAATGGCCGCCTCTACCACTTCCTTAGGGTTCCCTTCGGCGTCACCAACGGGGTTTCGGTCTTTCAAAGGGAGATGGACCGGATGGTTGACCAGAACGCACTGCAGGCCACGTTTCCTTATCTAGATAACGTCACCATCTGCGGCCACGACCAGCAGGACCATGATGTTAATCTGGAGAAATTCCTCCGTACGGCCCAACGGCTGAATCTCACTTACAATAAGGAGAAATGTATGTTTAACACCTCGCGCCTTGCCATCCTCGGCTGCATAGTAGAGAACGGAGTCGTCGGACCCGACCCCGAAAGAATGCGCCCCCTCATGGAGCTTCCCCTTCCCCACTGTCAAAAGGCACTGAAGAGAACCCTGGGGCTCTTCGCTTACTATGCCCAATGGGTGCCCAATTATGCGGACAAAGCCAGACCCCTCATGAAGTCCACCTCCTTCCCCCTGACAGCAGAAGCATGCGCAGCCTTCTCCCTCATAAAAGGAGACATTGCGAAGGCCACAATGCACGCAGTGGATGAGTCCATCCCTTTCCAAGTGGAGAGCGATGCATCCGACTTCGCCCTAGCTGCAACCCTTAACCAGGCGGGGAGACCTGTGGCCTTCTTCTCAAGGACCCTCCAGGGCCCTGAGATCCGACACTCTTCTGTCGAGAAGGAGGCCCAGGCGATTGTGGAAGCGGTACGACGCTGGAGGCATTACCTGGCAGGCAAACGATTTACCCTCCTCACCGACCAGCGTTCGGTTGCTTTTATGTTTAATAACAAGCTGAGGGGCAAAATCAAGAACGACAAGATCTTGAGGTGGAGAATTGAGCTCTCCACCTACGACTACGATATCTTGTACCGGCCTGGTAAACTCAACGAGCCCCCAGATGCTCTATCACGAGGTACATGCGCCAACGCGCAAGTTGATAGACTGCAGACCCTCCACAACGACCTCTGCCACCCCGGGGTCACTAGACTTTACCACTTCATTAAGGCCCGCAACCTGCCCTACTCCATCGAGGAGGTCAGGACCATGACCAGGAACTGCCAAGCCTGTGCCGAATGCAAACCGCATTTCTATAGGCCGGACAGAGCAAGCCTGATCAAGACCACCCGCCCCTTCGAGCGCTTGAGCATCGATTTTAAGGGGCCCCTCCCGTCCTCTGACCGTAACGTGTACTTCCTCAACATTATTGACGAGTACTCCCGTTTCCCCTTTGCCATCCCCTGCCCAGACATGACCAGTACCACGGTCATCAAATGCCTGAACGACCTCTTCGCCTTGTTCGGGTTCCCGAACTATATACATAGCGACTGGGGCTCATCCTTCATGAGCGAGGAACTTCGCCAGTTCCTGCTCGCGAGAGGTATTGCTGCGAGCAGGACCACCAGCTACAACCCCCGGGGGAACGGCCAGGTGGAAAGAGAGAACGTGACAGTTTGGAAGGCCATCCTCTTAGCCCTAAAGTCTAAGGGCCTCCCAACCTCTCGCTGGCAGGAAGTCCTCCCGGCAGCGCTCCATTCCATCCGGTCACTGCTTTGTACTGCCATTAACGGCACCCCTCATGAGCAAATGTTCGTTTTCCCCAGGAAGTCGACTACGGGAACCTCGCTACCAACATGGCTGACTTCTCCGGGGCCCGTCCTGCTGCGGAAGCACGTGAGGACCCATAAAATGGACCCCCTGGTCAAGAGGGTGAACCTCCTGCACGCCAACCCCCAGTATGCCTATGTGGCACACCCAGACGGGCGGGAGGACACAGTCTCCTTGCGAGACCTCGCACCCTCGGGCACCCCTGAGATACCACCGTTACCCCCCACCACTCCCCCAAATCCAGCTCCTGTAGGCGGCATGCCGGAACCCCAGGAGCCTTCGTCGACCATGCAGACACCAGCACTAACATCGGATACGGCACCACCGCCGCCGCTGCTGCGCCGATCAGAAAGGCTTACGAGGCCTCCTGATAGACTGACATACACGAACTGGTAGTACACTTCACCCCGCCGGACTCAATTTTAAACAAGGGGTGAATGTGGTAAACCACTGTTATCGTTCACAACCGTTCACTATTGTTACACTGTTGTTATCACTGTTTACACTGTTGTTATCACTACACAAGGTTACCTCTTGCCACGCACGCTGTTATACCTAGGCATACCTCAGCTGACTCCGCCCATGGCTCCGCCTGCTTGCCCAGGTATAAAGGTGACTGATTGGCTAGTATTCTTCCTTGTTGGAACCGATCACCCACGAGGGTGGGCTCTGTTATTTAGCCAATAAAAACCTATAGTTACTATCTTAACTCGTCACTTTTCATGGAATGAATTGATAGGTATATCAGCAGTTGAGGCCAACTTATTAAATATATTCAAGAAGGAGTTAGATATATTTCTTAAGGCTAAAGGGATCAAGGGATATGGGGAGAAAGCAGGGACAGGGTACTAAATTTGGATGATCAGCCATGATCTCATTAAATGGTGGAACAGTCTCGAGGGGCCGAATGGCCTACTCCTGCTCCTATTTTCTATGTTTTTATGTTTCTATGTGAGTGTCTTCGCTGGTGCTGGGCGTGCTGAATTCTGCTGACGCTGCGCCCTCAGAGGTTGCAGCTTCCTCTGAGGATTCTCGAGGCTCGGGCTGTTCCTCCTGGATAGTGGGGACGGGGGCTTTCGATGGTCCTGTGGGGGAGTAAAGGAAATAGTTAGAGATGTGAGGCCAAATTTACATGCACATTGAATATTGCAGATGATCATAAGTCAATCTGTTAGAGCAGCAGAATCATTATCAGTGACTCATGCTATGATAATGAGAGAGACTCCAAACTATTCTGTCACCAGCTTGCTGTGATGCGCCCATCTGTCCGTCACCCACTTGGGTCTCCTTCTCGATCCCAGCAATTTCCAGGGACGCCTCCTCCGCGGTGGTGAGCTGGGCTACTGAGGGTGGCCCTCCTCTTGTCATGGCTCTTTCCCTCTTATTGTGGGCTCTCTTTTCCTGCAATGAGGGACACATGTGGAATTTGAGTGCGACTGAAGGAGTGAGTTTTGTGAATGCATAGCATAGATGCTTAGAGGGATACAAAGGACACTCCCCTGTGTGTTGTAAGTTGTTGTTGTCATGGCATCACAGTGATAGGGAGTGTGAGGGCTGCATGGTCGAATAGTTAAGTGAGGGAATGGGTAAGGGTGTAGGGATGTAAGTTTCAAGTGGGATGTGGAGGAAGAGGTTGGCAAAGCAGAGTGCTGGTGAGGAGAGACGATGGGGATCAGATTGAGGGTGAACATAAGAACATAAGAAGTAGGAGCAGGAGTAGGCCATACGGCCCCTCGGGCCTGCTCCGCCATTCAACAGGATCATGGCTGATCTGAACCTAGACTCACATCCACTTCCCTGCCCGCTCCCCGTAACCCCTAATTCCCTTATCAGCTAGGAAACTGTCTATCTCCGTTTTAAATTTATTTAATGTCACAGCTTCCACAGCTCTCTGAGGTAGCAAATTCCATAGATTTACTACCCTCTGAGTGAAGAAGTTTCTCCTCATCTCAGTTTTGAAACAGCAGCCCCTTATTCTAAGATTATGCCCCTAGTTCTAGTCTCACCCATCAGTGGAAACATCCTCCCCATATCCACCCGATCAAGCCCCCTCACAATCTTATATATTTCGATAAGATCGCCTCTCATTCTTCTGAACTCCACTTAGTAGAGGCCCAAACTACTCAACCTTTCCTCATAAGTCAACCCCCTCATCTCTGGAATCAACCGAGTGAACCTTCTCTGAACTGCCTCAAGAGCAAGTATATCTTTTCTTAAATATGGAAAACAAAACTGCACGCAATATTCCAGGTGTGGCCTTACCAGTACCCTGTATAACTGAAGCAAGACTTCCCTGCTTTTATACTCCATTCCCTTTGCAATAAAAGCCAAGATTCCATTGGCCTTCCTGATCACCTGCTGTACCTGCATACTAACCTTCTGTGTTTCATGCACCAGGACCCCCAGATCCCTTTGTACTGTAGCACTTTGCAGTTTCTCTCTGTAAAGTCTGTGGGTTGTGCAGTTAATAAATACACAGACTTCAGAAGTAACAAACAAACAGGTCTTTACTATTCGAAGGTCCGGGCGAATCTGCCCCAGCAATCCTGCTACAACACTTATATACTGGTGTGGTCACTATCGGTATTACAGTATACAGAAGCCAAACAAATAGTGCCACACCTAAAGTAGTTCCCTTAAAGGTGAACGGTTACATTCAATAGTTCCCTTAAAGATAGACGGGTACATACACTACAATCCTCCCTTTTTAGCTTATTACTTACAGAGTCCCCGTTAAACATACATATCTTCAACTTCCTATAAAACAAATTACAGATATAATCTCGGTGGAGTCAATGTCATATAAAACAATTTACAGATATAATCTCGGTGGAAACAGTTCACAGGTTCAGTCTCTGCGGAAACAGTTCATAGATTCAGTCTCTGATCTTGACTCGTTCCGAACAACATTTCTTTGGTGTAGCCGGTTCACCTGGCTAGCGTGACTCCTCCATAGCCTTTTTCTTGACGTAACAGCTTGAACTTTCGTCCTGTTGAACCAGCAGTGCGGACTTTTACAACCAACTGGCTGTCTTGACATTTTCCAGTTTTTCAACTAATTTAGCTCCTTTCGTAATGTCCCGCCTGGAATGGTAGAAGTGCTAATATTTTAGACCGTTATTATCTTCTGCTTCTTCTTTTTCTTTTCTGCCTTTTTGAAACTCTCGGAGCTCCTTTCTCGGCTGCCAGCTGTAGCGCCACCAACTCTCTATGTTCCTTAGACCTTAAGTGCTTCATCCGGATTTCAGCACTTTGAGAGTTTTCATCACAAGCTGGGCAGACCACATCCTCGTAATATTCAGTGTCACTCAACAGGTCATGGTAATATTCGGGTTCGTCCTGAGTTAGGCCAGCGAGAGAGACTTCTTCTTCCTCCTCACCCGTCTGGACGTTAGCTGACGGTGGTTCCTTCCCTAGACATCTTTCTTGAAAAGCCTTCTTCATGCATTCGTATTCATCCCGCTCTTCCTGGGTTATCTGCCATTCCTTCACGACGGACCTCATTTGTGAGTTCAATACCTTCCCTTCCATCGGTAATTGCGTTATCAGGCTATTTAACCCTTCTACTGAAGTAACTGTTTCCACATTCTTCTGTTCACCTTGACGTGATTCAACGTACTTTTGGCATCCTTGTAAAATTTGTGTTGCCACCTCAGCTATCTCCGTGACTTTTGAGAGCTCCGAACTCGTTCCCCCTGAAGATTGAAGCTCATGTTCAGATTGTTCCCCTTGCAGTCTTGTCCTTCAGCATATGAAGGAGTTGGCTGACCGTTAACTCTTCCCTGGGAACACGGTGGATCAGAGTCTTCTCCATTTCATCCACCTCTTTCTCCAATACTTCCACCTTACGTTCCTCTTGAACTTTGGCTTTCAGCGCTCGGAAAAGTTGCGCCCTGATGCTCTCTAGTTCATGTTCAGGGACCATTCTTACAGTTTCCTTTTCTTCCACTGAAAGGATTCCCAGTTGAATCTGTTCTTCAAGTTGTTGAACCTCGGTCATTGCCGCCTCATATTTGTCTTGGGTGTCCTTCAATGTTTTTATAAGTTCTTGGACATCCTGTCTTTCATGCTCTGCCATGATTTTCACCTCTAATTTCTCATCTATGGATGGAACTTCTACCGATGAGTCTGTCTTGGCCTTGAGCTCATCAAGAATTTCCTGCAGCCTTTGGACTTCTTGCTCATGTTCAACCTTTAGTTGTTCATAAGCTTCTACTGAAACTAGCTTTTCGGAGGCTGCCGAGTTAACCCCCTCCAGAATTGTAGCCTGGGCCAGTTCATACTGTTCTTTCAACTTCTCACACTCTGCTTGTAAGGAGTCGTAGAGAAGAACTGGAATAAAATCCTGGCTCCCTGAAGATTCCTCTTCCTTTGGCTCGTTCTGTAAATATTCTAGTTCCTGAACAGCATCAGGGGAATGTGATTGGCATTTGACCACGATGGCTCTATGGTCGCTCTCTGCTTGAGCTAGCTGTCTCTGTTGTCTTTCCAGGTTCTCCCATTCGGTGTCCCAGAACTTTTCCATATTTTTCATCTCTTGTACGAGACGGTCACTCAACTGTTCAAATTGTTGTCGTACTTTGACATAAGTTTGCGTCCGAGCTCGGTGTTCTTCCGTCATGGATGAATCCTTTGCTTGAACAGGCTCAGAATTCTCTGTCAACCTGGAGTTCTGCTCTGCAGCTTTATTCTTCTTGGTACCATAAGTCCTTCTGCATGTCTTCATTTTCTTCCCCATCGTCGGCAAGTCCCTTTTAGCCTTGTCTTCCATATTCGACTTGGTCTTATCATCATCCATTTCAGAATCTGAGCTAATAGCTTGCACCGAGTCCTCCCTCATTATGGCTTTTAAGTAATGCCATTCCATGTCTATTTTCTTAATCCACTCCCGTCCTAGAAGTGGTGGTCCTCCCTCAGGTAATACGTACAAGTTCATTCTTGGGTGTTCTTTACCCCTATCTCTCACCTTGACTCTTATTTTCCCCATGGGGTATACGTTATGCCCCGTGTATGTCTGTAATACGAACTTGGTATTTCTTAAAGGTATGTGAGAGAATAGCCGGTGGTAGTCCCTTCGGTTGATGACTGATAGAGCTGATCCAGTGTCCAGCTCCATTCTTACTTGGACTCCAGCTATTTTTAGTATGACCCAGATGGTCTGTAGATCCGTTTCTTTACCCACATTGTGGATTCTCAGACTACCCAGCTCCTGGTTGTTTGGGTCTGAGTCTGAATTCTGTTCGTCTGAACTCTTCTCAGCCACCTTGTGTACCTTGTTGTACTTTTCTTGTGGTGGCTTCCTTTGATTGTTGGTCTTTTTCCCGGACCGGCATACCTTCGCAATGTGACCCAGTTTGCCACATTTCCTACACTCTTGGTTCTTAAACCAGCATTGATTCTGGTCATGCGTTGTCTTCCCACAACGGTAGCATTTTGTTGTGCTTGAAGTAATTTGGTCCACCCCGAGTGCCGCCGCCTTTAGTTGCATTTCCGCCGTTCCTTTCGCTGCGGCTTCGTGCGATGCAGCTATAAGGACAGCCCTGTCCAGTGTGAGGTCGTTCTCTTCCAGTAGTCGCTTCTGCGTCCCTTCTTTGGACAATCCGCATACGAACTTGTCCCGCAGCGCTTCTGTCAGATTCCCTCCGAACTGGCAGTATTTCGCTAGCCTACGCAGTTCGACCAAGTATTCCGCATTGCTTTCGTCTTTCTTCTGCGTTCTTGCGTAGAATTTGAATCGTTCAGCCAGCATCAACGGTGTGGGGTTCAAGTGGTCCTTCAGCACAGCCACAATCTCTTCGAAGGTCTGATCCGCTGGTTTATTTGGTGCTATTAGATGCTTCAAGAGCCCGTATGTTTTTGCCCCCATCGAGTTTAGCAATGTTATCGCCTTGTCGTCTTCCTCTATTTTGTTGGCTTCGCAATAGATCTCTATGCGTTCCACGTACGTGGCCCAGTCTTCTATTTCAGAATTAAAGTCGTTAATATTCCCTCGCTTAGGCATCTTTCTTCCCTTGGGAGCAGCACCAGTATTTCTTGAAGTATTCTTATTTATTTGTTTATTTCTAAGATGGCGGGTTTCCCGCGAAATCGGCGGTTTCCCGCTCTTTCCTTCTCTCTCCGCCCACTTCAATGGCGGTATGTCAGTTAAGATGGCGGTTTTCCCGCAAAAATGGCGGTTTCCCGCTCTTCCTTTCTCGCCCCGCCCACTTCAATGGCGGTTTCCCGCTTCTGGCGTCTTCTCCGCCTAATGGCGGCTTTCCGCGTTTCTTCCCGGTGGAAGGGGTACGCTTCCCCCACAGCGGACAGGTTCAGCCGCTGGCTGGCTTCCGCACAGCTCCCCTTACCCGGCTCTGTCTTTTCCTCCCGCCCGCACGGCTCTACCGGCGCTGGGTACACCCCGTTAACGGAGGACAGTTCAGCCGCTGGACTGGCTCTCGCGCAGTCTCTCTCTCCGTACCCGGCTCTGTCGCTCTCTCTCCCGCACGCTCGGTGCTACCGGCCCTGGGTATCCCGTTGGTGGAGAACAGGTCAGCCGCTGGACTGGCTCTCGCACAGTCTCTCTCCCCTTGCTCGGCTCTGTCTCTCCCTCTCCCGCACGTTCAGTTCTACCGGCTCTGGGTACCCCGTTGGTGGAGGACAGCTCAGCCGCTGGACTGGCTCTCGCGCAGTCTCTCTCCCCTTGTTCGGCTCTGTCTCTCTCTCCCACCCGCACGGTTCCTGTTCGCCTCCCAGCCCTCTCGCAGACCGGTGTTTCCCTCCCCGGCTGCGGCTGGGCTTCTCTTCCCGCGCCTACTCCCAGTCTCAGCGCTTCGTGGCTGCAGTCGCTGCCCGGCTTTTCACGCCGATCGCGCTCCGGCTGTCACCCGACGCCGTTGGACCCGACTTCTGATCGGCTCAGCTCCCCCTCGACCGAGGTCGAGTGCTCTGCCCTTATCCTCCGGATACTTCTACACCTTCCCCTACTCACAGTCTCTTCGGCCGCCTTGTTTCCAGCTGATCGGCCCACTCCGCACCATGGTAGAAGGGTAGTCAGTGCCTGTTGCTAATGGAAGCTTTTGTTGCTAAAGTCTTCCACCTTTCTCCTGCTGCAGCCTCGTGTTTTCTTCCAGCAGCACGACGAGGGCGGTTGCCTCTCTTCGACTGTAGAAGTGCCTTACTTCTTAGCTCTGGGTAATGACTCAATACACACTTGGATTCGTCAGACGGACAGGCCTTTTATTTTACTTCTCTTGCAAGGGGAATCAGCACCTCCACTCAAGGGGTGAGGCTACTATTCCAATGATACAGTGTAAACGTTCTATATTTATACAGTGTAACAAACAAGTTTGATTGAAATCCCTTTGTTCCTCTATCAGGATACATTTTAGATTAATCATCAGGTAGAAATAACATATTGACAGAAGGATCCTGGACACATAAGTCAACCGTTAATCTATAACAGGGCATGAATCGTGTAACCGGAGGTCCTCTTTAATCATATATAAGGGAGGCAAGCTTTGCTTTCGGTCACAAGTTATCAGGTCATTGGTACATCAAAGAAACTCATTATTCCACTTCTACATTCTCATTAGGTGGGCAGGCATCTGTTCTTGGCTGTAGTTCGAGTACGTGCAATAGCTCTAGTTACACATCGACACTTGCCCAGTGTCAAGTCTGAAAACTTTTACCCAGCAAGCACTTGAAATTAACCCCTTATATCATGTAGATTTCCTCACGACGCTCTTCTTGCTTTGGTAATCTTGCCGCAGGGTACGATCGGACTCGTCGCCACTGTAAAGTCTGTGGGTTGTGCAGTTAATAAATACACAGACTTCAGAAGTAACAAACAAACAGGTCTTTACTATTCGAAGGTCCGGGCGAATCTGCCCCAGCAATCCTGCTACAACACTTATATACTGGTGTGGTCACTATCGGTATTACAGTATACAGAAGCCAAACAAATAGTGCCACACCTAAAGTAGTTCCCTTAAAGGTGAACGGTTACATTCAATAGTTCCCTTAAAGATAGACGGGTACATACACTACACTCTCCATTTAGATAATAACTTGCTATTTGATTTTTTCTGCCAAAGTGCATAACCTCACACTTTCCAACATTATATTCCATCTGCCAAATTTCTGCCCACTCACTTAGCCTGTCTATGTCCTTTTGCAGGTTTTTTATGTCCTCCTCACTCACTGCTTTCCCTCCCATCTTTGTATCGTCGGCAAACTTGGATATGTTGCACCTCAATTTTCCTGTGCGGAGAAGGTCATGAAAGCTCTTCCTGCATTGTGGCTCATCGAAATGGAGTTGACCTCCTGGGCCACTTGTAGCCACACAGCTTTTGTCTGCTGGGGTAGCTTTTTTCTCCCTGAGGAAGGGAACAGCACCTCCTTATTACAGCTGGCTCCGTACACCAGAGCTTGGAGGGAGGGCCCATCAAACCAAGGAGCATACTTCTGCTTGATCGTTGACATTTTCCACAATTCAACTCCTTCATATAAATTGCAGAGCCTTTGCAGTCTCCAGAAGAATCAAGGCTGCTTGCAGACCTTAAATCCAACAGCATTGATGATGTCATCGGAGGCGACCTTTTGTATGAAAAGACTCATTGGGCCAGTGGTTCCCACACACAGGAAATCAATTGCCCAATTAGGGGAAAATCCCACTTTTTCAACCCATCCCTTAGGAGTCGGGGTCCTGACACGATTTCCACCTGACACGCCCCAGCCCGCCCACACTGACAAAATCCAGCCCATAGAATGCCTTAAACAGAGTACCTCAGCAGTGATGGTGAGATCCAGGTGTTCTTCCACTGTGGGAAGCCCTGTCATTACTCATGCACTCTGAAGTATTCACGGCTTATGGCTCTTCCTTACAGAGGAACTACCTTAGCTCTTAATCACTGAGGCAGCTTTTTTTTTACACTCAGAAGTGAACCATACACTGCTCATTTATTTGATTGTATTTTTATAAACTGCTATGTTGTGGCAGAGCCACTGAGGGACTCTGAACAACTGTACATAATTCCCTTTAACGATGTGTTAGCTACAGACTAAATCTGTACCATTGTATATACTGTTTGCATGTACAGTGCGCGGCCCCTTTAAGAGCGCGGGCAAACGTGATAACGTCATGCCGTTAATCACGTGATCACCCAAACGCGGGAAAAACGTGATGACGTCATGACACCATCCACGGGACCGCCCAGGCAGTCCTCGTGGAGCCTCCGACCTGTTAAGACCTGTATTCATAGTTCTCTTGCTTCAATCTGTTTAAACTCGTTAGTTTGACATTAAAAACCTTTTTGATTGACTGCCTGCGTCGAACTCAATCTCTAGATTGGAATTTGACCATTCCTATATTGGTGACCCCGACTTTTGTGAACGGATTTCGCAAAAGGAACACAGCATGGAGGCGAATGCCGTTTCGTTGAAGCTGCCACAGTTCTGGGAGCAACAAGCAACCTCGTGGTTCATCCAAGTCGAAGCCCAGTTCGCCCATAGAGGCATCGTTGAGGATCAGACCCGATACTTATACGTGGTCTCCGCACTCGACGGCTCTACCGCCTCGCGGATCGTCAGTCTTCTCGGGAATCCCCCAACTGACAGCAAGTATGAAACCCTCAAGGCACGGTTGCTACAGGTTTTCGGGCTGACGAAATCAGAGCGCACTCGTCAGCTGCTCGCTATGCCCGGGCTCGGGGACTCCAAACCTTCCGAGCTGATGAGCCAAATGCTCACACTCCTCGGCTCCGAACCGGAATGCTTTCTCTTCAGAGAGTTATTCCTCAGCCAATTACCGGAGCAAGTGCAAGCGGCTTTGGCGAGATCCGAGGTCAAAGACTGCGCAGCGCTCGCTGCCGAAGCAGACAAAATATTCGCAGTTACGTAGCAGTACTGCGCTGCCACGAGGCGCCCATCCCCCACAGACGCTGCCCCAGCTCCTCAGCCCACGGGGCTGTGCTTCTACCACGCGCGGTTTGGCGTGAAGGTGAGATGTTGCCGCCCTCCCTGCAGCTTCTCTCAAAAAAAACCGACAACTCCATCCAATGAAGAACGGGTCTAACGGGTGCCCCGTGGCCGTGATGGCAATCGGCAATGCAGGCAAGCTGCTCTTCATCACAGATACCCTCTCCGGTCGTCGGTTCCTGTGTGACACCGGAGCGCAGTGCAGCATTCTACCTGCGTCAGCTCTTGATGTACAGGCTGGGAGGCACGGCCTCCCCCTCGAAGTGGCTAATGGAGGAGCTATTCGGACCTTCGGCAGACGGCGGGTCCAGGTGTGCTTCGACGGCCAGCGGTTTGTCTGGGAATTCGTTACGGCCAAGGTTTCGCAAGCCATTCTCGGTGCAGATTTCCTGTGCGCCAACGGCCTCCTGGTCGATGTAAGGAACCGGCGGCTGATCAACGCAGCCACGTTTCACTCTATCCCTTGCCACCGTAGTAACACCATGTCGCGCACCGTCTCCTGCGCTTTCCCGACTCCGAATGTGTTCGCTCACCTGCTAGGCGAATTTCCAGATCTGACCAGGCCCACGTTCTCCTCCACGGCCACGAAGCATGGTGTGGAACATCACATCACCACCACCGGCCCCCCGGTCCACGCGCGGGCCCGGTGCCTCGAATCTGGCAAGCTAGCGGTTGCAAAGGCGGAGTTTGCTACAATGGAACGCTTAGGGATTATTCACAGGTCGAATAGTCTCTTGTCTTCACCTCTTCACATCGTTCCGAAACCTGGTGGAGGATGGCGGCCCTGCGGCGACTATCGGCGCCTAAATGACGCCACCACTCCTGATCGATACCCGATCCCCCACATTCAGGATTTCTCTGCCCATTTGGCTGGAAATAACTTCTTCTCCAAGGCCGACCTCGTCCGGGGCTACCACCAGGTCCCGGTGCACCCGCAGGACATCCAGAAGACCGCAGTCATCACCCCATTCGGCCTTTTCAAATTTCTGCGCATGCCTTTCGGCGTAAAGAACTTTGCCCAAGCTTTCCAATGCCTGATGGATTCCATGCTGCGGGACCTCAACTTCATCTTCATCTATCTGGATGACATTTTGATCGCCAGCCCCACCAAAGAGGAGCATCTTTGCCATCTACGCACCCTTTTTCAACGCCTCAGCCAACACGGCCCGATTATCAACCCGGCTAATTGCCAGTTTGGCCTGCGACAAATCGATTTCCTGGGGCATCGCATCACCGCAGAAGGAGTGGTTCCTTTGCAGGCGAAGATGGAGGCGGTGACACACTTCCCACGCCCGCAGAACATAAAGGCTCTGCAAGAATTCCTAGGCATGGTGAACTTCCACCACCGTTTCGTGCCTAAGGCAGCACTGCTCATGCAGCCCCTGTACGAGGCCCTCAAGGGCAAGTCTGGCAAGGATCCGGTGGGCTGGACGGTTGACATGGACCGGGCATTCACCGACACCAACAGCGCCTTGGCCAACGCGACCATGCTGGCGCACCCGCTTCCAGGAGCCACCATCGCCCTCACCACCGACGCGTCAGATTACGCAATCGGCACCGTTCAGGAGCAGTGGGTAAATGGGACATGGCAGCCGTTGGCATTCTTCAGCCGTCAACTGCGGCGTAACGAGCGGGCATACAGTACTTTCGACAGGGAGTTGCTAGCCCTTTTTCTGGCCATCCGCCATTTCCGGTTCTTGTTGGAAGGACGTCCTTTCACCGCTTTCGTCGACCATAAGCCACTGACTTTTGCCATGGCCAAGACCGCCGAACCGTGGTTATCTTGACAACAACGTCAGCTGACATACATCTCCGAATTCACCACAGATATTCAGCACGTGGCCGGTAAAGACAACCTGGTGGCAGATTGTCTCTCCCGTGCGACCGTGCATGCAGTCCAGCTGGGCATCGACTACGCCCTCATGGCAGCAGACCAAGTCTCAGACCCAGAAGTGCAGGCTTACCGCACCAACACCACTAGCCTCCAGTTGGCCGATGTCAGGTTCCATTCGGCTGGTACTACGTTGCTGTGTGACGTCTCCGTTCGGGACCCTTGCCCTATTGTGCCGGTCGCCTGGCACCGCAAGGTGTTTGACACCATACATGGGTTGTCACACCCAGGAATGAAGGCTTCTCAGAAGCTAATGTCATCTAAGTTCGTTTGGTGGGGCATGCATAAAGATGTCTGCGACTGGGCCAACACCTGCATGGTCTGCCAAAAGGCCAAGGTACAGCGCCACATCAAGGCTCCATTGGTCACCTTTGCAGTTCCTGAGCGACGGTTTGACCACGTTAATGTGGACCTGGTAGGGCCACTTCCACCTTCCCATGGTTTTACGCACATCATGACCATAGTAGATCACACCACCAGATGGCCGGAGGCGGTTCCCCTGTCATCTACTACTTCAACGGACGTGGCCAGGGCGTTCATCTCTTCATGGGTCGCCCGTTTTGGAGTGCCTGCTGACATCTCTTCGGACTGGGGACCGCAGTTTTCCTCTGAACTCTGGAATGCGGTGGCTCAACAACTCAGTGTCAAGTTACACCGCATCACAGCCTATCACCCACAAGTGAACGGTCTGTGCGAGCATTTTCACAGATCGCTTAAGGCCGCACTGAGGGCCAGCCTCCAAGATGCTGGATGGGCAGACAAGCTGCCGTGGGTCATGTTGGGCCTTCGCACGGCCCCCAAGGAAGATCTTCACTCTTCCGCGGCAGAGCTCATTTAGGGTCAGCTGCTGCAAGTGCCAGGGGATTTCTTGCCAACACCAATGGAGCCATGGTCCGCTTCACGCCAGCTTATCAGTCACCAAGAAGCAGCCAGATGTTTCGTGCCGGTTCCCACATCGCATCACGGGTTTCAGGGCTCTCAGGTTCCAGCGGAGCTGAAACAAGCCGACTACGTGTTCATCCGCCACGATGCTCACCGGGATCCGCTCAAGCCCCCATACACTGGTCCTTTCCGCGTGTTAAAGGCAGGAGACAAAACCTTCAAGGTGGATGTCGGTGGTAAACCGGACCACATTTCGGCCGACCGTTTGAAGCCGGCACACCTGGACCTTGACCGTCCCGTCGAGACCGCACAGCCACTGAGACGAGGTCAGCGGCCCACCGTCGTCATGCCAGAACAAGTGCAACCACCCGCCAGTCTGCCCGCCATCCAACAGCTTCCGCTTCAGGAATACAGGAGTCGTTCTGACAGGCTTGTCAGACCCCCTCACCATTTGACTTTTTCCATTAAAGTCAATTCTGGAGGGGCGCATGTGGCAGAGCCACTGAGGGACTCTGAACAACTGTACATAATTCCCTTTAACGATATGTTAGCTACAGACTAAATCTGTACCATTGTATATACTGTTTGCATGTACAGTGCGCGGCCCCTTTAAGAGTGCGGGCAAACGCGATGACATCATGCCGCTAATCACGTGATCACCCAAACGCGGGAAAAACGTGATGACATCATGACGCCATCCACGGGACCGCCCAGGCAGTCCTTGTGGAGCTCCGACCTGTTAAGACCTGTATTCATAGTTCTCTTGCTTCAATGTTTAAACTCGTTAGTTTGACATTAAAAACCTTTTTGATTGAATGCCTGCGTCAAACTCAATCTCTAGATAGGAATTTGACCATTCCTACAATGTCATGTTGATTTTAGTTGCTGCATTGCTGCAATACCTACTTATTTCCATTTAGAAAACTCAGAATTGTTATAAAGGCTCTAAGATGCGAGACTAAACAGCCCAGATCTCTCACAAACTTGAGAGGATCCATATAGTTCTGCATTGTCATTCCAAATTTCCAAATAAACGAGGTCCTTTGTGGTTAATATATAATATCTCCAGTTCAAATGGCATATGCTTCCTATACAAATCGTACGCAGTTAGAAATTAACGTTGACAAAAATAGGGGACAAGGACTCGGAGGGGGAATTTCCCAGTCCCAGCGCTAAAGTGGCAGATCTCAGGTAATATAGAAACATAGAAGATAGGAGCAGGAGTAGGCCATTCAGCCCTTCGAGCCTGCTCCGCCATTCAATGAGATCATGGCTGATCATCCAAATTCAGTACCCTGTCCCTGCCTTCTCCCCATATCCCTTGATCCCTTTAGCCTTAAGAAATATATCCAACTCTTTTTTGAATATATTTAATGAACTGGCCTCCACCGCCCTCTGTGGCAGAGAATTCCACAGGTTCACCACTCTCTGGGTGAAGAAATGCCTCCTCATTTCAGTCCTAAATGGCTTACCCCTTATCCTTAGACTATGACCCCTGGTTCTGGACTCCCCGGCCATCATAAACATCCTTCCTGCATCTAGTCTGTCCAGGCCTGACAGAATTTTATAAGTTTCGATGAGATCCCCTCTCAATCTTCTAAACTCCAGTGAGTATAAGCCCAATCGACACAATCTCTCCTCATACGAGGAAAGCATCACTCACTGAAATTGCACTGGTTTGATCCCAGCGCACTTCCTGACAGCAGACCCATCAGGAATACACTCAGAAGCTCCTGTGGATTGATTCTAACACTGATATCTTGCTGACTTCATGGGGAGAGGGATCGCGCAAGCCCGGAAATAGCACATAGGTCTTAAAACCTGCAGTTGATGTTTAAAGGGGTCAATTCACTTGTGTTCACAAATGAATGAGGAATGGCTGCAGCAAGGAGCAGGTCAGTTCCACTTTCTGACAGAAATTTTAGAAGGTTTTTTAAATTTTACTCAAAAGTGCAGCGAAGAATGGTTGTCTCTTTGGCCTCCCAGTGGATTCTCCTCTGCAATGAAACGGGCATGCAGCTGGGCTGGAGGAGTTGCTAAAGTGAATACTGTCATCAGCATACAGGAAGATTAGAGAAAGTAGTTAATGGCATCAGGACATTTGCCAAGATAAAGCTAGCCAGCATTGCACTATATCAGGTAGATTTCAAAGGACTGTTATTTCACACGACAAATAACATTATCTCATTGTATTCTCAATTACATTGCTAATTCCTAGTATGACAAGGTCGACCACACCATCCTCCTCCAACGCCTCTCCTCTATTGTCTAGCTCAGTGGCACATGAGATGACAAGGCATTCAGGTCACAAACAGTTTCCTCTCACCCAATTACAGTCAGACTGAGGCTCTCAAAAACAGATTTTTCCAAGTTTGACATGTGCGCCCTGATGTGCCTCAATAAATCCGAGACTCGATGTTAGCGAAACAAAACAAGGCTTTTATTGACTTAGAAGGTAACACACAGAGGAGAATGTATCTTCCATCCAGAGGTCTGCCGTACTGGATGTGCTGTAGGCTGGGCCAGCTTACATAGGAGCCAGGTATGGGCGGAGCCCTACACACAGTACAATACAATGGAAATGAAACTCAAACCAACCACAGTCACAGGCAGAGAAATACTGATGAGTGATAAATGGAACATTTCATCACATTCACCTCTTCTATAGATTTAGTCTGTTCGGGGGTTTGATAGTCCTCTGCGACCGACGTGGCTGTTGTGGTGCCGCGGGTGTCGGCTGGGTGTCCCCGGTGGCCTCCTGGGTCTCTGCCGGGGGTGCCGCCAGGGTTGTTGAAGGGGTAGTTGGTGGGGGTACCGTTGGTCGATGTTCTTCCGGGGGTGATGAAAGAGTAGTGGGTGGGTAAGAGTTGCTGTGGTCGTTGTTGCTGCTGTTGTCGTGGTTGTTGTCGTTACCGGCTGGGGCGACGTCTTTTAAGGACACGGTGTCCTCCCTTCCGTCGGCGTGCCGGACATACGCTATTGGGGGTTGGCGTGGAGTAGGTGCACTGACTCCACGAGAGGGTCCGTCTTGTGGCCCCTCACATGCCTTCGCACGAATACCGGACCTGGGGTGGAGAGCCATGACGGCATGGATACGCCTGAGGTGGATTTCCGGGGAAAGACAAACATTCGCTCGTGAGGCGTGGCATTAGTGGCAGTACACAATAGCGACCGTATCGAATGGAGCACATCTGGGAGGACTTCCTGCCAGCGGGAGATAGGGAGGCCTTTGGTCCTTAGAGCTAGAGTGACTGCTTTCCATACTGTCCCGTTCTCTCGCTCCACTTGACCGTTACCCCGGGGGTTGTAGCTGGTGGTACGGCTCGTGGCGATCCCCCTGGACAGCATGTACTGGCGTAGCTCTTCACTCATGAAGGACGCCCCCCTATCCGTATGGATGTAGCTCGGCATACTGAACAGGCAGAACAGGCTGTTGAGGCATTTAATGACCGTGGCGCTGGTCATGTCTGGGCAGGGGAAGGCGAATGGGAAATGAGAGTATTCGTCCACAATGTTCAGGAAGTAAACATTGCGGTCGACGGACGGGAGGGGGCCCTTGAAAGCTAAGCTGAGCCGCTCAAAGGGCCGTGTAGCTTTGATTAAGTGGGCTCTATCTGGGCGGTAGAACCGAGGCTTGCACTCAGCGCAAGTGCGACAGTTCCTGGTCAGGGACCGAACTTCCTCAATCGAGTAGGGTAAGTTGCGGGACTTTATGAAGTGGAACAGCCGCGTGACCCCTGGGTGGCAGAGGTCATTGTGGAGGGTCTGTAGCCGATCCCCGGTGGCGCTGGCACACATCCCTCGTGAGAGGGCGTCGGGGGATTCGTTAAGGGCCCCTGGCCGGTAAATGATGTCATAATCGAAGGTGGAGAGCTCGATCCGCCACCTAAGAATCTTATCATTTTTAATCTTCCCCCTCTGTTTATTATTGAACATAAACGCTACCGACCGCTGGTCGGTAAGTAGGGTGAAGCGTTTGCCGGCTAGGTAGTGGCGCCAGTGGCGCACTGCCTCCACGATGGCTTGGGCCTCCTTTTCTACGGAGGAGTGTCTGATCTCGGGCCCTTGGAGGGTTCTCGAGAAGAAAGCTACGGGCCGCCCCGCCTGGTTGAGGGTGGCCGCCAAGGCAAAGTCAGACGCATCACTTTCCACTTGAAAGGGAGTGTTCTCGTCCACTGCCTGTAGCGTGGCCCGCTCAATATCCTGCTTAATGCTTTTGAAGACGGCATGGGCCTCAGCAGAGAGTGGAAAAGAGGATGCTTTCAAGAGGGGGCGGGCTTTGTCGGAGTAGTTGGGGACCCATTGGGAATAATAAGAAAATAACCCCAGGCACCTTTTCAGGGCTTTGGGAGTGTTGGGCAGGGGCAGCTCCCGTAGGGGGCGCAATCGGTCGGGGTCTGGTCCGATTTCCCCATTCTCCACCACGCTGCCTAGTATGCAGAGGCGCGTGGTGTTGTAAACGCACTTGTCCTCGTTGTAGGTGAGGTTGAGTTTTTGTGCGGTTTTCAGGAACCTCTCGAGGTTCGAGTCGTGATCCTGCTGGTTGTGACCGCAGATGGTGACGTTGTCGAGGTAGGGGAAGGTTGCCTGCAAGTGGTGGTCATCGACCATGCGGTCCATCTCCCTCTGGAAGACCGAGACCCCATTCGTCACCCCAAAGGGGACTCTGAGGAATTGGTAGAGGCGTCCGTTCGCCTCGAAGGCGGTGTACGGGCGGTCCTCTGGTCTGATAGGGAGCTGGTGGTACGCTGACTTGAGGTCGATGGTGGAGAACACCCGATATTGGGCGATTTGGTTCACCATTTCTGATATGCGGGGTAGCGGGTAGGCGTCTAGTTGGGTGTACCTGTTGATCGTTTGGCTATAGTCGATCACCATCCGTTTCTTCTCGCTACCCCTTACCACCACCACTTGGGCGCGCCACGGGCTATTGCTGCGTTCAATAATGCGCTCTTTCAGGAGCCTGTCTACCTCGGTCGTGATAAACCGTCTGTCCTCCCAGCTGTACCTCCTACTTTTGGTCACTATTGGCCGGCAATTAGGGGTAAGGTTCGCGAATAGCGAAGGCGGCTTTACCTTCAGGGTAGCCAGACCGCCCACTGTGAGGGGCGGCTGGTACCCACCGTAATTGAGCGTGATGCTTTGGTGGTAGCACTGGAAATCCAGGCCCAAGATCACGCTCGCACATAGATTCTTCATGATTAATACTTTAAAATTATCGTATACAGTTCCGTTAACAGACAATTGTACCGTGCAGTAACCCATAATGGTCGATGTCTGGGTTTTATCAGCCATAGAGATGGTACCCCAAGTAGGGACCACCTTTAGGGAGAGTTGTTGTACCAGTTCAGGGTGGATAAAACTCTCCGTGCTTCCACTGTCAATTAAACATTTAACCCTGCACCCGTTTACCTCGATGTCCACCATTGATTTGGATAGCGGGTGCGGCCTGGTCTGGTCCACTGTGACCGATGCCACTGTAGGGCCCTGATTGAGACAAGATGGCGTCCACGCTGTCTGCTCACAAGATGGCGGACCCCACGAGGTCGGGCAAGATGGCGTCCAAGATGGCCGCTCCCATGGCGCACACGCGGCGGTGGCGGGTTTTCCAGCAGGGTTCCCTCTGCACACCTTCCCGAAGTGCCCCTTCTTACCGCACTTAAAGCAGGTGGTGCCTTTCGCCGGGCACAGGTTTCTGGTGTGCTTCGGCTGCCCGCAGAAGTAGCAGTTGGGTCCCCGATGTGTCGCGGCTGTCGTAGGGCTTCTGGGGGGAGAGCGGGGCCCCGACGGTGTCGGGCTGCCGGGCGGGGAAGATGCCTTCCAAGATGGCGGCGCCCTTGGTGCACACGTGGCGGCGTGGACGGCGCGGGCTGAAGAGTAGGCGTCCGAGTTTCTCTGGGCCACATCCAGGGATCGTGCTGTGTCCGCAGCCTGTTTCAGGTCCAATCCCGTTTTTTCCAGCAGTCTCTGCCGGATGTAAGTGGAGCTGAGGCCTGTGATAAAGGCATCGCGAACAAGCTCGTCAGTGTACACTGCGGCTTTTACATCTTGGCACTTGCAGTCTTTGCCAAGCGTTTTCAGGGTGCCTAGGAACTCCTCCACCGATTCCCCAGGTCGCTGTGCGCGAGTAGCGAGCAGATGCCTAGCATACACCTCATTCGTAGGCTGCTGGTAATGCGCCTTTAAGATGTCGCAGGCGGCCGGGTACGTGTCGGCGTCTTGGATGAGGGGGTAAACCCGGTGGCTTACCCAATTCCGCAGAATTCCGAGTTTCATACTCGCAGCGTCCGTAGCGTCTTTGACGGCTGCGGAATTGTCCAGGAAGAATTCCATACACATAAACCAGTGTCCGAAGCGTGCCGATGCGTCCGAAGCGTGCTGGTCCAAATCCAAACGTTTGGGTTTCAAGAGTTGATCCATTGTGTTGAAAATTAAGTCAATAAAATTGATGTGCCTCAATAAATCCGAGACTCGATGTTAGCGAAACAAAACAAGGCTTTTATTGACTTAGAAGGTAACACACAGAGGAGAATGTATCTTCCATCCAGAGGTCTGCCGTACTGGATGTGCTGCAGGCTGGCCCAGCTTACATAGGAGCCAGGTATGGGCGGAGCCCTACACACAGTACAATACAATGGAAATGAAACTGAAACCAACCACAGTCACAGGCAGAGAAATACTGATGAGTGATGAATGGAATATTTCATCACACGCCCATAACGGAGCAAGGCATTCCTTCTTACTGCCACATAAAACCAGAACTGCTATCAGTTGACTATATAGAAGGCAACCTCCACAAAGCAAGCTTACTACACAACTAACCTGCACTATGCATATTCATACACTGGCACACAAGCTTGTATGTAGGGTGGCCACTTAGTACTCCCTCATCTGTGAGATCTTCAAACATAAAACCTCCCAGAATTGTTTTTCTGTGAGGAGAACAAAACTACGTAAAGCAGGGAGGGACACATTGAACTTCAGAAGGACCCCTAATTTTAGAGCTGTCACTCCAAAGGTTCATTCTCCTGTGGTCCCCTCTGCCTTGGTCTAGTAAGGTGCAGTGCACTTTGGGTGCCTGATCAGACCTGAAGCGGCTTGATTTGCATATTCAGATCATCAATCTGGGATCAACCCCTTGTCTGCAGTGCCAATCCCTGGGCTGATGTCCCTGCAAGATCTGCCACCTGCCCCTTTCCAATCCTCGCCTCTCAGAGGACAAGCTGGACGCTGGGCCGACGGTGTCCCTCGGAATCGATGGAAGAGGAAAATGAGGCAGGTGTAGTTCCTTTCAGAACAAAGAGGTGCGAATCTGCACTTTAATACCAATTTTTCCTGTAAGGATACCCCCTGCTGCATCCTCTTACACATAATGAGGCACATGCCTCCACCAATTTACCATAAAGCACACTATTGGCATGGTCAAATAGCATTTCCAGTGCCTTGTTAAGTCAGAAGGCTTCATCATTACAGTCCAGGTAAAGTTTCCCAGATCATTTTGGTTCATTGTGTTTTTCACATCCTTCTCATTTGGACAGCTATTCAGCTACCTTGTCCAATGAGGAGGTAACATGCAGCCAAAGGCCTGCATAGCAGAACCTGGGGTATTCAGGAAAGATGCTAAAACTGCCATAAGAGCCTCTTCTGTAAGGAGTTGTTCTGCAAACGGTCCTGGAGCTGCCACTCATTCAAAATTGCCTGCATGCTTTTATTATGTTGCAGGAGCACTCCAAAAGTGAGGATGGAATCCTCCACACCAGTCACCATGTGGCACTTCCCTTGAGTGACTACAATAATGTCTTGTGCTCTTCTTTTAAAAGTTGGGCCTGGGAGATTTGGATTTGGGGCCTTACCAAGCAACCTCACTCTCTAGTAATGTGTTCCCTATTCCTCCTTAACCACTTCTCCCTGCTCCTACTCACTCATGCTTGGTTGATCAACCTGTGCACTGCCTTCAAACTGACTACTTAAATTCCTTGGGGTGGATAGCTCTGTGCTGATGCTTACCATAGGGAGATGCAGTGGTAGAATGCTGAGTGAGTTCTGTTAGGAGGGCCCGAGACCAATGTCTTTTATATTGTCTGCAGCGACACAAATAGTAAAGTGTTAGGAAGATGTCCTCAGAACAAGTTATCGGAAGCAATTTTCACTAAACAGCTGGCATGGTGTTGTTGCTGGTGGCCGTTTATGTGTCACTGCTTGTGGGAGTAAATAGAACGGAGTGTGAAAGAAGGATCAGTGTTGTAGAAACTCTGAGCTAGGTCTATGCATCCTGCTTCCCTATCTCCAGTCTTCTCCGCCAAGGCCCCACTCCTTCAATTGCAGATAGTTGCCTTTTGTTGTGTGCTGCCTTCTTCTACAAAAGAAGAAGCATCTATTGAACATTGTGGTAATGTATGTCTGAAATTTGCCGACACACTTCACCCCCACCCCACATGTGTGATGGAGCACTCTGTGAAGACAGGCACGTGTAGCATGCAGGTGCTGGTCCAGAGGGCAATTGGCAGCAGGTTGTCCTGGATATCCTTGTGCTGAAGGAGGAAGTTCTGGGCAAAGGAGTTGGTGGGACATCATGAATATCCATATGAAAATGGGGAAAAAGGGAAGGATTGGGTTATAGCTAAGATGTCGGGCTCGATTTTGCCATTGGTGCGGGCTGGGGGCGTGTCAGCCGCTTTTCGTGTTAGCCACCCGACTCCAATTTGATGTGTGAAAAATATGAGATTTTCCCCTAATTGGGCAATTGATTTCCAGCGTGTGGGAACCCCTGGCCCACTTAGTCTTTCCATCCTGAAAGTTGCCTCCGATGATGTCATCAATGCTGCTGGATTTAAGGCCTGCAAGCAGCCTTGCTTCTTCTGCAGACTGCAAACCTTATGCCCTTTGCTGTGATAGATTCCTCCAGCCAATATGTCCAGCAGTAGGCTGTAAAGTCTGTGGGTTGTATAGCGAAGTAATACACAGACTACAAGAGTAACTTTAACAGGACTTTACTATTCGAAGGTCAGGGCGAATCTGCCCAATAAATCCTTACCCAGCACTTATATACCGGTGCGGTCACTACCGGTATTACAGTATACAGAAGCCAAAATAAAGTAGTGCAACCCCTAAAATAGTTCTCTTAAAGGTGGACGGTTACATACAATAGTTCTCTTAAAGGTAGACGGTTACATACACTACAATCCTCCCTTTTTAGCTTACAACATACTTATTCCCCATTAAACATACATGTATTCAACTTCATGTAAAACAGTTTACAGATATAGTCTCTGCGGAAAACAGTTCACAGATTCAGTCTCTGCGGAAAACAGTTCACAGATTCAGTCTCGGTGGAGGCATCTCCTGCGCTTCTTGACTCAGTCCGGACAACGCCTCCGTGGTGTAGCAGTTCCCGGTGGTGTAGTCGGTTCACGTTGCGGAAGTGACTCGTCCAATAGTCCTTCCCTAACTTAGCAGCTTGAACTCTGTAACTTCTGAACCAGCATTGCTGACTTTAAAAAAAAACAATTGGATTGCCTTGGGAAGTTCCCCTACTTCCCAACTGATTTGGCTCCATTCTGAGGGACCACGTGTGTGATCTGGTAGAGGTGATAATGGTTCAGATGGTTATCATCTTCTGTTTCGTCTTTTCCTTTTCTGCTTCTTGGAGACTCTCTGGCCTCCCTTGTCAGCTGCCAGCTGTAACGCCACCATCTCCCTATGTTCCTTAGACTTTAAGTGATTCATCCTGATTTCTGTACTTTGGGAGTTTTCGGCACAAGCTGGGCAGACCAGGTCCTCGTAATATTCAGTGTCACTCAACAGGTCATGGTAATATTCGGTGTCGTCCTGAGCTAGGCCAGCGAGAGGGTCTTCTATTTCCTCCTTACCCAGCTGGACGTTAGCCGATTTTTGTTCCAAATCCCTACAACTGTCCTGAAAAGACTTCATCATACATTCAGCTTCATCCCGCTTTTTCTGGGCTTCCTGCAAGTCTTTTACTAATGACCTCATTTGTGATTTCAATACTTCAACTTCATTCGGAGATTGATTGATCGGACTATTCAATCCCTCTACTGAAATAGCTGTTTCAGCATTCTGTTGTTCTACCTTGACGTGCGTCAGCGTACTTTTGGCATCCAAGGGCTGTTCTGCTGCAGACTTCTCAGTCTGTGTTGCCACATCAGCTTTTTCAATAACTTTTGAGGGCTCCGAACCCCTTCCCTTTGAAGATTGAGGCTCGTGTTTAAGTTTTTCCCATTTTAGAGTCTTATCCTTCAGCATATGAAGGAGTTGGCTGACTGTTAACTCTTCTGCCATCATCCCTTCCCCATTCGCTGCAGGGCTGTTTATAACCTTGCCCTGGAGGAGTTGGCTGACTGTTAACTCTTCTGCCATCATCCATTTTCCATTAGCTGCAGGGCTGTTTAGAACCTTGCCCTGGGGCTCCTTTGCTGTTTCTACTTCGCCATCATCCGCAGCCCCCACCATTCGAATTTCCACAATTGAATCGTCCGGTGATGCTGCACCCAACTTCAGTAGGAGCTCGGAAGTCATGTCGACCAATTCCGCCTTTTCTGCCTGCAACCTGCTAACAAGCGCCTTCAGTTGCGGCACATCTTGTTCCACCAGATTAGAGCACGCACCTTCAGCAGCCGAATCAGCTTTGATTCATTTGGCCTCCTCGTGCAGACGGTTTGTGTGCTCCTGCTCCCTTTTCTCCCTCAGCTGCTTCTGTTGTCTTCCCAGATTCTCCCATTCGGTATCATAGAACTTTTTCATTGCTTTCATCTCTTGCTCGAGACGGCAACTCAATTGTTCTAATTGCTGTCGTAATCTGAAATAAGTTTGCGTTCGAGCTCGATGTTCCTCAGTAATATATATGTCTGTAACTTGAACAGACTCAGAATTCTCTGTCCAACTATGTTGTTGTTGTTCAGAGGAATTCTGTTCTGAAACTTTGTTCTCCTCTGGAGCATAAGCCTTTATGTACGCATTCGTTCTACCAATCTTAGTCAGCAAGTCCATTTTAGACTTGTCTTTCATACTTGGGCTGGTCTTATCGTCATCCGTTTCAGAGTCTGAGCTGATTGTCTGCCCCGAGTCCTCACTCGTTATTGCTTTTAGGTAGTGCCATTCCATGTCTATTTTCTTGATCCACTCCCATCCTAGAAGTGGTGGTCCTCCCTCAGGTAGTACATATAAGTCCATTCCTGGGTGTTCTTTGCCCCTGTCTCTCACCTTGACTCTTATCTTTCCCATGGGGTATACTTTATGCCCCGTGTATGTCTGCAATACGAACTTGGTATCTCTCAAGGGTATATGTGAGAATAGCCGGTTGTAATCCCTTCGATTTATGACTGATAGGGCTGATCCAGTGTCCAATTCCATTTTCACTTGAACTCCGGCTATTTTTAGCATGACCCAGATAGTTTGTAGGTCAGCTTCCTTACTCACATTGTAAATTCTCAGACTACCCAGTTCCTGGCCGTTTGGGTCTGAATCCGAATTCTGTTCGTCTGAACTCTTCTCAGCCACCTTGTGTACTTTGTTGTACTTTTCCTGTGATGGCTTTTTTTTGTTGTTGGTCTTCTTCCCTGACCGGCATACTTTAGCGATGTGACCCAGTTTGCCACATTTTCGACATTCCTGGTTTTTAAACCAGCATTGGTTCTGGTCATGTGTTGTCTTCCCACAACGATAACATTTCGTTGTACCCGAAGTAATTTGATCCACACTGAGTACCGCTGCCTTTAGCTGCATTTCTGCAGTTCCTTTCGCTGCGGCTTCGTGTGATGCTGCAATAAGGACAGCCCTATCAAGTGTAAGGTCGTTCTCTTCGAGCAGTCGCTTTTGCGTTCCTTCCTTCGACAACCCGCACACGAACTTGTCTCGCAATGCCTCTGTCAGATTTCCTCCAAACTGGCAGTATTTCGCTAATCTACGCAGTTTGACCAAGTATTCCGCGTTGCTTTCCTCTTTCCGTTGCGTTCTCGCATAAAATTTGAATCGTTCCGCCAACATCAACGGTGTGGGGTTCAAATGATCCTTCAGGACAGCAACAATATTAGCGAAAGTCTGATCCGTTGGTTTAGCTGGTGATAGAAGATGCTTCAATAGGCCGTATGTCTTCGCCCCCATCGCGTTTAGCAAAGTTATAGCTTTATCATCATCTTCTATTTTATTGGCCTCACAATATATCTCGATACGTTCTACGTACGTGGCCCAATCTTCCACCTCGGCATCGAAGTTGTTGATGTTACCATGCTTAGGCATCTTCACTATCTCTCACTATCTTTCTGCGAACAACAGAATTTCTCTTTAACTTTTTAACTTTTTCTCTTTTTTTTCAAAAATGGCGGTTTCCCGCGCTTGTCTTCTTCCCCGCCTCCGAAAATGGCGGTTTCCCGCGCTTGTCTTCTTCTGGTGGGAGGGTAAGCTTTGCCCTCGGGCGCCGACCGCTGGTTTACGGGGTTTGCGGTCTGTGCGCCGGCTTCAGTTTATTCTGAAGCGCGCGCTAGAAAAGCCGATCGCGTTCCTTGTTCCCCACCCCCCCTTCTTCTTTTCGGCAGGGGCAACCGGCGCTGGGGACAACCAGTTGGCGTCGGACAGATCCAGCTCCTGGTCCTTCACGGCAGCTGCTGTAAGCCGTTGGCCGGAACCTCGCTCGGTCTCTCTCTCGGGCTCTGTCTCTCCCGCTCGCGCGGCTCTCGCTCGCTCTTTCTCGGGCTCTGTCTCTCCCGCTTGCGCGGCTCTCGCTCGCTCTCTCTCGGGCTCCCAATCGCGCCTCCCAGCCCTCTCACAGTCCGTGTTTCCCTCCCCGGCTGCGGCTGAGTTCTCCGCGATTTATTTATTTTTATCTTCCTGTGCCTTACGATCCCGGTCGCAGCGCCTCGTGGCCTCGATCACTATCCGGCCTTTTTCACCCCAATCGCGCCTCCCAGCTTCTCGCAGTCCGGTGCTTTCCTCCCCGGCTGCGGCTGAGTTCTCCGTGGCTTATTTATTTTTATATCTTCCCGCGCCTTACGATCCCGGTCGCAGCGCCTCGTGGTCGCGGTAGTTGTCCGGCCTTTTTCGCCGTCGCGGTCTAGTCGTCTCACAACGCTCCCCAGCCCGCTTGTACCGCGGCTTCCGTGCTCCACGCTGCCCCGTCTCAGCGCCTCTGGGCCCGACTTCTGTCCGGCTCCTTTCCCCCTCGACCTTGGTCGAGTTCACTGCCCTTATCCTCCGTTTATTTTTTTTTTCTATTTTCCCTTTACTCACAGTCACCGTGGCCGACTTGCTTCTCGTGCTGATCGGCTCACTCCCCACCGTGGCAGAAGGGACAATCAGTGCCTGTTGCTGATGGAAGGCTTCGTGTTTGAAGTCTTCCTTCCTTCTTGCTCTGCAGACTCGAGTTTTCTCTCAGCAAAACGACGAGGGCGGTTGCCTCTTCTCGACGCTCGTTAACTGTTTCAGAAGTATTGTTGCCGCAGGGTACGATCGAACTCGTCGCCACTGTAAAGTCTGTGGGTTGTATAGCGAAGTAATACACAGGCTACAAGAGTAACTTTAACAGGACTTTACTATTCAAAGGTCAGGGCGAATCTGCCCAATAAATCCTTACCCAGCACTTATATACCGGTGTGGTCACTACCGGTATTACAGTATACAGAAGCCAAAATAAAGTAGTGCAACCCCTAAAATAGTTCTCTTAAAGGTGGACGGTTACATACAATAGTTCTCTTAAAGGTAGACGGTTACATACACTACATAGGCCAAAGTCTGCACCAAGGTTCGATGACGCTGCCCTGCAAGCTCTGGTGGAGGGAGCAAGAGGAAATAAGGAGGTGCTCTTCCCTTCCTCAGGGAGGAAGAAGCCTCCCCACCTGACGAAGGCTGTGTGGATGCAAGTGGCCCAGGAGGTCAACTCTTTGTCTATGTGCCGCAGGACCTGGCTGCAGTGCAGGAAGAGGTTTCATGATCTTCTGCGCACTGGAAAAGTGAGTATGACTTTCCCATCACCCTCAATCTGACCCCCATTGCCTCTCCTCACCAGCACTCAGCTTTGACAACCTCTTCCTCCACATCCCACCTGACACTGACATCCCTGCACCCTTACCCATTACCTCTCTCTCTATGGTCACATTCACCTAACTATTCGACGATGCAGCCCTCACACTTCCTATCATTGTGATGCTATGAAAACAACTTACAACATACAGGGAGGGCCCTTGATCTTGCCACCTCATTCCATCTTGGTCTCCTTCTAACCATCAATGATATGGATTCTCTACACTCACTCCTTCATTCTTACTCAAACTCCACTTCTCTCCCTCATTGCAGGAAAAGAGAATTCACAATAAGAGGGAAAGAGCGAGGACAGGAGGAGGGCCACCCTCAGTAGCCCAGCTCACCCCCTGGGAGGAGGAGGCCCTGGAGATCGTGGGAGTGGAGGAGGATGCACAAGTGGGGGACTGACAGACGGGTGCATCAGAGCAAGCTGGTGACAGAATAGTTTATCATCTTTCTCATTGACATTGCATGAGTCACTGATAATGATTCTGAAGCTTTAACAGATTGACTTTTGATCATCTGCAATATTCAATGTGCATGTAGCCTTGGCCTCACATCTCTGACTCTTTCCTTTACTCCCCCACAGGACCATCGAAAGTCCCCGTCCCCACTATCCAGGAGGAACAGCCTGAGCCTCCAGACTCCTCAGAGGAAGCTGCAACCTCTGAGGGCGCAGCGTCAGCAGAATTCAGCGCACCCAGCACGAGCGCAGGCACTCACACTTCGGTGGTACCTTCGCGAGATAGTGCAGTGTTGTCACCTGATGTATCACAGCTCACAAGTGAGCATCAGCAGATGGTGGAGACAGGGACAGCAGTGGAGAGTCCTAGTTGGAGGGCGCAGGACTCTGCCAGCTCGGCTCAGCTGCATGTCGACCCTCTGCCCACGGGTCCATCCAGAAGAAGAGCGGTGCTGGAACTCCAGGAAGACGTGCAGGAGTCTCTGCCATGTTTTGTCTCCATGGTCGCTCTGAGTGTGGAGCGAATGGAGGAGTCCATCGCTAACATGAGCAGAGTCTTTGTGGAGGCATTGGCGCATGAACGCATCATCACGGAAAGGATGGCAACCTCCATGGAAAGGATGGCTACCTCCATGGTAAGGCTGGGTACCGTAGAGCAGAGGATGGCTACGGTAGAGGAGAGGATGGCTACGTCCATGGAGGAGCTTAGTCGCCAGGGTATGGAAAACATGGTATTTGTTCAGAATAGACTGACATCTCTTGAGGAGTGATGGTCAGCTCTTGAGCAAACAAACCAGACCTTCAGGCAAGTCCTCGGGAGTAGGACTTCCAGTACAGAAACGGATCCTCATGGCCCCCCCTGAATTGCAGCAAGGTGCTGTCAAGCCACTTGCTAGCTCTGAAGTGGGGCTGACCCATGAGAAGGATGTTGGTGGCAGACAACAAGGAAGTGGGGGCTCCTCTCCAAGCGCTCACATGACCATGCCATTGCAGAGCCCTCAGTCAGAGCCCCACCCAACTGAGATCGGCATCTCAACCCCTGCACAGCCGCAGGAGCAGCAGACTGTTGCCGAGTCCTCACAGGTTCGCAACCCCAGAGGATGCCCGCCAAAGGTGTTGAGACAGGAGCAGCAAGAAAGTGAGCAAGGGGCCTCCACATCTGCTGAAGCCACAGGGGAAGCACCATGTAGGAGCACGCTTAAGAGGAAGATAATGCACAAGTAGTCACAAGGGTAGTCACTTGGGTGAAATGTTATGTTTAATGTTGAAAAGCCATCAGTTGGTTATTGTCATTAAAAATTCTGATGTCAACTGTTGCAGTTGTGGCGTGTGTCATACCGCTAATGGGGCTTCCACATTGAGGGCCTAGGATGACTTGCAATTGTCAGTATGGTGGTCAGAGTGGTAGGAACCGCATGTTCTTGGTCATTGTCAATGCTCTGGTAAGAAGCTGCGAGGCAAAAGTGCTTGATTGGCTAGGCTAAGCAAACCTGGCCAAGATGAGTGCGTGCCTTGCATCCCAGCCAGCAATGTCCTCGCATGCTGCTGGCGCTGGTTGATGCGCCTCTGCAAGCTGGTCATTGTTGCTCTCCTCCTCCTCCTCCTCCTCCTCATCTGAGGAGGCTATGTAATGAGCCACTTCTTCCTCATGCATCTGCAAGCCACGATGCTGTGCCATGATGTGGTGTGCACAGCAAACCATGACAATTCTGGAGACCCTGGCTGCTGAGTACTGCAGGGCTCCACCTGATCTATCCAGGCATCTGAAGCGCATCTTCAGCAAGCTGATGGTTTGCTCGATTGTGGATCTGGTGGAAATGTGGCTCGAGTTGTAGCTCTCCTCAGCTTCGTTGGATGGGCTTCTCAACGACGTCATTAGCCATGTCTTCAGGGGATAGCCCTTGTTTCCAAGTAGCCATCCGTTAAGTTGGTCTGGCGGACTGAAGAGCGGAGGCACACTAGACTGGTGCAGTATGAAGGATTCATGGCAACTGCCAGGGTACTTGGCACAAACATGCAAAATTTCCTTCTTGTGCTCACACACCAGCTGAACGTTGAGGGAGTGGAAGCCCTTGTGGTTGACAAAAATACCTGGATTGTGATGGGGTGCATTAAGGGCCACATGTGTGCAGTCAACGACACCCTGCACCCTTGGAAAGCCTGCTAGATTGTCAAACCCAACCGAACGCGCAGTTACACTGGCTTGATCCTTGGTGAAATGGACGTGATTGTATGCGATGGCAAAGAGGGCATCAGTTACCTGTGTGATGCAACTGTGTGCGGCTGCCTGGGAGATGCCGCTGATGTCTGCTGCTGATCCCTGGAATGAACCTGAAGCAAAAGAGTTGAGTGCGGTGGTGACTTTGATGGCCACTGATAAGGGGTGTCCACCTGCTCCTCTGGGCTCCAGGTCTTGCTGCAGCATTGCGCAGATGTCACCCACTATCTCTCGCGAAAGTCGGAGCCTCCTTTGGCACTGCTGCTCAGTCATGTTGAGGTAGCTGATCCTGCGTCTGTAGCCCCTGTTTGGGGGTTATCTCCTGCGCCGACGGGCTTCCATGCGCTGATGCCTTCTGGCCTGTGCATCTTCAGGTGGGTGAGCAGCAGCTTGGAGCTCCTGCTGTTGCTCCTGCAGTTGGTGCTGCTGCTGTTCAGGGTTCTGCTGCTGCCGTGGCTGGTCTTCGTCCGAATCTGATGTCCAGGAGGAAAGGAAATAAATGGTTCCCATTCTTCTGGTATATACCTCAGTTGAGGAAGCGCTCATTCAAGGTGGGGAGAGGGGTTTCCTAGGAGGTCACACTGGAGATGGGTGTCAGGCTCCAAACTTCCACAACAATGAGTAGGCCTGTTAAAAGTTCCCCCAGACCTGAGACAACAAAGTTCTGCCACCTGCAAATGATGATTGGTGAAAATTCCTTTTTAATGGTGGAGCTGCAGCTGTTAATAAGCAATCCACTTGTGCTGCCGCCAGCTTTCACTGGCGTGTTTCAGAGGATGCGTGCAGCATGAGGGAAAACTGTTAAAATCGGACAGGCCTCTCAAAATGGGATTTTAGAGACACTTAACTGGTTCTTAAGGGCCTTAAGGAACTATCCCGCCTCTTGGACGCGGGATGGAGACGGGGTCAGAAAACTCGCATGTGGGAAAATTGCTTGGAGGCGGGATGGAGGCGGGATCGGGCCCGCCCGCCAGTTTTTGTGATTTTAACACCTCACACGCCTCCAATCCTGCCTCCTCGGGCCTGGCAAAATCGAGCCCATCATGTTAGGACGAGTTGACCCTCCTGGTGCAGTTACATAGGGCTGGATTTTGCCAATGGGGAGCTTTTGAAGGCGGGACTCCCACTTGTCGGGTTTCAGTCCCGCCTCCATCAACTTCCGGCCAACCCACTCTATTTTCCCTTGATTGACCTTGTTAAGCCCGCCCAGTGGGCTTAGCAGGCCAATTAAGGGAAAGCCGGTTACAGAGAACGTCAATGTATGATGTTTCATCTGTCAAAAATTTTGACAGATGTAATTAAATCATTTGACAGATCTGTGAAGCTGTCAAACACTGACATTCTCTGTAGTTTGATGAGTTCTTGAATTCAAGACCTCATCAAACCTCTTTCTTTTGCAGAAATTAGATGGTTGTTGCATTGGAGAATGCAATGGGCATCTGTCATCTCTGCCGCAGAGGTGCAAGACTCTCTGCATCCCCAACTCTTGAAGCCTGCAGGAAGAAAAAAAGGTAAGTAAACTTTTTCTAACACTTTCCACTTACCTCACATAATCACCTCTCCACACTTGCACCCATCACTTACCTTCACAACGCACTTTTGCACCCCCCCGCCCCCCCCCGACCCACAACTCGCTTCGGTGACCCTGGCGGGGTTCGGAGCCTTCAGGAAGCCTGTACTTGTGTGGGCAAAATGGGAATAATCCTCTGATCTGCCTGTTAACAAGCAGTTAAGTGGCTGTAATCCCCTTCCCGCCTCCAAGGAGAGGACACCCGGCGCGGGTTGGCTACCCGCCTCCTGGCAAGATGGCACGGAGACAGGTTGGGCACCCACCCTCAAATTCTGCCATGTTCCGGGCAGTCCCGCCTCCATATTAGTCTCCCCAGGGCTGGCAAGATTGCGCCCATAGTATTACATAGGCTGGGATTTTCCTTTCCTCAGTGAGTCTGGTGTGGGCAATGTCGATGGCGGGTCGCGGCCCCACTGCTGGTTCTATCCGCTCTGGGAAATAAGTTTACATTGATGGGGCTTGTTAAGCCTGCCCAGTGCTTTTCACGGCCCAATTAGAGGAAGCGGGTCTGGTGACATCATTCATGACGCGTCATCAGCCGGTTTCCTTAAAGGGACCATGGTCAACTTTCTTTTGACAGTTGTGCTGTCAGTGTTCTACAGCATTGAGGTGCTGCCTACACTGACAAGCGCTGCACAGAGGTGCACGGCTGCACCCAGGTTCTCCCATGACACCCTCCATATGCTTATGGAGGGAGCCAGAGAACACAGGGAGGTCCTCTTCCCTCCCCATGGGTGGAAGAAACCTCCCCAGGAGACCAAAACAGTTTGGTTGCACATTGCACAGGAGGGCACAAGCAGGGATGAGGGCCTGGGTGCAGTGCCGCAAACCTTTCAATGATCTCATTAGATCATGAAACGTTAGTACAAAGCCACACTCAACCTCATCCTGCTGTGCCTCTCATCACATCCCCATCACTCTGCCTTCCCCACCCTACTCCTGCACATCCTTACTCACACCAACTTATCTTGGACCGCCACCCATCCCTCTCTCTCTATCTACATTATCACATCCTCATCTCACTAGCCATCCCTCACACTCACTCTCATCCTAATCCAATCATACCAACTAACAACACACAAGGGTAGCCACTAGGGTGTTTTATCCAATGTTCATGTAAAGTTTCTGTTATTGTGCTGTCAAACATTGAAACCTTGAATGGCGAGACATAACCATACCCCCTGCAATGGTGGTGAGTGTGAAAGGAATGGCGTGGACATTGTAGGGATGCTTTATGGTATTGGTGTGGGGTGGTGCCAACCTGGTGTATCATGTGGCAGCCAGGGTGTACAGCTTCAAGAGAAGTAAATCTGGCCTAGGTGAGGCCATCCCTGGCCTCCCGGGCAGCAATGTGCTCGGGTGCTGATGCACTGTGTCCTTTGCAGCATCAGTTGATTGTAGAGAAAGTTGGTGTTGTTGTTGTTGGTGCTGCTGGTGTGCCTGGTGCTGCTGGTGTTGGGGCTGATTGTGGTGGGATCCTGAGGCCCAAGGTGAGACAGTATAATGGGCACCCATGATGCTGGAATAGATGGCAAGTGAAGTAGAGATGACAGAAGCATTCTGTCAATGGTGAGAGAGTTCTTCCAATGAGGTAAGAGTGGATGGAGAGTGGAAAGTGGAAAGCCTGCAAAATCTGTGCTAGAACTGGACTGAGAAACAGCTTGTGGCTGAGGAAAGTGAAGACCTGTCAGGTGGGAGCTTTTGTTGTACATTTGACGCTGTCAAGTAATCAGCTGGAGCAATGGCCATTCAACTGGGATATTCGCTGATGACTGCACAGTGTTCAGTGCCATTCACAACTCCTCAGATAATGAAGCAGTCCATGCCCGCATGCAACAAGACCTGGATGACATCCAGGCTTGGGCTAATAAGTGGCAGGTAACATTCACATCACACAAGTGCCAGGCAATGACTATCTCCAACAAGTGAGAGTCTAAACACCTGCCCTTGACATTCAACGGCATTACCATCGCCAAATCCCCCACTATCAACATCCTGGGGGGTTACCATGGACCAGAAACTTAACTGGACCAACCACATAAATACTGTGGCAACAAGAGCAGGTCAGAGGCTGGGTATTCTGCGGCGAATGTCTCACCTCCTGACCCCCAAAGCCTTTCCACCATCTACAAGGCACAAGTAAGGAGTGCGATGGAATACTCTCCACTTGCCTGGATGAGTGCAGCTCCAACAACACTCAAGAATGTAGGAAGTCACACAACACCAGGTTATAGTCCAACAGTTTTATTTGAAATCACAAGCTTTCGGAGCGCTGCTCCTTTGTCAGGTGAAGTGGAGAGATGCATAAAGACACAGCTTATATAGTCAGAGAATAATGCCAGATGATTACAGGTAATCTTTCTAACTACCATTTATCACACCTCGGCAGAGAGATAATCACAGCGATCAAAGGTATGAATCATGTCCAAACAGGTTAGTCAGGAAAACATTACATCAAAGAACAATGAGATGGGGTCACAAGGGGTCAAATGTTGCAGATGCTGGGGTCTGTATGAAAAACAAAATACAGGCAAAAAAAACATTTTTTTGTTGTTTTTTTTTGCTGGAAATCACAGCAGGTCCGGCCGCATCTGTGTAGAGCGAACAAGCCAACGACGACTCGAGTCTGGGTGACCCTACGTCAGGTGGGGTTACATTTAGCGTGACATGAACCCAAGATCGCAGTTGAGGCCGTCCTCATGAGTGCGGAACTTGGCTATCAGTTTCTGCTCGACGATTTTGCGTTGTCGTGTGTCTCGAAGACCGCCTTGGAGAATGCTTACCTGAAGATCGGAGGCTGACGCCGCCACTACTCACCTTCAAACAGCCGCCTAACCTCAAACAGACCATCGTTCGCAGCAAATTACCCAGCTTTCAGGAGAACAGCGACCACAACACCACACAACCCTGCCACGGCAACCTCTGCAAGACATGCCAGATCATCAACACAGATACCATCATCACACGTGAGGACACCACCCACCAGGTACATGGTACATACTCATGTGACTCGGCCAACGTTGTCTACCTCATACGTTGCAGGAAAGGATGCCCCGGAGCATGGTACATCGGCGAGACCATACAGACACTGCGACAACGGATGAACGGACACCGTGCAACAATCACCAGGCAGGAGTGTTCCCTCCCAGTCGGGGATCACTTCAGCAGTCAAGGACATTCAGCCTCCGATCTTCGGGTAAGCATTCTCCAAGGCGGCGTTTGAGACACACGACAACGCAAAATCGTCGAGCAGAAACTGATAGCCAAGTTCCACACTCATGAGGACGGCCTCAACCGCGATCTTGGGTTCATGTCACGCTACATGTAACCCCACCTGACGTAGGGTCACCCAGACTCGAGTCATCGTTGGCTTGTTCTCTCTACACAGATGCGGCCGGACCTGCTGTGATTTCCAGCAACAACAAAAAATGTTTTTTTGTCTGTTTTTTGTTTTTCATACAGACCCTAGCATCTGCAACATTTGACCCCTTGTGACCCCACCTCATTGTTCTTTGATGTAATGTTTTCCTGACTAACCTGTTTGGACACCATTCACACCTTTGATCGCTGTGATTATCTCTCTGCCGAGGTGTGATAAATGGCAGTTAGAAAGATTACCTGTAATCATCTGGCATTATTCTCTGACTATATAAGCTGTGTCTTTATGCATCTCTCCACTTCACCTGATGAAGGAGCAGTGCTCTGAAAGCTTGTGATTTCAAATAAAATCTGTTGGACTATAACCTGGTGTTGTGTGACTTCTTACATTTGTCCACCTCAGTCCAACTCCGGCATCTCCACACCATGAACACTCAAGAAGCTCGACACCATCCAGGACAAAGCAGCCTGCTTGATTGGCATCCCATCCACCACCTTAATCATTCACTCCCTCTACCACCGGTGTACCGTGGCTGCAGTGTGTACCATCTACAAGATGCACTGCTGCAACTCGCCAAGGGTTCTTCGGCAGCACCTCCCAAACCTGCGACCTCTGTCACCTAGAAGGACTTGGCTGCAGCAGGCGCATGGGAACACCACCACCTCCAAGTTCCCCTCCAAGTCATACACCATCCTGACTTGGAAGTTTATCGCCGTTCCTTCATCGTCGCTGGGTCAAAATCCTGGAACTTCCTCCCTAACAGCACTGTGGGAGTACCTTCACCACATGGACTGCAGCGGTTCAAGAAGGCGGCTTATCACCACCTTCTCAAGGGCAATTAGGGATGGGCAATAAATGCTGGCCTTGCCAGCGATGCCCACATCCCAATGATGAACAAAAAAAAACCTCCTGCCTCAGGTTCACAGGCATGGACCCCGAGCAGTGTTAAAGTTAAAAGGTGAGATTAAAAGCATTATTAAGGGTCTGTCAACAACCCAATAATTGGTTTAAGTGAGTCGCCTGCCTCTGCGGGTCGGGTCAGGTCAGATCAGAGATCACATATGTGCCTGTGGGAAAGGCACGTTGTGGAAGGTTGACAGTGGGTCCCGACCTGCTGTCAAATAAATCAAATTTCCCACCCGACCCACCACCGACCCTGCTCACTGACCCCTCAGAAAATTCCGGCCATAGTATTTACAGCAACGAAATAGACCATTCGTCCCAATAGGTCCATGCTGGTGTTTATGCTCCACACAAGCCTCGTACAACCTTTGTCATCGAACCCCATTAACCTATCCTTCTATTCCTTTCTCCCTCATGTTTCTTTTAATCTAGCTTCCCCTTAAATGCATCTATGCTAATCACCTCAACTACTCTTTGTTTTAGCGAGTTCCACATTCTAACCACTCTCTGGGTAAAGGAGATTTTTGTGAATTCCCTATTGGATTTATTAGTGAGCTATCTTATATCTATGGCTCCTAGTTCTGGTCTCCTCCACAAGTGGAAACAATTTATCTACATCTACCCTATCAATCCCCTTCATAATCTTAATGACCTCTATCAGGCTATCTCTTAGCCTTCTCTTTTATATAGGAAAGAGTCCCAGCCTGTTCAATCTTTCCTGATTGGTGTATAACCTCTCAGTTCTGGTATCATTCTAATAAATCTTTTTTGGACTTTCTCCAGTGCCTGTAAATCCTTTTTATAATATGGAGACCAGAACTGCTCACAGTACTCCAAGTGTGATCTAACCAAGGTTCTATACAAGTTTAACATAACCTCCCAGGTTATTGAATATTTTTCTACATGGCAGCCACATTCTCTGGACATTGCTGCTGGCATTCATCCTTTGCTCCATCTCCTGCCATACACTTCTTCCTACCGTTTTGGAAATCTTTGAGGCTTGGTGGGGAAGTAGCATTTTCTCCTCTGCTCCAGTCCCTGCAGTAAGATCTTAAGGCTGCCATTACCCAAGCAGGAGCTCTGATTCTATTCCCTCTCCACACCTTCCCCACGCCCCCCGCCCCCCACGCACAGACATGATATTCCACAGCAGACAAGATAGGCAGCCACGAAAAGGACTTCCAAGCTCAGCCTGCCACAATGCTCACAGACCCACCGAGTCTTTAAGCTGCTGCAGCACAACAACTTCTTCCGATAATGGAGGTGCGCTCAATCATGGGACGCTGTGTGCGAAATATCTGAACCTAGAAACACGGGCAGGTATACTCTGGGACAGCAGACTTGGGTGTAGGGGCCAGAGGAAATTGGTTCCTTGTGGTATCCACAAAAAACATATGCTCAACAATAACATTAACAGGTTAACTTGCACGGCCTCACTGCACTGCAATTGATCAGTGTCTGCATGAGGAACCCTACAGCAATGTCAGTGTGTAATGAGAGGTTACTCTACTTGTCACACTACATATGGAACATTATCTAACTTCCAATGCCAGGCTGATATTTTATTTAACTAAGGTTAGATAAGGCTGGGGAAGGGAAGCATTCTGTCAATGGTGAGAGAGTTCTTCCAATGAGGTAAGAGTGGATGGAGAGTGGAAAGTGGAAAGCCTGCAGAATCTGTGCTGGAAATGGACTGAGAAACAGCTTGTAGCTGAGGAAAGTGATGATCTTTCAGGTGGGCACTTTTGTTGTACATTTGAAGCTGTCAAGTAATCAGCTGGAGCAATGGCCATTCAACTGGGATGTTCGCTGATGACTGCACAGTGTTCAGTGCCATTCACAACTCCTCATAATGAAGCTGCTGTCCTTTGGGGTACTCCGTCGCCACGTGGTCTCAGGGCACGGTGCTGGAGCTGCTGCTGCGACACACCTTTCCTCTCCTCAGCTACCATCGTCACCTCGTCGCGATGGGTTCTCTTCTTCTTCTCCCTCAGGCGGTCGTCGGCGGTAACGTTGCGTCGATGAGACGATTAGCAGTCTTCACTGCTTAGATTTTCCTACCCATTCTTAGAACGCCAACTTATTCGTTATGGCGTGGAGACCTGCGTTTATTCGCAGTGTTCAACAGGATTCTTCCCCCCCAAGCGCCAGCTTATTTGCAGTGTTCGCCCAACCAACTTAGTCTCACTGTCCTCAGATATTTTCTTCCCCGAGCGTCAGCTTATAACTCGGCGCTTGGTCTTAATTAATACGTCTTTGTTGCCCTTCTCTGCTCTTTGTCGGGTCTACCTTACTCTTCGTCTCGGTTCGTCTCGCCTCGTTTCCTCTGCCCTCTCTCATGGCCCGGGTGTCCTGGGTGACTTTGGACTCGGGCCTCGTTCCCCTCCCCTGCTGTTGCTATGGATGCCCTTGGTTGCTTGCACAATGCGGGGAGCGAGAAGAGAATCCGCCACGAGGCCAGGGCGCGAGTGCGAGCGGCGGTAGCCCAAGACCAGACGAGAGGTCAGAGTCAGGAGGGGAGAGCCAGCAGCGCGAGATTGCTACTAAGGGCCTACAGTTATACTCCTTTTGACGGCCCCTTATCTGTGCACCAAATCAGGTTAGTCCATTGTTTCACTTTTGGCGGGCTGTGTTAAATGATTATACCAATCTGAAATAACTGGTTTTAGATGGCCGTTTATCGCACCTAATGGCCTGATGTCTGGGCTGTATTGTCATTCATGCATTTTAATCGGCCTGTCCAGCCTCGATGGCTTCCTTAAGCTGTTTCCGATTATTTATGCGGACAAACTAATGGCCTCATGTTTAGGCCTAACTGGGTTGATCTGTTCCAATTTGACGAAAATGCATATTCAAATGTTTGCTTAGCTGTCTGGCCCTTCAAACACAAAAGTCCTTTTCACAGAAATGCATTTTAAGTTTCGATCTCCCAAAGCTGCTTGTTCTGAGCTGCAGAGTCCAAGCTTTTAAAATCTTACAGGCTTTTGGTCACAAGGTGCGGACGCCATCTTTGGGTACCCCTTTTAAATTGTCCATAGGGTCCCTTTTATTAATAACCTTGGGGAAATGTGGAAATTTTGCGAATCCTACAGACGGGCTTCCAAGCGCTGGCCCCTTCTGGCCTGTGCAGCTTCAGCTGGGTGAGCAGCAGCCTGGCGCTGCTGCTGCTGTTGGTGCTGTTGTTGTTCCTGGTTCTGCTAGTGCCACGGCTGGTGCTCGAGCTCATCTAATGCCCAGAAGAAAAGGAAATAAATGGCTCCCATGCTTCTGGTATATGACTCAGTTGAGGAAGCGCTCAGTGAGGGTGGCGAGAGGGGTTTCCCAGGAGGTCACACTGGAGATGGGTTTCAGGCTCCAAACTTCCATAGCTGTGGTTATGCCTTCTAAACGTTCCCCCCAGACCTGAGACAACAAAGTCCTGCCACCTGCAAATGATGGCTGATCAAATTTCCTCTTTAATGTTTGACTTGCAGCTGATAGTCAGCAATCCAATAGTGCTCCCGCCAGGTTTCACCATCGTGTTTCCCACCAGGCGTGTTTCATTTGGGAAAAGGGTTAAATTCGCAAGGGCCTTTCAAAATAGGATTATAGAGGCTATTTAGTGCTTGTTAAGGGCCTTAATGACCTATCCCGCCTGTTGGAGGCGGGACGGAGTCGGGACCATTAGACACGACAGAGTTAAAGTTGCTCGGAGTCGGGAACCAGGCGGGGGATCCCACCCGCCAGTTTTCGCGATTTTAACCCCCCACACGTCTCCAATCACTCCTCCATGGCCCATTGAAAATCCAGCCCATTTAATACCTCTATTTATGAAACCCAAGATCCCATATGCTTTGCTAACCACTCTCTCAATATGTCCTGCCACCTTCAAGGACCTATGCACATTAACTCCCAGGTCCCTCTGTCCCTGCACACTCTTTAAAACTGTGCCATTAAGTGTATATTGCCTCTCCCTGTTCCTTCTGCCAAAATGCATCACTTCACACTTCTCAATATTAAATTCCATCTGCCACTTGTCTGCCCATTCTGCTAGCCTTTCTATGTCCTGTTGCAGTCGATTGGTATCATCCTCACTAATTGCCATACCCCCAAATTTGGTGTCATCGGCAAAATTAGAAATTCTACTTTGTATTCCAATATCCAGGTCATTTATATATATCAAAAAAAGCAGTGACCCCAGCACTGACCCTTCCCCCAAGTTATAATTTGTATTACTCTGTAATAAGGCAATTTCACCTTCACTAAGGAACAATGTTAATACGCATTTAAAAAAGTAATGGGAAAAATTCAATGACCCCCATCTATATCAGATCACATCATGGCTAATAACTAATAATTGCTTGAAAAATTAGAATTCTTAGCTAGGCCCACTTCGGATTGTAAACTCCAATGAAGGGCTTTAAATTTACTTCGGGAGTTGAATCCATGATTGATTTACTGCATAAATGAATCTGTAGTTTAAAAGTCCCTGGTATGAGTGCTTTATCTTTGACTCAATATAAAACAAAGTTTAAAAAGTCTTTTATCACTACATAATCAGCGTGAACCTCACAATGAGCAATTTCTGTGAACTATCTCTGCCAGATCAAATTATGTTCAAAACAGGAGGTTTACATTTTATGTCACTTCGCTTACGAGATAAAAAGGCTGTGGAATAATTAGGTTATTCCACGTGTCATCCGTTCCCCAGCCTTATCTAACCTTAGTTAAATAAAATATCAGCCTGGCATTGGAAGTTAGATAATGTTCCATATGTAGTGTGACAAGTAGAGTAACCTCTCATTACTCACTGACATTGCTGTAGGGTTCCTCATGCAGATGCTGATCAATTGCAGTGCAGTGAGGCTGTGCAAGTTAACCTGTTAATGTTACTGTTGAGCATATGTTTTTTGTGGATACCACAAGGAACCAATTTCCTCTGGCCCCTACACCCAAGTCTGCTGTCCCAGAGTATACCTGCCCGTGTTTCTAGGTTCAGATATTTCGCACACAGCGTCCCATGATTGAGCGCACCTCCATTATGGGAGGAAGTTGTTGTGCTGCAGCAGCTTAAAGACACGATGGGTCTGTGAGCATTGTGGCAGGCTGAGCTTGGAAGTCTTTTTTTTGTGGCTGCCTATCTTGTCTGCTGTGGAATATCATGTCTGTGCGTGGGGGGTGGGGAGCGTGGGGAAGGTGTGGAGAGGGGATAGAATCAGAGCTCCTGCTTGGGTAATGGCGGCCTAGAGATCTTACTGCAGGGACTGGAGCAAAGGAGACAATGCTACTTCCCCACCAAGCCTCAAAGATTTCCAAAACGGTAGGAAGAAGTGTATGGCAGGAAATGGAGCAAAGGATCAATGCCAGCAGCAATGTCCAGAGAATGTGGCTGCCATGTAGAAAAATATTAAGTAATCTGGGAGGTTATGTTAAACTTGTATAGAACCTTGGTTAGATCACACTTGGAGAACTGTGAGCAGTTCTGGTCTCCATATTATAAAAAGGATTTACAGGCACTGGAAAAAGTCCAAAAAAGATTTATTAGAATGATACCAGAACTGAGAGGTTATACCAATCAGGAAAGATTGAACAGGCTGGGGCTCTTTTCTGTACAAAAGAGAAGGCTAAGAGATAGCCTGATAGAGGTCATTAAGATTATGAAGGGGATTGATAGGGTAGATGTAGATAAATTGTTTCCACTTGTGGAGGAGACCAGAACTAGGGGCCATAGTAAGAAGTCACACAACACCAGGTTATAGTCCAACAGCTTTATTTGAAATCACAAGCTTTCGGAGCGACGATGAAGGAACGGCGATAAACTTCCAAGTCAGGATGGTGTATGACTTGGAGGGGAAATTGGAAGTGGTCATGTTCCCATGTGCCTGCTGCCCTTGTCCTTCTAGGTGGAAGAGGTCGCGGGTTTGGAAGGTGCTGCCGAAGAACCCTTGGCAAGTTGCAGCAGTGCATTTTGTAAATGGTACACACTGCAGCCACGGTACGCCAGTGGCGGAGGGAATGAATGTTTAAGGTGGTGGATGGGCTGCCAATCAAACAGGCTGCTTTGTCCTGGATGGTGTTGAGCTTCTTGAGTGTTGTTGGAGCTGCACTCATCCAGACAAGTGGAGAGTATTCCATCACACTCCTTACTTGTGCCTTGTAGATGGTGGAAAGGCTTTGGGGAGTCAGGAGGTGAGACACTCGCCGCAGAATACCCAGCCTCTGACCTGCTCTTGTTGCCACAGTATTTATGTGGCTGGTCCAGTTAAGTTTCTGGTCCATGGTAACCCCCCAGGATGTTGATGGTGGGGGATTTGGCGATGGTAATGCCGTTGAATGTCAAGGGTCGGTGGTTAGACTCTCACTTGTTTTCAGCACTCTGGCGACTTATCTCCCCCATGGCCAAAGCCATCCTCTCGTCTAATGTTGCCATCCGTTCGAGAGAGGTTGCCATCCTTTCCGTCATGATGCGTTCATGCGCCACTGACTCCACAAAGGCTCTGCTCATGGTCGCTATGGACTCCTCCATTCGCTCCACACTCGCAGCGACCCTGGAGACAGAACCTGCCAGAGACTCCTGCATCTGTTCCTGGAGTTCCAGCACCACTGATCTTATGGATGGACCCAGAGGCAGAGGGTCGACATGCAGCTGAGCCGAGCTGGGAGCGTCCTGTGCCCTCCAACTAGGATTCTCCACTGCTGTCCCTGCCTCCACAATCTGCTGATGCTCACTTGTGAGCTGTGATACACAAGGTGACAACTCTATGTCCCGAAGGTCCCACCGAGGTGTGAGTGTCTGCGCTGGTGCTGGGTGCGCTGAATTCTGGTGACGCTGCATCCTCAGAGGTTGCAGCTTCCTCTGAGGAGTTTGGCTGCTCAGCCTCTTCTTCCTGGCTAGGGGGGACGGATGCTTGTGATGGTCCTGTGGGGGAGTAAAGGAGAGTCAAGAGATGTGACGCCAAGGTTACATGCACATTGCATATTGCAGATGCTCATAAGTCCATCTGTTAGAGCTTCAAAATCATTATCAGCGACTCATGCAATGTCAAAGAGAGAGATGGGAAACTTTTCTGTCACCAGCTTGCTGGGTTGCACTCATCTGTCCGTCCCCCACTTGTGCATCCTCCTCTACTCCCACGATTTCCAGGACTGCCCCCTCCCAGGGGGTCAGGTGGGCTAATCAGGCTGTCCCTCCCCTGTCCTCGCTTGCTCTCTTTTATTGTGTGCTCTCTTTTCCTGCAATGAGGGAGACAAGTGGAGGTTGAGTGAGAATGAAGGAGTGAGTGTAGAGATTCCATAGCATCGATACTTAGAAGGAGACAAAGATGGAATGAGGTGGCAAGACCAAGGGCCCTCCCTGTGTGTTGTCAGTTGTTTGCATAGCATCACAGTGATAGGGAGTGTGAAGGCTGCATAGTCGAATAGTTATGTGAATGTGACCATAGAGAGAGAGGAAATGGGTAAGGGTGCATGGATGTCAGTGTCAAGTGGGATGTGGAGGAAGAGATTGCTGAAGCTGAGTGCTGGTGAGGAAAGGCAATGGGGATCAGATTGAGGGTGATGGGAAAATCATACTCACTTTTCCAGTGCGGAGAAGGTCATGAAATCTCTTGTGGCACTGTATCCGGTTCTGCGGGCGATTCCCAAGGAGTTGACCTCCTCAGCCACCTGCATCCACACTGCTTTGGTCTGCTTGGGAGGCCTCTTCCTCCCTGTAGAAGAGAAGAGCACCTCCCTGTTGGCTGTAGCCCCATCTACTAATGCCTGGAGGGCCACCTCATCAAAACGAGGAGCTGATCTGGGTCTCCCGCTAGTCATCTTTCCTGCAGGTCTCTCACACTCCACAGGCAAAAAGCTTGGCAGTCTGCAGAAGAAGCAAGGCTTGCTGTAGACCCTAAATGCAGCAGCAATGATGATGTCATTGGAGGCGACTTTCAGTCAGGAAAAACCCATTTGCCAAGGGTTCCCACACGTTGGAAATCAATTGGACAATTAAGTTAAAATTGCATCAATCTCCCACATCCATTTAGATTCGGGTGGATAACACGAGATGCGGCTAACACGACACCATCCCACACCTGAGTTAAAATCCAGCCCAATGACCCATCTTGGCTTGTCCTTCAATGAAGACACAATTAGGCAGGTACCACAGAGAATGACTTGGCTGAGTTTTGCCTATCCGAACACTAAACACACCAGAGAGAAGGATCCGTTCTAGTTGCTCTAGTAGAGAAGTTATGCTGAATCTTTATAAAGCGCTGGTTAGGCCACAACTGGAGTATTGCATCCAGTTCTGGTCACCACACTTTAGGAAGGATGTGAAGGCCCTTGAGAGGCTGCAGAGGAGATTTACCAGAATGGGGGTGATTTTGTCAATGGGGGAGCGTTGGAGGTGGGACTGCTGCTTGTTGGGTTTCAGTCCCGCCTCCATCGACTTCTGGCCAACCCATGCTATTTTCCCTTGATTGACCTTGTTAAGCCTGCCCAACCTGTTAACAAGCAGTTACGTGCCTATAATCTTCTTCCTGCCGCTAGGTGTCGGGTTCCTGTGCAAATCGGGGACCCAACACGTGGGAAGATGTTTGGAGGTGGCTTGACAGTGGGTTTCCGACCCGCTGTCAATCTTTGCGATTTTGCCAGATGTCCCGCCTCCAAACCCGCCCCCTGAGCGCTGGCAAAATTCCGGCCTCAATGTTTTCAAGGGGAGACTAGATAGGCACTTGAGGGAAATAAACTTGCAGGGCTATGGGGATAGATCAGGGGAATGGGACTGACTGGATTGCTCTGCAGAGAGCCGGCACGGAGTCGATGGGCTGAATGGCCTCCTTCTGTGCCATTATTGTAATGTATATACCTTTAAGGGGGGAACTATGTTTTACAGCTCATGTATACTGCAGTACCGGCAGTGACCACACCTGTATGTATTGCAAGATGGAGGACCACCATTACTGGGACGTGAATGGATCCGGAAAATACAACTGGATTGGCATTCCATACAGGCATTGACTGTGGCTGACAAAAAGGATGACGACGTCACACCTGGGCGACTGTCAAAGATCCTAACTGACGCGAAAGAAGTGTTCCAGCAAGGACTCGGAACACTAAAAGGCATGACAGCGACGATTAAAATTGAAGAAAACGCAAGCCCAAAATTTTTTACGGCCAGACCCGTACCTTATGCGATCCGCCCAGACATCGAAGCAGAGCTGGAGAGTCTGGAACGTTCAGGTGTACTGTCCAAGGTAGACTGGAGCGAGTGGGCTACACCCATCGTCCCTGTGATGAAAAAGTCGTTGAGCAGTATGCCTGGGGAACCAAGGAAGGTTCGCATCTGTGGGGACTTTAAGGTAACAGTGAACCCGATCCTTCACACCGTACAATATTCACTTCCGCGGATTGAAGATATTTTCGCCTCGCTATCTGGAGGGAAACGCTTCACTAAGATTAATCTGGCCCAGGCGTATCTGCAAATGGAGGTAGAAGAAGCATTAAAAAAATACCTCACAATCAACACCCATAAAGGTCTCTACCAATACAACCGGCTGGTATTCGGGGTAGCATCAGCTCCGGCTATTTGGCAGAGGGCAATGGAACAAGCCCTGCAAGGGATCCCAGGGACCCAGTGTTATTTGGACGACATCCTGGTCACGGGCGAAAATGACAGTGATCACCTTGCCAACCTGGAGCAGGTGCTCACTAGATTGCAGGAATATGGGCTCCGAGCTAACCGCCCCAAATGCGAGTTTTTTAGAAAACAGATCTCGTATTGTGGTCACATTATCGATAAAGAGGGGTTACATAAGTCCCCAGAGAAGATTGAGGCTGTAGTCAAGGCTCCAGCACCGGAAAATGTGTCACAACTGAGGTCGTTCCTCGGGCTGGTAAACTACTACCATAAGTTCTTGCCAAATTTGTCTACAATACTACACCCACTGAACACCCTACTGCAAACTGGGGTGCCATGGAAGTGGAGTGACGAATGTAGACGAGCTTTCCAGAGGAGCAAAACACTAATCACATCGAAAGAGGTATTGGCCCATTACAACCCGGCATTACCAATTCGGTTGGCATGAGATGCGTCACCCTACAGCATTGGAGCGGTGCTGTCGCACAAATTCTCGGACGGCTCAGAGAGGCCAATAGCCTTTGCGTCACGATCACTAACCTCAGCCGAGCGTAACTACGCCCAGATTGACAGGGTGGCCCTCAGCCTAGTGTGGGGAGTGAAAAAGTTCAATCACTATCTGCACGGGCAGAAATTCACCTTGCTGACTGATCACCAGCCTCTTGTCTCCATTTTTAATCCAAAGAAGGGCGTTCCGGTGATGACTGCGCAACGACTACAAAGATGGTCACTTTTTCTAGGGGCGCACCACTATGAGATTGAATATAAGGGCACGAAACAGCATGGAAATGCTGATGGGCTATCACGCCTGCCACTGCCTACTGCGGAGGAAGCACCAGCAGTGGATCCTGTCGAAATATTCCATTCGACTATAGTTGAATACCTACCGGTAACTAACACTTGTATCGAAAAGGAAACCCGAAATGACCCGACACTGTCTCGGGTATATGATTTGACGGTGAAGGGATGGCCAGCACATGGCGACTCACTGTTGCCAGCATTCTCGACAAGGAGAAAACAGCTGTCAGTCTGCCGGGGGACCTTGATGTGTGGATCCCGAGTGGTAATTCCACCCAAGTTAAGGGATAGAGTGCTCAATGAGCTTCATGAAGGTCATCTGGGAGGGGTAAAAATGAAAAGCCTAGCCAGGGCTTTTGTGTGGTGGCCGGGAATCGATAAACAAATCGAGGACCTGACCAAGAGCTGCTCAGGATGCCAGAAAGTCCAAAATGCACCACCACAGGCCCCTCTACACCCATGGGAGTGGCCCTCATCTCCATGCCAACGGGTGCATTTTGATTTTGCTGGTCCATTCATGGACTCAATGTTTTTAATAGCCGTGGATGCGCACTCGAAATGGCCTGAGGTCATCAAAATGTCCTCCACCACCACGGAGAAAACTATTGCAGTCCTACGGACCATTTTTGCCAGGAATGGCTTGCCAGAACAGATTTGCTCTGACAACAGACCACAGTTTGTGTCCGAAGAGTTCCGGAGGTTCTTGAAAAAGAATGGGGTAAGGCATTACACATCCGCCCCGTATCATCCAGCCACAAATGGATTGGCTGAGAGGTTCGTACAAACCTTTAAGAAGGCAATAAAGGCTATGTACTGATGTAAGCCCCCGAAGTGTGGACTAAGTGATATACAAAGTCGACTACACTGGCTTGTTGTAAGAAAGACAGACCCAATAATTGAAGTAAAAACGGTTTATTCAGGCCTGGGGAGCTATGGCTCTTGCGTCCCAACACAAGGCTCCAACTCCACCGAATCTCTTGAGGTTTACACAGTTATACACATATTCCGAGACCTCCTACTCCAGAGGTCCAATCGATTTAAAAGTCTATACATTAATCACTAACTAGGTGTGCCTAACTTCTACAAGGTAACCAATAGCATAAGTTTCACTTTTCACTGTATGGGCCTGTGGCCCCTCTGATTTCTTGGAAATGAGTCATCAGGTCATGTGATTTCTGAGAAACGAGACCCTCTCTCACTTGACCACTACTAAGTTTCGTTTTTCCAGAAAAGGGTTATGTCAGTGTCTCTTTTTGTAAGTTTCATCTCTCTAAACTGGTATGGTCATTTCTGCAATTAAACATACGAATAATTAGTACATTTCATCTTTAAACATTTTGCTGCGCAATTGCGTTCTTCTAAACGTGCCCTGTTACGCTCATTTTTAAATCTTACTTCAGTACAATGACAACATTCCGCTGCAGCACAAGGTGGACAATTTCCTGTTCGCCTACCGGAATGCGACACATGCAGTCACCAACCAGGCCCCAGCCATGATGTTCTTTAACCGAAGGTTAAGATCTCGCCTGGATTTGCTCAGTCCAAACGTACGAAGAGATGTTGAGAGTAAGCAATTCCAGCACATCCATGAGAAGCCAACAAGGAGCTTCAATGTAGGGCAGCCAGTCTTGGCCCGCGACTACCGAACAGAAAAATGGCAGCCAGGAACGATATGCACACGGCAGGGCCCACTAATGTACGCAGTGGACGTTGGGGAGAGCACCGTGAGACGCCATGCTGACCAGATCCTAGAGTCACAGGAACAAGTCAACCCCATGCCTCGCCCATACATACCTGGTGATGAACCCGACGTACAGGTCGCATCTACCCCAGAAACAGTAGCATCGGAAGCTGATGAACCAACCGACGACAGGGGGCCAGAATCGCCTCCGCACCAAGAGCAAGACACTCGGGAAAGGCGCTATCCAGAAAGGATCAGGAAGCCTCCCCAAAGACTGAATATATAAATAGACTATTTTCAGCTAATGTTGCATGTTAAAAGTGTTAATTGTAATTAGTTTGATATTTAATTGTTAAATGAGTGTTATGGTACTATTAATCTAAAAGGGGAGGAATTGTAATGTATATACCTTTAAGGGGGGAACTATGTTTTACAGCTCATGTATACTGCAGTACCGGCAGTGACCACACCTGTATATAGCACTGAGTAGTAATCTGTACAGATCAGTTGCAGTGTGAGCCACGTTGAGTAAACACCTGTTGTACCGTTCTCCGCAGTCTTTGTCTTATTATACACGGACACAACAATTATGACTCTATGGCTGGAATTTCGCCAGTGCTCGGGGCAGAATTGGAGACAGGACATCCGGCAAAATCTCAAAGATTGACAGCGGGTCAGAAACCCGCTGTCAAGCCGCCTCCAAACAATCTTCCCAGGTGTCGGGTCCCTGATTTGCGCATGGACCCAACACCTAGTGGCGGGAAGAAGATTATAGGCACTTAACTGCTTGTTAACAGGTTGTTAACAGGCAATTAAGAGGCTTTTTGCAATTTTGACAGGTCTACTGCAGGCTTCCCAATGTCCGGACACCACACCAGGTATGTGTGGTGTGCTGTGGGTCTACTGTAATGTTTGTGCATTGATGACAGCTGCAGAAGTGGTGCGAAGGATCCAGTGGTACACTGGTGAGTTTCAGAGGTAAGAAAATGTTGTGAAAATCATTTTTAATGTATTTAGGGGTCGATTTTAGTTCAGGTGCGGGGAATTGGCGGTTTCCCCGAATTTAGTGATTCCGACACGATTGTAAATGGGCCTGTGAGGTTGATGCAAATTTAACACAATTGGCCAATTGATTTCCAGCGTGTGGGAAACCTTGGCAATTGAGTATTTCCAGTCAGAAAGTCGCAGAATATGATGTCATCATTGCTGCTGCTTTTAAGGTCCACAGCAAGCCTTGCTTCCTCTGCAGGCTTCCAACCTTCAACATTAAGATGGCACAGGAGCCTGCAGGAGGAACAGCCAGTGGGAGGGCCAGATCTGCGCCCAAATTTGATGAGGCTTCACTACAGGCATTACTGGATGGTGCTAGGGCCCACAGGGAGATCCTCTTCCCTTCTTCAGGGAGGAAGAGGCCTCCCAGCCAGACCAAGGCTGTGTGGCTAGAGGTGGCAGGTCTCGTCAACTCCTTGGGGCTTACACGAAGAACGTGGTTGCAATGCAGGAAAAGATTCTATGACCGTCTTCACACTGGAAAAGTAAGTACTGTATGATGTTTCCATCACCCTCAATCTGATCCCCATTGCCTTTCCTCACCAGCACTCAGCTTTAGCAATCTCTTCCTGTACATCCCACTAGACACTCACATCCATGCACCCTTACCCTTTCCCTCTCTCTCTATGCTCACATTCACAGAACTATGCCACCATGCAGCTCTCACACTTCCTCTCACTCTGACGGTTTGAACACAACTGACAACACACAGGGAGGGCCCTTGGTATTGCAACCTCACTCCATCTTTGTCTCCTTCTAAGTATCTATGCTATGCAATCTCTGCACTCACTCCTTCATTCTCACTCAACCTCCACTTGTCTCCCTCATTGCAGGAAAAGAGAGCTCACAACAGGAGAGAGCGAGCCAGGACAGGAGGAGGGCCGCCCTCATTAGCCCAGCTCACCCCCTGGGAGGAAGGCATCCTGGAGATTGCGAGGGTTGACCGCGATGTGGACGTTGGGGAAGGACAGGCAGGAGCATCCCCGCAAGCTGGTGACAGAATAGTTTTCCATCTCTCTCATTGGCATTGCATGAGTCGCTGATAATGATTCTGAAGCTACATCATATGGACTTATGATCATCTGCAAAATGCAATGTGCATGTAACCTTGGCATCACATCTCTAACTTTTTCCTTGACTCCCCCACAGGACCATCGAGAGTCCCCGTCCCCACTCTGCAGGAGGAAGAGCCTGAGCAGCCAGACTCCTCAGAGGAATCTGCAACCTCTGAGGGCACAGCGTCATCAGAAATAAGTGCACCCAGCACCAGCGCAGACACTCACACCTCGGTGGGACCTTCAGGACATAGAGTAGAGTTGTCACCTGGTGTATCACAGCTCACAAGTGAACATCAGCAGATTGTGGAGACAGGGACAGCAGTGGAGAGTCCTCGTCGGTGGGCGCAGGACTCTGCCAGCTCGGCTCAGCTGCATGTCGACCCTCTGCCCCTGGGTCCATCCGTAAGATCAGAGGTGATGGAACTCCAGGCACAGATGCAAGAGTCTCTGGCAGGTTTTGTCTCCAGGGTCACTGCGAGTGTGGAGCGAATGGAGGAGTCCATAGCGAACATGAGCAGAGCCTTTGTGGAGTCAGTGGCGCATGAACGCATCAACATGGAAAGGATGGCTACCTACGTGGAAATGATTGCTGCCTCCGTGGTAAGGCTGGCTACGGTAGAGGAGAGGAGGGCTACGGCCATGGAGGAGGTTGATCGCCAGGTTATGGAAAACATGGTGAGTGTTCAGAATAGAATGACATCTCTTGAGGAGCGATGGCCATCTATTGAACATAGAAACCAGACCTTCATGGATGTCCTTCTGAGTAGGACTGCCGTTGCAGATACGGGTCCCCATGGCCCCCCTGATGTGCAGCAAGGTGCTCTCAAGCCACTTGCAGGCACTGAGGGGGACCTGACCCATGAGAGGGAGGTTGGTGGCAGACCTCAAGGAAGTGGGGGCTCCTCTCCAAGCGCTCACACTTCCATGCCACTGCATAGCCCTCGGTCAGAGCCCCGCCGGAGTCCATACCCAACGGAGATAGACGTCTCAACTCCTGCACAGCCGCAGGGGCAGCAGACTGCTGGCGAGCCCTCACATGCTCGCCACCCCAGAGGACGCCCGCCAAAGGTGTCGAGACAGGAGCAGCAAGAAAGTGAGCAAGGGGCCTCCACATCTGCTGAAGCTACAGGGGAACCACTATGTAGGAGCACACGTAAGAGGAAAATAAAGCACAAATAGTCACAAGGGTAGTCACTTGGGTGAAATGCTGTGTATTTTGGAAAAATGCCATCAGTTGTGTGTGTTTCATAAAAATTCTGATGGCAACTGCTGCAGTTCTGGCGTGTGTCATTTCGCGAATGGGGCTTTCACATTGAGGGCTTAGGATTACTTGCAGTTGTCAGGATGCTGGTTAAATAGCTTGGAATCCGCAGGGTTTGGCCATTGTCGATGCTCAGGTAAGAAGCTGCGAGGCAAAAGAATTTGATTTACTAGGCTAAGCAAATCTGGCCAGGATGAATGCGTTCCTTGCATCCTGGGCAGCAATGTTCTCACGTAATGGTGCCGCTGGTTGATGGGCCTCTGCAAGATGCTTGTTCTCACCCTCCTCCACCTCCTCCTCCTCATCATCATCATCATCTGAGGAGGGTATGAGAGGAGCTACTTGGTCCTCAGGAATCTGCAAGCCACGACGCTGTGCCATGTTGTGGAGGGCACAGCAAACCACGATGATTTTAGAGACCCTGGCTGCTGAGTACCGTAGGGCTCCACCTGATCTATCCAGGCATCTGAAGCGCATCTTCAGTAAGCCGATGGTTTGCTCAATTATGGATCTGGTGGAAATGTGGCTGCAGTTGTAGCGCTCCTCAGCTTCGTTGGCTGACCTCCTCAATGGCGTCATTAGCCAAGTCCTGAGGGGATAGCCCTTGTCTCTAAGTAGCCATCCGTGAAGTTGGTCTGGCAGACTGAATAGCGGAGGCACACTAGACTGGCGCAGTATGAAGGAGTCATGGCAACTGCCAGGGTACTTGGCACAAACATGCAAAATCTCCTTCTTGTGGTCACACACCAGCTGAACGTTAAGGAGTGGAAGCACTTGCGGTTGACAAAAATACCTGGATTGCAAGGGGGTGCCCTAAGGGCCACAGGTGTGCAGTCAATGACGCCCTGCACCCTTGGAAAGTCTGCCAGATGACCTAATCCAACCGCGCGCGCCGTCACATTTGCGCGATCCTTGGTGAAATGGATGTGATTGTGCGCGAGGGCAAAGAGGGCATTGGTTACCTGCGTGATGCAAGTGTCTGCGGCCGACTGGGAGATGCCACTGATGTCTGCTGCTGATCCCTGGAATGAGCCTTGGGCAAAAAAGTTGAGTGCGGTGGTGACTTTGATGGCCACTGGTAAGGAGTGTCCACTTGGTCCTCTGGGCTGCAGGTCTTGCTGTATCATTGCGCAGATGTCAGTCACCACCTGTCGTGAAAGTCGGAGCCACCTTTGGCACTGCTGCTCAGTCATGTTGAGGTAGCTGACCCTGTGTCTGTAGACCCTGTTTGGGGGGTATCTCCTGTGCCGATGGGCTTCCATGCGATGGCCCCTTCTGGCCTGTGCTACCTCAGGTGAGTGAGCAGCAGCCTGTCACTCCTGTTCCTGCTGCTGCTGCTGCTGTTGCTGGTGCTGCTGTTGTGCCTGGTTCTGCTGCTGGCGCGCCTGGTGCTGGAGGTCCTCTAATGCCAAGAAAGGAAGGAAAAAAAGGCCTCCCATGTTTCTGGTAGATGCCTCAGTTGAGGAAGTGCTGAGTGAGGGTGGCGAGAGGGGTCTTGCAGGAGGTCACACTGGAGAAGTATGTGAGGCTACAACCTTCCACAGGTGTGGCTAGGCCTGGTAAAAGTTCCCCCAGACCTGAGACAACAAAGTCCTGCCAGCTGCAAATGATGACTGATCAAATATCCTCTTTAATGTTGGACCTGCAGCTGATAGTCAACAAGCCAATAGTGTTCACGCCAGGTTCCACAGGCGTCATCCCCACCAGGCGTGTTTTACGTGGGAAAAGGGTTAAACCGGCACGGGCCTGTTAAAATGGGATTATAAAGGCCAATCAGTGCTGTTTAAGGGCCCTAAAGACCAGTCCCGCCTGTTGCAGGCGGGACTGATTCGGGTCGATCAGACACACCTAGGTTAAAATGGCGTGGAGGCGGGAACCAGGCGGGGGGGTTGCGACCCCTAGGTTTTGCGATTTTAACCCCCCCACGCACCTAAAAGCCCGCCTCATGGCCCAATGAAAATTGAGGCCTTAGACTTTTCTGTAGGTGACAAGTTTTGAATTGATTGTGTACTCCCACCTTATTGGGAGAACCTCTCTCACCAGTGACATCGCTTCTGTAACCTCACCTGCAGCTGCCATCTGTTCTAGCCTAAGGAGGGAGTCACTGGAGAGCCTGGGTGCAAGGGCTCACCTTTGCACAGTGATTGTCAATGTTTGCATCACCTCAATGCTGTCAAACACTGAAAAATCAGCTGTCAAAAAAAATTGTGCATGGCCCCTTTAAGAAAACCGGCAGATGGCGCATCATCAACTGACGTCATCTGACACCGGCTTTCTCTTAATTGGCCGGAAGCCCGCAGGGCGGGCTTAACAAGGCCAATTGATGCAAAATCGCGTCTGTGCGTCGGATGTCGTTGGGGGCGGGATTGGAACCCGGAAGGCTGCTGTCCCGGCCCCAAGCCACATCAAGAGGAAAAATCGCGGCCTGTGACTCTATAAGGAAGCTTATTTTGGAGTCTCAGTTCACATTTTGTAAAAGCTGAGGCTACAAATCACACCATAGACTGGAAATTGCCAGTGGTGACATAAACAGAGAAACATTGATTTTGTTCAGGTGACTTTGGCCTACACCTCCTTTTAAAATAATGAACAGAGGAGTATTATACGAATGCATTAAAAGGGAAATTCTCTGCTTACTGCTGCTGGTGGTACCAGAGTGGATTGGGTGTGGGCGGGACCAAAATCAGCAGAGATTCCGTTCACTGGTTGAGAACTTCCAGTGGAAGCTTAGAGGGCTTTTAGAGCTCTTGCCAAATAGATGCAAGAGTTTCATTATAATAAGATGAGATGTTTAAATAAAATGTTTATTTTCACAAGTGCAAATCACCATGATTCTCACCAGGAAAATGCTGTGTGTTAAATTTACCAGTATAAACTAAGCCTTGGAGGTGGGTCTGTTCTGCACTGACGGAAGTTAACATTTAAAGGGAACCCACTGTTTCTTTGTATATTACTATTAGATATTATTTTCTGTGGTCTTTTTCCCAGTTTCTTTTGATTTTTTTTTGGCAAGGAGATTTTTAATTGCTACAATTATAATTTAGAACATGGGCATTCCACTGGAAATTCCATTATTTTGGTGTTATTTTGTTAGATTTTGTTGGATGTAAGGATAGATGTAAGGCAGGTCATATTGTATGTTTGCATGTGCCCACACCAGCTATCACTCATGCATGAACCCATAATTTTTAATTAATTTTTGGAATGTGGGCGTTGGCGGCAAGGCCGGCATTTATTACCCATCCCTCGTTGCCCTTGAGAAGGTGTTGGTGGGCCTACTTGCTATGCCACTTCAGAGGGAAGTTGAGAGTTAATTGCGTTGATGTGGAACTAGAGTCATGTATGGGCCAAACCGCATAAAGACAGCAGGTTTCCTTTCTCAAAGGAGATTAGTGAACCAGTTGGGTTTTTACGACAATCTGACAGCTTCATGGTCACTTTTACTGAGGTTTACTACAGCTAGATGCAGCCAGCCAGCATGTAACACACTTTGAGCCTGCACATAAATTGAGTTTATCATGGCGGTGAATCTATGAAAATTAAGGCGTCTCCCCATTAGGCAGCTGGAGTATTGAAGCAGTGCTCCAGACACTTAAACTTAAGGCGGCAGTTGTGCAGGCGGGGGTAGGGGGAGGGGCCGAGCAAGGTGGCAGACCACCTCGACCACGACAGCGTGAGGCCCGGGAGGTATTAACTCCCAGGTCTCAGTGGCAAAGGCTTCATCAGTCTCCCACCCAAAACCAGTGGGAAACGGCAGCTGGCTAGCAGGCGGAAGGATGCCACTGCCGGGGACTGAAGGAAAAGTTAACACCTGTGGTAAAATAGCTGATAAAGGAGTGATATATAAACATTTTAAGTGTTTATCTGCTAATATCTTCAGCAGTAATTTCTAGACTGTAATATCATAAGCATCATTACCTAGCTGTTGTGTCTCAAGGGGTTTTATACCCTTACCTATCTAACAATTAAGAAGGACTCCGGGGTGGAGAGTTTAGTTAACGGCCATTTTATTTACAATGTGCTTCTTCACTCAATGCACTACATTTCCCATAGTGCATTGCAAATCACCACTACGGTATCCCATGTGGGCCAATTCTAATACACATTCAAAATACACAACATATTTCCTCCCCCTTAAAATAGAATGTCCACAAAACAGAATAACTGAAAATGACTATAACTTTGGAAGAGAGGGTAGACTGCCTTTACATTCCGCTAACCCTGGGGATTATTCTGCCCCATGCACACAGGTTAGCACTAACTGTAACTAAGGCGCTCTGGAGGCTGCCTTTCTCTTTGGGGGTAATGCCTAGTCTCAGGAGCAGGCTCTGGCTGGCTCTCCTGTGACCCTGCAGGCGTGGCTTCCTCCCTCGATGGCACAAGAGTGGATGGTGCCACCATCTCAGGGTCGGACAACTAGTCCCTGCTGGAGCCCCCAGCAGGTCCTTGATCCTCTGTTTCTTGGGTTACCTGTGGCGACTGTCTTGGCAGTAATTGGTCTACATGCCATCTCCATGTTCGGTCGTCTCCGGTGCGGACTCGGTATGAAACGGGGCCCGTCTTTTGAATGACCGTAGCCGGGACCCACCGCTCCGGGGTGGTGTAGTTACGCACGAGGACTTTGCCCCCCACCACAAAGTGTCATTCTTTGGACCTCTGAGCTCGTCTGCTGACTTGATCCTGCTGATTGGCGTGCACCACTGCTTCTGTGGATGTTGGCCTCAGCAGGTCAAGGCGTGTCCGTAGCTGCCTTCCCATGAGTAGGTAAGCAGGAGATGCTCCAGTCGTAGCATGAGGCGGTATTTCAGCAAGAAAGCATTCAGGCGCTGCTTTAGAGGAGCATCACTTCTTGCCGCTTTCAACGCGCGTTTCAGCGTTCTGACAAATCTCTCCGCCAATCCATTCGTGGATGGATGATAAGGCGCGGAGAACATGTGCTGGATTCCACTGCTCTTGAGGAACACCTCCATCACCTGGGATGTGAACTGTGTTCCATTGTCGGTTACGATCTGCTCCGGCAGACCAAATCGCCCGAACATCTCTCTCAGAGTCTCGATGGTTTTCTCTGTAGTGGTAGTGGACATTACTGCAACCTCCGGCCATTTGGAATGGGAGTCCACCGCAACCAGGAACATCGCTCCTTCCACTGGTCCCGCAAAGTCCAGATGGATCCGTTGCCACGGTGTCGCCGGCCATTCCCATGAATGCAGTGGCGCTGCTCTTGGCGTATCCCTGGTTGTCTCGCATGATGGGCATGATTTCGCTTCAACTTCAATTTCATGATCCAGACCAGGCCACCAGAAGTAGCTTCGTGCCAGCTCCTTCATCCGGACAATACCACAATGTCCTGAGTGCAGCTCGTTGAGGACATGTTTCCGCAGCTTTGGTGGTATGATCACTCGCATGCCCCAAAGGAGGCATCCTGATGTGACAGACAACTCCTTCCCTCTTGACAGGTAAGGTAGGAGCTCAGGTGGTGCGTCTGACACCCGTGATCCGTCTCCTCGCATCACCCGATCCAGCACCTTGGATAGCGTAGGGTCCACTTTGGTCTCTTTCTTGACCTGCCGGGCCATGACAGGGGCATTGTTCACCATGTCAAAGTAGAAAATCTTCTGCTCACAGCCTTCAGAGGGCACAGGCAGTGGAAGTCTTGACAATCCATCCGCATTGCCATGTGCTGCTGACCTCCGGTATTTGATGTTGTAATTGTGAGCGCTTAACATCAGCGCCCAGCGCTGCATCCTGCACGCTGCCAGGGAGGGTATTCCTGTGTGTGGACCAAAGATCGATGTCAGAGGACGATGATCCGTCAGCAAGGTGAATTTCCTTCCGAACAAGTAGTGATGGAACTTTTTGATTCCAAAGATGATGCCCAAAGCCTCTTTTTCGATCTGCGGGTATTTCACCTCCGCCTTGCTCAGGGACCTTGATGCGAATGCAATCGGCTTCTCTTCGCCTGAGGGAAAGATGTGGGACACGACCGCGCCGACGCCATAAGGCGACGCGTCACAGGCCTGCTGAACCTGCAACGACGGGTCAAAGTGCGTCAACACTCTGGGGTCAGTCAAAACTGCTTTGGCTTTCTTGAATGCAGCTTCGCACTCCTTCGTCCTTGCCCAGGCCTTGCCCTGACACAGCAACTCATGTAATGGCTTCAACAGTGATGCCAGCTGTGGAATAAACTTTCCGTAATAGTTCAGGAGACCTAAGAATGACCGCAGCTGGCCGACATTTGTAGGTGCAGGAGCGTCGGCAATGGCTTTCACTTTCGACGGTGCTGTGTGTAGGCCGTCCGCGTCGATGACATGGCCTAGGTACTGCACTGATGGCTTGAAAAATTCGCATTTGTCCTTGCGAACGCGTAAGCCATATTCTTCAAGTCTTCCCAGTGTCTTCGTCAGGTTCTGCAGATGTTTGTTGTCGTCCTTTCCTGTGACAAGGATATCGTCGAGATAACATTGTACCCCTGGAATGCCGCTTAAGATCTGGTCCATAGCCCGCTGAAACAATGCTGGTGCTGAAGTTATACCAAAGGATAGGCGGCAGTACCTGTAGAGGCCCTTCTGGGTGGTGATGGTGAGGTACATCTGTGAGTCCTCTTCTACATGCATCTGCAAGTAGGCTTGTCATAGATCAATCTTGCTAAACTTCTGACCGCCTGCTAGACCCGCGAAAAGATCTTCAATGATGGGGAGGGGGTACTGTTCAGCTGAGAGCACAGGATTCACTGTTACTTTGAAATCTCCACATAAGCGAACCACACCATCACTCTTCATCACTGGTACCACGGGTGTGGCCCACTCACTGTGCGAAACCGGCACCAGGACCCCTATCTTGACCAGACGCTCCAGGTCAGCCTCCACCTTTGGTCTGAGGGCGTAGGGAATGTTCCTGGCCTTCAGGAATCGTGGCTGGCTGTCAGGCTTCACCTTGAGTTTGACCATAATCCCCTTCATACTCCCCAATTCTCCGTCAAAGACAGCCGCATGCTTTGTCAACACTGCCGCTAGCCCCGCTTCTTCGACTGACACCGCATTCACTTTTTTCCAATCCAGGTGAATTTTCTCCAACTATGGCCTGCCCATCAGGGATGGATAGTCACCCTTGACCGCGTAAACTGGCAGCATCACGGTTTGTCCATTAAGCTCCACTTTGACCTCCGTCTTACCCAGCATTGGGACTGTTTCCCCAGTGTAGGTCTTTAAGATGAGCTTGGCCAGCGTCAGTGATAGGTGGTTCAGTTTTTCTTTGAATAGCTTCTCTGAAATCAAGGAGACAGTGGCCCCCGTATCCAGCTCCATTTTGACCGGTATTCCCTCTAGTAGTGGAGTGACTCCATAGCCCGATGAGCCTCCATTCACCGTTAACACATGGAGATTCAGCTCCCCATCAGAGTCTGTGTCACTGTCTTCCTGTTCTTGTTTCATCATGTGTAGGTTTTTCTTTTTAGAACGCCAGTTGGATGTGTTTCCTTGTTTGTTTTTGTGTGTCTCTGTGTAGGATTGTTTGCTTTGCCCTTTACACACACGTTCAATGTGTCCTTTCTTTTCACATTTCCGACAGGTCAGGTCTTTACACCAGCAGTCAGATGGCTGATGACCTGACCTTCCACATCTGTAACAGCTGTGCATCTTTAGCTGCTAACTCCATAGACACAGCGAGCTCCACTGCTGATTTAAGCATCAGTTTGTCAGTCATGAGCAAGCGCTTCTGTGTTGCTTCACATCTTAATCCACATACAAACCTATCACGGACAGTGTCATTTAGAGTTTCACCAAACTCACATGCTCAGTTAGCTTCTTTAGCACTGCAACATATTCGGCTATGGACTCACCCTCCCCTTGGTTTCGATTGTGAAACCTGAACCTCTTGGCAATCAGCAGCGGCTTGGGTGCGAAATGTGTTTCCAAAACTTCCACAATCTGATCATATGTCTTAGCGCCGGGCTTATCCGGGTGCATCAAACTCCGTAACAAGCCAAATGTTTTTGCTCCGATCACACTGATGAACGTCGCCACTTTCATGTCATCTTTAATGCCATTTGCAGTCACGAAAAATCCGAAACGCTCTGTATAAGCGCTCCATTGCTCCGCCGTTTCATCAAATGGTCCAAACGCTCCGGTTAGCATAGCCATTTTGTTATCTTTTTTTTTATCTTCACAGTCCTTTTCCTCCACTTCGTTTCACTGTATCATTACTCTCCCCCTTCTTATTTGTGTAACACACGAACTGCCACCTTTACGAGGCGATTGCATCAGCACTAAACTGCGGGCGCGCCATTAAGAAAAGACAGGAACTTCTTACATTAAACATCGCCGATTCCAGTGCAAAGTGATGCGCAAGTCCGTCGTCCTCGTCGCCAGTTTTGTTGTGTCTCAAGTGGTTTTATACCCCTACCTATCTAACAATTAAGAAGGACTCCGGGGTGGAGAGTTTAGTTAACGGACATTTTATTTACAATGTGCTTCTTCACTCAATGCACTACATTTCCCATAGTGCATTGCAAATCACCACTACGGTATCCCATGTGGGACAATTCTAATACACATTCAAAATACACAACACTAGCAATGGGTATAAGTTGTCTGGAGATGCAAGCATCAAGAGCAACTGAAAAGTAGGAGTACTGTATTATGAATCAATCAGACATTCTTGCCCATTATAGTCTGGAAGACTTGGTGCTGACTAACTCTGCTTTACTCCGGTGCCCTGCACCCATGTTTATTTGTTTTTAAAATGCAACAGGAAGATCATGTTTCTATGTTAAGTGTACAAAAACACAGGTCCAGGACATGATATTTGATTCACGTTTGATCTTTTGGGTCGATTATTGAAATCCAGTTTCTCTCATAAAGAGGACTTCTCTCAGGCTTGGGAAGTTAGACACCAATTCTAAAGGGGCTAGGAATAGAACACAAATACCTCCCAATATCACTTTCTTACTTTTAATTTGTAACAGAGCACTGCACACAAGACTACCAATCAATTTTAAGTCCCGCACCACTGCCTAAATTGATTTTTCTGTACCAGTACATCAGTAACCACTCCCCTTCTCCCACTTTAAGAACTGCAAGCAGACATTACCTGCCCATCTCCAATACAGCCTGGTAGCATCCTCAGTGATGGCTAGCTTGGCCCTCTTTACTAGGTAATTTATTACTTTGACAGTTTACAACACAAATATTATCCCTGAGTTAGTCCCATTGCTGTTGGATCTATGATTCTGAAACTTTAGTTTCGATATTAATCCCTCCACGACGGGTGGGAGAGGATCGGGGGGGGGGCTAACATTTTATAAAATAGGGAACGCGTCCCCAACTGGCCACGTACGTGCCTGCCACCATTTTTACAGCGACAGGTAGCTTGCCGTGCGAATGTCCCCCCTCTTCACTTCATTAACATATTTAAATCAGGCTTCCACAGTGCAATTGGGAGCCTCATTTAAATTTAACAGTTAAATGCTTTTAATAATTGTTCACCTGTATCCCTAGATCCTTTTGCTCTTCTACCCCATTCAATTTCTTATTTTCTAAGGTGTAGGTGATGTTTCTATTTTTCCTACCCAAGTGCATCACCTCATATTTATCTGTGTTAAAGTTTATTTGCCACTTAACTACCCAGTCTGCAAGTTTTCTAATGCCTTGTATTTTGTTGCCTTCTTCCTCAGTGTTAACTATACCCCCCAGTTTGGTATCTGAGACAAGATCCAGAACAGTGTCCCAAACCACACCAGTCTACTTTAACCCTTATTGCACTCTTTAACCCTTATTGCACTCTTTAACCCTTACTGCACTATCAACTTTTGTTTGTGTTCAACTAGACTTTGCTGGTGTTATAAACACAAGGGGGTGAAATTGGTCTTGCGCAAAGCGCAAAATGGATGATAGTGAATCGGCAGCTCATCTTACACCCTGCTCAATTTTCTTTTCCATTATTGTCATTAAAAATAGTAGAACTTTGAATTAAATATCATACAAATGTAAACACCGGTCGTTGTGGTCACTGCCAGCTTCACACCAGGATTATCTAATCTGTCCTATTTTCCTGTGCCTTTTTGTAATTTTCTTCTTCAAGCATGTATCTAACTTCTTAAAAGTTTGTGATTAAATTGACTTCAATGACCACTTGAGGTAATGTATTCCATATTCTCACAATCTTCTGCTTGAAAAAATAATCCTTCTGATCTCCTTCTACTTCTAATTTATTCTAACCCAAACAAAAGCTTTGATGGATGAAGTATTGGGAAAAGGTGTAATTAATATTTGAGCATAAAATCTTGAGTACATAATGCACAGATTTCTGAGCAGTCCTCCAAAGCTAGTAACTAAGAACACTATAACTATTAATTTAGATAAATGAATCAAACAGATAATTGATTGTACTGTAAGGTACAGCTGCAGAATATAGTATCTTATCTTAATTGACAGGTTGCTGTTGAAAGATGTTGTCAATCTATAGTTTCTCTATCAGTGATGTTGGCTGTTGATAGCTGATAATGCTGCCAGCTCTCACCTGAAGTGCTGGAGATTAAGCATCTCTTATAAATTCTGAACTCATAGTGCAGTGCTGCTTTTACTGTCAATCAAAAGCTCCAGTTGTAGCGTTCTGGTCAGTAATGCATGAAAAAGAAAGACTTCGCACTTTGATTTTCTGTCACGTACTATGTAGATCCTTTTAAAAGCCATTGAAATGCATCTATATATCGATTTTATGCCAGAGTAAAGAAAAAAACTTTTAAAATCTGCTGGCTTTGGCTAATCAGCATATAAAATGTATCCCCTGGTGTGCAGATATAATGTTGCAGTGACTATGTTATTCCAGAATCTTTGAGTAAGTTTGTAGAAAAAAAAACGTTACTTACCTGAAGATGCCACTGATCAAATAGTTGCACAATTTGTCACCTGATTTCTATCAGATATTATATGTTATTTGATTTTAGGCATGGGGTGGGGGATTGGTTGCTGGCTGCAGTGACATTGGAAATATGTTTATATGATTTCCTCGGTTCAGGCATATTGTCTCGAAATCGTTAACATGATGGCCCTGAAGTTGCTGGAATGGCGTGTGTTGCAGTGCACAATGTGAATAGGACTTTTTTTCTCACCCTTCAGATTGCACTATCTTTGCTCCGCAAAACGCTGGAACTGCGATTTTATAACGTCGCATCTGGGACATCGTGAACATCGGGTCCAATGGTCTATCTCCTTAACCAATTCAATTTAAGGATAGAAAAGGTAACCGAGAGAACTGTAGATGGTTTGCTTTGGTGGTTCGAATCTCCCCTCCTACTTAGTTCTGTACAACAGGAATTATGGTGAACAGGATTGGGACACAGACAAGCTTTTCAGACTCAACCGTGTTGGGCCAGAAATTCCAGGCCAGAAGCGTGAGTGCGCTCGGGGTACTCACGCTTCTGGCCGTTGGAAATGCCGGCGTTCAGCAGGAACAGCGCATGCGGGGAACGCCGGCATTTCCAGACCTCGAGCGCGTGCGACTGCACAGGCAGCGCTTGCGCAGTGAACTTCGTGGATTTCATTCATGAAATCCGTGAGGGTAAGTCCTCAGAACTTACACTGAAAAAAAGCAAGTGTAAAGTGGTTCATTGGCTGCGGAGGAAGATATATTTTATCGTGGAGCTTTTGAAATGCAATATTTTTGTTTGGGAAAGGGAGGGAAGTTATTTTAAGAAATTTTAAGTAAGTTTTAAAGTTAATTTTTTTTAGGGGTTTTCAGAACGGTAGGTAGAAGGAGCAATTGTGGCTGTGTGAATGGAATGTGAGAATGAGTTATGTATGTATGTCCACATATATTCCTTTACGTATATGTATGTATGTTTTATATTCCTTTACTATGAATGTATGTTTTTAATTATGATTTTCCAATAAGTTACTTTCTCTGAAAGTCATAATTAAATAATACATTCATACACATAAGTAAAGGAATATATACATAACACGCAAAGGAATATATACAGACATACATACTTTCAGAAGCTCCACGATAAGAAATATCTTCCTCCGCAGCCTCTGTAGCAACTGTACCCATGCTTTTTTCATGTGTAAGTTGTAATGACTGGACCTCACTGAAAGCATTAATGAAAGCGGCGAATTATACTGCGCACGCGCTGCATGTGCAGTCGCACGCGTTCTGCCTCTGAACCCCTTCGTTCAGAGGACAGGAAATGCCGGTTTTCCCCACATACACTGTGCATGCTGAAAACCGGCATTTCATCCGGCCAGATGCGTAAGTACCCCGACCGTACTAGCGCATTTGGAAGGGAATTATTGGGCCAACATTTTACATGTCAATAAAATAAAAAATTTAACACTTGCACCACTTGCCCCCTTGCACCTGCGACTGAGGGTCCAAGGAGGTGCATTGCGCAAGAGGTCATCATCGGACGTATCCTCACACTGTTCCCTTTGGGGAACTGTATGAAGTGGTGGAAGGATTTATGGCCGTGATTAACGCTCATTCCGTGACCGTAACCATCTTTGAACCAGCCATTAGAGTGGTTAGTCCTATGGCGGGAGGGTTTTACGGGCTCCCACAACCCATCTGAGGGGAGGGGGGGGGGCGGCCACCAACACCCACGGACGCAAGTATCCCGCTGGATGTCCACCCAGAATTTAAAGTTGGAGCTCCGACTCCACTTGCCGGGACTGTCTGGAGTGGGGTTCAAAACCCTACTCCTTCTGGCCCAGCGGCGGGGATGCTTACTGCTACGCAAAAGGCCCACTCCGCACAAAAGGTGACACCCATACGTTTCCTGCGCCTTTTCCCTCCCCGTGACTGGAGCCCTATGCTGCCATTTCACGTTGCTAATCGGATTGGGCCTTTGTCATAGCGGTAGGATCCCTGCCGCTGGGCCAGATCAGGGTAGGGTTTCGAACCCCGCTCCAGACAGTCCCGGCAAGTGGAGTCGGAGCTCCGGCTCTAAATTCTGGGTTGACATCCAGTGGGATATTTGCGTCCGTGGGTGTGGGTGGCCCCCCCTCCTTGTATAGCTTGTGGGAGCCCGTAAAACCCTCCCGCCATAGGACTAACCGCCCTAATGGCTGGTTCAAAGATGGTTACGGTCACGGAATGAGCGTTAATCACGGCCATAAATCCTTCCACCACTTCATACAGTTCCCCAAAGGGAACAGTGTGAAGACACGTATGACGACGACATTGCTAAATAAATAAATGGAATTAAAAAAATTCTTTTAGGGCTTTTAAAAGTCTTTAAATTGCTTTAATTCTCTGTAAAACTACTTCAGATTACTCAAAATAATGTAAACATTTAAATTTTTTTATAAAAGTTACCAAAATCTTGAAAAAACTTCCAAAAACCTATTTAAACTGCTGCTTTGCATGTAAAAAAGCAAAGCAGCTTGACAGAAACATTGGGGGCATGTCCAGTGAAACTGAGACCTCAAGGGGCGTGTCTCACTTACACTGCACGCTCCTGGGTCTGCGCTGGCTGCACTCCTGGGCGGCGTGACGTCATACGCTGTCCAGGATTCTTGTTTCAGTTTCTGGAAGTGCAGGCGTCCCTGGAGCTGATCGGCAGGAGCGCGGGGTAAGTGCAAATACGGGGCTTGCACGCGCTGCAAGCCCCGTTCTGGAATTTCTGGCCCATTGTGTTTAATAAGGTTAACACACACACCCGCCTCCAGTACGTAAAATGCCTGGTGGCGTAATACAAACAGTACAACAATACAACTGTCTCATATTAAGACGCCTAAAATCACACTGTGTTGCATACAGAGTATAAAATACACACAGAACCTCCCCACTAAACCCCTCTGGATTGGTTGGGATACACAACACCCCCTCACAGTACTGGTGGTCTTAAGGATGCGTGGGCTTGGACAATGCTCACCCCGATTGTCCGTTTCTTGCTCGCTGCTTCCCTGTGTAGAACATGTCTCCTGGTTCCGTATTGCCAATGCAGTATCCAAGTCCCAGTTCCGAGGTTCGTTCCTACAGTCGAAGAGCAAGGCAAGGCTCTTGTCGCTTGTGGTGGTTTAGAGCAAGCGAGAGAGAGAGAGAGAGTTGGCCAAGCTGCCTTCTCTTATCCTAAAAGTCTATTAAAGTCTGTGTAGTTGCAGCGATATCTTTTTAATCACCCTTCTTTGTCTTCTTTGTCTGGTTTCCCGCCTTTCGGGGCTATCCCATCTAGGTGCTGGTGTTAATGCCAGATGATGGGTCACACTTCTCACCTGATCCTGGGATAAGTAGCTTCCCATTAATTTACAATGGCCCTCTTTTATCCAGTTCCCACCTTTCGGGGCTATCTCATCTAGGTGTTCGTTACTGTATGAGCCATCTCCCCAGACCCATTGGGCTGGATTTTCATTGAGAAGTCGGGTAGGAGGCGGGACTACAACTTTCGGGGTTGTAGTCCAGTCTCCATCGAGTTCTAGTCAACCCACGCGATTTTGACTTGATTGACATTGTTGAGCCCGCCCAGCGGGCTCAGCAGGCCAATTAAGGGTACACGGCAACAGGTGATGTCACAGATTGATATTTCATCTGTCAAGACCCTTTGACAGATGAAATATCAGTGTTTCATAGCTGTTTGAAGCTGTCAAACAATGACAATCTGTACTCCAGGTTAATTCCTTCCTCTCAGGCTGCTTTAGAGATCTCCCCGGAACAGAAAGCTGAATGCTGCAATTTTTGACAGATCAGCAGCCATTCTGCTTTCTGTGCCGGTGATATGAGGGACTCCCGAGACCTGAAGGAAGGAAGGCTGTAAAGGTAAGTAAAGGTATGTAAAACTTATTTAAACACTTTACACACACCAAACACACTTACCTTTGCACTCATGCACCCATCACTCACCTGAACACCGGACATCTCGACCCCTCCAAGCCCTTCATCCCGACGGTCCGCCTCCTCTAACTTGGCGTGGTTTGGAGCCATCGGGAATCCCACACTTCAGGGATAAAAATAGGGATTAGGCTAAAAACTGCCTGTTACCTACCTGTTAACAGGCAGTTAATTGGCACTAATCCCCTTCCTGCCTTGGGGAGGCAGGTCCCAGTGCGGGTCGGGTACCCGCCTCCTTTGAAACTGGCATGGAGGTGGGTTGGGTGCAGGATGGGTTCGTGCCGCCCGATTTTGGGATTTTAACCCCCCGCACACCTCCAATCACGCCTCCATGGCCCATGAAAATCCTGCTCATTGTCTTCCCAGAGAATTCTGTCTGCCCAGACAATCTCCCAAATTAGTTTGTAGGCCTGGCTGGAATCTCCTGTCCACAAACACCTGGGCCCCTCCCATCTTCTCCAAACAGGCAGTAACAGTCATTCAAAATGTCCGATGCAAAAAAAAATCCTTGGGGCCTGCGTTGATGCTTACAGAACGATGGAGAAGAAAATGGGGAGAATTCGAGTTCAATTAGATACAGAAAGAGAAATAAAGAGTGGGAAAGAAAGAGATTGGATTAAGAGGGAGAGAAAGAAAAGAGACAGAAAGGAAACGTAAGAAAAAAATTTAAAAGAACAAGCATTGTAATCCAGTTGCATTTGGGAATTGTTGCATTTGTCCTTGGCCCAGAAATTCGGGTCCCAATGCGTGAGTACGCATGGGGTACTCACGCGTAGGCCCAACGAAAGTGCCGGTTTTGTGCATGCACTGCGCATGCGCGGGAAACCGGCACTTCCGTGCCCCGGAAAGAAGGGGTTCAGAGGTCGAACGCGTGCGCAGGAGAGGCAGCGTGTGCGCATCGAACTTATGTTTTTTTCCCAGGTTTCTCCGGGAAGGTAAGCCTCCAGAAGTTAGACATGTAAAAAGCAGTCGCAAGGCCTGCTTTTAACAAGGTAAGTGGTGAATTAATTAAAATTAAAACATTTTTTCCACAGGTTTATTGTTTCTAAACACTTTAAAGAAAGGTAAGTTTATTTTTAGCCCTGTTAGAAAAGGTAATTATTTTTTTCAAAAATTTAAATTATTGTTTAATATCGTTATTTCATGTAATTTATAGTTTATTTTAAAAATGTGATGTTTTAAAAAAAAATTATTTGCGGTTTTAGTGATGTTTTGGGGCTTATAGTATTTATAGGTTGGACAGCTCTTCCTGTCAAACTTATGAATGAAGCATTCCCTGCTACCATTGGCTCTCCATGGCCCACGTGATCCCAGGGGACGCATCGAACTAACTGCGCCCCTGGGATATGCAAGCACTGCGCACCGGCAGTTGGAGGAGGCCCAGGATCGCAATTCCACGGGGGCCCACAGCTCAACGGCCGGCGCGCAAGGTAAGTGCAGGTCGGAGGCTTGCACTCGCGGGAAGCCTCCGACCTGAATTTCTGGGCCAATAATGGGTGAATGGCAGGGGAGGTGTGCGAAATGTACAAACATTCTTACTCATATACTGTATCACAAAAGTATTTTCTGAAAGAAATAAGAACATAGAAGCAGGAGTAGGCCATTCGGCCTCTCGAGCCTGCTCGCCATTCAATAAGATCATGGCTGATCATCGACCTCAATTCCACATTCCCGCCCTATCTCCATATCCCTTGATTCCCTTAGTACACAAAAATCTTGAATATATCGACTGAGCATCCACATCCCTCTGGGGTAGAGAATTCCAAAGATTCACAAAGAAATTTCTCCTTAACTCATTTCCTAAATGGCCGGCCCCTTATCCGGAGACTATGACCTCTAGTTCTAGACTCTCCAGCCAAGGGAAACAGCTTTCAGCATCTAGCCTGTCAAGCCCTCTCAGAATTTTATACGCCTCAAAAAGATCACCTCTCATTCTTCTAAATTCCAGCGAATACAGGCCCATTCTACTCAATCTCTCCTCATAGGACAACCCTCTCATCCCAGGATCAAGCTAGTGAATCTTCATTGCACCTCCTCCTGTAATGTATATACCTTTAAGGGAGGAACTACTTTTTACAGCTCATGTATACTGTAGTACCGGCAGTAACCACACCTGTATATAGCACTGAGTACTAATCTGTACAGGCAGTTGCAGTGTGAGCCACGTTGAGTAAACACCTGTTGTACCGTTCTCCGCAGTCTGTGTCTTATTATACCCGGACACAACATTGGCGACGAGGCAAGTTCGAACCTACCTGCAACTCTGCATCACCTCCCGGGGATTCGTTCCTGGAGCTCAGTGGATTGGAGGTCAAGGCCAGAGACTCGGGCGTTGACCACGGGCAACCGCCCAGTCATCCAGCAGAGACTCGAGAATTGCGGGGGAGGCTGTCGAGAGCCAGGCTTGGCTTTCCAGTCGAGGTGGTCCAGCGAAACGAGCTGGCAACAGGTAGTGCGCAGACCCTTCCCAGACAGCGGCGGGCTAGAGCCCGACCGAGCGGCACAGCAAAGGGCCGAGCAGCGTCGACGGGGGAGAGAGAGAGAGGGCAGAGAGCACAGGGCACAGCCAGTGTTCAGGGGCCGAGCAGCGTCGGAGAGAGGGAGAGAGAGATGCGCAGAAAACCGCGAGGTGCTGCCATTGCCACGAGGACCGCCGAGAGCGGCGTTGGCAGCAGCGCAGGAGAAGCGCACGAAACCTACAGGGCACTGCCATTGCCACGAGAACCGCCGGGAGCGGCGTTGGCAGCAGCGGGGGAGGAAGGAAAGCGCGGGAGATGCCATTTTAAGCCATTGGGAGACGCCATTTTAAACCACACCCAAAATGCCGAAGAGTGGCAGTATCACCGCATTTGACAATGAAGTCGAAGATTGGACTACATATGTCGAACGAATAGAGGTGTACTGCAAGGCAAATGAGGTGTCAGATGACAAGAAAGCGTCGGTATTGTTCAATTTAATGGGTGCAAAGACGTATGGTTTATTACGAAATCTAGTAACCCCAACGAAGCCAATGGAAAAGAGTTTTGAAGACATAGTAACGATACTACAGGAACATTTAAACCCCACACCACTGCTGATAGCAGAAAGATTCCAGTTTCACAAACGGAACCAGCATAAGGATGACAGCAATGCTGATTATTTAACAGAACTGCGCAAACTATCGAAACACTGCCAGTTTGGAGCGGGACTGGCAGATACCTTAAGGGACAAGTTTGTGTGTGGGCTTCAAAGTGAAGGAACCCAGAAACGGCTTTTATCTGAAAAGGACCTTACGCTGGAAAAGGCTTTCAGCATTGAGGTATCACATGAAGCAGCAGCACGGGGCGCTGCAGAGATACAACAGAGACCGCAAGAATATGGCACAAACGAAATGTCATATGGAACAGAGAAGTGCTATCGCTGCGGCAGAACAACACACGACCAGAATGATTGCTGGTTCAAAGACAAAGTGTGCAGACAGTGTGGAAAAGTAGGACACATAGCACGAATCTGCAGGTCGGGAAAGAAAACCAGCAATAAGAAACCAACCAAAGAAAAGTACAAGAAGGCACATAAGATGACGGAGAATAGTTCAGACGAACAAAAGAGTGATAACGACTCCGAAAGCAGGGAACTGAGTTGTCTGAAACTACATAATGTGATCACAACGGAGGATCACCGAACCATTTGGGTCACCCTCAAGATAGCAGGAGTCCAGGTAAAAATGGAATTGGACACAGGATCAGCCCTAACAGTCATAAACCGACGGGACTACGAGCGGCTATTCTCACACATACCCTTGAGAGACACAAAAATTATTTTGAAGACGTACACAGGGCAAAAAGTCTACCCCAAAGGAAAAATAAGGGTGACCGTTATATATAACGGTAAGGAAACACCAAAACTAGACCTGTATGTATTGCAAGATGGAGGACCACCATTACTGGGACGTGAATGGATCCGGAAAATACAACTGGATTGGCATTCCATACAGGCACTGACTGTGGCTGACAAAAAGGATGACGACGTCACACCTGGGCGACTGTCAAAGATCCTAACTGACGCGAAAGCAGTGTTCCAGCAAGGACTCGGAACACTAAAAGGCATGACAGCGATGATTAAAATTGAAGAAAATGCAAGCCCAAAATTTTTTAAGGCCAGACCGGTACCTTATGCGATCCGCCCAGCCGTCAAAGCAGAGCTGGAGAATCTGGAACGTTCAGGTGTACTGTCCAAGGTAGACTGGAGCGAGTGGGCTACACCCATCGTCCCTGTGATGAAAAAGTCGTTGAGCAGCACGCCTGGGGAACCAAGGAAGGTTCGCATCAGTGGGGACTTTAAGGTAACAGTGAACCCGGTCCTTCACACCGTATAATATCCACTTCCGCTATCTGGAGGGAAACGCTTCACTAAGATTGATCTGGCCCAGGCGTATCTGTAAATGGAGGTAGAAGAAGCATCAAAAAAATACCTCACAATCAACACCCATAAAGGTCTCTACCAATACAACCGGCTGGTATTCGGGGTAGCATCAGCTCCGGCTATTTGGCAGAGGGCAATGGAACAAGTCCTGCAAGGGATCCCAGGGACCCAGTGTTATTTGGACGACATCCTGGTCACGGGCGAAAATGACAGTGATCACCTTGCCAACCTGGAGCAGGTGCTCACTAGATTGCAGGAATATGGGCACCGAGCTAACCGCCCCAAATGCGAGTTTTTTAGAAAACAGATCTCGTATTGTGGCCACGTTATCGATAAAGAGGGGTTACATAAGTCCCCAGAGAAGATTGAGGCAGTAGTCAAGGCTCCAGCACCGGAAAATGTGTCACAACTGAGGTCGTTCCTCAGGCTGGTAAACTACTACTGTAGTGTATGTGCTTTAAGTCAGAACTACTTTTTACAGCTCCTGTATACTGTAGTACCGGCAGTAACCACACCGGTATATAAGCTTGTGCGCATGCCTCTGTACTCCGGCCTAGAGATGACCCTCTTCCAGTAAAGACCTGTTGTTTGTTTATGTACAGCATCCGTGTAATTCTTTATCCACTGAACCATGGATCTAACAGTGGCGACGAGTGTTGATGCGAATCTACCTGCAACATTAAACAATGAAAAAAAATAAAAAAATAGTCGAGTCCAGGAACACGGGCGTCGACCGTGAGCAACCGCCCAGCAGTCAGGCAGAGATCCAAATTCGCTGGGGAGGCTGTGGAGAGCCGGGCTTGGTTCCTCAGCCACAACGAGCAGTAAGAGACCGACGACAGGTCCAGAGCAGACCCTTCCCGAGCAGCGGCGGCTGGAGCCGACCGACGGCAGAGAGAGAGAGCCGGGCAGCGTCGACGGGGTAAGAAAGAGGGTGAAGAGAGCAGGGCGCAGCCGGGGATTGATCACCGAGCGGCGTCGAGGAAAAATACTGCAAACCGGAGAGAGAGAGGGTAAGAAACAGCCGGGTTCTAGACTGAGCGGCGTCGATAAATATCAAGAGAGGAACGCGCAGAGCACAGCCAGGGATCACGGACTGATCAGGGTCCATGGGGCGAAGCAAGGGGAGACGCCATTGAGCCGCGGGGAAGCAGGGAGAGCGCGGGAGGTGCCATTGAGCCGCAGAGAAGCAGTGAGAGCGCGGGAGGTGCCATTGAGCCGCGGAGAAGAAGGAAGAGCACGGGAGATGCCATTTTGCGAAGCCGCAGCGGAGAAGACGGGCGAGCGCGGGAAGGAAGGAAAGCGCGGGAGACGCCATTTTGTGCCAGCGGAGAAGAAGGGGAAGCGCAGGAGGCGCCATTGGGGATAGTTAACGCACAACCAAGGATGCCGAAGAGTGGCAGTATCTCTACGTTCGACAATGAAGTCGAAGATTGGGCGACATATGTGGAACGTATTGAGGTGTACTGCAGGGCGAATGAAGTGCCAGATGCTAATAAAGCACTGGTTCTGTTAAATTCCATGGGTGCAAAAACTTATGGGTTACTGCGAAATCTAATAACCCCAGAGAAGCCGGTAAACAAGGATTTTGGAAACATAGTAGAAATCCTACAGGACCACTTAAGCCCCACACCGCTGCTGATAGCAGAACGATTTAAGTTCCATAAAAGGAACCAACTCAAAGATGAAAGCAATGCTGAGTACCTAACGGAACGGCGCAAGCTATCTAAATACTGCCAGTTTGGAGCGGGACTAGCAGACACGTCAAGGGACAAGTTTGTGTGTGGGCTACAAAGTGAAGGAACCCAGAAACGGCTTCTCTCACAAAAGGACCTTACGCTGGACAAAGCTTTCAATATGGCAGTATCACACAAAGCAGCCGCAAGGGACGCTGCAGAGATACAATGGAGACCGCAAGAATACGGCACCAACGAAATGACCTATGGAACAGGGAAGTGCTATCGCTGCGGCAGAACAACACATGACCAGAAAGATTGTTGGTTCAAGGACCAAGTGTGCAGACAGTGTGGGAAAGCAGGACACATAGCAAGAGTCTGCAGGTCTGGGAAGAAAACCAACAGTAAGAAATCTCCACAGGAGAAGTACAAAAAGGTACACCAGCTGATGGACAGTGGTTCAGACGAACAGAAAAGTGACACAGACTCCGGAAGCAAGGAGCTGGGTTGTCTGAAACTACATAATGTAACCGAAATAGAGGATCACCAGACTATCTGGGTTACACTCAAGATAGACGGAGTCCAAGTGGAAATGGAATTGGACACAGGGTCAGCTCTAACAGTCATAAATCAAAGAGACTACAAGTGGCTATTTTCACACATACCCTTGAAAGCTACAGAGATTGTCTTGAAGACGTATACGGGGCAAAAAGTCTACCCCAAAGGAAAAATAAGGGTGAAAGTGACATATAAAGGTCAGGAAATACCTAAAATGGATATATATGTATTGCCAAATGGAGGACCACCACTGCTACGATGTGAGTGGATCTGGAAGATACATTTAGATTGGCATTCCATACAGGCACTGAAGGTGGAGGCCAAAAAGGATGACGACGTCACACCTGGACGACTGTCAAAAATGCTAACTGACGCAAAGGAAGTGTTCCAGGAGGGACTAGGAACACTAAAAGGAATAACAGCAACAATTAAAATAGAGGAAAATGCAAGCCCAAAGTTTCTGAAGGCCAGACCAATGCCTTATGCGATCAGACCAGCGGTTGAAGCAGAGCTGGAAGGGTTGGAACGTTCAGGAGTACTGTCCAAAGTGGACTGGAGCGAGTGGGCTACACCCATCGTCCCTGTAATGAAGAGGTCATTGAGTAATACGCCTGGGGAACCAAAGAAGGTCCGCATCTGTGGGGATTTTAAGGTTACAGTGAATCCAGTCCTTCACACGGTGCAATATCCGCTTCCACGAATTGAGGATATTTTCGCCTCACTATCTGGTGGTAAACGCTTCACCAAAATTGATCTAGCCCAGGCGTACTTGCAAATGGAGGTAGAAGAAGCTTCGAAACATTACCTTACGATCAACACCCATAAAGGTCTCTATCAATACAACCGGCTGGTGTTGGGAGTAGCCTCGGCTCTGGCTATCCGGCAAAGGGCGATGGATCAGGTCCTGCAAGGGATTCCAGGGACCCAGTGTTATTTGGACGACCTCTTGGTCACGGGCGAAAATGACGGTGATCACCTCGCTAACTTGGAGAAGGTGTTCGCCAGATTAAAGGAATATGGGCTACGAGCTAATCGCCACAAGTGCGAGTTTTTCCAGAAACAGATCTCGTATTGTGGCCATGTCATCGATGAAGAGGGGTTACATAAGTCCCCTGACAAGATTGAGGCAGTAGTCAAGGCTCCAGCACCGGAAAATGTGTCACAACTGAGGTCGTTCCTCGGGCTGGTAAACTATTACCATAAGTTCTTACCAAATTTGTCTACGGTACTACACCCGCTGAACACCCTACTGCAAACAGGGGTACCATGGGAGTGGGATGACGAACGTAGACGAGCTTTCCAGAAGTGTAAAGAATTGATCACACCAAAAGAGGTGTTGGCCCATTTCAACCCAGCACTACCAATTCGTTTGGCATGTGATGCATCACCCTACGGCATTGGGGCGGTGCTGTCGCACAAATTCCCAGACGGGTTGGAGAGGCCAGTGGCCTTTGCGTCTCGGTCACTAACCTCAGCCGAGCGCAAATACGCCCAGATTGACAGGGAGGCCCTCAGCCTAGTATGGGGAGTAAAAAAATTCAACCATTATCTGCATGGGCAGAAGTTCACCTTGCTGACTGACCACCAACCACTTGTCTCCATCTTTAATCCTAAGAAGGGCGTGCCAGTAATGACTGCACAGCGGTTACAAAGATGGTCCCTGTTTCTAGGGGCAAATCAATATGAAATAGAATATAAAGGCACGAAACAGCATGGGAACGCTGATGGGCTATCGCGCCTGCCACTGCCTACGGTGGAGGAAGCACCAGCAGTGGACCCTATCGAGATATTTTATTCGTCGATAATTGAATGATTGCCAGTAACAAACGCGGATATAGAGAAGGAGACCCGCAATGATCCGACGCTGTCACGGGTATATGAATTGACGGTGAGGGGATGGCCAACACATGGCAACTCACTGTTGCCAGCATTCTCATCCAGAAGAGAACAGCTGTCAGTATGCCAGGGGACAGTGATGCGTGGATCCAGAGTGGCAATTCCACCCAAGTTAAGGGAGAGAGTGCTAAAGGAGCTATATGAAGTTCATCTGGGGGGAGTGAAAATGAAAAGCCTTGCTAGGGCTTATGTGTGGTGGCCGGGAATCGATCAACAAATCGAAGACCGAACTAAGAGCTGCTTAGGATGCCAGAAGGTCCAAAATGCACCACCACATGCCCCTCTACACCCATGGGAGTGGCCCTCCTCTCCATGGCAACGGGTGCACATTGATTTCGCTGGTCCATTCATGGACTCAATGTTCTTAATAGCAGTGGATGCTCATTCAAAGTGGCCTGAGGTGATAAAGATGTCTTCAAACACTACAGAGAAAACGATTGCAGTCCTACGGACCATATTTGCCAGAAACAGTTTGCCAGAGCAGATCTGCTCTGATAATGGACCACAGTTTGTGTCCGACGAGTTCCAAAAATTCATGAAAAGGATTGGGGTAAGGCATTACACATCCGCCCCGTATCATCCAGCCACAAATGGATTGGCTGAGAGGTTCGTACAAACCTTTAAAAAGGTGATAAAGGCCATGTGCAACGATGAAATTCCACTACAGCATAAGGTGGACAATTTCCTATTAGCCTACAGAAATGCGACACATGCAGTCACCAACCAGACCCCGGCCATGATGTTCTTTAACCGAAGGTTGAGATCTCGTCTGGATTTGCTCAGACCAAATGTGCGAAGAAATGTTGAGGATAAACAATTCCAGCACATCAACGAGAAGCCGACAAGGAGCTTCAATGTAGGGCAACCAGTCTTGGCCCATGACTATCGAACAGAGAAGTGGCAACCCGGAACGATATGTACAAGGCAGGGGCCATTAATGTACACAGTGGATGTCGGGGGGAACATTGTGAGACGCCACGTCGATCAGATCTTAGCGTCACAGGAAGGCGTCAACCCCATGTCTCGAGTACCTGGGGATGAACCCGACATACCGGTAGCATCTACTTCAGACCCAGTAGCAGTGGAACCCGATGAACTACCCGATGAAAAGGGGTCAGAATCGCCTCTGCAACAAGAACAAGAACCTCCGGAAAGGCGCTATCCCGAAAGGGTCAGGAAGCTGCCCCAAAGACTGAATCAATAAATGGACTTTTTGTTATTGAATGTACATGTAAAAATGTAATTGTTATTTGAATATTAAGGGGGCATTATTAATCTAAAAAGGGAGGAATTGTAGTGTACGTGCTTTAAGTCAGAACTACTTTTTACAGCTCCTGTATACTGTAGTACCGGCAGTAGCCACACCGGTATATAAGCTGTGCGCATGCCTCTGTGCTCCAGTCTGGAGATGACCCTCTTCCAGTAAAGACCTGTTGTTTGTTTATGTACAGCATCCGTGTAATTCTATATCCACTGAACCACGGATCTAACAACTACCATAAGTTCTTGCCAAATTTGTCTACAATACTACACCGACTGAACACCCTACTGCAAACTGGGGTGCCATGGAAGTGGAGTGACGAATGTAGACGAGCTTTCCAGAAGAGCAAAACACTAATCACATCAAAAGAGGTATTGGCCCATTACAACCCGGCATTACCAATTCGGTTGGCCTGTGATGCGTCACCCTACGGCATTGGAGCGGTGCTCTCGCACAAATTCTCGGACGGCTCAGAGACGCCAATAGCCTTTGCGTCACGATCACTAACCTCAGCCGAGCGTAACTACGCCCAGATTGACAGGGAGGCCCTCAGCCTAGTGTGGGGAGTGAAAAAGTTCAATCACTATCTGCACGGGCAGAAATTCACCTTGCTGACTGATCACCAGCCTCTTGTCTCCATTTTTAATCCGAAGAAGGGCGTTCCGGTGATGACTGCGCAACGACTACAAAGATGGTCACTTTTTCTAGGGGCGCACCACTATGAGATTGAATATAAGGGCACGAAACAGCATGGAAATGCTGATGGGCTATCACGGCTGCCACTGCCTACTGCGGAGGAAGCACCAGCAGTGGATCCTGTCGAAATATTCCATTCGACTATAGTTGAATACCTACCGGTAACTAACGCTTGTATCAAAAAGGAAACCCGAAATGACCCGACACTGTCTCGGGTATATGATTTGACGGTGAAGGGATGGCCAGCACATGGTGACTCACTGTTGCCAGCATTCTCGACAAGGAGAGAACAGCTGTCAGTGTGCCGGGGGACCTTGATGTGTGGAGCCCGAGTGGTAATTCCACCCAAGTTAAGGGATAGAGTGCTCAATGAGCTTCATGAGGGTCATCTGGGAGGGGTAAAAATGAAAAGCCTAGCCAGGGCTTATGTGTGGTGGCTGGGAATCGATAAACAAATCGAGGACCTGACCAAGAGCTGCTCAGGATGCCAGAAAGTCCAAAATGCACCACCACACACCCCTCTACACCCATGGGAGTGGCCCTCATCTCCATGGCAATGGGTGCATATTGATTTTGCTGGTCCATTCATGGACTCAATGTTTTTAATAGCCGTGGATGCGCACTCGAAATGGCCTGAGGTCATCAAAATGTCCTCCACCAGCACGGAGAAAACTATTGCAGTCCTACGGACCATTTTTGTCAGGAATGGCTTGCCAGAACAGATTTGCTCCGACAACGGACCACAGTTTGTGTCCGAAGAGTTCCGGAGGTTCTTGAAAAAGAATAGGGTAAGGCATTACACATCCGCCCCGTATCATCCAGCCACAAATGGATTGGCTGAGAGGTTCGTACAAACCTTTAAGAAGGCAATAAATGCTATGTACAATGACAACATTCCGCTGCAGCACAAGGTGGACAATTTCCTGTTCACCTACCGGAATGCGACACCTGCAGTCACCAACCAGGCCCCAGCCATGATGTTCTTTAACCGAAGGTTAAGATCTCACCTGGATTTGCTCAGACCAAACGTACGAAGAGATGTTGAGAGTAAGCAATTCCAGCACATCCATGAGAAGCGAACAAGGAGCTTCAATGTAGGGCAACCAGTCTTGGCCCGCGACTACCAAACAGAAAAATGGCAGCCAGGTTCGATATGCACACGGCAGGGCCCACTAATGTACACAGTGGACATTGGGGGGAGCATCGTGAGACGCCATGCTGACCAGATCCTAGAGTCACAGGAACAAGTCAACCCCATGCCTCGCTCATACGTACCTGGTGATGAACCCGACGTACAGGTCGCATCTACCCCAGAAACAGTAGCATCAGAAGCTGATGAACCAACCGACGACAGGGGGCCAGAATCGCCTCCGCACCAAGAGCAAGACACTCGGGAAAGACGCTATCCAGAAAGGATCAGGAAGCCTCCCCAAAGACTGAATATATAAATAGACTATTTTCAGCTAATGTTGCATGTTAAAAGTGTTAATTGTAATTAGTTTGATATTTAATTGTTAAATGAGTGTTATGGTACTGTTAATCTAAAAGGGGAGGAATTGTAATGCATATACCTTTAAGGGAGGAACTACTTTTTACAGCTCATGTATACTGTAGTACTGGCAGTGACCACACCTGTATATAGCTCTGAGTAGTAATCTGTACAGGCAGTTGCAGTGTGAGCCACGTTGAGTAAACATCTGTTGTACCGTTCTCCGCAGTCTGTGTCTTTTTATACCCGGACACAACATCTCCAAGGCAAGTATATCCTTCCTTAGGTAATGAGACTAAAACTGTACACAATACTTCAGTTGTGGTCTCACCAAAGCCCTATATAATTGCAGCAAGACTTCCTTACTCTTATACTCCAACCCCCCTTGCAATAAAGGCTAACATACCATTTGCCTTCCTAATTGCTTACTGTACCTGCAAGATAACTTTCTGTGATTCTTGTACAAGCACCCGCAAATCCCTCTGAATACCAACATTTACTAGTCTCTCACCTTTTAAAAAAATATTCTGCTTTTCCATTCTTCGTACCAAAGTGGATAATTTCGCATTTCCCCCCATTATAATCCATCTGCCACCTTCGTGCCCAATCATTTAACTAGTCTATATTCATTTGCAGCCTCTTTGCGTTCCCCTCACAGCCTACTTTCCCAACTAGCTTTGTGGCATCAGCAAACTTGGATACATTGCACTCGATCCCCTCATCTAAGTCATTAGTATAGATTGTAAATTTCTGAGGCCCAAGCACTGATGATATCGGCACTCCACTAGTTACACCCTGCCATCCCGTTTATTCCTACTATCTGTTTTCTGTCTGTTAACCAATTCTCTATCCATGCTAATATATTGCCCCTAATCTCATGAGCCCTAATCTTGCATAACAATCTTTTGTGTGGCACCTTATTGAATGCCTTTAGAAAATCCAAATATACTACATCCACTGGTTCCTCCTTATCTACCCTGTTAGTTTCACCCTCAAAAAACTCTAATAGATTTGTCAGACGCAACTTCCTTTTCATAAATCTGTGTTGACTCTGCCTACTCATACTGGCCTGGATTTTGCTGTCAGTGGCAAAGGCATGGTGCTCGCTGTTGACCTCAAAAAAAGCTGCCCACAAAGATTTAGCAGGCTTTAGAGCATCGATTTCCTGTATTCTGATGTGACTTTCAATCTGGTTCCATCTATAGGGGATCTGTGGTATCCAGGAACATTGAAGTCATCAAGCAGGCTGAACAGCCAAACAGATTGAAGAATTCTTGCAACCAGCAAACCAGGAAGTAAAAAGTACAGATTATAGTTCAATTTTTAATCATTTTACAGAAAGCAAAATAAAGATTGGGACATACACATGGGATTAAGGTAGAAGCTAATACCATAAACAAGCTTTAAAAAATAAAAATTAATTTTTATTATTTTAAAAATCATGGAAATTTAAAATGTTATTCTGAGAGAATGACATGCCACACATATAAAATTAGTTTATCAGGGCCAACATGGGTGTTCAGCAGTAATTATGACTTAGTATACCCTTAAAAACTCAGTTATACCTCACTCAACAAGTCTTTAATATTTTCAATGGTTTTTACAGCAAGAATCGTGCGTAAAAAATTGAAGATCACGTCAAATCACTGATTCTCTATTGATTGTATCTGCAAAGACTGCAACAGCACACCCTATGGAGGAGCAGGGCATCACTGACAGCAACTTCCTGATTTCTGCGTTTAACTGCGCATGTGCGAATGCCAGAAGTTGCTGTCAGTTTTACACAGTAATGACGGCAAGCACTGATAATTTCACTATCATTACAACTGCAAATTGTGGGCCATTGTGATTTTCCAAGTGCTCTGTTACCACATTCTTAATAATAGTTTCTAGCATTTTCCCTACTATGGATGTCAGGCTAACTGGCTTATAGCTCCCTGTTTTCTCTCTCCCTCCTTTCTTGAACAGCGGGGTTACATTTGCTATGGTCCAATCCACGGGAACCGCATGAGAATCCAGGGAATGCTGGAAGATCAAAACCAATGCATCCACTATCTCTGCAGCTACCTCTTTTAAAACCCTAGGGTGTAGGCTATCAGGTCCAGGGGATTTGTTGGCTTTTAGTCCCATTAATTTCTTGAGTACTTTTTCTTTACTAATATTAATTACTTTAAGTTCATCGCTCACATTAGACCCTTGGTTCCACACAATTTCCAATATGTTCTTTGTATCTTCGACTGTGAAGATAGACACAAAATATTTGTTTGACCTCTCTGACATTTCCTTATTCCCCATTATAATTTCTCCTGTCTCTGCCTCTAAGGGACCCACATTTACTTTTGCAAGTCTGTTCATTTTTACATACATATAAAAGCTCTTACAATATCTGTTTTTATATTTCTTGCTCGTTTACTCCCTCTTTATCAATTTCTTAGTCATCCTTTGCTGATTTTTAAAACCCTCCAAGTCCTCAGGCTTGCTACTCTTTTTGGCAACATTGTAAGCCTCTTTTAATCTAATACTATCCTTAACTTCTCTAGTTAGCCATGGCTGTACCACTTTTACAGTGGAGTTTTTATTCCTCAAGGGAATGTATATCTGTTGAGAATTATGAATTATGTTTGCCATTGCTTATCTACCATCATATTTTAATCAGATTTCTCAATCTAGCTCAGTCAACTTGTCCCTCATACCTCCGTAATTGGCTTTTTTTAAATTTAAAACCTTAGTTTCGGACTTAACCACATCACTCTGAAACTCAATATGAAATTCTTTCATATTATGATCACTCTTCTCCAGAGGATCCTTTACTATAAGATTACTAATTAATCAGTCTCATTACACAATGCTAGACCTGAAATAGCCTGTTCCCTATTTGGTTCCTCGACATATTGCTCTGGAAAACTGTCTATCTAATTCGTATTTCTGAATGTCAAAACAACTTTGCATCTGAAAATTATTGCCTCTGATAGTAACAGGAGTGTGGTTGGCAAGACAGGCACAAAAGTACTGCCAAGACAGATTTTTTAAAAGTTTAAAAAACCTCTAGGAACAATTCACTACCTGCTGGAGTGTACTCCACAGCTTCATTTGTTCCCTTTCTGAGCCTCTAAGGTCAAGTTTCATGTCAGGACCATAAATCATGTCATTAACAAGTTCCTTATGACATGAATTACCAGCCCTAAATGCTAATGGCAAGATTAATTCACATTTACAGTGCAAATCCAGCAATTTTATGACACGCAATTAATTTCAATGGAGAGGCTCATGGCTAGGTTGCAAAGGGGGAAAAGTTTGGTTAGCTTGCGCCTTCCATTAGTGCCCTAAGAAGGTGCTAATGGGGCGCAAAGCAACTAGCACCCGGGCGCGGCGAAATTGACAAGAGTTTTTGCGGCGGTGCAAAAGTTTAGCGCCCCGCTCTCTTGCGCCCACAGATCGTGACATCAGTCAAGCATGCAAAGCCCTGGTGGCGCCCCGGACCGGATATTGAGTGGCGCCCCCCTCCTTTCCACTTGGCGCAAGCAATGACAGGGGGGCTGGAACGTTTCCCAGTAGGTGAGGGGCTGCGGGGGGGGGGGGTCACTATTTAAAGGCGGCCTCTTCCTGGCTTCTTCTATGGTGAACATTTTTGCACCACTCATTCTGACAGAGAGAGAGATTCTGCATAGAGTCAACGCTGTGTGAAGTAGTTTTGGCTACTGAGCATCACTTTGCAGGCACTTTTGGATTTGACCTTCATTACTTCGATTGCCAAGAGTCTATGGGGGCTGCACTGATTTGGGGCGTTGTCCTGCACCTGCAGAATCGGAGGCAACAGAGACGCAGAGAGAGAGTGGCAATCATGGCCAGACGGAGGAGGGCCAATAGGCCTCTGCACAGGAGAGCTTACCCTCCTAGGGTATTCCGGGAACAATTCTCCTACATTAATTTGACTGAGGAGCAGTGTTTGCACAGGCGGCGCTTCAGCAAGGAGGTGGTCACTGACCTCTGCCACCTACTGCAGCCAGATCTGCAGCCTCTACTGAGGACCAGGACATCTCTGTCGGTGGCAGTGAAGGTCACAGTGGCTCTGAACTTTTATGTCACCAGCTCCTTTCAAGCAGCTACTGGGGACATCGCCAATATCTCCCAGTTCGCGGTCCATTGCTGTATCTGTCAGGTCACAAATGCCCTCTATTAAAGGAGACGCCAGTACATCTCTTTCCCGATGACCCGGGCCAAACAGCATGAATGCGCATTGGGCTTTCTGAGGATAGCGGGCATCCCCATGGTGCAGGGCACCATTGACTGCACGTATGTGGCATTGCGGGCAGTGCATAAGAATGCAGAGGTTTTCCAAAACCGCAAGGGGTTCCACTCCTTAAACGTCCAGTTGATCTGTGACCACAGATAGCTGATACTCGCTGTCAATGCCCGCTATCCTGGCAGCAGCCACAATGCTTTCATCCTGCGCCAGACTGGTCTGTTAGAACTTTTCCAGGCACTGCATCAGCCAAATGGTTGGCTCCTCGGGGACAAGAGTTATCCACTGTGCACCTGGCTGATGACACTGCTCCGTAACCCCAACACCCCTGCTGAGCTGCGGTACAATGAGTGCCATCTCACCACCAGGAACATTGTTGAGCAGACGATCAGCATGCTCAAGCAACGGTTCCGCTGCCTGGACCACTCAGGAGGAGCCCTGAGCGATTCTTCATAGTTGTGTGCTGCATGCTGCATAATGTGGCAATACTCAGGACCCAGCCAATGCCACCAGGCCTTGGAGCACCAGCGGAGGAGGAGGAGGAAGAGGAGGAGGAAGAGGAGGAGGATGCTCATCAGCAGCACCGAGGTGGGAGGGAGGCCCACAATGTTGAAACTGCAAGGGCCATCCGTCAACGGCTGATAACAAGCCGCTTCTAGGCCCCTACTGAGGAAATGGCTTCTGGCATGGAGAACAACATGAATGAAAGCAATCCGCAACCCCAAAGCCGGCCAAGGCAGCAACGATTCCAAAGGCCAAACCTGTACATTTTGAATATAAAAACTTTTTTATTTTACAAACTGTGTGTGTGTCATTTCTTCATGACAAACTAATAGAAACAAACACAAATAATCATTCATTAACATAACTGGTTCTCACAACCTGGAGATAATGTCCAAAACATTAAACAAAAGTTTGAACACGAACCTCGGCCTTTAATAAAAAATTGACCAACATTTCGTCACACCTACTTTTTGCCCTTTGAGGGTGATCTCCTTCCCTTGCGCACTTCCCCCCTTCCCACCATACTGCTCCTCCGTAATGGGACCCCAGTGGCTGCAGCAAGGCTGGTGGAAGGCTGCTGATTGTCAGAAACTGAGACTACAGATGCCCTTGAAGGACAGCCTCGACCATCTCTGGGCCTGGAGGGCCCGGCTGCAGACTGCACCAACTGTGCATGGGTGGCAGCAGGCGGTGGCAAGTGCAATGGGGAAGTGACAGTGGTGGCAGCAGGAATGCTGTCATCTTGAGAGAGGACAGCAACTCCCTGCTCAACCGACATACTGGCACTCCCACGGGGCAGCACCTTAGCATCCGGAGCAATCTGCTGGAGCACAGATTGCTGGCATGCTGCGGCGCAGTGAGAGCCCCGGGGAAATGTGTCCGAACCAGCGACAATGGCAGCAGTCAGTGCTTGCGTGGCCTCAATCTGAGTCTGCATGAGACCAGTCTGAGATTGGATCAGGGCAGCCAGTGACTGAGTTGCAGCACTAAGCATTTATGTGGCATCCACCTGTGCTGCAGCGTAGTGCTCCACACTCCTTGCCAGTGCATCAATGCATTCGGGCACCCTTCCCACTGCACCCATGAGCTGAGTGTGCATGTCCACCGCCTGGGTGTTCATTTCAGCGATGAGCTGCTCCTCCTCTGCGTCCAGTGCAGCAGGACTCGCTGGCCTACTCTCCCTCTGGGGAGAAGGCCCCCAAGCTTTCCTAGCCACATTGCGTTGCTGCAGCCCGCTGGGTCCTGGAGCTTCACCCTCATCAAACCCTTCCTCCCTGCTCGCTTCCAGGGAAGACGTGGTCCCAGTGTGGGCATGGGTTTCCTCGGGAGAGGGTGGCGCTGATGCTCCGGCTTCCTCTTCCTCCTCACCTGTGGCTTTGCTCCCACTGGCAGCTTCAGGGCCCATCTCCTCAGCTGGTGAATCACCATCTGAAAGCAGGGAGGTACAAGAGTGGCTTTAGCATGAGGACAGGTTGGCAGTAAGGGAGGAAGGAGTGCAGCAATTTAGTAAGTTGGATTGAAAGTGTCAAAGGCTGGTGTTGTGAGGGACAAGTGGAATGAGAGAGGAGAGAAAGCTGATGACCTTACCATTGCTGTCCCGAACGGGGTCGGCCTCTCCAGGGGCGACGGGACCGATCACCTGGCTTGCCACAATCTTGTGGACACGCGCCTCAAGATCGCTGAGGGGTTGCAGCTGAGGCCGCCCTCCACCCGTCCGTTGCTGCTGTCTCCTATTATGAGATAGCTTGGTCTGCAAGAAAAAGGACGGCGTTTGAGTAAATATACAGCCATGGTCTTGCCTGATGTGCCTCCCATAATTGAATAGCCCTTAATGTATGCAACCATGGTCTTGCCTGATGTGCCTCCCATAGTTGAATAGCCCTTACTGTATGCAAGGTGTGGAATGTGCATCTGTGTTTCATGAGAGGGCCATAGGTGTTGAATGAGTGTTGGGCATTGGGGTTTTAAGACCTGCTGGCCATAGAGTGAGGTTCAAACGGAGGGATGGCGAGGTATTGAACAAAAGCCACTCACCCAGATGACCCGAGTGAGGTCGTTGAACTTTTTGCGACATTGAGTATGGGTCCTGGGCACCATGCTCCTGGAGGAGACGTGCTGAGCCACCTCCCTCCACACTCTTCTGTAGTCATGCGGCAAAGGCCTCCTGCCACTCTCAGGGTAGAGTATAGAGCTTCTGCGCTCCACCGCGCCAACCAGAACCTCCAAGGCCCACTCGCTGAAGCGCTGAGCTCGTTCTCTCACCCTCTCCATAGTCTTTGGCTGGAAAATGTAGTCACAGGTCTCTCCAGGCCGAGATTCAAGGCTCCAATGAGCAGGGTGTGGCTGGAGAGCAAGATCGACGCTCCCCTTTAAGAACTGGCCGGTGCCAGTGTGTCTGTGTTCCATCGCTAACTGACACCACCTGCACTGTGCCCACGCTCTGAGTTAGCGCCTCGCTCCTCGGCCTTTGCACCTTAAGACAGGTGTGCCAGCGATAGAAGCCAGGTTTGCAGTTAGACGCGATAATTAGCACCAGGTGCTAAATTTTGCGCCCGGCCGATAATTGCGCCCCAAACTGGGCGATACCAAATTTCTCCTCCAAATCTATTAAGTTTTGATGAGGCTAACTCTGCAAATTGTCCAGCACTTTGTGGAGAATTGGCATTCATGACATTTCTCTTCTTCAAACAAATAGCTGCATTTTTTTTGTGAGCTAATAATGGCGGGCGCCATTAATTTGCCATTATTTATTTAGCAATTTTCTCACAATTTATATGGAGCATGTTATATTTTGTATAGAGCACATTATATTTTATATAGAGCAGTGTATTTTATATGGAACACACTGTATTTTATATAGAGCAGTGCACTTTATATGGAGCACAGTTTATTTTATATGAAGCACAGTTAATTTTATATAGAGCATAGTGTATTTAAATGGACCACACATTTATGTGGAGCAGATTGTATTTTCTATGGAGCACATTGTATTTTATACAGTGCACTGTAAGAATATTGGGCATAGGAATAAAATGAACATCTCTTTCTTGGTCATATTAACCATCCTGCATTGTGAATCAATCAAAGTGATAGAGGGAAAAATTTGTCCCCCTAGCGCCTCCTGTTAGTGCCAGTAGATGACACTTTTCAAAAATTCATTTTATGGGATGTGGGTTTCACTGGCAAGGCCAGCATTTATTTCCTTTCCTAATTGCCCTTGAGAAGGTGGTGGTGAGCTGCCTTCTTGAACCGCTGCAGTCCGTGTGGTGAAGGTACTCCCACAGTGTTGTTAAGGAGGGAGTTCCAGGATGTTGACCCAGCGATGATGAAGGAACGGCGATATTCTTCTAAGCCATGATGGTGTGTGACTTGGAGGGGAATTTGGTGGTGGTGGTGTTCCCATGCGCCTGCTACCCTTGTCCTTCTAGGTGGAAGAGGTCGCTGGTTTGGGAGATGCTGCCGAAGAAGCCTTGGCAAGTTGCTGCAGTGCAACTTTTACATGATACACACTACAGCTACGGTACGCTGATGGTGGAGGGAGTGAATGTTTAAGGTGGTGGATGGGGTGCCAATCAAGTGGGCTGCTTTGTCCTGGATGGTGTCGAGCTTCTTGAGTGTTGTTGGAGCTGCACTCATCCAGGCAAGTGAAGAGTATTCCATCACACTCCTTACTTGTGCCTTGTAGATGGTGGAAAGGTTTTGGGGAGTCAGGAGGTGAGACACTCGCCGCAGAATACCTAGCCTCTGACCTGCTCTTGTTGCCACATTATTTATGTGGCTGGTCCAGTTAAGTTTCTGGTCAATGGTGACCCCCAGGATGTTGATGGTAGGGGATTCGGCAATGGTAATGCCATTGAATGTCAAGGGACGGTGGTTAGACTCTCGCTTGTTGGAGATATTCATTGCCTGGTACTTCTGTGGCACGAAAGTTACCTGCCACTTATCAGCCCAAGCCTGAACATCGTCCAGGTTTTTGTTGAGTCTGTGTGTCCCAGTTATGTTTAGGATCAATCACTGGACACAGACAACAAGAATAACTTTTAACAGGTCTTTACTATTCGGAGGTCAGGGCTGAACTGCCCAGCAAATCCTTACACAACACTTATATACCGGTGTGGTCACCACCGGTATTACAGTATACAGCAGCCAAGAGAAAGTAGTACATCTCTTAAAGTAGTTCTCTTAAGGTGGAACAGGTTACATACACCACAATCCTCCCTTTTTAGCTTAACAGTTATATCCCCATTTAACATAACATAATAACATATATACAACTTCATGCAAAACAGTTCAAAGATTCAGTCTCTGAGGAGGCCTCCTGATTCGAGTTGGATAACGCCTTTCAGGGGTCTCTGATTCTCGTTGTTGGGGTGACTCATCTAGTTGGTCTCTTATGGTTTGGACATCATCATCAGGTACATTCACTTCTGAGGTAGATGCTTCAGGTTCACTAACTTCTTCCACGGTTGTCTCTGCTGTAACCCTGGGTTCGACCCTTGTTCTCGATTCTACCAGTTGGTCAGCATGACGCCGTATTACATTTTCACCAACATCTACCGTGTACATCAGGGGTCCTTGTCTGGCCCGAATTGTTCCAGATTGCCATTTCTCATTTTTATAATCCCGGGCTAACACTGGTTGTCCTATTTCGAAACTCCGAGTGGTCTTGTTATTTATATGCTGGAACTGTTTGTTTTCAACTTCCCTCCGCTCATTTGGTTTTAACAAGTCCAACCTGGACCGCAACCTCCTGTTATAGAACATCATGGCAGGACTTTGGTTTGTCACTGCATGGGTGGCGTTTCGATATGCCAGTAGGAATTTGTCCACCTTGTGTTGTAGTGGAATCTGATCTTCGCTCATGGCCTTTATCGCTTTTTTGAACGTTTGTACAAATCTCTCGGCCAACCCGTTTGTAGCCGGATGATATGGGGCAGAGGTATAATGTTTCACCCCATTCTTCTTCATGAATCTCTGGAATTCTTCTGACACGAACTGCGGTCCGTTGTCTGAACATATTTGTTCTGGCAATCCATTTCTTGCAAATATCGTTCTTAACACCGCGATCGTCTTTTCCGAGGTAGTGGTAGTCATCTTAATCACTTCTGGCCATTTAGAATGTGCGTTCACCGCAATTAAAAACATGGAGTCCATGAATGGACCAGCAAAGTCGATATGTACACGTTGCCATGGGGTTGAAGGCCATTCCCATGGATGCAGCGGTGCAATCGGAGGTGCATTTTGCACTTTTTGGCACCCTGAGCAGCTTTTCGTCAGCTCCTCTATCTGTTGGTCGACACCCGGCCACCACACATAAGCCCTAGCAAGGCTTTTCATCTTGACTCCCCCCAGATGACCTTCATGTAGTTCCTTTAGAACTCTCTCTCTTAACTTAGGAGGAATAATCACCCTTGTTCCATACATCAATGTTCCTTGACAGACGGACAGCTGTTCTCGTCTTGCTGAGAATGCCGGTAACAGTGGATCACCATGTGCTGGCCATCCCTTCACTGTCACTTCATAGACCCTGGACAGTGTCGGGTCGATCCTGGTTTCTCTTTCAATACTTGCATTGGTGACCGGTAAACATTCGATGATGGTCGAGTGAAATAACTCAACAGGGTCAACCGTCGGTGCCTTCTCCTCTGTAGGTAGTGGCAGGCGCGACAGCCCATCAGCATTACCATGCTGCTTTGTACCTTTGAATTCTATCTGATATTGATGTGCCCCTAGGAAAAGGGACCATCTCTGGAGTCTCTGTGCTGTCATCACCGAAACACCCTTCTTTGGGTTAAAAATGGATACCAACGGCTGGTGGTCTGTCAGAAGCGTAAACTTTTGGCCCTGCAGGTAATGATTAAACTTCTTTACTCCCCACACAAGGCTGAGAGCCTCCCTATCTATCTGAGCATAGTTGCGCTCAGCGGAGGTCAATGATCTGGATGCGAACGCAACTGGCCTCTCCTGGCCATTTGGCAACTTGTGTGAGAGTACTGCCCCAATACCATATGGAGAAGCATCACAAGCCAAACGAATAGGCAGCGTTGGGTTGAAGTGAGCCAATACTTCCTCTGAGGTGATCAATGCCTTGCTTTCGCGAAAGGCCCTCTTACAGTCCTCGCTCCACTTCCATGGTACTCCCTTCTGCAAAAGAGCGTTCAGCGGTTGCAGCACCGTGGATAAATTTGGCAGAAACTTATGGTAATAGTTAATCAACCCTAGAAACGACCTCAATTGGGATACATTATCCAGAGCGGGAGCCTTCACAACAGCTTCGATCTTGTCAGGAGACTTATGAAGCCCCTCCTGGTCAATGACATGACCACAGTACGAGATCCGCTTCTGAAAGAATTCACATTTCTGGCGATTAACTCGAAGACCATATTCTTTCAATCTGGTGAGCACCAGTTCCAAGTTTGCAAGGTGTTCCTCGTCATCATCTCCTGTAATCAGAATATCGTCCAGGTAACATTGTGTACCTGGAATTCCCTGTAATACCTGCTCCATGGCCCTCTGCCAAATTGCTGGAGCCGATGCCACTCCAAAAACCAGTCTATTATACCGGTACAAGCCTGTATGCGTGTTGATCGTGAGATACTGGCGTGACTCTTCCTCAACTTCCATCTGTAAGTACGCCTGCGCCAGGTCTATCTTGGTGAAGTGTTTCCCGCCAGACAACGAAGCGAAGATATCCTCAATCCGCGGAAGCGGATACTGCACCGTGTGAAGCATCGGATTAACAGTGATCTTGAAATCTCCACAGATGCGAACCTTCCCCGGTTCCCCCGGCTTGTTGCTCGATGAACGCTTCATGACGGGGACAATGGGCGTGGCCCACTCACTCCAGTCTACCTTAGACAGTACTCCTGAACGTTCTAGCCCTTCCAGCTCAGCTTCCACAGCAGGTCGTATTGCATAAGGTACCGGTCTGGCTTTGAAAAATTTCGGGTTTGCACGTTCTTCAACCTTGATGTTTGCCGTAATTCCTCTCAGTGTTCCCAGTCCCTGTTGGAACACCTCTTTAGCATCGTCCAATATTCTGGACAATCGTTTAGGTTTGACATCTTTTGTACCGGAATCTATCGTTAGTGCTTTTAAGGAATGCCAGTCCATATTTATTTTCCTAATCCACTCCCGTCCCAGTAGTGGTGGACCTCCCTCAGGTAGCACATATAAGTCCATTCCTCGGCTTTCTTTGCCCTTGTGGACCACCTTTACCTCTATCTTCCCGATGGGGTATACTCTTTGCCCCGTGTATGTTTTCAATACAATCTCTGTATCCCGTAGGGGAATATGTGGGAATAACCTTTTGTAATCTTTCTTATTCATGACCGTCAATGCCGATCCAGTGTCCAATTCCATCTTCACTTGGACTCCTGCTATCTGAAGTGTGACCCAAATTGTTTGGAGGTCTGCTTCCTTACCAACATTGTGTACTCTTAGACTACCCAGTTCATTACTGCTGGAGTCTGAATCTGACTTCTGTTCGTTCGAACTGTTCTCTGTCACCTTGTGTACCTTTTTGTACTTTTCCTGCAGTGACTTTTTGTTGCTGGTCTTCTTTCCTGACCGGCATACTTTAGCTATGTGACCAAGCCTGCCACATTTTCTGCATTCCTGATTTTTGAACCAGCACTGGTTCTGATCGTGCGTTGCCTTTCCACAATGATAACATTTTACTGTACTCAAGACCATTTGATTGGTGCAGAGTTCCGGTGACCGTAGCTGCATTTCCGCAGTGCCTCTCGCTGCGGCTTCTTGCGATGCTGCAATAGTGACAGCTTTATCAAGCGTAAGATCATTCTCCTCAAGCAGTCGCTTTTGTGTTCCTTCTTTTAACAATCCACACACAAATTTATCTCTCAGCGCATCTGCTAGTCCTGTTCCAAACTGACAGTACTTCGATAGCTTACGTAGTTCAATTAAAAATTCAGCGTTGCTTTCATCTTTCAACTGCGTTCTTCTGTAAAATTTAAATCATTCCGCTATCATCAGCGGCGTGGGGTTTAAATGATTTTTCAGGACAGTAACAATATTCGCGAAAGTCTGATCCGCCGGTTTATTTGGTGATAGAAGGTGCTTCAATAGCCCGTATGTCTTCGCCCCCATTGAGCTTAATAAGGTTAGTGCTTTCTCATCATCTGGTACCTTATTTGCTTTACAATAAACTTCCATGCGTTCTACATACGTGGTCCAATCTTCGATATCACTATCAAAGGTATTAATGCTCCCATGTTTAGGCATCCTTGCAAGTTTTTAAATTTTTCTTTTTCTCAAAATGGCGGCTTCCCGCGCTTGTCTTCTTACCCCGCCTACTAAAATGGCGGCTTCCCGCGCTTGGCGGTCTTTCCCGCGCTCGTCTTCTTCCCCCGCCAACTACAATGGCGGATTCCCGCGTTTGCCTTCTTCCCCCGCTGGCTGCAATGGCGATTGCCTTGCTGCTGCCGTTCTCGCCTCCCCAGCGGTTCTCACTCCCCGATGCTGCTTTGCCTCGCAGCCCCGCTTGCAGCCCGGTCCTGTACACCGGCTGCGTTTGAGTTCTCCGCGGCTCTCGAGCCTTAAGCTGCCCCAGTTGCTGTGCCTCTCGGCCTCGATTGCAGCCCGGCCCTTTCTACCAGCCGTGGTCGAGCTCTCCGCCCTTATTCCTCCGTTTTCCCTCCCCTACTCCACAGTCAACGCGGCCGATTTTCTGCTCGTGTCGCTGATCGGCTTACCCACCACCGTGGTAGAAGGGATGATCACCGCCTGTCGCTGATGGAGGGCTTCGTGGTCAGAATTCTTTTTCTTTTTAACCCGGGTCCTCGATGCCTCCCGTGCGATGGTGCTCAGCAGGATGATGAGGGCGGATGCCTCTTCTCGACGCCCATTTTGAGGGCGAAGCTGCCTTGGATGTAAAATTGCCGCAGGGTAAGTTCGGACTCGTCGCCACTGTTGAGTCTGTGTGTCCCAGTTATGTTTAGGATCAATCACTGGACACAGACAACAAGAATAACTTTTAACAGGTCTTTACTATTCGGAGGTCAGGGCTGAACTGCCCAGCAAATCCTTACACAACACTTATATACCGGTGTGGTCACCACCGGTATTACAGTATACAGCAGCCAAGAGAAAGTAGTACATCTCTTAAAGTAGTTCTCTTAAGGTGGAACAGGTTACATACACCACAGTTTTGTTGCTTGTGGGCATGTACTGCTTCATTATCTGAGGAGTTGTGAATGGCACTGAACACTGTGCAGTCATCAGTGAACATCGTCAATGGCCCAGAACTTGGTGTCGGGGGCTTGCCGCACGTGCAAGCCCCCGATCTGCACTCACCCTGCGCGCTGACATCTGAAGCCCGGGCCTGCTTGCATTTCCTGTCACAGGCCCGGTTCAGATGTCAGCGCGCAGTGCTTACCTGATCCAGCGGCGTAGTTAGTGCGATGTGCCGGCTGGGATCAGGTGAGCACTGTACAACCAATCAGGGGAGGGGAAGGTTCATTCATGAGTTTGAGAGTAAGAACTGTCAAACTCATGAAAACTACGGGGGCCCAAAACACTATTTAAACTTTAAATAAAAATTTTAAAAACATCCCAATCATTAAATTAAGTATAAATAAGTTAAAAAAAATAATTTAAACAATAATTTTTTTTTTTGAAAAAAATAAATTTTTAATAAAAAGGGTCTAAAACTAAACTTACCTCATGTAGATTCTTTAAAATAATAAACCTGTGGGAAAAAAAATTCTAAATGACACTAAAACACCACTTACCTGTAAAAATAAATACTTACGTGTGCTTTTTACAAGCGTAAAGACCGGAGGCCTTTACACATGCGCAAATCCCCCAAAACAGAGGAAATCCAAGACGCATGCGCTGCCCCCTACAGCGCACGTGCTAGCCTCCTCACCTCTTGGGTTAGAGGAGAGGAAGTGCCGGTTTTCAGCGCATGCGCTGTGCATGCTGAAAACCGGCATTTCCTCCGGCCAGACGCGTGAGTACCCCTCCGTACTCACGCGTTTGGGGAGGAATTACTGCCCCATTATGTTGGAGGGAAGGTCATTGATGAAGCAGCTGAAGATGGTTGGGCCTAGGACACTGCCTTGAGGAACTCCTGCAATGATGTCCTGGGGCTGTGATGATTGACCTTCAACCACCACAAACATCTTCCTTTGTGCGAGGTATGACTCCAGCTAGTGGAGAGTTTTCCCCCTGATTCCCATTGACTTTAGTTTTACTAGGGCTCCTTGATGCCAAACTCAGTCAAATGCTGCCTTGATGTCAAGTGCAGTCACTCTGGTGCACTAGACCAGTATCGCCGGGATGAGGTGAATCCAGTGCCGCATGCCAAATCTGCAACCCCCCCCAGGGCCGCTGGTAAGAGGTATGGCTGGGAACGTCAAAGCCAGGTAGATTGTGATGTCAATGAGTGTGGAATGCTCACTGACTGCCCGATTTGCAAAATTGATTCACTGCCTGGAGTAAACACCGACAGGGAGAGCTGGCATGCAGCACCAAGAAGCTGGCTCCAGGGACATTATTTAAAGGGATCACCAGTAATCACTCGCAGCTGTCAGGTTAGTGCAGCTTCAGTCGTTTTTTGTTGCTTTCACCAACTGCAAGTTTAATTCAGTAATTTCAAGGTTCTATTGTATCAGAAGTCTTCTGGTACCTAAAAAGTAATTACATTTATTCTTCAAAGATTCAAACTGCTGCACTTGGTAACCTTTCATGGGGGCTATACTGGCATGCCACCTCACCCTCCAGGATGTATGGTGGAGGGAGCGTAGGCAGCGAGAAATATGGGAACATGTGCACAGAGGAAGGAGGAGGAGGAGCAGAGAAGTTTGAGAGGAGATCTGATAGAGGTGTTCAAAATCATGAGGGTGTAAGATTCGAAATTTTCAGCAAGAATCACGCAAGAAAACGGGGTTAATAAGACAGTTTTATTGACCAAAAGAAGCTTGTACAGCAAAACCTTGATAAAAGGGGCATACAAAATGGCCGCCGCACCTCGTGATCAGTTTCTGGGACCATTTGATTTTCTGTTACTGCAAGCCAGACAGGCTTGTGGATTGAGGGCAGTAAGCCCGCGAAAGCCAGTATCGGGAAAACGAAACTCAGGGAACTGAGCATACATATTAATTGGATTCTAAGTACAGGACAGTCTTGGGTTACAGGATGAGGCCCATCAAGAAATGGGCGGACAATTGAATGAACACTTAAACCCATTTACTGTACAAAGGAAAACCGTTTGACAGCCATCAAGGGCAATCTCCAGACCGATCAATATGCGAACCGAGTTACGGTGACAAAGTAAAAGACATTATCGGCCCAGGAAGGGCAGTTAAGCTATCACCGGATCCCGTTACAAGACAAAGTGCCCCTGCAGAGATTTCTGCCCACCAAAAATATTACAAAGACAGGACTATGATCTGGCGGGAGATAAGACTGTCCCAAAAGGGTATAACTATGGATTTGAAAAGTCCATCAGTACGGATTACGACTATGATCACGCTTCGCTTCACCTCGACCGCTACGATTCACAATTCATTTCTTCAGTACGATTCGTAACTTCGGTGCGGAACGGAAGACGACGAGAAGACTTCGGCTCGGAAGCCAGCTCGGCCAGGCAAGGCCCGGCCACGACGGGAAGACGACGAGGGTGGCCCGGGTACTTTTGTCGGGAGATCATCGACGACCCAGGCCGAAGGAGAAGACACCCTCAGGAAAACGACGATCCAGGCCGGAGAAAAGGACACTCCGAGCCTAGCACTCCAGTGCCTCAACATCCCATTCGACCAGGAACCTCCCGTGTGCAATTCTACAACATCACATCGGTGGTGGAGTCTTCCATGTGCATCCAGTTCTTAAAGTCACGTCGGTAACGGATTCATCCATGACGAGCGCTCATCAAGACTGTATCTGCTACTCCATCGCGTAAGAAAAACAAACTGCGCCAGAAGTTTCCAAATCCACGTGACGACGGAAAGCTGTGCCAAAAAGGCTGCGAACCCCCTTTTGCAAATCTGAAAGTGGTGAGCATGATCCCGAGTTCCTCAAGTCGAAACTTAGTTTAGGTCTAGGGGAGGGGGTTAAGGGTAATCGTAATGTGTTTCCCCTTTTACGATGTGCCGTGTGTTCCCCATTTCCATAGAGTTAAGTTTATAGATATGTGCATGCTTGTAGTTACTTTGATCTGTGCTCATGACATGTATTTTATAATGCTGCAAACTGTTTTATAATAAAAGCCTCCATTTCGTGCTATTCAACCTGGTCTATTGAGTTTTTCTCTGCACTACAGTTCCCTGCACCTAAGTCCAAGGTCTAGAACCGTAGGGAAGAGTGGGTCGAACCACTCAAGGGTAATTATTGCACGAAGCCTGGTAGGAGACCAGAACAGGCAAGAGAAACCCCCTACAAGGGGTCTGGACAGAGTAGATAGAGAGAAACTGTTCCCATTGGCAGAAGTCCTGAAGGACATAACTGCCAGTCTGGGCCTGCGACAGGTGGTGAATGAACCAACACGAGGGAAAAACCTACTTGACCTCGTCCTCACCAATCTACCTGTCGCAGATGCATCCGTCCAAGACAGCATTGGCAGCAGTGACCACCGCACAGTCATTGTGGAGACGAAGTCCTGTCTTCACACTGAGAACACCCTCCATCGTGTTGTGTGGCGCTACCACCTTGCTAAATGGGATAGATTCAGAACAGATCTAGCAGCTCAAAACTGGGCATCCATGAGGCGCTGTGGGCCATCAGCCGCAGCAGAATTGTATTCCACCACAATGTGTAACCGCATGGCCCGGCATATCCCTCACTCTACCATTACCACCAAGCCAGGGGATGAACCCTGGTTCAACAACGAGTGTAGAAGAGCATGCCAGGAGCATACAGTCATAGAATCATAGAGTTATAGAGGCCCTTCGGCCCATCGTGTCCGCGCCGGCCATCAAACCCTATCTATTCTAATCCCATTTTCCAGCACTTGGTCCGTAGCCTTGTATACTATGGCGTTTCAAGTGCTCATCTAAATGCTTCTTGAATGCTGTGAGGGTTCCTGCCTCTACCACCCTTTCAGGCAGTGAGTTCCAGATTCCAACCACCCTCTGGGTGAAAAAGTTTTTCCTCAAATCCCCTCTAAACCTCCTGCCCCTTACCTTGAAACTATGCCCCCTGATTATTGACCCCTCTACTAAGGGGAAAAGTTCCTTTCTATCTACCTTATCTATGCCCCTCATAATTTTGTACACCTCAATCAGGTCCTCCCTCAGCCTTCTCTGCTCTAAGGAAAACAACCCCAGCCTGTCCAGTCTCTCTTCATAGCTGAAGCGCTGCAGCCCAGGTAACATCCTGGTGAATCTCCTCTGCACCCTCTCCAATGCAATCAAATCCTTCCTATAGTGTGGTGACCAGAACTGCACACAGTATTCCAGCTGTGGCCTAACTAGCGTTTTGTACAGCTCCATCATAACCTCCCTGCTCTTATATTCTATGCCTCGGCTAATGAAGGCAAGTATCCCATATGCCTTTGTAACCATCTTATCGACCTGTCCTGCTGACTTCAGGGATCTATGTACATGCACACCAAGGTCCCTCTGATACTCTGTCCTTCCTAGGGTCCTACCATTCATTGTGTATTCCCTTTCCTTGTTAGTCCTCCCAAAATGCATCACCTCACACTTTTCAGGGTTAAAATTCCATTTGCCACTGTTCTGCCCATCTGACCAACCCGTCTATATCGTCCTGTAGCCTGAGGCTTCCCTTCCTCGCTATTTACGACTCCACCAATTTTTGTGTCATCTGCGAACTTACTGATCATACCTCCTACATTCATATCTAAATCATTAATGTACACTACAAACAGCAAAGGACCCAGCACTGATCCCTGCGGTACATCACTGGACACAAAAAGCAGGACAAATCCAACCCGGCCAATAACCGCCCCATCAGTCTACTCTCAATCATCAGCAAAGTGATGGAAGGTGTCATCAACAGTGCTATCAAGCGGCACTTACTCACCAATAACCTGCTCACTGATGCCCAGTTTGGGTTCCGCCAAGACCACTCAGCTCCTGACCTCATTACAGCCTTGGTCCAAACATGGACAAAGGAGCTGAACTCCAGAGGTGAGGTGAGAGTGACTGCCCTTGACATCAAGGCAGCATTTGACCGAGTCTGGCATCAAGGAGCCTTAGTAAAACTACAGTCAATGGGAATCAGGGGGAAAGCGCTCCACTGGCTGGAGTCATACCTAGCACAAAGGAAGATGGAAGTGGTGGTTGAAGGTCAATCATCACAGCCCCAGAATATCACTGCAGGAGTTCCTCAGGGCAGTGTCCTAGGCCCAACCATCTTCAACTGATTCATCAATGACCTTCCCTCCAACATAAGGTCAGAAATGGGGATGTTCACTGATGACTGCACAGTGTTCAGTGCCATTCACAACTCCACAGATAATGAAGCAGTCCATACCCGCATGCAACAAGACCTGGATGACGTTCATGCTAGGGCTGATAAGTGGCAGGTAACATTTGCGCAACAGAAGTGCCAGGCAATGACTATCTCCAACAAACGAGAGTCTAACCACCTCCCCATGACATTCAATGCCATTACCATCGCCGAATCCCCCACTATCAACATCCTGGGGGTCACAATTAACCAGAAACTTAACTGGACCAGCCACATAAATTCTGTGGCAACAAGAGCAGGTCAGAGACTAGGTATTCTGCGGCGAGTGTCTCACCTCCTGACTCCCCAAAGCCTTTCCACCATCTACAAGGCACAAGTAAGGAGTGTGATGGAATACTCTCCACTTGCCTGGATGAGTGCAGCTCCAACAACACTCAAGAAGCTCGACACCATCCAGGACAAAGCAGCCCACTTGATTGGCACCCCATCCACCCCCTTAAATATTCACTCCCTCCACCACTGGCGTACCGTGGCTGTAGTGTGTACCATCTACAAGATGCACTGCAGAAACTCACCAAGGCTTCTTCGGCAGCACCTCCCAAACCTGCAATCTCTTCCACCTAGAAGGACAAGGGCAGCAGGCGCATGGGAACACCACCACCTCCAAGTTCCCCTCCAAGTCACGCACCATCCTGACTTAGAAGTATATCGCTGATCCTTCATCGTCGCTGGGTCAAAATCCTGGAACTCCCTACCTAACAGCACCGTGGGAGTACCATCACCACACGGACTGCAGCGGTTCAAGAAGGCGGCCCACCACCACCTTCTCAAGGGCAACTAGGGATGGGCAATAAATGCTGGCATTGCCTGCGACGCCCTGATCCCATAAAAAATGAATTTAAAAAATGGTCGCGAACCAAAGGACACAGATTTAAGGTGATTGGCAGAAGAACCAAAGGCGACATGAGGAAATACTTTTTTACTCAGCGAGTGGTTAGGATCTGAAATGCAATGCCTGAAAGGGTGGTGGAGGCAGACTCAATCAGAGCTTTAAAAGGGAGTTGGATAAGTACCTGAAGGAAAAAAATTTGCAGGGCTGCGGAGAAAGGGCGGGGGAGTAGGACTAGCCGAAGTGCTCTTGCAGAGAGCTGGCACGGGCTTTATGGGCCAAATAGCCTTCTTCCATGCTGTAACCATTCTATGATTCTATGAGGGCCATCAGGGCTCTCACTAGGAGGCCTTACCCTCCGAGGGTATTCCGAGAGCACTTCTCCTACCTTCAATTAAGTGAGGAGCAGTGTATTAGAAGGCTTCGCTTCACCAAGGTGGTAATCACAAAACTCTGCCACCACCTGCAACCAGACCTCCAGCCTCAGACCAGGGTGACCATGGCTCTCCCAGTGGCAGACAATGTCACTGTGGTACTCAATTTCTTCACCAGCGGATCCTTGCAGCCTGCCACAGGAGACATAGCTAACATCTCACAGTTCACTGTCCATCGCTGCATCCAGGAGGTTACTGAGGCTCTCTACAGCAGGAGAAGGGACTACATTGGCTTCCTGATCACTAAAGAGAAGTTGGACGTGCGTGAATTTGGCTTTGCCAGGATAGCGGGCTTCTCCATGGTGCAGGGCACCATCGACTGCACCCATGTGGCTTTGCGGGCACCGCGTAACAATCCTGAGATATTCCGTACCCGCAAAGGCTCCCACTCACTTAATGTGCAATTGATGTGCGATCACACACAGCGAATCCTTAATATCAATGCCCGCTATCCTGACAGCAGTGATGCCTTCATCCTGCACCAACACTCTTCCAGCCACCATGCCAAGCTCGAGGGTGGCTGCTCGGAGACCAGGACTATCTGCTCTCCACCTGGCTCATGACGCCCCTCAGCAACCCCAACACTCATGCCCAGCACTCATATAATGAGATCCATGCTGCCACCAGGAACATCATCGAGCAGACCTTCGGCTTACTGAAGCAACAGTTCCGCTGCCTTGACCACTCGGGAGGAGCCCTCCAGTACACACCAGAGCAAGTGTCCCATTTCATGGTAGTCTGCTGCATGCTCCACAACTTCGCCATCATGAGGGCGCAGCCCTTGCCAGCAGAGATTATGGGACCACCTCAGGAGGAGGACGATGAGAAGGAAGAGGAAGAGGATGAGGAAGAGGAGGAACAGGAGGGAGGGAGGAGGCAGCACGACAATCAGCCTTCTGGAGGGGCTATCCATGACTGGCTCATCAGACTCCAATTCACATGAATGAAACCCCAGATCCCCATAGCTCACCATATCCCCCATAATATAATCCCTGTCTCATGGCGTATCACAGCATCCTCCTACGCGCAAAAGTGAAATGACAGGAACCATAAAATATTCCAAAGATATAAACATATTACACATACTACATGAATTCTAATAACTAATGGACCCTTGTGCCTGCCATACTTAAATAGCTGTCATTGTGTGCAAGGTGTGAGATGTGGGTGCGAGTGTTGCTAGGCAGAGATTGTTGGGTGAGTACTGGGGGTATAGTGCTTTGGGCAGTGTGTGCAGACTGTGGTTCAGATGGTGGTATGTAGCATTTGTTGAAGCATTCACACCCCCTGACCTCCTCATCCTCTTCCTCTTCCTCATCGTCCTCCTCCTGAGGTGGTCCCACAATCTCTGCTGGCAAGGGATGCGCCCTCATGATGGCCAATTCCTTCCTGCACTGTGTGTGGGTCCTGGGGACCACAGTGCTGCCCAAGATGTGCTGAGCTACCTCCCTCCACACGGTGTGGAAGACTTGTGGCAAGGGCCTCCTGCCACTTGATGAGTAGAGCACTGCCCTCTGTCTTCTTCGGTGAATCTGCGGGCTCTCTCCCTGGGGCGTGGACCTGCCATGAGCACACCTGGTTCAGTCCTCCGGCTCCTCCTTCTCCTGCTTCTGCTTCGCCTTGCTGAGTCGGCTGCACAGCCAGCAATGCTGAGAATGAGGTGCTGCAGTATCAATGAACCTCCCCTTTAAGTAGTGAAAAATGCCTGTGGCAATGATGACTTGCAATTAGACTGCACCTGATATTGGTCCACCCTTTACGTCTAATTCCAATGAGCTTGGGTTTTAAGACTTGATTTATGATTCCAATTATTTTATTGAGCAGTGAGCAATTTTTCGTGCAGTGTAAAGCATTTGCGCCTGGTGCTAATTCTCCATTTTTTCTACTGACGCCACCCATTCCTTGGCTGTAATGAATTTCTAGCCCATCAAGTTTAAACCTACCGACTGCTAATGCAAGTCAGAAGTTAATCATACCCTGAGGTCCTGAGCAAATAAGGATATGCTAATATTGGAGATTAGTCAGGTCAATGGAAAAGCAGGAACTAGCAGACAGGTTGACGCCTTTCTATATTGTGTGTGCAAGGCATCCCATGTTCTTCTGTGAGGTGTTAATATTAGATTGGCCAGAATAATGGAGGGGCAGAAACTGGACCAGCAGTGAGTTTAGATGAAAGATCATCGACCTGAAACGTTAACTCTGTTGAGATACCGTGGCAAACGTGGGAGTCGAGACCAGAGTTGATGGAACACAACTACTTTAATTTACATCATGGCAAAAAAAGAGCTTGGAAAGCCCGCGCAACCACTTAAATACTCCCCAGACAGGAAGTGCTCCCGGCAGCCTGTTCCTGTGGGAAACAAGTTGCCAGAGGAAAGGGCCCCCGGCGGGGGGTGGCTGCTGCCTGCAGTGCGCCTGCGTAAACTGTCCGTGCCGCCGTGAGCGGATTATGTCCAATGGTGGCATGTCGCCACAGAGCTCCCCCCAGAATCCGTTTAGGAGGAGTGGACGAGTCGTGACGGTGGTCTAATGGTTCTGCCGGAGCGGCTCTGAGTGGCCACCGGTCTAGTTGGTGGGACCGGGCGGTTCGCCGCCGGCTGTGCTGGCTTGCTGGTGGGACGGCCTCTAGTTGGAGGTCGGGCCACGGGGACCTGTTCCCCTGGTTCTGTGTGTGCTGGTTTGAGTCGGTTGATGGAGACCGTTTCGACCCTGTCGCCGAGTCGCAGCTTGAAGACCTTATCCCCGGTTTGTAGTACCTCATACGGTCCATCGTACGGGGGTCGCAGGGGTCTGCGGTGCGCGTTGTGTCGCACGAAGACGAAGCGTGCCTGCTGTAAGTTCGGCGGGACGTGAGGTGCGAGTTCGCCGTGTCGGTTGACCGGAAGTGGGGCGAACTGTTGAGCGGAAGAGAAAGAGTTGAGCCGCTGCTGTTCGGCCGACTAAGGCGTGGTAGCCTCTGGGAGGAATTCGCCTGGTACGCGCAGCGGTTGTCCGTAGACTAACTCCACTGCTGAGGACTGGAGGTCTTCCTTGACCGCAGTGCGTAGGCCTAGTAGCACCCACGGTAGGCGGTCAGTCCAGGTACTGTCCTGCAGGCTGGCACGGAGTGAGGCCTTGAGTGACCTGTGGAAGCGTTCACACAGCCCGTTGGCCTGCGGGTGGTACGCCGTGGTTCGGTGGAGCGTCACCCCGAGGTTGCGTGCTGTGACCGTCCAGAGTTCGGAGGTGAACTGGGCGCCTCTGTCGGAGGTTATGTCGGCCGGTACGCCAAACCTCGCGACCCAGGTGTTAACGAATGCCCTGGCGATGTCAGCTGTGGTGGTAGAGGTCAGCGGCACTGCCTCAGGCCAGCGTGTGTAGCGGTCAACCATCGTGAGGAGATAAGTTTGGCCTTGCGATGGCGGCAGAGGACCGGCGATGTCGACGTGTATGTGGTCGAAGCGGCGGCTGGGTACCTCGAAGTCTCCCAGGGGTGCTTTTGTGTGCAGCTGTACCTTAGCCCGTTGGCAGGCGAGGCAGGAGGTGGCCCAAGTCCGAACATCTTTGCTGAGACCGCGCCAGACGAAGCGCTGGGAGAGGAGTTTGACGGATGCGCGGGAACTCGGGTGGGAGAGCCCGTGGAGCGCGTCGAAGGTGCGGCGGCGCCAGGTTGCAGGGACGACCGGCCTGGGTTGGCCGAGTGAGACGTCGCAAGTGACTGCCGTGGCTTCGGGCCCATGCGCGACCTTGGCTAGGCGTAGCCCTGGCAGGCTGGTAGCCGCCGAGAGGAGGTCTGGGTCTGTGAGCTGGGCCGCTGCTAGTTGCGCGTAGTCGACCGCTAGGTGATTCGCGCAGATGGCGGGACGGGAAAGGCAGTCGGCGACAACGTTGTCTCTACCGGAGACGTGCTGGATGTCCGTGGTAAACTCGGACACGGCCGCGAGCTGGCGTTGCTGCCTAGCGGACCAGGGTTCGGTGTTCTTGGCCATCACGTATGTGAGCGGCTTGTGGTCCACGTACGCGGTAAAGGGACGGCCCTCCAGGAGGAACCTGAAATGGCGGACCGACAGGTGGAGCGCGAGGAGCTCGCGATCGAAAGTAGAGTATTTGACCTCCGGGGGGCGCAGTTGGCGGCTGTAGAAGGCAAGTGGCTGCCATGCGCCATTGACCCACTGCTCGAACACGGCTCCGACCACATGGTCGGAGGCGTCGGTGGTGAGCGCGACCCGGGCATCGGCCCTCGGGTGCGCGAGCAGGGTGGCGTCGGTGAGCGCGTTTTTGGTGGTGTCGAAGGCGGCTGACGTGTCAGCGGTCCAGGCTACTGCCATCTTGCCGGATTTACCTCAGAGGGAGTCGTATAGGGGCTTCATGAGGGCTGCAGCTCTGGGGATGAACCTGTTGTAGAAGTTCACCATCCCGAGGAACTCCTGGAGGCCCTTGATGGTTTTGGGGCGGGGGAATTGCTGGCGGCCTTCACCTTGTTGGGCAGGGGGACGGCCCCAGCAGGGGTGATGTGGTGGCTGAGAAAATCGATCTCGGCTAGGCTGAATTGGCACTTCGCTGGGCTGAGGATGAGCCCGTGTTGGGCTAGGCGCCCGAACAGGATGCGAAGGTGTTCGAGGTGTTCCTGTTTGGAGGAGCTGGCCACAAGAATGTCATCTAGATAGACGAATAGGAAGTTCAGGTCCACTGGCAAGGCTTGGAAGCTAAGCAGAGCCAGGCCTGGTTAGTACCTGGAGGGGTGACCATCAGGGAAGACCAGGTGCAGAAGGTCACGGAAGGAGCCCCGAGGAGGGGCGGTTGGTGAGAAGGTCACGGAAGGAGCCCCGGGAGGGGCGGCTGGTAAGCAGGCCTGGGCGTTGGGCTGAAGATTGTCGGAACGGTGGAAATGGAATGGCGGCGCGCACAGACACAGTGGCTTTGCTTCTCCCAGGACGGTGCTATTTACGTTTAATGTTAATGTTATTTGTACTGGACTCATGGGAGCTTGCAAGATCACATTTCGTTGTTCATGTACTTGTGCAATGACAATAAAGTTGAATTATTATTATTATAAGGCGCTGGAAAGCCTGGGCTGCATTCTTGAGGCCGAAGGGCATCCTCAGGAACTCGAACAGGCCGAATGGGGTGATGACGGCCGTTTTGGGGATGTCCGCGGGGTGTACGGGGACTTGGTGGTAACCGCGCACCAGGTCAACCTTGGAGAAGACGGTTCACCCGGCCAGTCGGGCCGAGAAGTCCTGGATGTGCGGCACCGGGTATCGGTCGGGGTTGGTGGCGTCGTTGAGGCGGCGGTAGTCCCCGCAGGGGCGCCAGCTTCCGCCAGGCTTGGGGGTGATGTGGAGGGGCGAGGCCCAAGGGCTGCTGGAGCGGCGGATGATGCCAAGTTGCTCCATGGTGGTGAACTCGGCCCGCGTGATTTCCAGCTTGGCCGGGTTGAGTCTGCGGGCGTGGGCAGAGACCGGGGGGCCGGTGGTGGGGATATAGTGCTCCACACCGTGTTTGGCGGCTTTGGCTGAAAAGGTCGGGTTAGTGAGGGCGGGAAACTCGGCTAGTAGTGCCGAGTAGTCGTCCGTGGCTCTGGCGAGGCAGTAGGTTGTCAGGCCGGCCGAGCAGGCCCGGGTGAATGCGCCAGGGATGGGGGCCATAGTGTTGATGTCGACGAGGCGGTGCCTCGGAATGTCGACAAGGAGGCCGTGGGTGCGTAGGAAGTCGGCGCCGATGAGTGGGCAGAGGACCTTGGCTGTGAGGAACTCCCAGCGGTAGCGGCGGCCTGCGAGGTTGAGCGTGACCATGCGGGTGCCGTATGTGCGGATGTCAGAGCCATTGGCTGCAGCCAGCATGATACCCCGTGCGCCGCGTTGGATTTCGAGGGCGGAGGCGGGGGTGATGCTGTGCTGGGCTCCTGTGTCGCACAGGAACCGGCGGTTGGTGCTGTCGTCGGTGACGTACAGTAGGGGCCCCTTTTGCCCCGCGGCCATCGTGGGGCCCGGTGCGGGGTGGGGGGGGTTGAAAGTGCACGGTGGCGTGCAGCGTTGGGCCCTAGTGCCAAAACGGGTGTGGTAGTAGCAGTGACCCGGAGTGGAAGGGCGGTCGGGCCTCGTGGGCCGGGGGGACCGCGTGGTCGTTGCCGTGAGGTCGGGCGCGACGTCGCGGGCGGTCTGCGCGGAGAGCAGCCGGTCGGCCTTTTCGGCTATCTCATTCAGGTCCGTGGAGCCAGACTCCACAATGAGCGGGCGGATGCTGGCGGGGAGCTGCCGAATGAAAAGCGTGCGAAAGAGGGCGCCGGGGTTTTTGTCATCCGAGAGGGACAGCATGTGGGAAAGCAGGTCTGATGGTGAAGCATCACCAAGGCCTGGGAGGTCGAGGAGTTGGCAGTTGCGCTGGTAAGAGGACGCCTGAAATTTTTTAAGAAGCGCGGCCTTCAGATGTTCATACTTGCCTTCCTCTGGTGGATCCTGCAGCGCTGCCCAAACCTTGGGGACTGTGGCGTAGGTGAGAGAGGCGACGAGGTAGTCATACTTCGTGGCGTCGACTGTGATGCTTCTCAGCCGGAACCTGGACTCGGCTTGAACGAACCAGGCCTCGGCCAGGTTCTCCCAAAAGTCCGGTAGTTTAACCGTGACTGCGTTTGTATCCGCCATGCTAGCTTAGGATTCGTCCTGAGCGTCGGGGTCACCAGTGTTGAGATACCGCGGCAAACGTGGGAGTCGAGACCAGAGTTGATGGAACACAACTACTTTAATTTACATCATGGCAAAAAAAGAGCTTGGAAAGCCCGCGCAACCACTTAAATACTCCCCAGACAGGAAGTGCTCCCGGCAGCCTGTCCCTGCGGGAAACAAGTTGCCGGAGGAAAGGGCCCCCGGCTGGGGGCGGCTGCTGCCGGCAGTGCGCCTGCGTAAACTGTCCGTGCCGCCGTGAGCGGATTATGTCCAATGGTGGCGTATCGCCACAACTCTGTTTCTCCCTCTACAGATGCTGCCTGACCTGCTGAGTGTTTCCAACATTTTCTGTTTTTATTTAAGGCATCTCATGTTCCTTTGAAATGCCAGACAGGAAACAACAGCTTAAATTTATTAGTAGTTAGACTCACAGGATGGCCATTTTCTGTTGAACAGAGATGAAATTGAGATGGTGCTAAACAGCTTTGCTTGTTCAGGGGTTGGGTGCAGAGGTGTCGTTCAAGGATTGACTCTCCAGAAGGGAAAACAGCCATGGAGAAATCTGATTAGTGCAGTTTCTTTGTCCTCAGGATTTAAAAGCAGACCAGGTTTGCAGGAAAAGTTGCAAAACAAGGAGCCAAGTCCGCAGATGGACTGTAGAGTCAAGGCAAGGGATAAAGATGCAACTTAATTGGATGGTTGGTGAACGGGACACTGGATTCTACCTAGAGTAGCGGTGGGGGGAGGGGGTAATATCAATTCGTGCTCTGTTCTGTTAACAATCGCTTAAACACTTGCATGTATTAAGTCTTACTTATATCAAATAAAAGCCACTGCTATTACCAATATGGTATCAGCTTCAGACAATTGGAAAGAGTCCAAAAGGGCTACTACACACTAATTTATATGGAGCACAGTGTATTTTATACAGTGCACACTATTTTATATGGTAAACATTGTATTTTATACAGTGAAGAGTGTATTTTATATAGATCAGACTTTTAGTGTCATGGGCTTTTTACATCTAGCTGATCCACTGGAATATCAGGGACACAGTTAAAATGAAATAGCTGGAGACAAGTAGTTTCAGGTAGAACCTCCTCACCTAATATGCTATAAAGTTGTGAAATAAGCTAGGCGAGAAGGATGTTGAAGCAAACAGGGTATATGGGATCAAGAGACAACTGGATGCACTTCCGGAGATAGAAGGGATTGAAGAATATTGTGTAAAGGTTGGTAGGTGAGGTTGGTCTATGAAAAAATACTGGCTGGTTTGGACCAACTGGCAGTATAAAAAATCTTATGTTGCTTCATACCTTAGGATCTTGAGGTACCTTCATTTAGATTTGAGAGGCTGACAAATTTAATAGCTTGGCAGTTGAATAGCTTTTGCTGTGAGTAAAGGTAAGAAGCAGGCTTACCTTAATTATCCAAGACAGTCTTATTATGCGTACTTTTTAAGGTTCATTGGCCTAGAAATTGAGTTTGCGCTGCGCCAGGGCTTTAGCGCCGGAAGTTAGCGCCGGCGCTAAGTCCCTTTGCGCGCGCCAAAAATTCAGTAGCGCCGCGCCCAAACGGCTGCCGGCGCTACTGAAGGGTTTTAGCGCCTGAAAACTGGCGCAACGCGCCGCATTGCGGCGCTATTCCGGCGCTGCGGCGCCCGCTGCAGTGCGGCAGGCTCGGGAAGTGCAGGCCTCCTCCTTCCGTTAAGGAGGAGCTGCCTGCACCCGGCCGCGGCCCGCGCAAATCTCTGCAAAAATGAGCCCGGCACCTCGGACAAGTGCCGGGCTTGCATCTGTTCCGGGGGGGGGGGGAGAAGTCCGGGGAGGGAGCTGCGGGCAGGCGGCCGGCGGGAAAGCGGCCGGCCGCCGCGCCTCCTTAAAGCGCCGGCGCAGACTCCGGCAACACTCGTTTGCCGGAGTCTTAGTTGCGGCTGCCACTGGCGAGGCGGCCGCAACTGAATTTCGGCTTGGGGCCGGGTTACCACGGCAACCGGGATGCTGCGCACACCGATGACGTCATCGGTGCCGGCGCAGCGCTACCGGTCTACCGCCGCGGAAGGGCCCCAGGCAATTTAGGAACCGGCGCCAATTGCAGTGCTAGGCCCTCTAGCGCCGCAAAATCGGTGCTAAGGGCACTGAATTTCTAGGCCTAGGGGTTGCTGCAGTGAGTCAGGCGACTTGATCGGTCACACAGAGAAGAGAACCTATTAGTCACCGCCGAACTGATCACTTGTTGGTGTATGCATGCTTGTACTTGCTTGTAATCGCTGTTAATTTTCAGTAAAGAATAGTTACCCTGAAATCTTTGTCTCGATTTGTCTGTTCCAATACGGGTCCGAACTCTAAGTATTGTTTAGACTGGAGTAAATATTTAGACATCTTACAGATTTTGGCGCCCGAACAGGGACCCGCTCGGAACAAACAATGACAAAGACGATAGATGAGGTAGTCATAAAATACGTGACAGTGAAGTTACCCCTCAAGGAGGGATGGGTACAGGTCATAAAAGATGGGGATGACCCGGTCTCTGAGGCCGAACAATGGACACAAGGGTCCATGTGTCGGCCAGGGACAATGAAGGTCATCTGGTTAATGGCATACCAGAGACAGTTTAAAAACGATGAGTATACAAAAATTAAGATGCGAAAGGAGATAGAAGATCTAGCGAATAAGGCCAGTGATAGAGAAACGGTGGTAAACAGACTTCTGAGGAAATTAGAAAAAGAAAGGGAAAGTAGGAAAAGGCTCGCAGAGAAGTTTGAAAAGGCAAAGGAGAGATGGTGTAATAAGGAACTGGACCTTGAGAGCCAGTGTATGAATAACCAGGATCAGTGTAATGTCTGGTCGGAGGAGGTGTCCAAGCAGAGACATTGGGCACGGCAGGCAGAAAAGGTTAATGAGGATCTGAAGGTTGCGTTTAGGGTCACCCAAAAACAGACTCTAGAGGAACGGAGCGCCCGTGGGGATTACACTGAATGTAATAAGTGGATTAGGGAATTGTAGAAGTTGCAGATTCAAAGAGGCATTGTATGTGCCATGACCCCCTCGTTCAGGAAGGATGGACAGGATAGTAAAGAAAGTAATAGTGAAGTTGATGAAGGGGGTGATGAAAAATCGGATAAGGGACCAGGGAATGCCCCGCTGGAGGGAGCTCGGCCTCTGCCCATGAACCCGATGCGCCAAAGGTGGTACTTGGTGCCTGGTAAAGGGGGAAGGGATCGGGGTGCGTTAGATCGGGAATTTGAGGTCCCATATAATACGGAAGAGTTAAGGAAAATGTCTTGTGATTTGAAGAAGTTGGACCAGGGAGGGGTCCCCCAAGGGCATTATCTGGAGGTAGAACAGATGGCCGCTTTGAATGGCCTGGATGAAGAGGAGAACAAGCACTTGTTGCTATTCACCCTAAGTCCCAGTGTTTTTGCCGGTCTGCCACCAGAGAGCAAAAGGGGCGTTGAAGTCGAGGGTTGCCCAGGTAATGGGGCAAGGAAAAGGGGATCCATTTAATGCTGCAGCGGACGTGGAACAAGGCCCAAATGAACACCCGGCGGCATTTGTCGACAGGCTATGGCCGACCTATAATGCAGCTATGGGAGGGGCGGTAAGGAGAGCAGACCTGAATGGAGAAGTGCGTAACCATTGGTTGCGGACTCTGACCTCCCACAGTCTGCCCTATTTGCAAGCCACGATGGCGGATTTCGACCCGGAGGATGGAGCAAACACCGAAGCCAGGGTCTTGAGGAAAATGACCCTGCGTTTCGAGGCGCGCCAGGTAGATAAAAAGAATACCGGGGTGATCAATAAGACGAAAGGCAAGGTCTGTGAAATGAAAGACAAGGGACCCGATAAAGGGGGCCCCCCTTGGAAGTGGCAACAAGAATGGACTACCCCGAAAGAGGAAGCCCAGGGACAGGAATGTTACAATTGTGGGGGTGTGGGACACTTTACACGTAGCTGTCGGCTCCCAAAGAAAGGAAGGTCAGAGGCCCCCAAATCGGAGGAGTTCTGACCAAGCACCCCGACCCAAGAAGATATGACCACTTTAGTTAACAGTTGCGTGAAAGAATGCCTTAGGGAATTATGGGACACAACGCCCCGGGGGAAAATCCACGCGATAAAGTGGGGAGGTAGTGTGGAATCCCAAGCATGAAGGGGCCGCGCCCAGCCCGAGTATCTGTGTCCACTCAGGTGCAATGATTGGGGAAGACCGTGCATAGACATTGTTGTAGAGGGAGAGAGAGGGGACTATTTAGTGGACACTGGAGCGTCGAGTACGATCGTCCACTCTCCCTCCCCGATGAGGTCTCCCTGGTCAAGTGGAACCCCCTACATCCTAGGAGGTTTTTTGGGCGATTCATCAGCTGGGGTGGTGTCAAAACCTTTGTGTTTTAAGGTAGGGCCCCTCCAAACAAAGTGGACATGCATATTAATAAAATGGGACCAGCCAGGGCTGGGAGTGTTAGGTTCAGACTGGATGCTGGCCCACAATGTCATCGTGGTCATGGATAACAACTGTCTGTGGGGTGGGATGGATAACAATGAGGGAATAGTTGTAATACCCCCGCGACATGGGGAAGCGTGGGTGGTAGCGCCTGCTGGACCTTAGGACTTGGAAATGTTGGCGGCCAGGGTGCCCGAAAGATACCAAGCTATAGTCCAGAATGCAAAGGAAGCTTTTGCCACCCACAGCCACGACTGTGGCAGGGTGGCAAGAGTTGAGGTGTGCGTGGGGGGAGAACTGATGTCCAGGCCAGAAAAACAATACACATTCCCCAAGGAAGCGGAGAGAGATTTGGAAAAGGCAGTTGCGTCCTTAGTGGAGCAAGGGGTACTGAGGCCCCTAGCGACGCCTGTCAATTCCCCCATTTGGCCAGTCAAGAAACCAGATGCTTCTTGACGAATGACTATAGATTATAGAGTCTTGAATAAAAACACTCCCACCAGTGCTCCCACAGTAGCTGCCGTGGTTGACTTGATCGGCAATATCCCCAGTTCCGCCACCGTGTTCACAGTACTAGACATATCCAACGGGTTCTGGTCGATTCACCCAGAGGATCAGTATAAGTTCACTTTTACCTTCAAAGGGTAGCAATATACGTGGACCTGCCTGCCACAGGGATTCCATAACAGCCTGTCTATATTTCACCAGTGCATGGCCAAGTGCCTGACAGAGTTCAGTCAGCCAGGCCAACTCGTTGACGACTTGTTGCTGTTTTCAGATAGTGAGGGGGAACATGAGCAGCTAACATACATAGAAACATAGAAGATAGGCGCAGGAGTAGGCCATTTGGCCCCTCGAGCCTGCTCTGCCATTCAATGAGGTCATGGCTGATCATCCAAACTCAGTACCCTATCCCTGCCTTCTCCCCATATCCCTTGATCCATTTAGCCTTAAGAAATATATCTAACTCCTTCTTGAATACATTTAACTAGCTGAAGTGCCCGGTGTTGTGTCTGTGTATAATAAGACACAGACTGCAGGAGAACGGTACAACGGTGTTTACTCAACGTGGCTCACACTGGAACTGATCTGTACAGATTACTACTCAGTACTATATACAGGTGTGGTCACTGCCGGTACTGCAGTATACATGAGCTGTAAAAGATAGTTCCCCTCTTAAAGGTATATACATTACAATTCCTCCCCTTTTAGATTAACAGTACCATAACACTCATTTAACAATTAAATATCAAACTAATTACAATTAACACTTTTAACATGCAACATTAGCTGAAAATAGTCTATTTATATATTCAGTCTTTAGGGAGGCTTCCTGATCCTTTCTGGATAGCGCCTTTCCCGAGTGTCTTGCTCTTGGTGTGGAGGCGATTCTGGCCCCCTGTCGTCGGTTGGTTCATCAGCTTCCGATGCTACTGTTTCTGGGGCAGATGCGACCTGTACGTCGGGTTCATCACCAGGTACGTATGGGCGAGGCATGGGGTTGACTTGTTCCTGTGACTCTAGGATCTGGTCAGCATGGCGTCTCACGATGCTCTCCCCAACGTCCACTGTGTACATTAGTGGGCCCTGCCGTGTGCATATCGTTCCTGGCTGCCATTTTTTTGTTCGGTAGTCGCGGGCCAAGACTGGTTGCCCTACATTGAAGCTCCTTGTTGGCTTCTCATGGATGTGCTGGAATTGCCTACTCTCAACATCTCTTCGTACGTTTGGTCTGAGCAAATCCAGGCAGGATCTTAACCTTCGGTTAAAGAACATCATGGCTGGGGCCTGGTTGGTGACTGCAGGTGTCGCATTCCGGTAGGCGAACAGGAAATTGTCCACCTTGTGCTGCAGCGGAATGTTGTCATTGTACATAGCCTTTATTGCCTTCTTAAAGGTTTGTACGAACCTCTCAGCCAATCCATTTGTGGCTGGATGATACGGGGCGGATGTGTAATGCCTTACCCCATTCTTTTTCAAGAACCTCCGGAACTCTTCGGACACAAACTGTGGTCCGTGGTCGGAGCAAATCTGTTCTGGCAAGCCATTCCTGGCAAAAATGGTCCGTAGGACTGCAATACTTTTCTCCGTGGTGGTGGAGGACATTTTGATGACCTCAGGCCATTTCGAGAGCGCATCCACGGCTATTAAAAACATTGAGTCCATGAATGGACCAGCAAAATCAATATGCACCCGTTGCCATGGAGATGAGGGCCACTCCCATGGGTGTAGAGGGGCGTGTGGTGGTGCATTTTGGACTTTCTGGCATCCTGAGCAGCTCTTGGTCAGGTCCTCGATTTGTTTATCGATTCCCGGCCACCACACATAAGCCCTGGCTAGGCTTTTCATTTTTACCCCTCCCAGATGACCCTCATGAAGCCATCCCTTCACCGTCAAGTCATATACCCGAGACAGTGTCGGGTCATTTCGGGTTTCCTTTTCGATACAAGCGTTAGTTACCGGTAGGTATTCAACTATAGTCGAATGGAATATTTCAACAGGATCCACTGCTGGTGCTTCCTCCGCAGTAGGCAGTGGCAGGCGTGATAGCCCATCAGCATTTCCATGCTGTTTCGTGCCCTTATATTCAATCTCATAGTGGTGCGCCCCTAGAAAAAGTGACCATCTTTGTAGTCGTTGCGCAGTCATCACCAGAACGCCCTTCTTCGGATTAAAAATGGAGACAAGAGGCTGGTGATCAGTCAGCAAGGTGAATTTCTGCCCGTGCAGATAGTGATTGAACTTTTTCACTCCCCACACTAGGCTGAGGGCCTCCCTGTCAATCTGGGCGTAGTTACGCTCGGCTGAGGTTAGTGACCGTGACGCAAAGGCTATTGGCGTCTCTGAGCCGTCCGAGAATTTGTGCGACAGCACCGCTCCAATGCCGTAGGGTGACGCATCACATGCCAACCGAATTGGTAATGCCGGGTTGTAATGGGCCAATACCTCTTTTGATGTGATTAGTGTTTTGCTCTTCTGGAAAGCTCGTCTACATTCGTCACTCCACTTCCATGGCACCCCAGTTTGCAGTAGGGTGTTCAGTGGGTGTAGTATTGTAGACAAATTTGGCAAGAACTTATGGTAGTAGTTTACCAGTCCGAGGAACAACCTCAGTTGTGACACATTTTCCGGTGCTGGAGCCTTGACTACTGCCTCAATCTTCTCTGGGGACTTATGTAACCCCTCTCTATCGATAACGTGGCCACAATACGAGATCTGTTTTCTAAAAAACTCGCATTTGGGGCGGTTAGCTCAGAGCCCATATTCCTGCAATCTAGTGAGCACCTGCTCCAGGTTGGCAAGGTGATCACTGTCATTTTCGCCCGTGACCAGGATGTCGTCCAAATAACACTGGGTCCCTGGGATCCCTTGCAGGACTTGTTCCATTGCCCTCTGCCAAATAGCCGGTGCTGATGCTACCCCGAATACCAGCCGATTGTATTGGTAGAGACCTTTATGGGTGTTGATTGTGAGGTATTTTTTTGATGCTTCTTCTACCTCCATTTGCAGATATGCCTGGGCCAGATCAATCTTAGTGAAGCCTTTCCCTCCAGATAGCGAGGCGAAAATATCTTCAATCCGCGGAAGTGGATATTGTACGGTGTGAAGGACCGGGTTCACTGTTACCTTAAAGTCCCCACAGATGCGAACCTTCCTTGGTTCCCCTGTAAGAATTCACAATAATTTACAGTTCTGAAGATTAATTTTTTTGATTAAAGAATCCCTGGGCGTTGTCCTTTTAAATTTCCAGGGATAAAAATGGCTGTCACCACATGGCCGAAGACAAAGGACAATGCTTTGTTTACAAAGCAATTGAATGCTATTAGCATTTGTTTGTATATCGAGTGGATATATCTAAACTGCAGAAGAGACTTTTGTATCTTGAATGGGATCCGTTTAAGAATTGAATGGGTTTTTAAATCACCCAGCACTGGACAATAGAGCAGTTGTATTTCCCTTTTGTTTCAGCCCAGGGAGCTCCGGAAGACACATTAACCCAGTCTAACCACTCTGAGTTAGCCAATCACAGCTTTCTCTTGTGTATTGGACCCTTTGGGCGGGGAATTTTGCACACAGCCCTTGCAGGGCAGAACGGCAGGACCTCACCAGGTATAAAGATAGCTGCTGAGAAGCTATCGCTCTCTCTCTTACTTTGCTGGACCACAGGTGAGCAGGGTGTTCTGACTCCTCGGCAAGGCAACCTAGCAGGAGTTAAGGGGTGGTGATTTAAGGGAATTGCTAAGATTGTTTAAATAACATTGTAGTCATTTCATCCCTCATTTTTGCCATCTGCAACCCCCTGTTATATAGTTTTACTGTAATTACTGTGTTCGTGTGGTATAGTTTATTCTTTTGATTGTAGTTTATTTAGGTAATAAAACTTGATTTTTCTCTCATCCAAACCACTTGTCCGTTTTAATATCATTAATTATAAGTTCCTCCACTCAGAACTGAAGGAGGGGTAGCGATTCGAAACCGCTGTTTGTAAATTGGTTTAGAGTGCAGCAGTAAAAGGCTGTTGACCAGGTGAATTACCGTAAACCAGGTAAAAGGTTGGAATTGGTCAGAGCTCAGAGGCAAAGGCTGCTGGCCAGGTGAATTACCATAAACCAGTTAAAAGAAGCCCCCCCTTACACCCCAGGCGTGCTGCTCAATGACTTTTTCATCACAGGGACAATGGGTGCAGCCCACTCGCTCCAGTCTACCTTGGACAGTACACCTGAACGTTCCAGACTCTCCAGCTCTGCTTCGACGGCTGGGCGGATCGCATAAGGTGTGGCCTTAAAAAATTTGGGGCTTGCGTTTTCTTCAATTTTAATCGTCACTGTCATGCCTTTTAGTGTTCCGAGTCCTTGCTGGAACACTTCTTTCGCGTCAGTTAGGATCTTTGACAGTCGCCCAGGTGTGACGTCGTCATCCTTTCTGTCAGCCACAGTCAGTGCCTGTATGGAATGCCAATCCAGTTGTATTTTCCGGATCCATTCACGTCCCAGTAATGGTGGTCCTCCATCTTGCAATACATACAGGTCTAGTTTTGGTGTTTCCTTACCGTTATATATAACGGTCACCCTTATTTTTCCTTTGGGGTAGACTTTTTGCCCCGAGTACGTCTTCAAAATAATTTTTGTGTCTCTCAAGGGTATGTGTGAGAATAGCCGCTCATAGTCCCGTCGGTTTATGACTGTTAGGGCTGATCCTGTGTCCAATTCCATCTTTACCTGGACTCCTGCTATCTTGAGAGTGACCCAAATGGTTCGGTGATCATCCGTTGTGATCACATTATGTAGTTTCAGACAACTCAGTTCCCTGCTTTCGGAGTCGTTATCACTCTTTTGTTCATCTGAACTATTCTCCGTCATCTTATGTACCTTCTTGTACTTTTCTTTGGTAGGTTTCTTATTGCTGGTTTTCTTTCCCGACCTGCAGACTCGTGCTATGTGTCCTACTTTTCCACACTGTCTGCACACTTTGTCTTTGAACCAGCAATCATTCTGGTCGTGTGTTGTTCTGCCGCAGCGATAGCACTTCTCTGTTCTATATGACATTTCGTTTGTGCCATATTCTTGCGGTCTCTGGTGTAACTCTGCTGCGCCCCGTGCTGCTGCTTCATATGATACCGCAATGCTGAAAGCCTTTTCCAGCGTAAGGTCTTTTTCAGATAAAAGCCGTTTCTGGGTTCCTTCACTTTGAAGCCCACACACAAACTTGTCCCTTAAGGTATCTGCCAGTCCCGCTCCAAACTGGCAGTGTTTCGATAGTTTGCGCAGTTCTGTTAAATAATCAGCATTGCTTTCATCCTTATGCTGGTTCCGTTTGTGAAACTTGAATCTTTCTGCTATCAGCAGCAGTGTGGGGTTTAAATGTTCCTGTAGTATCGTTACTATGTCTTCAAAACACTTTTCCATTGGCTTCGTTGGGGTTACTAGATTTCGTAATAAACCATACGTCTTTGCGCCCATTAAATTTAACAATACCGACGCTTTCTTGTCATCTGACACCTCATTTGCCTTGCAGTATACCTCTATTCATTTGACATATGTAGTCCAATCTTCAACTTCATTGTCAAATGCGGTGATACTTATTAAATCCGTGTGTTAATGGAGACACGGAATGCAGGAGTTGGTTTCACAAGTCTTTACTGAATGGAGACAATCTGGAAACTGAAACTACAGAAGCCTGCCAGGGCCTTTTATACAGGAATGGTCACTGCCAGTACTGCAGTCTGAGACCAGTTATTCCCTTAAAGGGACATACACAACAATTCCTCCCCTTTTAGATAAACAGTACATAACATTCATTTAACAACTAAATAATAACTAATTACAATTACAATTACGGTTGCTAGATACATTTGTTGAAGTTAAGCAATTATAAGTTCAGTCTTTGAGGAGGCTTCCTGATTCTGTCTGGATAACACCTCTTTGGGATATCAGGTTCTTCTGGCAAGGTTGAGTCGGGATCAATGTCGTTGTTTGGTTCGTCTGCTTCCAATATCACCGATTCTGCGGTAGATGCAATTGGTACTTCGGTTTCATCGCCAGGTGTATCAGATCGTGGTGTGGAGTTGAGGTTTTCCAGTGACTCTAGAATCTGGTCAGCATGGCGTCTTACAATGCTTTCTCCAACGTCCACGGTATACATTAGAGGTCCTTGCCGTGTACAGGTCGTTCCTGGCTGCCATTTCTCTGTGCAGTAGTCCTGGGCCAAAACTGGTTGGCCTATCTTAAAACTCCTGGTCGGCCTTTCATTCATATTCTGAAACTGCCTGTTCTCCACATCTCTTCTGACGTTTGGCTTAACCAAATCCAAGCGGCATCGTAGTCTTCGTTTGAAGAACATCATGGCTGGAGTTTGGTTGGTAACCGCATGTGTCGCATTCCGGTAGGCAAACAAGAAGTTATCCACCTTGTGTTGTAGGGGTATATCTTCATTACACATTGCCTTGATAGCCTTCTTGAATGTTTGAACAAACCTCTCGGCCAATCCATTAGTGGCTGGATGATATGGGGCGGATGTGTAATGCTTAACACCATTGTTCTTTAAGAACCTCCGGAACTCTTCAGACACAAACTGTGGTCCATTGTCAGAGCAAATCTGTTCAGGCAGCCCATTCCTGGCGAATATGGTTCGTAAGACTGTGATAGTTTTTTCTGTGGTGGTTGAGGACATTTTTATTACCTCTGGCCACTTTGAATGTGCATCCACCGCAATTAAAAACATCGAGTCCATAAAGGGACCAGCAAAATCAATGTGCACCCTTTGCCATGGAGATGAGGGCCACTCCCATGGATGTAGAGGGGCTTGTGGTGGGGCGTTTTGGACCTTCTGGCATCCTGTACAGCTCTTGACCATCTCTTCGATTTCTCTATCGATTCCCGGCCACCACACAAACGCTCTGGCTAAGTTCTTCATTTTTACCCCTCCCAGATGACCCTCATGAAGCTCATTGAGCACTCTATCCTTCAATTTGGGTGGAATTACTACTCTGGATCCACACATCAAGGTTCCTCTGCACACTGACAGCTGTTCTGTTCTCGGCGAGAATGCTGGCAGCAGTGGTTCACCATATGCTGGCCATCCCTTCACCGTTAAATCATAGACCCAGGAGAGTGTTGGGTCATTTCGTGTTTCCTTTTCTATGTTTGCATTCGTCACAGGGAGACATTCGACAATAGTCGAGTGGAATAACTCCACTGGGTCCACTGCCAGTTCTTCTTCCACCGTCGGCAACGGTAGGCGCGACAATCCATCAGCATTCCCATGCTGTTTAGTTCCTTTGTACTCGATGTCATATTGGTGTGCCCCTAGGAAAAGGGACCACCTCTGTAGCCGTTGTGCCGTCATTATCGGTACACCCTTCTGAGGGTTGAAAATGGAGATGAGCGGTTGGATCAGTTAGTAGAGTAAATTTCTGACCGTGCAGGTAGTGATTGAACTTCTTCACCCCCCACACCAGGCTGAGGGCCTCTCTGTCAATCTGGGCGTAGTTACGCTCGGCTGAAGTTAACGAGCGTGATGCAAAAGCTATCGGCCTCTCAGAACCATCAAGGAATTTATGTGACAGTACCGCCCCAATGCCGTAGGGAGACGCATCACACGCCAGTCTTATCAGTAGTGATGGGTTGTAGTGAGCCAATACTTCTCTTGAAGTGATTAGGTACTTACTCTTCTTAAAGGCCCGCTTACATTCATTACTCCATTTCCATGCTACTCCCGCTCGTAGTAGGGCGTTCAGTGGATGCAGAATTGTGGACAAATTCGGCAAAAACTTATGGTAGTAATTCACCAATCCGAGGAATGACCTCAGTTGTGACACATTTTCAGGCGCTGGAGCCTTAACTACCGCTTCAATTTTGTCAGGGGACTTATGCAACCCCTCTTCATCAATCACGTGGCTACAATACGATATCTGTTTCTTAAAAAACTCGCACTTGGGGCGATTGGCTCGTAGCCCATGTTCACGTAGTCTAGTGAGCACCTGCTCTAGGTTGGCAAGGTGTTCACTGTCATCTTCACCTGTCACTAGGATGTCATCCAAGTAACACTGAGTCCTCGGAATCCCTTGCAGGACTTGTTCCATCGCTCTTTGCCATATCACCGGAGCTGATGCTACTCCGAATACCAGTCGATTATACTGCTAAATACCTTTGTGAGTGTTTATCGTGAGATACTTCCTAGAGGATTCTTCAACATCCATCTGCAAATATGCTTGCGCCAGGTCAATTTTTGTAAAACGCTTCCCTCCGGATAGTGAGGCGAAGATATCTTCTATCCTTGGAAGAGGATATTGTACTGTGTGAAGGATTGGCTTCACTGTCACCTTGAAGTCCCCACAGATGCGAACCTTCCTTGGCTCCTCAGACTTATTGTTTAACGTTTTCTTCATGACAGGAACGATGGGTGTCACCCACTCGCTCCAGTCTACCTTAGATAACACGCCTGCATTCTGAAGATTCTCCAGCTCTGCCTCGATGGCTGGGCGAATTGCATATGGTACCGGTCTTGCTTTGAAAAACTTGGGAATTGCATTCTCCTCTATTTTTATCGAGGCGGTTACGCCTTTAAGAGTGCCCAGTTCTTGTTGAAATACCTCTTTGGCGTCAGCTAAGATTGTTGACAATCGCCCAGGAATGGCGTCGTCATCCTTTTTACCAGCCACCTTCAGTGCCTGAATGGAGTGCCAGTCTAAACTTATCTTTCTGATCCATTCACGTCCCAATAACGGTGGTCCACCATCTTGCAGAATGTAGAGATACAATTTCCGTATTTTCTTGCCGTTGTATTCGACAGGCACCCTTATTTTTCCTCTGGGGTGTACTTTTTGCCCCGTATACGTCCTCAAGACAATGGATGTCTCTCTCAAGGGTATGTGTGAGAATAGCCGCTCGTAGTCTCGTCGATTCATGACGGTTAGAGCTGATCCTGTATCCAATTCCATTTTGACTTGAGACCCTGCTATCGTGAGGGTGATCCAAATGGTTCGGTAATCCTCTTTTGCGATTACGTTGTGAAGTTTGAGACAGCTTAGTCTCTTGTTCCCAGATTCACTATCGCTCATCTGGTCTTCGGAACTACTGTCCATCATCTTTTGTACCTTCCTGTACGGTTCCTTAGCAGCCTTTTTATTGTCGTTGGTCTTCTTCTCAGACCTGCAAACTCATGCAATGTGTCCATCTTTCCGCATTGCCTGCATATTTTGTCCTTGGACCAGCAGTCCTTCTGGTCATGGTTTGTTCTGCCGCAGCGATAACATTTTGCAAATCCCCGTGTCATTTCGTGGGTGCCGTATTCCTGTGGCTTTTGTTGTATTTCCGCAGCTCCCCTTGCTGCTGCTTCGTACGATACTGCCACGCTGAAAGCCTTATCTAGCGTCAGCTCTTTCTCTGAGAGTAACCTCTTCTGGGTTCCTTCACTCAGGAGTCCACAGACAAATTTGTCCCGTAAGGTATCTGTCAGTCCTGCTCCGAACTGGCAGTGCTTTGATAGCTTGCGTAGTTCCGTAAGATAATCAGCATTGCACTCATTTTTATGCTGATTTCTCCTGTGGAATTTAAATCTTTCTGCTATCAGCAGCAGTGTAGGATTTAGGTGTTCCTGTAGGATAGCAACAATTTCATTAAAACTCTTCGCCTTCAGTTTGGCTGGAGTAATCAGGTCCCGCAATAGGCCGTACGTTCTTGCGCCCATTAAATTTAGCAATACCGATGCCTTTTTCCCCTCGGCTATTTCGTTTGGCTCGCAATATACCTCGACTGTTTCCACATACGTGGTCCAGTCTTCTATTGCATTATCAAAGGCAGTGATATCGCCAGTCTTTGGCATCTTGAAAATCTAAGATGGCATCTCCCGCGCTTTTCCTTCATCCCCGATGGATCAAAATGGCGCCTCCCGCGCTTTTCCTTCTTCCCCGCCGAGTTAAGATGGCGCCTCCCGCGCTTTCCCGCTGCTGCCACTGCTGTCAACGCCGCTCTCCGCGGTATTTTTATTTTTAACCATTCCCGTCGTGCAGCGGAGGACCCTCTGGGACACTTCCCTCCCTCTTCTTAGGTCCGAACGCTGCCCGGCTGCGAAGCACCGGCTGCGCCCTGTGTGCTCCACCCTCTCTCTCTCTCTTTGATTCCCGACTCGCTGCCCGGCCCCGTTGCAGAGCCACCCGATCGAGCTCTAGCCCGCCGCAGCCCAGGAAGGATCAGTGCACTACCTGCCACCAGCCCGATTAGCTGGGAAACCACAGACTGGGGAACTAAGCCTGGCTCTTGACAGTCTCCCCTGCAAGTTTTCAATCCGATGATTTGGAGGGCGGTTGCCCACGGTCGACGCCCATTTCTCGAGTTTCTTTGGATTATTTTTTTTTTCTTTTCTGGCTTCGACCTTCAATAACGTCGTCTGAGGTGCTGCCGAGTTGCAGGTAAGTTCATTTCTTACTCGTCGCCAGTATTAAATCCGTGTGTTAATGGAGACACGGAATGCAGGAGTTGCTTTAACAAGTCTTTACTGAATGGAGACAATCTGGAAACTGAAACTACAGAAGCCTGCCAGGGCCTTTTATACAGGAATGGTCACTGCCGGTACTGCAGTCTGAGACCAGTTATTCCCTTAAAGGGACATACACAACAATACTGCCACTCTTCGGCATTTTGGGTGTGGTTTAAAATGGCGTCTCCCAATGGCTTAAAATGGCGTCTCCCGCGCTTTCCTTCCTCCCCCGCTGCTGCCAACGCCGCTCCCGGCGGTTCTCGTGGCAATGGCAGCGCCCTGTAGGTTTTGTGTGCTTCTCCTGCGCTGCTGCCAACGCCGCTCTCGGCAGTCCTCGAGGCAATGGCGGCGCCTCGCGGGTTTCTGCGCGTCTCTCTCAACCTCTCTTCGATGCTGCTTGGCCCCTGAACACCGGGTGCACCCTGTGCGCTCTGCCCTCTCTCTCTCCCCCGTCGACGCTGCTCGGCCCTTTGCTGTGCCGCTCGATCGGGCTCTAGCCCGCCGCTGTCTGGGAAGGGTCTGCGCACTACCTGTTGCCAGCCCGTTTCGCTGGACCACCTCGGCTGGAAAGCCAAGCCTGGCTCTCGACAGCCTCCCCCGCAATTCTCGAGTCTCTGCTGGATGACAGGGCGGTTGCCCGTGGTCGACGCCCGAGTCTCTGGCCTTGACCTCCAATCCACTGATCTCCAGGAACGAATCCCCGGGAGGTGATGCAGAGTTGCAGGTAGGTTCGAACTTGCCTTGTCGCCAATGTTGTGTCTGTGTATAATAAGACACAGGCTGCAGGAGAACGGTACAACGGTGTTTACTCAACGTGGCTCACACTGGAACTGATCTGTACAGATTACTACTCAGTACTATATACAGGTGTGGTCACTGCCGGTACTGCAGTATACATGAGCTGTAAAAGATAGTTCCCCTCTTAAAGGTATATACATTACACCCGGCGGTGCCGAGGGATTTTTGAGGGCATGTCGTTGTTGGAAGAGAGAGAGGGAGCGACTGGGGGGAAGAGAGAGAGCGACTGGGGGGAAGAGAGAAAGCAACTGGGAAAAAGAGAGGGAGCGACTGGGGGGAAGAGAGAGAGCAAATGGGGGGAAGAGAGAAAGTGACGGGGGGAAGAGAGAGAGTGACTGGGGGGAAGAGAGAGAGCGACTGGGGGGAAGAGAGAGAGCGACTGGGGGGGACGGGGAGGGGGGAGGGGGAGGGGAGGGAGGAGGGGGGAGGAGGGGAGGGGAGGGGGAGGGCGGGGAAGGGGGAGGGTGGGGAAGGGGGAGGGGGAGTGGAAGGGGGAGGGGAGGGGAAGGGGAGGGGGGGTTGGGAAGGGGAAGGGGGAGGGGAGGGGGAAGGGGGAGGGGGAAGGTGGGGAGGGGGAGGGGAGGGGGGAGGCGAGGGGGGAGGGGGAGAAGGGGAGGGGGTGGGAAGGGGGGAGGGGGGAGGGGAGGGAAGGAGGGAGGGTGGGGAAGGGGGAGGGTGGGGAAGGGGGAGGGGGAAGGGGCAGAAGGGGAGGGGAGGGGAGGGGAAGGGGGGAGGGGAGGGGAAGGGGGAGGGGAGGGGAAGGGAGGGGGGCGTTGGGAAGGGTGCAGGGGGGGAAGGGTGGGGGAAGGAGGGGAAGGGAGAAAGGGAGGAGGGGGGTAGGGAGAAAGGGAGGGGGGGAGAAAGGGAGGGGCGGAGAAAGGGAGGGGAGGCGCCAACAGACCCTCTCCCCTCTGCCGGCGAAGGCTCCGCGGAGCTCCGTGCCGCCCCACGCACTGACATGGCCCAGCCGAGCGCAGCGCCCCGGTCAGCCTGAGCCCCGCCTCCCGAGCCCCGCCCCATGCCCTCCCGAGCATCGTTGCTGGGGTAACCCTTCCCGCTCTCCCGAGCACCGGCCTCCTGAGCCCCGCCCTCCCGAGCACCGGCCCCCCACCCGAGCCGGCTTCAAGACCGCCGAGCAGGGAAGAGAGAGAGACGCCGCATCTCACCTGCTGGCTGTGCCTCAGACTTCTGTGTGTCGCCTGCTGCGCGCGCACCCTGTGCCTGTCCTGTGTCCCTCGCGGCCGATGCTGTTGCCCCGGGTAACGTGACAGGTGAGACTGGGGGGGGGTAGGAGCTTACCACAAGCCGTGGGACAATTACCTAGCTCGGGCTTGGCTGGGCAGGAGAGGCCCAGGCTTTGAGGCCTTACAAAAACGGGGAATGGTAGGAAAAAGAATCAGGTTAGAGAAAATATTTACAAATTTTAAAAACAATTTAATAGAAGGATTTTTTTTGCTGGAAATGTAGATTTGAAAAGAAACACGCAGAAAGTGGGAAAAATAAATGAACAGTTTGGAATCAAGATGGCGGCCACGCACCTCGGTTCAGAAGGATAAGGCCCGCCCACACACGCACCGATTGGTCAACCGTCAGGTCGCTGAACTGTAGGATTGGTCAATCATCACATCACTCAACTGTAGGATGGCCCGCCCGCACACACAATGAACCCGCCCCCACTCGATGCAAATGAGCAGATAATGAGCGGAATTTTGAACGTTTGTGGGATACTGTCAGCACAATTTTTGTCCGACCAAAAAGTAAATACACCTACAAGAGTCCCCTAATGATGAGCTTTCTTCTGATATAACGTATGTGTAGGTACGCTCTATAACTTTTGATTGTATAGCCGGACAGAGAGACAGAGAGACAGACAGAGAGGCAGACAGAGAGAGAGACAGAGAGACATATCCTTTTATATATATAGATAGATGAATTGGCCTCAACTGCCTTCTGTGGTAGAGAATTCCACAGGTTCACCCCTCTCTGGGTGAAGAAATTCCTCCTCATCTCTGTCCTAAATGGCTTACCCCTTATCTTTAGACTGTGACCCCTGGTTCTGGAATCCCCCGCCATCAGGAAAATCCTTCCTGCATCTAGTCTGTCTAGTCCTTGTTATGTTCATAAATAAATAGACATTTTCATTATGAACAGCTAGCTTGAGCTAGTCATTTATTCAGCCATGTGGACTAGTGTACAGGCATCCATCTTGACTACTGCCTTGTGGGTAGCCCACTACTAAACATACAGCTCCACCTAGTGTACCATTCTAGAATGACATGTTACTGATCATTACATCCCCCTTCCTTAGAGGTTAAACAAAATCAATATCAATCAGTCATAATGACATAAACATCTTCACAACAGTCAACACATTTTCAAAGCTTTACTTTATGAACTCTAAGCTTTTCATTCTTTTATTATAGTTTCCTTTATACTCAAAAATTAAGTCTATCAGGCTTTTTTACTTCACGTGTGGATCTTCTCAGCACAGGTAGGTCTGATGTGTTTTCATGAGAGCCTGTATGTGTGTTTGTGTTAGATTGCTCTGGTGATGAGTGACAAGATTCAATTGCGGCATTGTCATCGATTTGCTCTTGGTTCCTCCTGAGAATCTGTCCTTCCTCAGTTCTAACAGTGTATGACCTTGGTCCTACTTCCTCAAGAACTGTAGCTTTCGTATTCCATGCATCTGCATCCTCAATCCTGACAACATCATCCCTTGTCAATGGTTTCAGAGTTTTGGATGACTTGTCATAGTGTGATTTCTGTTTCAGCTTTAACAGTTGAAGTCTCTGTCTCAGTTCCTTACTCTGCTTTTCTTTTGCGCAGCAGGGTAGTGTGGTGCACAACTTGCGACCCATTAGGAGTTCAGCAGGTGAAGAACCACAGTCTAAACGGGAGGCTCGGTAGCTCAGCAGGGTGAGATAAGGATCAGACTTGCTTTCTGTTGCTTTCTTCAGTAGCTGTTTGAGAGCTTGAACACCTTTCTCTGCCTTACCATTCGACTGAGCATACAGAGGACTGGATGTGATGTGTTGAAAGTCATAATGTGCTGCAAACTGTTGCCACTTCTTACAGTTGAAGCACGGACCATTGTCGCTAACGGCAATCCTGGGAATTCCATGTCTGGCGAAGATGGATTTAACATGCATTATGACACTGCTTGCTGATGTGCTTGGGAGCAGCGCCATCTCAGGATAGTTACAATAGTAGTCGATCACTATTAGATAGTCTTTACCATTCAAATGAAAGAGGTCCATACCAACCTTTTGCCATGGTGCTGTTGGTAAGTCAGCTACTATCATTGGTTCCTTTGCTTGTTTGTTTTGGTGTTTCTGACTATTCTGTTCTGTTTTAGTAATAGTCCACTTGAGGTACTTAACTCTGACCTGATGTGATAGTACTTTGGACAGGAACCTTTTGGCCAACCATGATGAATGTTCTCTATTACTGTTTGTAACACTGTATCTTTTACTGTTTCTTCTGCTATTTGCTTTGATTTTATGTCTGACACGGGCAGCGCAGCAGTGACCATACTCACATGAACATCCACGTCTTCGTCAGTAGAGCTCACATGACTCATTGTGGGTGCTCGGGATAGTGCATCTGCTAACACTATGTATTTGCCTGGTGTGTAGATCAGTTCAAAGTCATATCTTTGCAGCTTCATCATGAGTCGTTGAATCCTTGGAGACATCTCATTCAGATTTTTTTTTATGATGGCAACCAGTAGGCAGTGGTCTGTCTCAACTGTGAAGGTGGGAAGTCCATATATGTAGCCATGAAACTTTTCTAGTCCAACTACCAAGCTTAGACATTCCTTTTCAATCTGGGCGTATCGACACTCAGAATCAGTCATAGACCTGGAGGCATAGGCAACAAGCTTCCAATCTTCACCCTCTGCTTGTAGCAAGACCGCGCCTAGGCCATCTTTTGATGCATCCGTTGACACTTTGATTCTCTTTGTTGGGTCAAAGAAGGTGAGTACAGGTGTGGTTGTCAGCACTGTTTTGAGGTTCATCCACTCTTGTTCATGTCTTTCTGTCCATGCAAACTCATTTGTTTTATGTAGCAGGTCTCACAGACAGGCTGTCTTGGCTGACAAGTTAGGAATGAACTTTCCAATGAAGTTTATCATCCCCATGATGCGTAGCACTCCTTTTTTGTCAGTGGGTCGGGGCATTTTGAGTATGGCGTTTACTTTTTCCATATCTGGCTCTATTCCTTTACCAGATAGATTATCGCCTAGGAAAGTGACTTCCTGGACGCCAAACTGACACTTGGCTTTGTTGAGCTTCAGTCCATTCCGGCGTATGCTCTGTAGCACTTTAGTTAGTCTCTCATTGTGTTCTTTTAGTGTGGAGCCCCAGATGATGATGTCATCAACATAGACCCGAACTCCTTCCAGACCTTCAACTATGTGTTCCATCGCTCTATGAAAGATTTCAGATGCAGATATTATCCCGAAAGGCATTCTGAGGAAACAATACCTGCCAAATGGTGTGTTGAAGGTACAGTATTTGGTGCTCTCTTCATCCAGTTTTAGTTGCCAAAATCCTTGTGAGGCATCGAGCTTTGTGAAGTATCTGGCACCTGACATTTCACTGGTGATTTCTTCTCGCTTGGGAATCTGGTAGTGTTCACGCTTTATGTTTGCATTTAAGTCCTTTGGATCCATGCATACTCTTAGATCATTGTTCTTTTTCTTTACACATACCATGGAGTTAACCCAGTCTGTTGGCTTTTCGACTTTCCTGATGACTCCTAGTGTGGTCATTCTGTCCAGTTCTTTCTTGAGCCGGTCACGCAGGGGTGCTGGAACTCTCCGTGGAGCATGTACCACTGGCTGAGCATCCTCCTTTAGCTGGATCTTGTAAGTGAATGGTAGAACTCCAAATCCTTTGAACACATCCTGGAAATTACTCACTACAGAATCCACTGAGTCATCTGGTCTGCTTATGGCACAGTTTATACGGTAGACTCTCTTGACCAGTTCTAAGTCCTCACATGCTTTGTCACCTAGTAGTGAATCAAGTCCTTCAGCCACAACAGAAAACATGAGATGATGCACTTTGTCTTTGACTGTCACTTTAAGTCTGCATATACCTAAGCTATCTATTTTCTGTCCATTATAGTCCTTCAGTAGTACTGACTTTTTCTGTATTTTGGGCTTTTCTTTCATATTTTTAATGTCACTCATACTGATTAAGTTTGCTTTTGCCCCAGTGTCTAGTTTCAATGTACCTAATGCTCCATTTACCTGCAGTGACATTATCCATTTGTCCTCTTTTACTGCATTAACTTTATGTTCAGCATTGTCCATTCCTGAGGGCTGCACATTTTCTGTATCCTTTTTGAGATTGTCACATGACACCATTCCTACAAAAAATGTCTCACTTAAATCAGTGTCCTCAATCACATTGACTGTGAGTTTCAAACCCTCCGGTGGCTTCAAATTCTCCATGTCGCGTTTCACAATATTCAGCAGATATTATCACTTCTGGTACCATGTTATGTTCATAAATAAATAGACGTTTTCATTATGAACAGCTAGCTTGAGCTAGTCATTTATTCAGCCATGTGGACTAGTGTACAGGCATCCATCTTGACTACTGCTTGTGGGTAGCCCACTACTAAACATACAGCTCCACCTAGTGTACCATTTTAGAATGATGTGTTACTGATCATTACAGTCCTGTTAGAATTTTATAAGTTTCAATGAGATCCCCTCTCATTCTTCTAAACTCCAGCGAGTATAAGCCCAATCGACCCAATCTCTCCTCATACGTCATTCCTGCCATCCCAGGTATCAGTCTGGTGAATCTTCACTGCACTCCCTCCATGGCAAGAACATCCTTCCTCAGATAAGGTGACCAAAAATGCACACAATACTCAAGGTGTGGTCTCACCAAGGCCCTGTACAACTGCACCAAGACATCCTTGTTCCTGTACTCGAATCCTCTCGCTACGAAGGCCAACATACCATTTGCCTTCTTAACGACCTGCTGCACCTGCATGCTTACCTTCAGTGACTGGTGCACAAGGACACCCAGGTCTCGTTGCACTTCCCCTTCTCCCAATCTATTGCTGTTCAGATAATAATCTGCCTTCCTGTTTTTGCCACCAAAGTGGATAACCTCACATTTATCCACATTATACTGCATCTGCCATACATCTGCCCAATCACCCAACCTGCCCAAATCATACTGGAGTTTCTTGGCATCCTCCTCACAGCACACACGCCCACCCAGCTTTGTGTCATCTGCAAACTTGGAGATATTACATCTAGTTCCCTCGTCTAGATCATTAATATATATTGTGAATAGCTGGGGTCCTAGCACCGATCTCTGCAGTACCCCACTAGTCACTGCCTGCCACTCGGAAAAAGAGCCGTTTATTCCAACTCTTTGCTTCCTGTCTGCCAGCCAGTTCTCTATCCAAGTCAATACCTTGCCCCCAATCCCATGTGCTTTAACTTTACACGCTAATCTCTTAGCTACTGGAGGAACTGTTAGAGTTGCTCAAAGCAGCAGGTTTTAAGATAAACCCCAAGAAGGTTCAGGTAGGGCAGGAGGAGGTCCAGTTTCTCGGACTGACACTTCGACCGGGAGAGCACATGATAGACGAGGCGAAGCGCAAAGCAATCCGGGAATTATACCATCCGGGTTCGGTAACCACTCTTAGGTCATTCCTGGGACTGACAAGCTACTGGAGGGAATTCATAGAGAATTACGCTGCCATGGTAGCTCCGTTATTAAGATTGTTAAGGAAAGAAGTAGAATGGGAGTGGAACGGAAACTGCAAAGAGCCACTTGTGCAGCTGAAGAGGGACTTAGAGACAGCCATTCCCTAGGAGCTGTGGACCCTAAAAAGGGCTTCTGTCTAGAAGTGGCGGCAACAGACGCCAGTTTGAGCAATGCCCTTATGCAGGAAACTAATGGGCATTTCAGACCGGTGGCTTACGCCTCCAAGGTATTATCCGAGGTAGAAAAAGGCTATTCTACCTGTGAGCGGCACTTGCTCGACACCTTCTGGGCAGTAAAGCATTTTGCAGTATTCACCGGAACGCAGCCCATCACCCTCCTCACCCATCACCCACCAACCCGTCTCTTGTTAGAAGGTCTAATTAAGGAGGGGACGGTGTCTAGCTCTTGGATTGCTTGGTGGACACACCAACTAGAAGGGATGGACCTGAGGGTAAAAACAATAAGTGACCCTAAGTTAGCGGCCAACCTCAATTATCAGGGGGAACCCCACACCTGTACAGTCGAAGGGGTGTGGGAAATGGGTGGCGATTTAAATTTGGCATCCACCCAGAGGGGCAAGACATATATGTGGATGGGTCCTGTTTTGTGGGGAAAGGGGAACACAAAACAGGGTGCGGGATCTATGACCCACAGAAGGGGGTGGAATTGGCGATTTTGCTGCTCACTGCCCTCAGTGCTCAACAGGTGGAGTTGGCAGCAGTAACCTGTGGTAACGCATCCGACTGAATTCCCCCCACCTTATACAATCTGTTCCGACTCTATGTTTACCTGTAACTCTTGCACGGAGTACCTGGCGATTTGGGCCAGGAGAGGTTTTAAGTCAGCAGACAGCAAGCCATTGGTCACCGCACCAATGCTGGCAACCATAGTGGAAGTTGTCGAAAGGAGAGCTGAAGAATATTATATCCATAAGATCAAAGCCCATTCTGAAGCGGCACCCAGATGGGAGGGAAATAGGAAGACAGACGGGTTGGCTAGGATGGGAGTGGAAGAAGGGTTCCCGTGGGACATGTACCAATTGGGAATAGTGGCGGCTGTTACGCAGGTACCCATTACTATTCCTCTTCCTCCGGATCTTAAAATGATACAATTAAAGGATGAGGTATTAAAAGCAGTTCTCAAGGACAAGGAAGCTGGCCAGCCCGTGGAAGGGCCCTATAGGGCCACAGATGTGGAGATCAGGAAAGGCATGTTGTTTAAAGGAGATAAGTGGATTGTGCCTGAAGGACAACGAGAGTAATTCATGCAGCTAGCTCACCGGGGACCAGGGGCTGGACACCCCGGCCCGGAGACGACCTGGAAACAAGTGGAGGAAGTGGGATTGTGGCCTCACCCAAGGGACGACGTAGAGGATTTCTGTAAAAATTGTTTGGTATGTGCAGCTAACAATCCCGACCCACACAAGAAAAAGGCTCCTCCAGGACATACCCGTCAGTCTGAGGGACCGTGGCAGTGTGTTCAGATAGACTTTATTGGACCTCTGCCTACCACCAAGAAGAGCAATTAGTATTGTTTAGTCCTAGTGGACAATTTTACCAAGTGGGTAGAAGCTTTCCTATGCAAATTGGCTGCAGCAATGTGGACGGCCAAGACCCTAGTTAGCGAGGTGTTTTTCAGATGGGGCTCCCTCGAGTGGTAGAATCAGACCAAAGGAGTCATTTCACAGGTCAGGTGATGCAGGCCACTCTGAAATTGTTTGGGATTGAAGGGAAATGGCACGTGGCTCAAAACCCGCAGTCATCGGGAATTGTGGAAAGAATGAACCATAAATTGAAATTGTCTCTGCGTAAAGAATTGAACGAAAACCCCACCAGGTGGGGTGAGGTACTTCCCATAATCCTTTTGGGAATGCGCAGGAAAGAGTCCAAAGGAACGGATTACTCCCCACATGAATTGGTAACGGGGAGACCCATGCGAACCCCCACACATCTGTTGGTCCCCACTTTGACAGGTAAGCAGGCGGAGGAGGTGACCAGAGATAAATTCCTAAGCGACCTTTGGGAAACTTTAAAGGAGGTACACCTGAGGGCGGCCCACAACATCGGGAAGATGCACCAACACAACCAACTACACTTGGCTCTGAGTAAACCCCAGGAGTGGGAAGTAGGAAGCCAGGTGATGGTACGAAACTATGTGAGGGTGGGAGTCTTTGAACCCTTCTACAAGGGGCTGTATAGCATTGTCGACAAAGCTAGTCCTATGGTGTACACGGTTCAACTACCGAACAAAATCAATGGTTTTGTGACAAAGCCACCAAGAGACTCTTGCAGTAATGTATATAATTGCCTTTAACAGGGGCTTGTTACCTTTAAGTGTTTGCTCTGTATAAACAGCGCGGGTTCGATAAAATGGCGATCCAGCGCGATGACGTCATCACGCAGGTCATGTGACAGTCCCAACGGCGGGCAACGTGATGACGTCATGACGTCAGAGGGGAGAGGCGTTCCCTCTCTGTCCTCGTGGAACCAGTTGGTGTACAGACCTGCACAGAGTTTCTCCTGCATTTTTGTTTGTAACTTTTACTAGTGCATTAAACCACGTTTGGTTAACTGCTAGTTTCAGTCTCAGTACTTTCGTTAGGAGTTCAAGCACTCCTACATTGGTGACCCCGAATCCTCGCGGACGTTCTTCACGGCGGAAACGGAACGCAGGGCCATGATGGAAGCCAATGCAGTGGCTTTGAAGCTCCCCCAATTTTGGGAACAACAGGCGGCCTCCTGGTTCGTACAAGTGGAGGCGCAGTTCGAGCTCCGCAATGTCGTGCAGGATCAGACCCGTTATCTTTACGTGGTCTCCGCACTCGACAGCTCGACGGCGTCGAGGATCATCAGCCTACTGGAGAACCCCCCGGCCACCGACAAGTATGTCGCCATTAAGGCACGGCTAATGCAGGTATTCGGCCTTACGAAGGCAGAGCGCGCACGCCGCCTACTCACGCTGCCCAGGTTAGGAGACGCCAAACCTTCGGAGTTGATGAGCCAGATGCTCACACTCCTGGGGTCTGAACCGCAATGTTTCCTGTTCCGCGAACTGTTCCTCAGTCAACTGCCCAAACAGGTGCAGGCGGCCCTCGCCAGATCGGACGCCGGGGATTGCATAGCGCTTGCTGAAGAAGCAGATAAAATATACGCGGTCCGACAACAAGCTGCGCCGTCGCGAGACGCCCCGCCCCAAAGGGCCCTGCCTCGCCGCCTCCAACAACCAGTTTCTGTTATTACCATGCTCGGTTTGGCATGAAGGCCAGAAGCTGCCGTCCGCCTTGCAGTTTCGTGCCCAAAACACCAAACAAGCAACTGCGCGTCAAGAACACCGACTCCGGGGCGTGCCCCGCGGCCACGATGGCGATCAGCGATTCCGGGAAACTACTTTTTTTAGCCGACTCCATTTCGGGCCGTCGTTTTTTGTGCGACACAGGGGCGCAGTGCAGCATCCTTCCCGCGTCAGTCCTCAACCTTCGGTCCGGCAGGCGTGGTTCTCCCCTCCAAGCTGCCAACGGGGGTGCGATTCGTACTTGTGGGCCACGGCAGGTCCAGGTCTGCTTCAGTGGCCAACGCTTTATATGGGACTTCGTCACTGCCAAAATTTCACAGGCACTCCTAGGCACCAACTTTTTATGCGCCAACAGCCTGTTGGATGATTTAAAAAATCGTCGGCTCGTTCACGCCGCCACGTTCGACTGTATTCCTTGTGTGCGCGGCACGGTCGCACCGCACTCGGTCTCCTGCGCTCGGCCACCCCCCGACGTTTTCTCCCGCCTCCTCGGGGACTTTCCAGCGCTGACTAGGCCCACCTTCTCGGCTTCGACCACCAAACATAGGGTGGAGCACCATATAACGATGACCGGCTCTCTCGTCTACGCCAGGGCACGGTGGCTAGAACCCAGCAAGCTCGCGGTGGCTAAGGCGGAGTTCGCCGCCATGAAAAAGTTGGGGATTATTCACCGGTCGAATAGTCCCTGGTCCTCGCCTCTCCACATCGTCCCTAAGCCCGGGGGTGGATGGCGGCCCTGCGGCGACTACCGCCGCCTCAATCATGTCACGACCCCTGACCGGTACCCCATACCGCACATACAGGATTTCTCCGCACATTTGGCGGGGAATTCGATCTTCTCCAAGGTCGACCTCGTCCGTGGGTACCATCAGGTACCGGTGCATCCCCAGGACGTCCAAAAGACAGCGGTCATCACCCCTTTTGGCCTGTTTGAGTTCCTCCGCATGCCTTTCAGACTTAAAAACGCGGTGCAGGCATTCCAACGCCTAATGGATTCAGTGCTGCGGGATCTCAAATTTTTGTTCATCTATCTGGATGACATACTGATCAGCAGCACCACAAAGGAGGACCACCTCAAGCATCTGCGCATTCTCTTTCGTCGCCTTCAGCAGCACAGCCTCATTGTCAACCCGGCCAAATGCCAGTTCGGCCTGCAGCAAATCGACTTCTTAGGCCACCGCATCACTTCAGAGGGGGCAATGCCACTTCGGGCTAAGGTGGAGGTGATCGCCGCATTCCCGCGGCCGCAGTCCGTGAAGGCACTCCAGGAGTTCCTAGTTATGGTAAATTTTTACCATCGTTTTGTTCCCAGGGCTGCACAGCTCATGCGGCCGCTCTACGAGGCCCTCAGAGGGAAGCCGGGAAAGGAGCCCGTAGTTTGGACACCGGAAATGGACCGCGCTTTCGGGGACACGAAGACCGCCCTCGCGAATGCGACAATGTTGGCACACCCCCTGCCAGGAGCCACCATCGCTCTCACGACTGATGCGTCGGACTACGCCATAGGGGCCGTCCAAGAGCAATGGGTCGACGGCACGTGGCAACCACTGGCGTTTTTTAGCCGCCAGCTGTGACGGCACGAACACCAGTACAGTACCTTTGACAGGGAGCTGTTGGCGTTGCTTTTGGCCATTCGCCATTTTTGTTTTCTGCTCGAAGGGCGCCATTTCACTGCATTTGTCGACCACAAACCGCTGACATTCGCGATGGCCAAGACTGCCAAACCGTGGTCGGCTCGACAGCAGCGACAGCTTACATTTATTTCTGAATTTACCACCGACATCCGGCACGTGGCCGGCAAGGACAACGTGGTAGCGGATTGCCTTTCCCGCGCCACCATCCAAGCCGTACAGTTGGGGATCGATTATGCGAGAATGGCGGCCGACCAAGCTACCGACCCGGACACTCAAGCCTTTCGTTCTGACTCCGCCAGCCTTCAACTGAAGGATGTGCCGTTCCATTCGGCGGACACCACTTTACTCTGTGACGTCTCCTTGGGAGACCCCCGTCCGATTGTTCCGTCCACCTGGCGTCGGAAAGTTTTCGACGCCATACACAGACTTTCGCATCCTGGTGTGAGGGCATCGCAGAAGTTGCTAGCATCCAAATTCATCTGGAGAGGGATGCGCAAGGACATCTGTGACTGGGCGAACACATGTGTGGTTTGTCAACGAGCCAAAGTACAACGACACATCAGGGCCCCCTTGGCCACCTTCGAGGTACCAGAACGTCGGTTCGACCACGTCCACGTCGACCTTGTGGGCCACTCCTGCCGTTGCGGGGTTTCACACACCTTCTGACGATGGTAGATCGCACCATGAGATGGCCAGAGGTGGTTCCCCTGATGTCTACCACCTCTGCAGATGTCGCTCGAGCCTTTATCTCGCCATGGGTAGCACGCTTTGGGGTTCCGATGGATATTTCATCCGACCGCGGTCCACAATTCTCATCTGAGCTTTGGAACGCGGTGGCCTCAGCCTTAGGCACCAAACTCCATCGCACCATGGCCTACCACCCACAGGCGAATGGGCTGTGTGAGCGTTTTCATCGTTCATTGAAGGCGTCGCTCAGGGCCAGCCTCCTGGACGTGGCATGGGTCGATAAACTGCCTTGGGTTATGCTGGGGTTGCGCACGGCGCCAAAGGAGGACCTGCAGGCTTCGGCCGCGGAAATGGTTTACGGCCAGCCGCTCCGGGTACCAGGCGAATTCCTGCCATCCCCTACAGAACCGTGGTCCGCAGCCACTCAGCGGGAAGCCCACCGGGAAGCGGCCCAGTGCTTCCGGCCAGTTCCGACGTCGCAACACAGTTTTCCTGCCTCGCATATTCCAGTGGAGTTGATGAAGGCCAAATTCGTGTTCGTTCGTCAAGACGCCCATCGCAGCCCGCTCCAGCCTCCGTATACGGGTCCTTTCCGGGTTTTACAGACAGGGGCTAAGACTTTTTTGGTCGACCTCGGGGGCAGGCCGGACCACATCTCCGTCGATCACCTCAAGCCCGCACACTTGGACCTTGAACAGCCAGTCGAGCCCGCTCAGCCACCGCGTAGGGGTCGACCGCCAGCTGCTGCTGCACCTGACCAGGCCGCTATCCCCTCCAGCTCACCAGCTGCTCAGCGTTTTCCTCTCCGGGAATTTAGGAGTCGTTCAAACAGGCTTGTCCGACCTCCTCTGCGATTGACTTTCCTTATTAAAGACAATTCTGGGGGGGCATATGTGGCAAAGCCACCAAGAGACTCTTGCAGTAATGTATATAATTGCCTTTAGCAGGGGCTTGTTACCTTTAAGTGTTTGCTCGGTATAAACAGCGCGGGTTCGGTAAAATGGCGATCCAGCGCGATGATGTCATCATGCAGGTCATGTGACGTTCCCAATGGTGGGAAACGTGATGACGTCATGATGTCAGAGGGGAGAGGCGTTCCCCCTCAGTCCTCGTGGAACCAGTTGATGTACAGGCCTGTACAGAGTTTCTCCTGCGTTTTTGTTTGTAACTTTTACTGGTGCATTAAACCACGTTTGGTTAACTGCTAGTTTCAGTCTCAATACTTTCGTTAGGAGTTCAAGCACTCCTACAGTTTCACATTAACCAGATGAAGCTTTTTCAGCCCACCAGCAGGTCAAGAAGACAACAACCCAGGATCATGAGCATGGTGAGGCTGACTCATCCTCTCCAATGGGATGATGGAGAAGGGGTGCCTAATGCAGCGCTCCCACCCAATGAGGCACCTCTGCTTGGCGCGGTGCCTCCCCAGGTACAGTATGGTTACAATAAGAACATAAGAACATAAGAAATAGGAGCAGGAGTAGGCCAATCGGCCCCTCGAGCCTGCTCCGCCATTCAATAAGATCATGGCTGATCTGATCCTAACTGCCAATCTACTATCACAGAACCATCTCCTGCATCTAACAGAATTAGACACACGAAATAGGAACAGGATCAGGCTACACGGCCCCACAGGGCCATGACCGATCCGAACCTAGACTCATGTCCAAATTCCTGCCCGCTCCCCGTAACCCTTAATTCCCTTTACTTCTAGGAAACTGTCTATTTCTGTTTTAAATTTATGTAATGATGTAGCTTCTACAGCTTTTTGGGGCAGCATATTCCATGGACCTACCACCCTCTGAGTGAAGTAGTTCCTCCTCATCTCAGTTTTGAAAGAGCAGCCCCTTATTCTAAAACTATGCCCCCTAGTTCTAGTTTCACCCACCATCGGGAACATCTTCCCTGCATCCACCCGATCCAACCCCTTCACAATCTTATATGTTTCAATAAGATCGCCTCTCATTCTTCTGAACTCCAATGAGTAGAGTCCCAATCTACTCAACCTCTCCTCATATGTCCATCCCCTCATCCCCGGGATTAACCGAGTGAACCTTCTTTGTACTGACTCGAGAGCAAGTATGTCCTTTCTTAAGTATGGACACCAAAACTGCACGCAGTATTCCAGGTGCAGTCTCACCAATACCTTGTGCAACTGAAGCAATACCTCCCTATTTTTATATTCTATCCCACTAGCAATGAAAGCCAACATTCCATTGGCCTTCTTAATCACTTGCTGCACCTGCATACTAACCTTTTGAGTTTCGTGCACCAGGACCCCCAGATCCCTTTGTACTTCAGTACTTTCCAGTTTCTTGCCATTAAGATAATAACTTGCTCTACGATTTTTCCTGCCAAAGTGCATAACCTCACACTTTCCAGTATTGTATTCCATCTGCCAAATCTCTGCCCACTTAATTAGCCTGTCTATGTCCCCTTGAAGGTTTTTTATGTCCTCCTCACTCACTACTTTCCCCCCCATCTTAGTATCATCTGCAAACTTTGATATGTTACACTCGGTCCCCTCCTCCAAATCGTTAATATAGATTGTAAAGAGTTGGGGACCCAGCACTGACCCTTGCGGAACACCACTAGTTACTGGTTGCCAGTCTGAGAATGAACCATTTATCCCAACTTTCTGCCTTCTGTTAGATAGCCAATCCTCTATCCATGCCAGAATATTACCCCCAATCCCGTGATTTTTTATCTTAAGCAATAATCTTTTGTGTGGCACCTTGTCAAATGCCTTTTGGAAGTCTAAATACACTACGTCCACTGGTTCCCCTTTATCCACCCTATATGTTACTTCCTCAAAGAACTCCAGCAAATTTGTCAAACATGACTTCCCCTTCATAAAACCATGCTGACTTTGTCCTATTAAATTATGATTATCCAAATGTCCTGTTGCTGTCTCCTTAATAATGGACTCCAAAATTTTACCTACCACAGATGTTAGGCTAACCGGTCCATAGTTTCCAGCCTTCTCTCTACTGCCCTTTTTAAATAAGGGTGTTACATTAGCAGTTGTCCAGTCTGCCGGGACCATTGCCGAGTCCAGGGAGTTTTGGAAAATTATTACCAATGCATCCACAATCCCTACCGCCACTTCCCTCAAGACCCTAGGATGTAAGCCATCAGGTCCAGGTGATTTATCTGCCTTGAGTCCCATTATTTTACCGAGTACCACTTCCTTAGTGATTTTGATCGTGTTTAGCTCCTCCCCCCCTTTAGCCCCCTATTTGTCCAGTGTTGGGATATTCTTAGGGCTAGAAATTCAGTAGGCTTTGCGCCCAGTTTTCGCCCAAAGAGGGCTTTTGCGCCACTTGCTGAGCTTTCGCCGATATTCAGCGCTGCGGTAATGGCGGCATTAGCCAGTAGCGCTGCGCCGCCACCGATGACATCATCGGTGTGCGCAGTGCCCCGCTACCGCCCCGCTACCGGCCCGACCGCCATATTTAGTTGCGGCCGCCTCTTCCGCAGCGGCCGCAAACAACGATCAGAAAATGGGGCCGTCCTGTAGCGTTACTGGGGCGAGTTAAGGCGGAGGTGCGGTCGGCCGCTTTTTCGGGGGCCGCCTGCCCGCACCTCCTTCCCCGGCCTCCTCCACCGCCCCCCCCCCGCGGTATTGCCGGCTGTTTTCCGGGAGCCCGGCACTTTTCCGTGGTGCCGGGCTCATTTGCCGGCACTAGCGAGCGGCGATCTCGCTGTTGCAGGCACCTCCCCCTTAAGAGAGGGAGGAAGGCCTGCAGTACCGCAGCCTGCCGCTCCGCAGCGGGTGGCGCTGCGGCACCTAGCGCGCCAATATTCAGTTTCAGCGCCCCAAGTGGGGGCGCCGAAACCCTTGAATAGCGGCCGCCTTCGAGTTGGGGCGCTGAAACTGAATTTCCGGCGGGCGCAAGTGGCTCCGCGCGCAGCGGTACTTTCTGGGCGCGAGCGAGCTGGCCGCCCCAAACTGAATTTCTAGGCCTTAGTGTCTTCTATTGTAAAGACTGATGTAAAATATTCATTCAGTGTTTTTGCCATCTCCATATTTCCCACCATTAATTTCCCGGTCTCATCCTCTAAGGGACCAACATTAACTTTAGCCACCCTTTTTCTTTTTATATAACTATAAAAACTCTTACTATCTGTTTTTATATTTTTTGCTAATTTACTTTCATAATCTATCTTCCCTTTCTTAATCAATCTTTTTGTTATTTTTTGCTGTCTTTTAAAGTTTTCCCAATCCTCTATCCTCCCACTAGATTTGGCTACCTTATATGCCCTTGTTTTTAGTTGAATACTATCCTTAATTTCTTTACTTAGCCACGGATGGCTGTCTTTTCTTTTACACCCTTTTCTTCTCAGTGGAATATATACTTTTTGGAAGTTGTAAAATAACTCCTTAAATGTACACCACTGATCATGTATTGTCTTACCCTTTAATCTATTTTCCCAGTCCACTCTACTCAATTCCGCTCTCATACCTTCATAGTCTCCTTTATTCAAGCTTAGCACGCTTGTTTGAGATCCAACCTTCTCACCCTCTAATTGAATATGGAATTCAACCATGTTATGGTCACTCATTCCAAGGGGATCATTTACTAGGACATTTTTAATTAATCCTGTCTCGTTACACAGGACCAGATCTAAGGTTGCCTGCCCCCTGGTCGGTTCAGTTACATACTGCTCAAGAAACCCATCCCTAATACACTCAATGAACTCATCCTCAAGGCAGCCCTGCCCAATTTGATTTGTCCAATTAATATGATAGTTAAAATCCCCCATAATTATAGATGTTCCCTTATTACAAGCCTCAACTATTTCCTGATTGATACTCCGTCCAACAGAGTTGCCACAGTTCGGAGGCCTATAGACTATGCCCACTAGTGTTTTTTTCCCCTTATTATTCCTTACCTCCACCCAAACTGTTTCATTGTCCTGATCTTTTGACCCAATATCATTTCTCTGTATTACAGTGATTCCTTCCTTTATTAACATAGCCACCCCACCTCCCCTTCCTTCCTGCCTGTCCTTCCTGATCGTTAAATAACCTGGTATGTTTAATTCCCAGGCATTGTCACCCTGCAGCCATGTTTCTGTAATGGCCACAAGATCATACCCATATGTAGTTATTTGTGCCATTAACTCATCTATTTTGTTACGAATGCTACGTGCATTCAGATAGAGAACTTTCAAAGATGTTTTGTGACACTTAGTTCCTGCTTTTGCCCTTTTTATTACTTTACCTTTTACTCCATACCTTTTGCCGCTTCCTGACATGCTCTGGTTTTTAATTTCCCCACTGCTACCTAAGTCTATGACCTTCTCTGTTGTCATTTGTATTATTTGCTCTCTAGGAACCTCCCCGCCACTAGTTAGTTTAAAGCCCTCTCTACAGCCCTAGTTATATGATCCGCCAGGACTCTAGTCCCAGCACTGGCCAAGTGAAGCCCGTCCCAACAGAACAGCTCCCTCCTGCCCCAGTACTGGTGCCAGTGTCCCAGGAAGCAAAACCCATTTCCCCCACACCAGTCTTTGAGCCACGCATTTAAATCTCTAATTTTATTTGTCCTAGCCAAATTCGCTCGTGGCTCAGGTAATAATCCAGAGATTATTACCCTTGTGGTTCTGCTTTTTAATTTGGCCCCTAGCTGCTCAAACTCCCTCAGCAGAACCTCCTTCCTTGTCCTATCTATGTCGTTGGTACCAACATGGACCACGACAACTGGATCCTCCCCCTCCTACTCCAAGTTTCTCTCCAGTCCAGAGGAGATGTCCTTAACCCTGGCACCGGGCAGGCAACACAGCCTTCGGGACTCTCGCTCTCGGCTGCAGAGAACTCTATCTATCCCCCTAACGATACTATCCCCTACCATTACAGCATTTCTTTTAACTCCCCCCACTTGAATGGCCCCCCGCTCCACGGTGCTGTGGCCAGGTTGCTCATCCTCCCCGCAGTCCCTGTTCCCATCCTCACAGGGAGTAAGAGCCTCGAACCTGTTGGACAAGTGCAAGGGCTGCGGCTCCTCCAACACTACCTCCTGGATCCCCGTACCTGCCTCACTTCTAGTCACACCATCCTGACCCTGGCCACGGACTACATCTGAATTAATTAATCTAATTGGTGTGACTACCTCCTGATACACAGAGTCCAGGTAACTCTCCCCCTCCCTGATGTGTCTCAGTATTTGAAGCTCGGACTCCAGCTCTTCAACACGGAGCCGGAATTCCTCGAGCAGCCAACACTTACTGCAAATGTGATCACCGTGAGCATCAATGGTGCCCACCAGCTCCCACATATTGCAGCAGCAACACATCGCCTGATCTCCCATTCTATGTAATTAATTAAATTTATTAATATTATTCTTAAATACCCTCTGCCTCGATTCTAGATGGTGAATATCACACCTTAGAAACTATAAACCAAGGAGATTTAAGCTTAAAAAGGGAGAAATACTTACCAACCAATCACTTACCCGCTTTGTGGTGACGTCACACCTTGAATACTTTTTACCTCTCTCCTTCCCTGAGATTGGAGATTGGTGAGGCCTACCTGAGCCTCTGGAGCTTCTTGTAGTCGCTCTGCCGCGCTGCTCCGCCTCCACCCGCTGCCGATGCCGCACTGAGGCCTACCTGAGCCTCTGGAGCTTCTTGTAGTCGCTCTGCCGCGCTGCTCCGCCTCCACCCGCTGCCGATGCCGCACTGAGGCCTACCTGAGCCTCTGGAGCTTCTTGTAGTTGCTCTGCCGCGCTGCTCCGCCTCCACCCGCTGCCGATGCCGCACTGAGGCCTACCTGAGCCTCTGGAGCTTCTTGTAGTCGCTCTGCCGCGCTGCTCCGCCTCCACCCGCTGCCGATGCCGCACTGAGGCCTACCTGAGCCTCTGGAGCTTCTTGTAGTCGCTCTGCCGCGCTGCTCCGCCTCCACCCGCTGCCGATGCCGCACTCTGAGGCAACGGCCCCAGGAGCGGCCAAGGCGGTATAGCGAATGGTTAGTATAGAGCCTGAGTAGCCGATGGTAGGGTGAAGGGATGCAGGACTGGGAGTAACACTCCGCTTTTGTTCCCTTCTCCCACAGGCCAGAACAAAGCAGAGAAAAGATGGGGAGACTATTTTGGTTGCTGTGCGGCAGAGTGCTCCATGGTGGAACGATAGTAACGATGGTGGTGCTTATATATGAAAATAGGCCCGGCGGGACAGTCAGATTACCATTGCCCCAGTAACTTCGCCCCGAGGTACCGCTCGGGAGGTTACCTTCCGATCCATCTCAGGCATGTGTGAACCAAATTGCTCGGGAATAGTACGGGTAACCACGTATGAGGTCCAAGAAGGGAAGGGGATATGCGTAAAGTGTAAGAGTGGGACTACAAGTCAGCCGCATGTATGGTTTATCCAAGCGAAGGCAGGAAACAACACAAGATGCTATCAGACAGGGGATCCTAGGGTGAACCATGGAAGCCCAACTCAATCGGAAGGTGACGGAGAGACCATGTTATGTTGGCCCCGATGGTGGCGGGAACACGAGCGAATCTATGGTGTGTAAGACCCCTGGGGCTACCAAATGTTGAGATGCCCCCACAGTGTGAAATTCAAATTGGACAGTGACGGCAAAATCGTGCCCTACCAATAATACATTCAGCAAAGGCGGTCATGCCAACACAGTAGTCATCCAAACTGCACTAGGACCTATCATGTGCAGGAATGTAACAACGGAATAATACACATGGTGGAATTGAAAGTCCGTCCTAAACTTCACCTCCCTACGAATAAAACACAGAAGGCCCAGGAAAGTTGGCCCAGGAAAGTTGCCCCAGACACACCCGGGGCCAACAAATGGGCTGGTGGTGATCCCAATGGTGCTGTACCACAACAGGCACCATGAGGTAGTGCCAGTAATGGTGAATTTGACCGAGTTGGGGCTGCCTGGTTGCTGCAAGCCTGAAACAGCACAATTGCATAGAAAAATGATGCAGGAACTGATAGAGGGGTTTTGGGAAAAGACCAGTAAAATGCTGGCGGAATCGAAATTTGAACCATTATACCACATTGACCCTAGGGATGGTTATGGGTCTAATGGCACATTTGGGGAAAATGGTACTTGGTTTACTGCCCTAGGGAATCATACCAGAAGGCAGCAGAGCCTGGTGAATGACACTGCAACCATCTTCAACACCGGAACCTCCCTCACTAATAGCCTGGATTTGGCCAGTCTAGACCAATCTGTAAAGATGGTTAGAAACCATTTAAGGAAAATTTTGTATGAAATAAATGATCAGGAACAGGAGGAATTGGAGGAGGACCAAATTATGACCATACACCTGCAGGATGTGGTAAAATATCTAGAATCTCATGCTAAGACAATAAATCAGGTTTTAAAGGAGGACCGGAATGCCTCTAGTGAGGCTGCGCGAAACGATGTACATATAATGTATGGGTCTTGGTTGGTGTAATAAATCCGAGAAAACCTACAGCGCATTGCTGAGAGGAAACTCCCCTCTTGGGTGACTGATCGACATCTGATGGCGATGTCCACTTACCAAGACTAAGTAAGGATGAGTTAAAAGAACAATTGTACCAGTATGTGACTCGGTTCGGCTATGACATCCTATCTCTGCAAGAAAATTTGGTCGAGTTAATGAGGCACGCCAATCAGTCCCAGAAGCATTATTATACCTTGGTCCAAGAAAACCATGAGTGACGAAAAGAAATATCCAGGGTTGGGGATGATTCGTCCTGGTGGGATATCGGTAGGAATATCGAGGTTCACCCATGGATAAGGATTATCTCTCATGACTTGGTCATTGTCCAGCTGGTGATTGTGTTATACTTACTGATATGACTTGCCGTGTCAACAGGCGACGCAAACAGCGAAAGTTGGTCAAGCTGTTACAGAAGACACAGAAAGAAGAAGACAACAATGAGGTGTAAGTGCCTGTGACCCAACATTTGGGTACACAGCCACTTGAGGGTGGACTGTGTAAGAATACATCATCGCTGTAAAGTAACTTGACTGAACTCAAAGTTGACCAAATTTAATGGACCGGCATGCCTGGAGAGACTGAGAGCCGTGTTACTAGGCAAATTCTATAAAAATCACAGATATGGAAGTGGGCAAATGAGAGTTCTGTAAAACAAACCTTCGAGCCATTGTTAACAGGAACGTCTTCAGACAATGGCATAACCGGCCTTGAGGCCCACTGACTAACAGATAAGGAGAGGAGAAAGAAAAACAACTACTGGCCATTGTTAACGTGGTCTGGGACATGCACGCATTGGGCGGTCTGCTAAGTTTTGGGGTATAAAAAGTACAGTCAAAAGACACTAGGGGCTGCGGCAGTGAGTTGGGCGACTTGATCGGTCGTACAGAGAAGAGAAACTACTAGTCACCGCCGAACTGATCACTTGCTGGTGTTAGTATGTATGTATGCTTGTACTTGCTTGTAATCGCTGTTGCTTTTAAATAAAGAATAGTTACCCTGAAATCTTTGTCTCGAGTATTCTGTTTTAATACGGGTCCGAACTCTTAGTACTGTTAGACTGGAGTAAAAATGTACATGTCTTACAACTGTGCCATTAACACATCTACTGTAGGTTGTGCAAAGCTGTTTCCAAAGTCGAGAAGCAAAAAAAAATCTGATTGCTGTCAATCCACAGTAAATCAGTAGTGAAAAGTTTTTACAGCACTAAAGTCTGCATCCTACTAAAAAACTGCTGTGAGCTTTCTCTCAGCTTCTTAGTTAAGTGCAGAGAGAAGTACTGAATGCTATGGCTTCATTATCTCCTTGGCAGAAGTCTCTCTTGTTACCAGCACAGTGCTCCCCAGTGCTGCTTGTTCTCATACCAAGACTTCAAACTCTCCATAATCGTACAGATATTGCTATATCACAAAGCTGGCAGATGGTGGATGTCTCACTGGGGCATCAGGCAGGTTTTTTCATTTCTATTTGATTTTTTCCCCCACAAATGCCAGTGCATGTCGGTGTTCAAAGCAGACAGTAAAGCAGCCATACAAGTTGTGGGTTTTCTATGATTTTGTGTGCACAGTGGCATAACGGGATGAATCTAAAGTCAGCTTTAATATGAACAGCGCTTACATTACTGCTTTAAACAAAATCTAAGTGACAGTGACCAATACGATCAATATCAAAGATCATACATTGGATTTATAATTCATCCTCACAGCATGGACTGAGTAGTAATCTCCTCAGTCATACACAGAGACATTCATCCTTGCAGTCAGAGCCTGGATGTAGCTAAATCATGTAGGGAATTATCTCAGATTGACGCAGACACATTCCTTCCTATTCCATTAAAACTGCTTGTAACAAGAAGTAAACCCCAAATGTGTTATGAGTGACACACACACACATGCACACACACACACACACATATATATATACAGGAAACTTCGCGATATCCGGCACCGACGGGACCGGCGTGATGCCGATCTATGAAAACTTCCGGACAGACCAGCGCTAATGTTGAAGGATATGGAGGTTTTCATCTCCGTATCTGACAACAAACACTGTTGCTTAGCAACAGCTTGTAAACAGTCAGCCCGTACCTTGGAAGCGTCTCTGTAGCTTAGCAACAGCTTCAGAGAGGCTTTCCAGAGACTGACTGTTTAAAAAAATGCTAGGAGAAGAAAAAAAAAGAAAAAAAACCTAACAAAACGGCTGCTGATTTCTGCCGTTAGATCGAGGTTTCCAGACATACAACTTCCGGATAAACCAAAGTTTCCTGTATAGTAGAACTACAAACAGTGGAAAGAGCTTGTACTTTTCAACTTGGGCACTTCCCATTCTGTAGGGGGTTTTGGTTTGGGGTTTGTGTCTGGCCAGTCAGGCGTATCTGAGCTGCTCCAGCCCCGTGCAGTTCGAATCGCTTCCCCTCTGGTTCTGACCACTGGACTTATTACGAGCAGCGATATAAACAAAACGAGACCAGTGGTTTGGTGCAAAGAAAACCAATGTTTATTAAAATAGAGAAAAATAAACACTATACAGAGAGATTCACTATGTCTGTAACACAATTACACTTAGCAGGGAAGGAGAAATGGACACATCGAGGGAAAATGACTAAAATGACAATTTTAGCAATCCCCTTAACTCCCACCCTTTACACCTATCTAAGTTGTCTTGTGATGGGCCAGAAAGTTCATGCTCACCAGTCTCGGATGTTAGGACGCCTGCTCCATGCCCCGTTGCCTGCCGATGTCTTTTGGGTTTTCACCGCCCAGAGCAGAGATACCCCAGTGATTTAAAATGTAACTGCGGGTATCCTGCTTCCCTTGGACGGGCTCTTCATCATCGATCTTCTTGATGGTAAGGCAGGGCACTGGAGTCCAGGCGAGAGAGAGAGAGAGATGGCTTCCAGAGGGACTACTTATACCCCTTTCTGGGAGCCCTTATCACTCGCCAGATCAGTTTGTTTCTTTGTCTGACCTGGACGTGTTGAAGTCTATACAAAGGAAACCGTTCTGGGTTTTTAAACGTCCCATAAGTGTTTTCCTTTGTGTAACTGGTCTTGTGATGGGGCCATTCCAGTTTTAATGCCCCGTTGATCGTTTCCAAACAGTGTTGAAGTCAGCTAACGAAGGTCTGAATACAACTATTACCCGTTGATTATCTGTGCAAACGGCCTTGATGGGTTTTAATCAGAGGCCCGAATGCCACTGTTTGCTTCTCATACATAAATGCAGAAGGTTTGTCTGCCTTCTGATTTCTGGAACATTCCTTCTTTGTCAGTCCAAACCTGAAGTTTGCAGGCCTTGGCCATGAGGTTGACCGTAGCCATCTTGTTGGGCCCTGGAGCCCTGGATTTTAAACTCAGTCCAGCCAGGGTTTCTCCAATAAGCCAGAAGTAAATCTTCAGGGGAGACATGAAATTTGCAAATCCTTTCAATTCTGAATCCAAGATTGCGAAGGATGCAGCTCTGTAAAATTTCTGATCAAAGTTACTTGCTAACGGGTCCCATGGATGATATTAGTTGAATGGCTCCTTGTTATGTGAAGGTTTATAATTACAGCTCTCTGCAGGGGATTGTAAGTACTATAACATTTTACATATCTCATAAAAAGATGAGGATTTAAAAAAAATACTTCTCTTTTAATCTTACCTCAATGGTGGAGTACTTTATAGTAAATTACAAACATAATTACCTTCTGCTTAAAATTACCCACCAAGAAACCGATTGGACTAGGTGGTAGTTTACTAGAAATTATAAAATCTTCACATTTTAGAACTCATGTTATTTTATCCTCCATGTAAACAAAAAAAAGCAGGATTTGAGGATACAACCCTGTGTGTTTACCTGATGATATATTTGGTTCTTTTTGCACTCATTTACTTACATTTGAAGAAAAGTGTTTTACAACAAACCATTCTAATTACATGTCTCCATAGAGGGTGATTGAGGAGGAAAATGCTGCCAGCGTAAACCATTTTGCCCCGATATTAACGGGAAGGCAGGGGAGCCCGGTAATGGGTGAAGAACCTGGCAAGGCCAGGGACATGGAGACCCTGCTCATCTTAACAGCAGGGCCTCAGTTGAAAAATTTGGGGCCAGATTGACTGGCTGGCCAGCGGGCGGGAGCAGTAAGTAGCAGCAGGAGGCCGCAGCCGGGGACTTGAGGGGATTGTCCCCAGCAGTCAGTAGGAAGGCAGGAAGTTCGGGGCCTCTAGCAGGGCTGGTGGTTTGGAGGTGTGGGAGGGGATGGTGGTTGGTGTGGCTGAAAGATCAGGGCCATCACTGGGGCTGGGGGAGGCCGAAGGCTTCCTTGTGAGGCCTGGTGGGGGGGGCATTCCTGCCCCTCCTAGCCCACAAGGAATGCTAAAGGAGCAGATTTTTAAAAAAAATAATTAATGGGATGTGAGTGTCGCTGCGAAAGCCATCATTTATTGCCAATCCCTAATTGCCCTTGAGAAGGTGGTGGTGAGCCGCCACCTTGAAGTGCTGCAGTCCTTGTGGTGAAGGTACTCCCACAGTGCAGTTAGGGAGGGAGTTCCAGGATTTTGACCCAGCGACGATGAAGGATCGGCGATATATTTCCAAGTCAGGATGGTGTGTGACTTGGAGGGGAACTTGCAGGTGGTGGTGTTCCTATGCACCTGCTGCCCTTGTCCTTCTAAGTGGAAGAGGTCACAGGCTTGTGAGCTGCTGTCGAAGAAGCCTTGGCGAGATGCTGCAGAGCATCTTGTAGATGGTACACACTGCAGCCATGGTACGCCGGTGGTGGAAGGAGTGAATATTTAAGGTGATGGATGGGGTGCCAATCAAGCGGGCTACTTTGTCCCAGATGTTGTCAAGCTTCTTGAGTGTTTTTGGAGCTGCACTCTTCCAGGCAAGTGGAGAGTATTCCATCACACTCCTGAATTGTGCCTTGCAGATGGTTGAAATGTGAAAGAATAAGTCATATAACCTACTCAGAAAAATACACCATTCTATGAAAGAATTCTGGCCTTATTTAAACATGACAAACTGGGTTTGGAAATCTAGAAACCTAACTATGAAAAAGCTGTGAAAGCATTCTGGCTATAGAGATAAGATAGTTGTTGACATTGAATCAATAACCTTATTGAAACAGAAGGCTCCGGTAGGCTAAACCTTTCAGAATGAAACAATGGTTCACCCTGGACAAGGTGTTCTAATTTACACTTCGTAAAGAAGCACATAAAAGTAAGAAACATCTGCCTTCGTAAAAATGACATCAAGTAAAAAACACACCTGCCATAACACCATTTTTATGGTAAACTTAGAACACCTAGAGAAGAGACATAATTCTGTAATGTTACCAGCTGAGGTGACTGTAAGAATTGCAGGGGTCAGCAGAAAAATGACTAGAGATAATTAGCTTACATCAGCAAAAAACCTTAAAGGAAATACCACTGGAAAAGGGTATAAATATTGAACTCTCAAATGGGATAGTAGGCTCACTTTAAAGGGGCAAAGCGATTCTTGGCTTCAGAGGCAGCTCTGTAAGTCTCCAACTCTTTGTACCTCGGGTATCAAAGGTATTTGATTTTGGTGGATATCCTGAATAGAACTTTAAGAACTGTAAAACTGTAGTGAAGTTAAGATTTGAGAGTAAGGTTCTCTGATAATAGGATTGTAAGCTTTCTCTTTTTGGAACTGTTAATGTTGCAATTGACTCACCAACTGTAAACTGCATGTTAGTTCTTCAATAAATCTATATATTTTAAGAATTGTCTCACATAAGACTTCTGTATCAAACTCGCAAACTCAATTTCTGTACACTCTTTGGTGAGGAGTTGCAGAATTCTGGGGGAGTTTTCCAGACCCTCATAATACCCTGAATGTTACAGTCTAGCTAAACTTATTAAAAATGCTATCTGAAGGATGGTAACATTTTCAGGTTGTTCCTTTCCTTTAGGGAGAGATAGTCCAGGCCTTTAGACCCAATTAAGCATCTTTAGGATTTGGCTACCTCAAACTTTAGTTGAAAGTGAACGTCTGAGAAATACGCCTGATCCAGGGTAGCCCTAAAGGGGCTAGGACTAGTAATTATCCCTTCAGAAAGGCTTTGGGGAGTCAGGAGGTGAGACACTTGCCGCAGAATTCCCAGCCTCTGACCTGACCTTGTAGCCACAGTATTTATGTGGCTGGTCCAGTTAAGTTTCTGGTCAATGGTGACCCCCTCCAGGATGTTGATGGTGGGGGATTTGGTGATGGTAATGCCGTTGAATGTCAAGGGGAGGTGGTTAGACTCTCTCTTGTTAGAGATAGTCATTGCTTGGCACTTCTGTGGTACGAATGTTACTTACATTTACCTTAGGCAGTTGGCTCCTCCCGCCTCAGATCTGCTGCTGGGATCCCCCAATGCGAGCCTTCCCCTGACATGCAGTTTAAGTCGTGGCGGCAATTACATCATTGGATTGCGACTTTTGAATATTAATTAGGCCCAATCTTTTCTTTTGCTGGAGCCTTGTTGATGGCCTGATTTTTAAAAAAATTTAACGGATGGGAATCGGGTCAGGTTGCTCAATCCCAATATTATAATCCTCCCCTCAACCCTCTCCCACCTGTTGGTGGGGGTGGGATAAAATTCGAGGCTTTTATATCTCCTATAGGTGATGCATATCAATTAACATCTATCCATAAAGAAGAATTGTATTGTGAAAGCTGCTATCTGCTTAAACATTGAGCAGACTAATATTTTCTGAGAATGAATGTGCTCAGCTGATGTTGCTTAATTGATGATAGGTAGGAATGGAACCTTTGTACCCAGTCTGCATGAGGTTTGCTTATGATGTCAGCTGGATGCCTCTCCATCCTCATAAATTGTGTGTTAGCTCATGGCTACAGAGTAACCTTTCATTAAAAGAATCAGGTCCCGGGTAGGAGTTCATTAATAAACACCATAAAAAATTAATGATTTTACAATGAAAATGCTTCCCTCTACTGCACAGGTGCATAATGTGTTCAGCCTGTTTGGGCAGAACACATCCATCTCAGTTTGCTAAGTGGAGCCAGTCACATTCGGGGTCATTTTAACTTTGGATGAAAAATGGCCAATATCGAATTGAGCCTTCAGAAATCATGAAATGAGGTTTGCACCTCCCTACCCTGAATTTGACATGATTTCCCCAGGAACACAACATCATGGCTGAATGCCCCTATGAAGCAAGCACATTTCCAAACTCAGTGCTTGGCCTTTTGAGAGAGAGGGCTGGATTCTTCTCTACGGGCAGACTACTGATGAGGAGAACTTTCTGCTTGTCCCTCCGAATATGGCCTGCTCCCAGGGTTGCTGGCCATTTCTGACACACCTCAGGCTGATGGTGAGGTTCCCACCTGTGCAGAGAGCAGTTTCAATGGTGCTGCTGTGAGGATGCCGCTGCAGCACCAAGGCGCCTTAGAGAGGCAGAAGCGGCCCGAAGACTGCATCAAAGCTCTCACTGAAGCTCTTCACTGAGAGGCTTTCCGATGGTAAGTGCTGGGTGAGAATTGGTGGGAGAGGAAATCTGAACAAGACCCACACCATCCATGCCCTGCCCTCAGGGCCATTACCAACGTTTCTTGGGGCCTACTGCCACTTTTCACATGGCAGCCCTCAGAAGCAACGGAAAGTGGGGTGATCGGAGGAGAGATCTGCTGGGGACCTGGGCCCCACCCCCACTATTATTTTCATGCAGTGGGTGTGTAAGGAGCAGCCTGCAGTGGGCTGCATGGGGATGGGCGAGGGAAAACCTGGTCTGACGGAGAGGTAGGCTTACCGCTCAAATTTTCCCCGCATTCTCCATTTCTCTCCTGCCTGATTTTGGGCAGGATCACTGAGGAAAATCCAGCCCTATGACTTTATGGTGCCCATAAAGCAGTCTTCATTTGAATGCAGTCCTTGGATGGCACCAATCCTGTAGCTGGGCAGTTAAGGATGGCCTTGAGCTGGTTCTCCAGTCAGCAAGTTGCTACTCCTCTTCTGCCACTTCCACGTGCTCCTCCTCATTCATGCTACATGTTTCACCAAGTGCTACCTCAACAGCTAAATCCCCTGAAGTGGATATACTGGTACTTGTGTCATCGCTTGCTGTGAGGTGCTGAACTGGGCTTTGCCTGGGGCTGGTGGTGCAGCAACACACTGTTTCCTAGCATAGCTGATTTGGCAATGTATGATGTGCTAAAATGCTGTGATGCATATAGAGTTTGGGAGATTAGACAGAGTAGGAGAAAAACAATAAGCAAATCTAATGGGCACGAGCCTGAAAAGAGGCGAGAGCCTCTTCCATTATCCTTTCCCATTTCCTCTATGGAGTCTATAATTAGGTTTCTTTCCTCCAGCTGGGTTAAAGGGCGAAGGTTGGGGACACCGCCACCAGTTGTTCTCCATTCCAAATTATTATGTGCCTCTTTCTGCCGCAAGCAGAAACACATTGGTGAAGTGCTGGAAATTTGGAATGTACAGCCACCCTGCCTCCAAAAATATGTAACAGACAGTATGCAAATGGCTGTTGGAAGCTACATTAGTGTGCCAAAATTTTCAAATACAGGCATCATATCATTTGCAGGTCCCTTTGGCAATCAGGAGGTGTGTCCTGCATTAACATGGGCTTTCTTCTGACATGTGAAGGAAAGTAAAGAATTCCCAAGTAATAATCATATTCTGTTTGAGGTGAAAGCATTTGTTGCACACCTGCCATACCATCACACATGATGCAGCTAAATGCAGGTTACAGTTACCCTCGCAAAATTCCTAAGGTTAAAAAAAATTATCTCATCTGTGTGGCTGTCCTTTTTACAAGGGACATTGCTTTCACCTTACAGATATTTTGGGATTGTCTACACGACCTAAAAGTGGTAAACCTTAGCATTACCTTCAGGACTCCCTAAGTGAAGGCCAAAGTCCTCCCTCAGCCCTAGTTGCTGCCAATGCCTTCAGCCATTTTAGTGCAGGGATTAAAATGCTTTATCCAGAATTGTTTCTCTGCTTAGAAACTGGTCAATTCCCCTTCAAGGTACAGGAGCAGCTATCTAGACTTGTGAATATGTTAGATACTCTGTCCTGGCAGCAAACACATTCCCCGTGTACTACCCAATCTGCACAGGGAATGCAGCACAAATACATTCCCAAGTGAACCTCGCAACATGCAGAGAGATCCACTCATTGAAACCAGAGTGCGTTTTTGAGTGCTCCTGTCCTAAAGCTTTTCCTGGAAATGAGTCATGAAAAACCTTCTTTTTAACATACAAAGTATCATAGACATATCAAGGTTATTTTTAACTACCACAGATTTAAGTAAGAAGCATAAAGATCATTTTAAGCAAGGTCCTGAAGCTGTTCTTTCACTCAAAAGGTCCTAAGAACATAAAAAGGCAAGAAATGAGAATAAAATCCCATCAAGCCTGCTCTTACTATTTTTTCACTGATTCTACCATAATTATTTAGTTTCCTCACAGAAAGTCCTGCAAAGTTTCTCCCTGAGTGTGGCAAAAATAGTTGAGGAAATACACCAGTATTTTTCAAACCTGATCAATCATTTTCTACAGACATTTCCACGCTCTCAACAGCATTCCATGGAGTATCAGAGTTATTCACATATCAATGCATTAGTGAAGGTATTCACAAGGTTGCTCACAGGCCATTCAACATCAAGGATATACTGTAGCTAGCTGTGTTAAAATGATAGTGGTGAGCACTTGGGAATGACAGTGAAAATACTGACGGAAGAAATGCTGCTGGCAATGGTATTGGGTCGAGCAGTGGTCTCAGCGTAGGAAGAAGCAGCCTCAGGGAGGAGAGTGACACCTAGAATTAATTAGGCCAGAAATAATAATTTGGCTAAAATAAATCCATCTAAGCATGGAAGCATTACTGATGGATGCTAAAGTGAACTCTTTTATACTTCAGTAACATTTCAACAGCAAAAGGAAAAATAGCACATAACAAGTGACAAATTTAAAATACACACTTATTTGTATATTTCTGCAACAATTTAATTCAACTGTAGAAGTTTACAAAATAGATCATTTTTGAAGGTGTTATATGTATGTAAGCAAGCTGAAGAGTCTGCAGTACTTAAATGTTAAAGGAATACTGGATTCTGAAAGGTATTGGAGCTCTCATACTGTCATTTTTGAGACAGTAAATGTAAATGTGTTAAAACGATAGTAATCATAGTTAGAAAGGTTTAGGGCAAATACATTTTAGTACATTTGCTTGCACAGTTTGAAACAGAACTTACTTTTCCCCTGAAGGTAGTGGCTAATGCTGGGCAAAGGGTGAAGAGGTACTTTTATTCGTCTGCACCCCTGGCAGGGAGCATCACCTGCTGGCACACGCCAGAGATTTGGGTGCATGCTGCTCACAAGGATGGAAGGTTTTTCTCCTGACTAAAATACCATAAAATCCTGTTACTATGCAATTGAATAGATGAAAAATGTTTTTTGAACAATATATTTTTTTTATGTCTTGCATTGAGTTTCCCCATGTTTATGTTTATATTTCCATCTTGTACTAATGCAGTATGCGCAATCTTAGTGCAGAGAGCAGGATGCTCTGGCCATGGACCTTTCCATATTATCAACTGAAAAATGACCATTTTCCTTCCAGTGAGATGAATCACTACCACCTTAGTGGTCCTCCCCTGGAAACTCACTAAAAGATCATAGACGTAGGTTATTTTGAGTAACTTTTGAATTGGAAATCCTACTTTCCTGCTTGATCCGCTAAATTACAATAAATTTCTCTCAAAAAAGATTATGGATAGCCCAGTAGCTAAAGCAGGAAGAGCATTTGCCTTCCTACCATATTTGATATTAACTGGTATGACAACAGGTTGTAAATGCAAACAAGTGTAACAAGAACAGATATTTAACAAATAGACTGTGGTTGTTGCTCAGTTAATTGACCTGGAGAGTTTATGCTGAGACAAGTCCAAAACCCTACATCCTAGGGTTTTGAAAGAGATGGCAATAGAGATAGCGGATGCATTGGTTTTCGTTTTCCAAAATTCCATAGATTCTAGAATGGTTCCACAGATTGGAAGATAGCAAATGTAACCCCACTATTTAAGAAAGGAGGGAGAGAGAAAATGGGGAACTACAGACCAGCTAGCCTGACATCAGTAGTAGGAAAAATGCTAGAATCTTATTAAGGATGTGGTAACAGGGCACTTAGAAAATAATAATAGGATTGGGCAGAGTCAACACGGATTTATGAAAGGGAAATCGTGTTTGACGAATCTGTTAGAGTTTTTTGAGGTTGTAAGTAGCAGAATAGATAAGGGGAAACTGGTGAATGTGGTGTATTTGGATTTTCAGAAGGCATTTGATAAGGTGCCACACAAGAGGTTATTAATGGCCCAGAAATTCGGGTCCCAACGCGTGAGTACGCACGGGGTACTCACGCGTAGGCCCAACGAAAGTGCCGGTTTCGTGCATGCACTGCGCATGCGCGGGAAACCAGCACTTCCGTTCCCCTGAAAGAAGGGGTTCAGAAGTCGAACGCGGGCGCCGGAGAGGCAGCGCATGCGCATTGAACTTACGTTTTTTTCCCAGGTTTTTCCGGGTGGGTAAGTCTCCAGCAGTTAGACTTTTAAAAAGCAGGCGCAAGGCCTGCTTTTAACAAGGTAAGTGGTGAATTGATTAAAATTAAAACATTTTTCCACAGGTTTATTATTTTTAAATACTTTAAAGAAAGGTAAGTTTATTTTTAGCCCTGTTAGAAAATGTAATTAATTTTTTCAAAAATTTAAATTATTGTTTAAAATAGTTATTTCATGTAATTTATAGTTATTTTAAAAATTTGATGTTTTTAAAAAATTTATTTGAGGTTTTAGTGATGTTTTGGGGCTTATAGTATTTATAGGTTTGACAGCTCTTCCTGTCAAACTTATGAATGAAGCATTCCCTGCTACCATTGGCGCTCCATGGCCCACGTGATCCCAGGGGATGCATCGAACTAACTGCGCCCCTGGAATACGCAAGCACTGCGCGCCGGCAGTTGGAGGAGGCCCAGGATCGGAATCCCACGCGGGCCCACAGCTCAACGGCCGGCACACTAGGTAAGTGCAGGTCGGGATCTTGCACCCGCGGGAAGCCCCCGACCCGAATTTCTGGGCCATTAAACAAAATTAGGGCTCATGGGATTGGGGGTAATATACTAGCATGGAAATGAGGGTTGGTTAACGGACAGAAAACAGAGAGTAGGAATAAACGGGTCATTTTCGGGTTGGCAGGCTGTAACTAGTAGGGTACCACAAGGATCAGTGCTTGGGCCTCAGCTATTCACAATCTATATCAATGATTTGGATGAGGGGACCAAATGTAATATATCCAAGTTTGCTGATGACACAAAGCTGGGTGGGAATGTAAGTTGTGAGGAGGATGCAAAGAGGCTTCAAGGGGATATAGTAAGTGAGTGGGCAAGAAGATGGCAAATGGAATATAATGTGGAGAAATGTGAAGTTATCCACTTTGATCGGGGAAAAATAGAAAAGCAGAGTATTTTTTTAAATGGTGAGAGATTGGGAAATGTCAGTGTTCAGAGGGACCTGGGTGACCTTGTACAAGTTAACATGCAGGTACAGCAAGCAATTAGAAAAGCAAATGGTATGTTGGCCTTTATTACAAGAGGATTTGAGTATAAGAGTAAAGACGTCTTACTGCAATTATATAGGATCCTGGTGAGACTACACCTGCAGTATTGTGTACAGTTTTGGTCTCCCTTAGGTAAGGAACGATATACTTACCATAGAGGGAGTGCAACGAAGGTTCACCAGACTGGTTCCTGATATGGGGGGATTGTCCTATGAAGACAGATTGAGTAGACTAGGCTTATATTCTCTGGAGTTTAGAAGAATGAGAGGTGATCTCATTGAAATATACAAAATTCTTACAGGGCTTGACAGGGTAGATGCAGGGAGGATGTTTCCCCTGGCTGGTGAGTCTAGAACCAGGGGTCACAGTCTCAGAATAAGGAGTCGGCCATTTAGGACTGAGATGAGGAGAAATTTCTTCACTCAGAGGGTGGCGAATCTTTGGAATTCTCTACCCCAGAGGGCTGTGGAGGCTCAGTCGTTGAGTATATTCAAGACAGAGATCAATAGATTTTTGGATATTAAGGGAATCAAGGGATATGGGGATAGTGCAGGAAAGTGGAGTTGAGATAGAAGATCAGCCAAGATCTTATTGAACGGTGGAGCAGGCTCGAGGGGCCAAATGGCCTACTCCTGCTCCTATTTCTTATGTTCTTATGTTTTTATGAATCTTCCCATTGAGGAATGCAAGTGTCCACAAAAAACTTGGTTCAGTGGATGATGGTTAACTTTGCATTCATACTTCTGTATACAGGCAGAATAAGTGTATAAAGTTGGTATCCGTGTCAACTTTCAGTTAGATAGGAATGTTGGACTGCACTTTCTCAAGAGTAGAGATAGTAGGATTGGAACTGATATTAGACACAAATTTCATTACCTTCCACTAATCTTTAAAGCCTACCTGATAACTGTACAATTTGGAGAAAGTCTTCTCTGTTGATTGGCTTAAATCTTCCATTAATTAAATGCAGATCAATCAAAAAAGAAAGCTATTCACTGGAAACGTGATAAAACTTAGCAATCAACAAAAAAACAATCAAATTACTCACTTACCTCCAACATCCTCATTCACAATCCAGGCAGTACTACATAGCTGATCAATTAAGTCACTTAAACAGTTTTCTTCGAATTCTTTGAATGGAAATAGAAACATAGAACATAGAAAAATAGGAGTAGGCCATTCGGCTCTTTGCACCTTTTCCGCCATTCAATATGATCATGGCTGATCCTCTATCTCAATACCATATTCCCGCTCTCTCCCCATACCCCTTGATGCCTTTTGTGTCCTGAAATCTAACTATCTCCCTCTTAAATATATTCAGTGACCTGGCCTCCACAGCCTTCTGTGGTAGAGAATTCCACAGGTTCACCGCCCTCTGAATGAAGACATTTCTCCTCACCGCAGTCCTAAATGTCCTAACCCTGTATCCTGAGACTGTGACCCCTGGTTCTAGGCCACCCAGCCAGGGGAAACATCCTCCCTGCATCCAGTCTGTCTAGCCCTGTCAGAATTTTCTACGTTTCAGTGAGATCCCCTCTCATTCTTCTAAACTCTAGTGAATACGGGCCTAGTCGACCCAAACAAAATGTTGTTCCCTCACACACTCCAATACTGGAAAATCTTCAATATATGCCCTCAGCAGGCATGACTTCATACTGGGAACTTCGTCTCACAAAACCTACCCTATAGTGTTACAAATACTAAATTTGAACGGCCTGTATCTTTCAGTGTCATTAATGTGTGTAAAATCTTTAATCTTATATTAAACTTTGCTTCAGTAAATTTGCTGTGGTAAAGTGATGAGTAAATGATTGATGCTGCTTTAAGACTGCTGCAGGATCACAGTATGAAACTGTATTCTAGGCCTGTTAGCAATTCCATGGGAGATATGCTAGTTATAAATAAATAAAATGCTCATTCAAGCATTTGTACATGTGTACTGAGTTAAGGGACATTGATAATTAACAACAGACTTCAGTAAGAATAAACTTGACCTCTTACTGCAAAGGAAAAATAAATTATTTACCTAATTATTTACATAATCCCATGCAGCCACCTTGGTTATGAAAGATGATTCGTACTAAATTAGCCAGAGATTCATTCACTTGTGCAAATAGCTTGAACACCATGTGGGACGTACCTTCTTTTGGATAATAATTATTATGCTGGACAAGCTTTCGCCTCTCATTATATACAAGTATTATGCCATACAATTTCTTGCTTTGCATAGCATGGATTGAACTTTTTCAAGATTCCCGAGAAATATGATAATATTTCCAGTTGTGAATAGATTCTTCCAGCTAAAAGAAGATTGCTCTTCATGCAAAGTACTCTTAAAAGGATATCACCAATCCACTGTTGCTAAAAAATGGCACCCGAATGTAAATTGCTTTTTAGGAGAAATTACAGTACTTTGAGTCAGCTTAGCTGGCAGCTCTATAACCTACATTTCATTTATTTTCTACTCCTGCACAGTTAGAAGTTGAGTTATAGAAGTGAGAGACTCCTACCAGAAAAATCTAGCAACTTTTAATTAAAGTATTGATTAATGTTCTTATTTTAAACAAGATATAAAATCATAAAGTATATGGGTAATAAACAAAGAAGTGACATGTAACAAATTTATGGAAAAATATTATCTAACATTAGGCACAGGAACAAAATATTAGATAAATGTGTGAACTGATCAATAGACAACCCTTAAACTGCCAGCAACTGCATGAAATTACAAGCTTCCTGGGCCAATTTTTTTTTAAAGATGGCAGCTCACACAGTGTGAGACTGAAACACACACTAATGTTACAACAGTAAAACGACTCAGATGTCAGGTCTAGTTGTATTGTGATAGTAACCTTAAAGTACTAAAATGTTAAATACTTAAAAAAATGTTTTTTTAATCTATATAAATAACAGCCTTGCATCAAGTTTCGGCGAGTAGCATTACAGATCTCCAAAGTGTCACATCTAAAAGTACGGCATCTCAGAACAGTCGCATGTCAAAATAACACCAATCAAATATATGACTGACTAAATGTGAATGAATCAAAAGCAATTACATTCACTAGGCAAGTAGAACAAAGTACAAGTGAAGGGCGAGGAACAAGCTCACCTTTCTTTTCTGACAGCTACCATTCATGGACCAGCAAGTACCACAAAACCAACTAAATTGTTCCAACTTCTTTTGGCAGGTACATCGTTTTTTGAGCCACTGACTGCATCATAACATAACGTAATATAAAAATATACAAGTCCTGAAATTCTTCAGTAGACCTTTTGGGCAGATCTGGGGTGGGAAAGAACATCCATCACCCATGGGTTGTCCCCCTGACCACTTTCCAGGGCTGGAACGTCTCAAGGTGTGTAATATTTACAGTGGTCTTTCCTTTGATATTTTCCAGGCTCTGAGGATGCTCCAACTGTCTACAGCCTAAGACAATTAGAAGGTTGCCATTTTGATACCAGGCAAAGTCTCAAACTCCACTGTGGCAATAAATAAAGATTGGAGTTTGCGAAACTTCACTTTATTATTTTCTATGTATGTACAGTGAACTAGAAGGCAAAGACCCCCTCCCAAGCACGCTCTATTTCGGTAAGAATGAAAACATCAGACTTACTTGGGAAACAGCCTTTTTGGACATTCTGGGCAGTACCTGTAGAAATGGGTGCATGACTGCACTGAATGAATTGCAATCTTACCTCAGTGTAACTTAAAGTTAATAGTCACTAAAAGGAAAATGACCAGCTCCTAGCCCTATGTTCTCCCAAGATTCCCTACTCCTGAAGCCACAGTCACACCTCAGATTTCAGACTTTGAATCTTCTGAACAGCAATAAGAATAATTAATGCAATTATAAAGCAGAAAGTCCACGATATCAATGGAATGGAATGCAAGTAAACCTGTATCCTACCAAAAGACTCGATGGCCCTGATATTTAAGGGGAGGGAGTGGGGTTGGGGGGGGGCAGTTTTCATGCAGAATTTAATGGCAGGACCTGATCAACATTTTTTGTCTCCATTTCCTGGCTGCAGCCAGCCAGATTGAGAGGCTGGCAGGTTGTTGGGCAGGTAGGCCTTTGGCATCAGACTGCAGCAAGGGAGCGGAGAGGGGGAAAGGAGAGATCGGAAAGGTTGGGGTGGAAGGTTGGAAGGGTCGGGGGTAGCTGAGATCGAATGGGTTGAGGGGGAGTTGAGATTGGAATGCACGAGGGGGGAGATCAGAGGGTCGGGGGGAGCTGAGATCAGAAGGGTCGGGGGGATGAGATTGGAAGGGTCGGGGGGCTGAGATTGGAAGGGTCGGGGGGCTGAGATTGGAAGGGTCGGTGTTCTGGACTTATGGACATTATGGACATTTTACATGCAGATAGCACCCACTGGTGCTGGTTATTGTGTGAGCAGTGTTTGTATGCAGCAGAGGTCATTCGACCTTTTTACCTTTCTTCCTGTTTGACCCAGGAAGTAGAATTCCAGGAAGAACCTAACTGAGTAATGGAGGATCTTCCATGAGGGATCTTCAATCCAATGTAATCTGATCTCATATGTTAGGCCAGGTGCAATATCTGTGAGTATCTTTGTTTGTTAGCAACTTTGTCAGTGTAGTATTTTGACAATACTATGTTTATGAGAAGTAATAGTTGATATTTACAGAAGTACAGTCCAAATGTTAGTTAGTTATACAATTAGTCTATTCTACTGTTGTAAATATGTTTATATCTTATGTAATATCAAATGTATAGTACTCAGTTTATGTACAAACATACTTTGTCTTTGTTTACAGTTTCACAAATTTGTTCAAGTAAAGCTTCAAACAGCGAAACGGCTTCACGAGGAATTATTTGAATAAGTGTTTAACTTGCTGGATAACTAGATAGGAACACGTCTAGCGAGGCCAGTACAGTGAAAAGATAGCAATATGGCTAGCTGTGAAGAGTGGAGCAGCAGGAACTCAGACTGAGCCTTAACCTCGTAGACCACACCTACCTCACATCAACATGTCAGAAGATAATGACGAAAATGCTTTGCAGCGAGGGGAAGACCTTAAACAGGCAGACGAAACTGTAGAATGTGACAATCAGTCTATAAGCTCCAGTTACTTCAGATCGCAAGCTGGTTCACGGTCATCAGGTGGTTCTAGAGTAAGCGTGGACATCGCCAGAGCACGAGCTAAGCTAGTAGCAGCTCAAGCCAGAGCTGCGCATGCGAACAGTGAAATAGAAATAAAAGTAAGACAGGCCCGTCTTCAAGCTGAACCCCAAGCCGAACAGGCCCGACTCCAAGCCGAACAGAACCGACTCCAAGCTGAATTTCAAGCTGAACAGGCCCATCACCAAGTGGAATGCCAGGCTGAACAGGCCCGTCTCCAAGCCACATTAGACGCTCCGCAGCAACAAAAAGAGATAGATGCTGCATTAGCTGAGACACAAGTATTCGAGGCAATTTTGGAGGGAGCTGATCCCGAGACAGCTTACAAACCTTTAATTCCCGTTTCGCAGCAGAGTCGATGACAGCGTACCATAGATTACGTGAGCAACCATGCCGACATACAGTTTACAAGAGAAAGGGATGAAGGCCCGCACATCTCTACAGACGCAAGCACTTCATATAACATGCCCCAAGTTGCCAACCAAGGTCAAAGTAGATAGCGTGCCTCAAGCCGCAGAGTCTCCCCCAGCAGGACGGAAGGCACGGTGCAGAGGAATAGGACGCTGGGAAGAGAAAGTCAGCAGCGAACCCCCTCTCGTTTCCTTGAGACCCCCAACAGAACCCCTATTCAGGGCAACCCTGGCACAGGTCGCAGTACCTACGACCTTGCCAAATACCTTGCACGCACCCAGCTGGTGACTACAGGGTTAACCAAGTTTGATGACAGGCCGGAGAATTATCGGGCTTGGAAGTCCTGCTTCCACGATGCCATATCGGGCTTAGATCTGTCGGCAGGAGAAGAGCTCGGCCTCCTTATCAAATGGCTCGGCCCAGAGTCTGCCGGACAGGCATGCAGGATAAAAGCGGCCAATGGGGGACATCTGCCAGCGGGGTTGAAGACAGCTTGGCAAGGCTGGAAGAAAGCTACGGCTCGCCTGGAGCCATTGAAAGGGCTCTCTTTGACAGGTTGGAGAACTTTCCGAGGTTGACGAGTAAGGAACCCCAGAAGCTCCGCGACCTTGGAGATCTGCTGTCGGAACTCGAAGCCGCAAAGCAGGACGGCTACCTACCTGGTCTATCGTACTTAGACACTTCCAGGGGGGTAAGTCCTATCGTTGAGAAGCTTCCAGCTAACCTGCAGGAGAAGTGGATAACGTTTGGATCAAAGTTCAAGCTAAAGCACAACGTGGCCTTCCCACCATTCTCTGCGTTTGCCAAATTCATCGTAAAGAAGCCAAAGCCAGGAACGACCCCAGCTTCAACCTCTTCTCCTCCCACCCAGCACTTGCCAGAAGAGACAAGTTTGACAGACATGGAAAGACACCATATCTGTCCACAAAATGCAAGTGTCTTCAACTGAGAACACAAAGGTTCAGAAGAAATCTGAGGGTATGAGCAAACAATGCCCTATCCACAACAATCCCCATCCTTTAAAGAAGTGCAGAGGCTTCAGGGAGATGTCCCTAGAAGATCGGAAACAATATCTTAAAGAGAACTTTATATGTTTCAAGTGCTGCTCTTCCACGAGCCATCTTGCCAAGAACTGCAAGGTAGATGCAAAATGCACAGTGTAAAGTCTGTGGGTTGTTTAGTTAATTAATACACAGACTATCAGAGTAACTTAAAACAGGACTTTACTATTCGAAGGTCAGGGCGAATCTGCCCAATAAATCCTGACACAGCACTTATATACCGGTGTGGTCACCGTCGGTATTACAGTATACAGAAGCCAACAAAGTAGTGCAACACCTAAAGTAGTTCTCTTAAAGGTGGACGGCTACATACAATAGTTCTCTTAAAGGTAGACGGGTACATACACTACAATCCTCCCTTTTTAGCTTACAACATACTGATTCCCCATTAAACATACATTATAACATATATACAACTTTATGCAAGACAGTTCACAGATTCAGTCTCTCTGGAGGTTTCCGGACTCTGTCCGGATAACGCCTCGGTGGTGTCGTAACTCCCGGCGGGGTAGTAGGTGCTTCTGGCAAGGTCGATTCGGCTTGAAGGACAGTGTCAGGTTCATCTGATTCCAGTATTACCAGATCGGAGGTAGGTGTTCTGGGTATCTCTGTCTCAACATTAACCGTGTAAGGTGGTGGAGTAGGTTGGCCATTTGTGGCTGACCCTATGATCTGGTCAATATGGTGCCTTATTATACTGTCCCCAATGTCCACCAAATACATCAACGGCCCTAGCCTTTTTCCAATAGTTCCAGGCTGCCATTTCTCGGTACGGTAGTCCCGGGCCAAAACTTGTTGACCTATCTGAAAAGATCTAGTTGGCCTTTCATTCATGCCCTGGAATTGCCGGTTCTCTACGTCCCTTCTGACGTTTGGCTTAAGCAAATCCAGCCGGCATCTTAGTCGTCTATTAAAAAACATCATGGCGGGAGTTTGATTTGTGACCGCATGTGTTGCATTCCTGTATGCCAACAAGAAGCTATCCACCTTATGTTGTAAGTTAATGGCTTCATTATCCATGGCCTTTATGGCCTTCTTGAAGGTCTGGACAAACCTTTCAGCCAATCCATTGGAGGCGGGATGGTATGGGGCTGACGTGTAGTGCTTAACCCCATTGCTCTTTAAGAATTTCTTGAATTCTTCGGACACAAATTGCGGTCCATTATCAGAACAGATCTGTTCCGGCAGCCCATTCCTAGCAAACATGGTCCTTAACACTGTGATGGTTTTTTCCGTGGTGGTGGTGGACATCTTTATTACCTCCGGCCACTTGGAGTGTGCATCCACCGCTATTAGAAACATTGAGTCCATAAATGGACCAGCAAAGTCGATGTGTACCCTTTGCCAAGGAGATGAGGGCCACTCCCATGGATGCAGAGGAGCCTGTGGTGGCGCGTTTTGGACCTTCTGGCATCCTAGACAGTTCTTAATGATTTCTTCAATGTCCCCATCAATGCCTGGCCACCACACAAACGCTCTTGCTAGGTTCTTCATTTTCACTCCACCCAGATGTCCCTCGTGCAGCTCCTTTAACACCTTCTGTTGAAGTTTGGGTGGAATCACCACTCTAGATCCACACATCAGGGTTCCTCGACACACTGACAGCTGTTCTTTTCTCTGCGAAAATGCTGGCAGCGTTGGTTCGCCCTGTGCTGGCCATCCCTCCACCGTTAAATCATAGACTCGTGAGAGAGTTGGGTCATTTCTTGTTTCGTTTTCGATCATCGAATTTGTTACTGGTAGACATTCCACTATGGATGAGTGGAACATCTCTACCGGGTCCACTGTAGTCGCTTCTTCTACTATCGGCAATGGCAAGCGCGATAACCCATCAGCATTTCCATGCTGTTTGGACCTTTTGTATTCGATGTCATATTGGTGTGCCCCAAGTAACACGGACCACCTCTGTAACCTTTGCGCTGTCATGGTGGAAACGGCCTTGTTAGGGTTGAATATGGACACCAACGGCTGGTGGTCTGTCAGTAATGTGAACTTCTTGCCCTGCAGGTAATGATTGAATTTCTTTATGCCCCACACAAGGCTGAGGGCCTCCCTATCTATTTGAGCATAATTTCGCTCCGCGGAGGTCAATGATCGGGACGCGAATGCCACTGGCCTTTCCGAGCCATTTGGTAACTTGTGTGAAAGTACTGCTCCAATTCCATAGGGGGAAGCATCACATGCTAGGCGAAGAGGTAACGTTGGGTTGAAATGAGCCAACACTTCTTTAGAGGTAATCAACGCCTTGCTTCTGCGAAAGGCCTTTTTACATTCCTCACTCCACTTCCATGGTACTTCTTTCCACAACAGAGCATTCAGCGGATGCAGCACCGTGGATAGATTCGGCAGAAACTTGTGATAATAATTAATCAACCCCAAGAATGATCTTAACTGTGATACGTTTTCCGGAGCGGGGGCCTTCACGACAGCTTCTATCTTGTCAGGTGACTTGTGCAGCCCCTCTCGGTCAATGACATGACCGCAGTACGAGATCCGTTTTTGGAAGAACTCACATTTCTTGCGATTAACTCGAAGGCCATATTCCTTCAACCTAGTGAGCACCAGTTTCAAATTTGTGAGGTGTTCTTCCTCGTCTTCTCCCGTAATCAGGATATCGTCTAGGTAACACTGCGTGCTTGGAATTCCTTGTAATACCTGCTCCATGGCCCTCTGCCAAATTGCTGGAGCCGAAGCTACCCCAAAAACCAGTCTATTATAACGATACAAGCCTCTGTGTGTGTTGATGGTGAGGTACTGACGCGACTCTTCCTCGACTTCCATTTGTAAGTATGCCTGTGCCAGGTCTATCTTGGTGAAGTGTTTCCCTCCAGCCAACGAAGCAAAGATATCTTCAATCCGCGGAAGCGGGTATTGTACCGTGTGAAGCACCGGATTCACTGTGATCTTGAAGTCTCCGCAGATGCGGACCTTCCCCGGTCCCCCTGGCTTGTTACTTGGTGAAGACTTCATGACGGGAACAATGGGCGTGGCCCACTCACTCCAGTCCACTTTTGACAGTACCCCTGATCATTCAAGTTCTTCCAGTTCTGCCTCCACAGCAGGTCGTATCGCGTAAGGTACCGATCTGGCTTTGAAAAATTTTGGGCTTGCATGTTCTGCAATCTTAACCTTTGCTTTAATTCCTTGCAGTGTTCCCAGTCCTTGCTGGAATACCTCTTTGGCTTCGTCTAATATTCTGGACAACCGTTCAGGTTTGACATCTTCCTTTCCGGAATCTACCGTCATGGTGTTTAGTGAATGCCAGTCTACCTTTATTTTCCTGATCCACTCCCGTCCCAGAAGTGGTGGACCTCCCTCAGGCAACACATACAGGTCCATCCTTTGGTGATCTTTGTCCTTGTATCTCACCTTGACTTCTATCTTTCCGATGGGGTATACTTTGTGCCCCGTGTATGTCTGCAATACCACTTCCGTATCCCGTAGGGGAATATGCTTGAATAACTTTTTATAATCATGCTTATTCATGACCGTCAACGCCGATCCGGTGTCCACTTCCATTTTCACTTGGACTTTTGCAATCTGTAGTGTGATCCAGATAGCTTGTCGGTCAGCTTCATTACTCACATTGTGAATTCTCAGACTATCCAGTTCCTTGCAGTTGGAGTGTGAGTCCGAATTCTGTTCTTCCGGACTCTTCCTAGTCACCTCATGTACCTTTCTGTACCTCTTTTGTGGTGACTCATTATTGTTGGTCTTCTTTCCTGACCGGCATACCTTAGCTATGTGACCGAGCTTGCCACATTTCCTACATTCCTGGTTTTTAAACCAGCATTGGTTCTGGTCGTGTGTTGTCTTCCCACAACGATAGCATTTCGTTGTACCCGAAGTAATTTGCTGCACACTGAGTGCCGCTGCCTTTAGCTGCATTTCCGCCGTTCTTTTCGCTGCGGCTTCGTTCGATGCAGCAATAAGGACAACCTTATCAAGTGTAAGATCGTTCTCTTCGAGCAGTCGTTTTTGTGTTTCTTCCTTCGACATTCCGCACACGAATTTGTCTCTGAGTGCCTCTGCCAGATTTTCCCTAAACTGACAGTGTTTCGCTAGCCTACGCAGTTCAATCAGGTACTCCGCGTTGCTTTCCTCTTTCCGTTGCGTTCTCGCGTAAAATTTGGATCGTTCCACTAACATCAGTGGTGCGGGGTTAAAATGATCCTTCAGGACAGCAACAATATCATCGAAAGTCTGATCCGCCGGTTTAGCTGGTGCTAGTAGATGCTTCAAGAGCCCGTATGTCTTCGCGCCCATCGAGTTTAGCAAGGTTATAGCTTTGTCATCTTCTTCTATTTTATTGGCCTCACCATAGATCTCGATGCGTTCCACATACGTGGCCCAGTCTTCTACCTCGGAATTAAAATCGTTGATGTTACCACGCTTAGGCATCTTCCTCTCTTCCTGATAACACCACGGATTATTTCTTTAAAGTTTCTTTTTTTTTTCAAGATGGCGGTTCCCGCGAAAATGGCGGTTTCCCGCGCTTATCATCTCTCCCCGCCCACTTCAATGGCGGTTCCCTGCTTCTGTCTTCTTCTCCGCCTAATGGCGGCTTCCCGCGTTTCTTCCCCTGGCGGGAGGGGTACACTTTCCCCACGGGCGACGGCCGCTGGCTTTCAGGTTCACAGCCTGCGCGTCGGCTTCAGTGCTTTCCCTTTTCTCGGCAGGGCAACCGGCACTGGGTACACCCCGTTGACGGCGAACAGTTTCAGCCGCTGGGCTGGCTCTCGCTCGGTTCCCCTTGCTCGGGCTCTGTCTCTCTCCCGCTCGCTCGGCTCTACCGGCGCTGGGTACACCCCGTTGACGGCGAACAGTTTCAGCCGCTGGACTGGCTCTCGCTCAGTCTCCCTTGGTCGGCTCTGCCTCTCCCGCTCGCTCGGCTCCCAATCGCGCCTCCCAGCCCTCTCGCAGCCCGGTGCTTCCCTCCCCGGCTGCGGCTGAGTTTTTATATCTTCCCACGCCTACGTTCCCGGTCGCAGCGCTTCGTGGCTTCGGTCGCTGCCCGGCCTTTTTCGCCGGTCGCGGTCTAGCTGTCTCACGACGCCGTTGCGTCCCCAGCCTGTCTGTACCGCGGCTTCCTTGCTCCACGCTGCCCCAGTCTCAGCGCCTCTGGGCCCGACTTCTGTCCGGCTCCTTTCCCCCTCGACCGTGGTCGAGTGCACCGCCCTTATCCTCCGGTTATTCTTTTTACTTTTCCCTTACTCACAGTCACCGTGGCCGGCTTGCTTCTCATGCTGATCGGCTCACTCCTCACCATGGCAGAAGGGACAGTCAGTGCCTTTTGCTGATGGAAGTCTTTGTCTCTGAATTCTTCCTCCTTTCCAGCTCTGCAGACTCGAGTTTTCTCCCAGCAGAATGACGAGGGCGGTTGCCTCTTCTCGACGCTCGTTAACTGCTTCGGAAGTATTGTTGCCGCAGGGTACGATCGGACTCGTCGCCACTGTAAAGTCTGTGGGTTGTTTAGTTAATTAATACACAGACTACCAGAGTAACTTAAAACAGGACTTTACTATTCGAAGGTCAGGGCGAATCTGCCCAATAAATCCTGACACAGCACTTATATACCAGTGTGGTCACCGTCGGTATTACAGTATACAGAAGCCAACAAAGTAGTGCAACACCTAAAGTAGTTCTCTTAAAGGTGGACGGTTACATACAATAGTTCTCTTAAAGGTAGACGGGTACATACACTACACACAGAATGTGAAAGTGATCGGCACATTTCAGCACTCCACCCAGGCCCAGCTCCTTGGAAGTCAGAGTCGCCTCCTCCCGCCTCAGAGCACGGCGGAGAGAGAGAGGGAGCTGCCAGTCTGGAGATTACATCCAGGTGCACCGAGGTGTGTGGAGAAGGAGTGAGCGCAAGTGCATGCTCCAAGATATGCCTCGTTAATGTGTACCCTGTAGGACGTCGCCAAGAATCTGAGAAGATGTATGCCATACTAGATGAACAAAGCAATCGTTCTCTAGCAAGATCCAAGTTCTTCAACATATTCAAGGTCAATGGAAGTCTGTCGCCTTACACGCTGAAGACGTGTGCTTGACTTTCAGAGACAGCCGGCAGGAGGGCCTGCGTTTATGTTGTTGAGTCAGCCGACGGGAAGATTAGCCTCCCCCTTCCTACACTCATCGAGTGTAATCAAGTCCCCGACAACCGTTCTGAGATTCCCACTCCGAATGCAGCTCGTCATCACCGTCATCTGAGACGCATTGCAGACGAGATCCCACCTCTTGATCCAGATGCAGGCATACTTCTGTTGTTGGGAAGGGACATCCTGAGGGTACATATCATAAGGAAACAGATCAATGGTCCACATGACGCCCCTTTCGCCCAAAGGCTAGACCTCGGCTGGGTCGCTGTTGGAGATGTGTGCCTCAGGGGCACTCACAAGCCATCTCAGGTGAGCACACTCAAGACTTCCATCTTGGAGAATGGTCATCCAAGCTACCTTACCCCATGCAGTAGCCAGATCTGAGTGACAGAGAAGTTCAGTCATACGGCTCAGCCTCAGAAAACCCCAGCGCTGATCTCCGCAGACAGCACACAGATGATGCTCACTGGAGAGAACCCGGGTCAGTCAGTCTTCTGTCGCACCGCCAACGACCACAAACTTGCTCCATCGATCGACGACATGAGGTTCCTCCAGATTATGGAAAATGAGGTCTCTCGTGACAGCTCTAACAGCTGGGTTGCACCCTTACCCTTCCAGAACCCCAGACGATGGCTGCCGAACTACAGGGAGTATGCCTATAATCGTCTCAACTCACTCCGTCGCACACTAGAGAAGAAGTCAAAGATGAAAGCACACTTCCTAGAATTTGTAAAGAAAATGCTTGTCAACAATCATGCAGAGATAGCTCCTCCACTCCAGGAAGGCCAAGAGTGTTGGTACCGCCCTTCCTTCGGAGTCTATCACCCCAAAAAGCCGGAACAGATCCGCGTGGTGTTTGACTCCAGTGCACCATATCAGGGCGTCTCTCTCAACGACGTACTCCTCACGGGGCCCGATCTTAACAACAGCCTCTTGGGAGTACTCATGAGATTCAGGAAAGAGCCCGTCGCCATCACTGCCGATATCCAGCACATGTTTCATTGCTTTGTGGTGAGAGAAGACCACAGAGACTTCCTCCGCTTCCTGTGGTATCGAGACAACGACCCCAACAGAGACATTGTGGACTACAGAATGCGTGTCCATGTCTTCGGGAATAGCCCGTCCCCTGCTGTCGCCATATACGGACTGAGGAGGGCTGCCAAGGAAGGAGACAACGACTTTGGCAGTGATGTGAGAGGGTTCATCGAACGAGAGTTCTATGTCGACGACGCACTGAAGTCATTCCCGACCGAAGCAGAGGCCATCAGTACCCTCGGACGAGCTCAGGAACTACTTGCACTATCCAACCTCAGGCTGCACAAGATAGCCTCTAACAGACCAGCAGTGATGGAGGCATTCCCCCTGAAGATCGTGTGAAGGACGTCAAGGATCTAGACCTCTTCACTGATGACCTCCCCCTACAGTGTAGCCTAGGAGTGTCTTGGAACATAGCAACAGACACGTTCACGTTCCAAGTCTTAGATGCCAAGAAACCCTTCACACATAGAGCAGTGCTCTCTACAGTCAGCAGCCTATACGACCCTCTCGGCTTCTTAGCCCCTGTCACCATACAAGGCAGGCTGCTCCTCAGGGAACTCTCCACACGCGCTGAAGAGTGGGATTCACTTCTCCCTGAAGAGATGGAAGCAGAGTGGGACAGATGGAGAGACTCACTCCAAGACTTACAGGAGATCCAAATACCTCGCTGCTATACGTCTTTCTCTCCCTTAAATGCCCAATTCAAAGAGCTTTGTGTCTTTGCAGACGCATCCGCTAAGGCCATTGCAAGTGTGGCTTATCTGAAGGTCACCACTCAAGATGGACAAAGCAAAATCAGCTTCGTCTTTGATAGGGGCAAGTTGGCGCCCCAGCCAGACCTCACCATACCCAGATTGGAACTGTGCGTAGCAGAACGCAACCTATCCCCTCACAGCAGTCTACGGAAGCTGCATCCTATCATCGACACCGACGGACTGTCTCTGAGGTGGTTCTTCTTTTGTCGCCAGGGGACTCCAGTGACAAGTAGAGTTCGGACTATGTGGAGTCGTTAACGACTCCAGACGGGGAGTGTTCTGGACTTATGGACATTATGGATATTTTACATGCAGATAGCACCCTCTGGTGGTGGTTATTGTGTTAGCAGTGTTTGTATGCAGCAGAGGTCATTTGACCTTTCTACCTTTCTTCCTGTTTGACCCAGGAAGTAGAATTCCAGGAAGAACCTAACTGAGTGATGGAGGATCTTCCATGAGGGATCTTCAATCCAATGTAATCTGATCTCATATGTTAGGCCAGGCACAATATCTGTGAGTATCTTTGTTTGTTAGTATAATAACAACTTTGTCAGTGTAGTATTTTGACAATACTATGTTTATGAGAAGTAATAGTTGATATTTACAGAAGTACAGTCCAAATGTTAGTTAGTTATACAATTAGTCTATTCTACTGTTGTAAATATGTTTATATCTTATGTAATATCAAATGTATAGTAATCAGTTTATGTACAAAACATACTTTGTCTTTGTTTACAGTTTCACAAATTTGTTCAAGTAAAGCTTCAAACAGCGAAACGGCTTCACGAGGAATTATTTGAATAAGTGTTTAACTTGCTGGATAACTAGATAGGAGCACGTCTAGTGAGTCCAGTACAGTCAGGCTGGGAGGATGACATTGGAAGGGTCAGGGGGGAGAATGAGATCGTAAGGGTTGAGGGGGAGTGGGGGGTAAGGATATCGGAGACCGCGGCCAGGGATCACAGAAGGAGGGAGGGAGGGATGAGAATGGCTAGGTCAGTGGCAGATGGTGGCTCAGGGAGGGGGGAGGACATCACGGCTCAAGGGGGGGGAATGGGGGGACATCATGGATTGGGGGGCATCATGGCTCGGAGGAGAAATCGTATCATATGGGGTGGAGGGGGTCCGATCGCGAGGGGGAAATGGCCTATTGTTGGGGTTGGTGGGGTGGGGAGGGAATGTAGGGCACCTTGGTGGCCCAGGGGAAGCATTCCTGCTCCTCCTAGCCCACAAGCAGTGCTGGAAAGGCATTTACCTGCTGGATCTAGCAGTCCTCACCTCCCTTCAGTTGCCAGGTTTCCTGAGGCCCGGGAAACCCGGTCGGCCAGCGTTAAATTTAAAATGGAGGTAAAACCTGAGATATGCAGCCTCATTAAAATATTTAAATGAGGGACTCGCCTCCTGGGAGCAGGTTGGTTACCCGGCCCCTGTCCCGCCTCCGTTAAAACCATAAGTGGGTGGTTTCGAGGCAGGTTGGTTTCGGGTTTGAGATTTTTAACATGTTAACATCCCATTGACCCAAACCTATCCTTTTTTTGGGTGATAGAATTCCCCCGATATATTTATTTTAACCCTTAATGTAGACAATATCCCAAGTTCCTTTAAATAAGGGGATAAGAGAAACAAATAGATGAAGGAACAGATGCCAAGGCATGATGTGAGAGTTGAGAGTGCTGACCATCATTTTAGTGGAGTAGATGGGTTTTCAGCAGCTTTTAAGGAAGAACTTGCTTAAAAGTTCGATATCATGCCTTCTCGAATCGTTATGATACTCCAAAGGACTTTCCAACCAATAGATTACAGGCGGAGAGAGAAATGGAGAGTGGACGGTGTTTAGGCAGTGAATTCCAGAAAGTGGAGGGCCAAAGCAGCTGAATGTTCTGCCCTGTTGGGGTAGAAAAGGCCAAAGTTGGAAGACCTGAAGGGTATGGGTGTACGGCTGGTACTCTGTCTTTCTGTATGTAATAAAAAGCACCATAATGTGCAGAATGAGAAAATAATTAACTACAAATTCATCAAAATCACAACTGTGTCAATTTATTTTTGTGACAGTAAATTTCATGCATTGTGAATGTTACTGTGTCACTGCTGCTGCCTTACATTCAGGTATTTATACTTCCTAATTTGCATATTGCAAAATGATGATTGTTGGCTTTGTGAAATTTTCATTCTTACAATGAGGATGCTTTTGGTTTCCTCGGATTACTATTTTTCGTGAAATGGTAAAGATAGTCCTTATACTCAACATTTATGGGCGGAATTTTTTGGGGGTCAGCGGGCGCGCTCAGTGGCGGGTCGGGTGGGATAAAAAGTTTTTTGACAGGGGTTTGGGACCCCGCTGTGAACCTGCCACCATGTGCCTTTCCCAGATGTCGGGTCTGTCAGAGCTCAACAGACCCGAAACGCAGCGGCGGGGGAGGCAATTCATGGCATTCTGACCTTGTTAACAGCCCATTAAGTGGTATTTTGAGCTCACCTTTACATTTTACGAGGTCATCCACGGGGTCCACGCTGCTCGGGGATCACGTCAGGTAAGCAGGTCGGGAGTTGTATGACCATGGAATCACCTCATGACTTGACAGCTGCAAATGTGCTGTAAAAGCTCCCATCTCATAGCTGTTCACTTTCCAAGCTCAGAAGCTGTTGCTTACTGCATTTGGAAGGCAGATTGAGCTTTATGCGGGTTGCAAGTGTTTGGAGTAAACTCTTTATCCGGTATCACCTCATTGAAACATCCTCTCTCACCATGGACAGATTACTTCTGTCATCTCAAGTTCACCTGCCATCTATTACATCAGCATCGGTGCCCTTGAAACTATCTCACCTTGGTCCTCAGAATCCCACCATGATCAGCCCTAACACCAGCAGCACCAGGCACACCAGCAGCACCAACAACAACACCAACCTTCTCCACAATCAACTGATGCTACAAAGGACAGAGGGCATCAGCACCCGACTACATTGCTGCCGGGGACGCCAGGGATGGCCTCACCATGGTCACATTTACTTGACTTGATACTGTACACCCTGGCTGCCACATGATGCACCAGGTTGGCACCATAAGAACATAAGAACATAAGAAATAGGTGCAGGAGTAGGCCAATCGGCCCCTCGAGCCTGCTCCGTCATTCAATAAGATCATGGCTGATCTGATCCTAACTGCCAATCCACTATCACAGAACCATCTCTTGCATCTAATAGAATTAGACACACGAAATAGGAGCAGGATCAGGCTGCACGGCCCCTGGGCCCGCTCCGCTACCCACAGGGCCATGACCGATCCGAACCTAGACTCATGTCCACATTCCTGCCCGCTCCCCGTAACCCTTAATTCCCTTTACTTCTAGGAAACTGTCTATTTCTGTTTTAAATTTATGTAATGATGTAGCTTCTACAGCTTTTTGGGGCAGCATATTCCATGGACCTACCACCCTCTGAGTGAAGTAGTTCCTCCTCATCTCAGTTTTGAAAGAGCAGCCCCTTATTCTAAGACTATGCCCCCTAGTTCTAGTTTCACCCATCATCGGGAACATCTTCCCTGCATCCACCTGATCCAACCCCTTCACAATCTTATATGTTTCAATAAGATCGCCTCTCATTCTTCTGAACTCCAATGAGTAGAGTCCCAATCTACTCAACCTCTCCTCATATGTCCATCCCCTCATCCCCGGGATTAACCGAGTGAACCTTCTTTGTACTGACTCGAGAGCAAATATGTCCTTTCTTAAGTATGGACACCAAAACTGTATGCAGTATTCCAGGTGCGGTCTCACCAATACCTTGTACAACTGAAGCAATACCTCCCTATTTTTATATTCTATCCCCCTAGCAATGAAAGCCAACATTCCATTGGCCTTCTTAATCACTTGCTGCACCTGCATACTAACCTTTTGAGTTTCGTGCACCCCACCCCACACCAACACCATAAAGCATCCCTACAATGCCCAAGCCATTCCTTTCACACTCATGACTATTGTGGGGGGTACCGTTATGTCTCACCATTCACTGCAACTCACTAAGGCACTGCCAAAGGTTCACACAAATCTGTCCAAGAACACAAAGTGTTGAAAATAAAGATTTCAATGTTTGACAGCACATAACAGAAACTTTACATGAACATTGGCTAAAGCACACAAGTGCCTACCCTTGTGTGTTGTTAGTTGGTATGATTGAACTAGGATGACGGTGAGTGTGAGGGGTGGCTAGTGAGATGGGGACATGATAATGGAGATAGAGAGGGATGGGTGGAGGTGCAAGGTAAGTTGGTGTGAGTAAGGATGTGCAGGAGTAGGGTGGGGAAGGCAGAGTGATGGGGATGTAATGAGAGGCACAGCAGGATGAGGTTGAGTGTGGCTTTGCAGTAACATTTCTTGATCTACTGAGATCATTGAAAGGTTTGCACCACTGCAGCCTGGTCTCCTGATGACATCCCTGCTTCTGCCCTCCTGTGCAATGTGCAACCAGGCTGCGTTGATCTCCTGGGGAGGTCTCTTCCGCCCATGGGAAGGGAAGAGAACCTCCCTGAGTGCTGTGACTCCCTCCGTAAGCATATGGAGGGAGTCATGGGAGAGCCTGGGTACAGCCGTGCACCTCTGTGCAGTGCTTGTCAGTGTTTGCAGCACCTCAATGCTGTAGAACACTGACAGCACAACTGTCAAAGTAAATTTGCGCATGGCCCCTTTAAGGAAACCGGCTGATGATGTGTTATCAAATGACATCATTTGACCCACTTCCTTCAATTGGTCAGGAAACGCGCTGGGCGGGCTTAAGAAGCCCAATCAGGGGAAATTTATTTTGGACAGTGGGCTGGAGCCAGCAGTGGGGTCGGGACCCGCCACCGACATTGCCCGTCACGGACCCGCCGAGGTTGGTAACATCCAGACCTATGATTTTTCTACAAATAACGAGCAGAGGAAATCATTTCCTAGTGTGGCATTAAACAGTGGAGTAAACATTACTGTGCTTGATTTCCTCATTGATGTAATAAAGTAAATACTACCCCAATTATATTATTTTTAAATTTACCTTAGTCAATATTATGAATGTGTATGATCTCTGCATCTGTTTGGATTCAAAATCAGAGGAAAGCTCTGCATACAGAAATTCCTGTTTAACAAAACTACAATCACTCCTAATACGCTACATTTGAAACAATCGGGCCAATCTTCCTGAGCTTTGCCCCCGTGGAATGCTCAGTTCTTGGTGCAAAGGTCAGAAAAAAAGGGGCAGAGACCTAGATCACCAGATCTGCAGTCCCTTAGCATAGCGCTTGGCTTTCTTGGGGCACTAACACTCAGCCTGTATTTGAGTAAGCGCCGACTAAATGGAGCTATTGTACTGGTCTCTCACCTCATTCATCTGACCCAACATTGGCTGGACAGCCAGGGCAGGGACATTTGAGTAACGTGACATGGCGGCCTGCCCTCACCAGACTCCCGCTGACCAGAGTGACTGTGGGGGTCCCAGGAGAGGCTGAAGAACTGCAAGTGAGCAATGGCCTTGCTACTTTTATACCCCCTGCCTCCCACCCGCCTACCCTCCCCGAATCCTATGCTTCAATTGAGACCTAAATGGCCAAAGACAGGAAATCCATGCAATTTCAAAGGCTGAAAAGGAGCAAAGTACTTCAGGACACTTCAGGCTCCGTTAGTAGCACCCTCACCTCTGAGTCAGAAGGTTCTGGGTTTAAGTCCCACTCCAAGGACTTGAGTACAAGATTCTAGGCTGACACTCCAATGCAGTACTGAGGGACAGCTGCACTGTCGGAGGTTCGAATGAGACATTAAATCGAGGCCCTGTCTGCCCTTTCAGGTGGACGTAAAAGATCTGATGGCAGTATTTCGAAGAAGAGCGGGAGAGTTATCACCAGTGTCCTGGTCAATATTTATCCCTCAATCAACATCACTAAATCAGATTATCTGGTCATTATCACATTGTTGTTTGTGGGAGCTTGCTGTGCACAAATTGGCTGACACGTTTCCTACATTACAACAGTGACTACACTTTAAAAAGTACTTCATTGGCTGTAAAGCACTTTGGGACATCTAATGGTTGCAAAAGGCGCTATATATGCAAATCTTTCTTGATTTTTGCACTACTCCTATTTATTGTCAGGATGGGATGGAGCAGAAATATCTGCCCAAATTTTTCTTAGTATACAAGCCATCTAATATGGCAATTTTACAGATGCTGATTAATTGGCTATATTCAGTCCCAGCCAGGCAATTGTCTTCTTCCCCTTACAAGTTGTATTCAGTCAAAGGAACTGTTAAAAGGTTGACATATGTAAAATGAAAGTAAAGGGTTTTCATCGAAAGTAAGGTGTATATCATTCAACAGAAACTCCACAGCTACTACCTGTATTAACATTGCTGAAACTTCTTTCGCATTTTTTCTCTGTTGGGGTGAGCTGTCATGTATAATTGAACATTGCATGTAACTGTAGTAATTTGTTCAGCACCAAGACTACAGTTCTTCTCATTTGAAAGCTTGCCAGAACTAAGCAATATTAAGTCAAATGCAAACCTTCCACCTCCGCAGCATTTTGTTTAACATTCATCTAGAACTGTATGAAAGTTACACACTGTCAGCAGTTTTTGACAAAACGCCACCGACTACCCATGTAGTAACTAGGTCTGGAAAGTATAGTTCTGTAGTATCTGAAGCCCAATATTTTGGTTGTATGCTTTACATTAACATATTTTGGTTTTTAATCTGACAATTGATGTAGGGCTTTCAATGATAGTCTCTTAGTTTCAGACTGGGGTGGGAGATTGTGGCTCATTTTTTTGTGTCTTTGATTTTTTTAGTTTCAAAAACTTTAATAGATGGAGGCAAACTTTTCTCTTCAGCACCCAGACACAACAGCTTGGTGTAGCAGAAGCACTAATTGCAAATTTAGGCACAAACTGCTCTCAATTTTCTATCCATTTTGTCATCATCAATGGAGTCAAACAAGGATGTACGCTTGTACCCAGCCCCTGTAAATTGTACCACACAATGCAACAAGACACTTGGATATGGGCATTCACACCCGTTGCTGTGCTTCTAGGAAGCTCTTCAATTTGAGTAGAAATGAGCCTCAACAAAGACCACAGAGGAGATCCTACATGTTCTAATGTTTGCAGATAACTGTGCTCTAAAGGCACATACTCAGGAGGCTTTATGTCTCATTAATAACTGGTTTGACACAGCAACAAACAACTACATCATTATCATGGCCCAGAAATTCGGGTCGGAGGCTTCCTGCGGGTGCAAGCCTCCGACATGCACTTACCTAGCGCGCCGGCCGTTGTGCTGTGGGCCCGTGTGGGATTCCGATCCTGGGCCTCCTCCAACTGCCGGCACGCAGTGCTTGCGTATCCCAGGGGCGCAGTTAGTTCGATGCGTCCCCTGGGATCATGTGGGCCACGGAGAGCCAATGGTAGCAGGGAATGCTTCATTCATAAGTTTGACAGGAAGAGCTATCAAACCTATAAATACTATAAACCCCAGAACATCACTAAAACTTCAAATAATTTTTTTTTTAATCACATTTTTAAAATAACTATAAATTACATGAAATAACTATTTTAAACAATAATTTAAATTTTTGAAAAATTAATTACATTTTCTAACGGAGCTAAAAATAAACTTACCTTTCTTTAAAGTATTTAAAAATAATAAACCTGTGGAAAAAATGTTTTAATTTTAATTAATTCACCACTTACCTTGTTAAAAGCAGGCCTTGCGCCTGCTTTTTAAAAGTGTAATTGCTGGAGACACCCTCCCGGAGAAACCTGCAAAAAAAACCATAAGTTCGATGTGCACGCGCTGCCTCTCCGGCGCATGTGTTCCACCTGTCAACCCCTTCTTTCAGGGGAACGGAAGTGCCAGTTTCCCACGCATGCGCAGTGCATGCACGAAACCGGCACTTTCGTTACGCCTACGCGTGAGTACCCAGCGCGTACTCATGCGTTGGGACCCGAATTTCTGGGCCCATAAGTTTGAAGAAAAAATCATATGAATGCTGAGGACCAGAAAAGATCATTTTGGTCCCAGCATTCAAAACAAAAAAACAGAGGGCATCTATCAGTCAGCCCCATGAATGGGCTGTAATAAAGCAACCACCACCATTAGCAATACTGAACTAAATGCTGTCAACCGGATCACTGACCTTTCCAGTGCATTGTTGTATGTTGCACTAATAGATGGTGAAGTGTTCTCTCAGATCAGAAAAGCCACACTTCAATCAGAAGACTGAAAATGCGTGGGATCAAGCTCACAAGAAAGCTGAAATTGTGAAGGGCTGTTATAATTAGTGCCCTTAAATATGGATGTGAATGCTACTTGTGTTATCATCATCACATTTGACAGCCTCAAAAATTTCACCTCCAACACATAAGGGCCCTCAAGCACGTCAAGTGGCAGGGCAGAATTAGCAACTACAAAATCCTTCAGTGTGCATTAAACCTGTGCTGCACTGGTCAGGACATATCACTCATGTGGCAGGCTCCTGCACGTCATAAAGGATATTGTACATTGAGCTGGAACAGGTCAAGTAGAAGCAAGGTGCACAACGATGCAAGGATATGCTCAAGCACAACCTATTCAACAACATTGTTGACAACTGGAAAAGCTTGCTGCTGATCACACGAGGTTATGAGCAGTGATACACAGCGATGTCAGCTAATATGAGCACCAGCAGGTTAATCTCCTGAGGAAAAAGTGACACCAATAATAACATGAAGAGCAGCAGTCCATCTAATTACAGTACAATGATGATACCAGAATGGAGAGGTTACACCTATAAGGAAAGATTGAACAGGCTGGGGCTCTTTTCTCTAGAAAAGAGAAGGCTGAGGGGTGACCTGATAGAGGTTTTTAAAATTTAGAAGGGGTTTGATAGGATGGACATAGAGAAGATGTTTCCACTTGTGAGGGAGATCAAAATTAGGAACGATAAATATAAGATAGTCATTAAATCCAGTAGGGAATTCAGGAGAAATTTCTTTACCCAGAGGGTGGTTAGATTGTGAAACTCTACTACAAGGAATAGTTGAGGTGACTAGCATAGATGCATTTAAGGGGAAGCTAAATAAACACATGAGGGAGAAAAGAATGGAAGGATACACTGATAGGGTTAGATGAAGAAGGGTGGGAGAAGGCTCATGTGGAACATAAACATTCTATGTAAAGATCTAGGTCAGATGCAGCATGGGTTAGATACAGAGTAAAGCTCCCTCTACACTGTCCCTTCAAACACTGGATCTGTGAAACTTGTAGAAGAGCTTGCTTTTCTCATATTAGTCTTAAAAGTCATCAGCGTAATCATTAAGACTCAATGGCCTAGAAATTCAGTTGCCTTAGCGCCGCTTTTGAGGCGCTAGAGGGACTAGCGCCAGAGTTATGGCCAGTTTAAAAATTCCCTGGGGCCCTAAATCGGCGTTGCATCGGTAGCGCTGCGCCGGCACCGATGACGTCATCAGTGTGCGCAGCGTCCCGGTTGCCATGCCGACGGGCCCTAGCGCCGAAATTCAGTTGCGGCCGCCTCGCCCGTGGCAGCCGCAACTAAGGCCTAGAAATTGGGTTTTGGCTTAGCCAGGGCTTTAGCGCCGGAAGTTAGTGCCGGCGCTAAGTCCCCCTGCGCGCGCCAAAAATTCAGCAGGGCCGCGCCCAAATGGCTGCCGGCGCTACTGAAGGGTCTTTGCGGCGGTAAATCGGCGCTAACTGCCGTTTCGCGCCGCAATTCCGGCGCTGCGGCACCCGATGCGGTGCGGCAGGCTCGGGAAGTGCAGGCCTCCTCCTTCCGTTAAGGAGGAGCTGCCTGCACCCGGCCGCGGCCCGCGCAAATCTGTCTAAAAATGAGCCCGGCACCTCGGACAAGTGCCGGGCTTGCATCTGTTCCGGGGGGTGGGGGGGGGAAGTCCGGGGAGGGAGCTGCGGGCAGGCGGCCGGCGGGAAAGCGGCCGGCCGCCGCGGGGCCTTTAATGCGCCGGCGCAAACTCATGCAAGACTCTGTTGCCAGAGTCTTAGGCCTAGAAATTCAGTTGCCTTAGCGCCGCTTTTGAGGCGCTAGAGGGACTAGCGCCAGAGTTATGGCCAGTTTAAAAATTCCCTGGGGCCCTAAATCAGCGTTGCACCGGTAGCGCTGCGCCGGCACCGATGACGTCATCGGTGTGCGCAGCGTCCCGGTTGCCATGCCGACGGGCCCTAGCGCTGAAATTCGGTTGCGGCCGCCTCGCCCGTGGCAGCCGCAACTAAGACTCTGGCAACAGAGTCTTGCATGAGTTTGCGCCGGCGCATTAAAGGCCCCGCGGCGGCCGGCCGCTTTCCCGCCAGCCGCCTGCCCGCAGCTCCCTCCCCGGACTTCCCCCCCCCCCACCCCCCGGAACAGATGCAAGCCCGGCACTTGTCCGAGGTGCCGGGCTCATTTTTAGACAGATTTGCGCGGGCCGCGGCCGGGTGCAGGCAGCTCCTCCTTAACGGAAGGAGGAGGCCTGCACTTCCCGAGCCTGCCGCACCGCATCGGGTGCCGCAGCGCCGGAATTGCGGCACGAAACGGCAGTTAGCGCCGATTTACCGCCGCAAAGACCCTTCAGTAGCGCCGGCAGCCGTTTGGGCGCGGCCCTGCTGAATTTTTGGTGCGCGCAGGGGGACTTAGCGCCGGCACTAACTTCCGGCGCTAAAGCCCTGGCTAAGCCAAAACCCAATTTCTAGGCCATTGGGCCTAAGCATCTGCCAACCATTAATCCCAACATAAGTGCCAGGATCCGCCCAACCGAAAACTCTGCCACTGACTCTGTCATAGTAGGTGGCATAGTACTGACCCCTCCAAAAAGATTATTTAATCTTTTCAATATTTTTCTGATGACGGGCAGTCCAGGTCACAACCCAAGCCTGAACTCCAGGATGGCCCTACTTCCACCAATTAGCAGGCCAGTATGCCCGATTTCATTTGGCATACTGGCCCACTGATGTCACACCAGGTCAGGGGTGCTGGAACTCCTGGCCTTAAAGTCCTTGCCACCTCGCATCCCCCAACCCCACCCTGCCACCTCAGCATTGCTTCCATGATGCCGCTGGCTTGGTATGGAGGTATCCCCTTACAGGACCCCATGAAACCTCCCAAGGAAGGCTAGAACCAATATATCAGATCCCTGCTCTCCCCCACCCTGTGTGCCCCAAAATGGGCGTGACCGAATTTCTAGGTCGACCTGTTTGTTACTAATATCTCGCAGTACAATTTAAACCCCTATTTGTCATAAATCTAACCAGTATTATCAAGGCACGCATTTGGCACTTAATCAAGTAGTCAAAATCACTAGTAGCATAAAGCTTATATAGCTGGCTACCGGGAATCATCCATCTACTTCCAACAATGCACCACTGGAATGTTTCTCAGGGGTTCCCCGCACAGCTCTCTTAACTTCAGGGGAAGATCAGCGAAAACCCGTTTACACAATGTATTTGCAGCTTCCGTTGACCTTCTGCCACAATTATAGCAGCTGATCAGCAGAATCCTGAGGAAATTCCCAGCGCTGATATTTCACCTGCGCATATATTTGATTTTCTTTCTGCATCAGTTAAGTTTACACAGCAAACCTTAAATTGGTGTGCTTCAGTTATCAATCATCCCATCTTTAAAGCAATGCCAAGGAGTGCCAGTTTCACAGATAGAAATCCAAAACCTCTCACTCATAAAGCACTTAATGGTAATCCCAAAAGGATTTAAAAAAAAATTAAGCCCTGCAGAGTAAGGATTCAGGAATTGTAGTCACAGAGTGCTGTATAGATACAACAGTTCAGATGGCCTCACCAGGATTATGGAGAATGTGCAGCTATGTTTTAAATTCAGTACCGATGGTCGTTGTTATAAGCGGATCTGGCTGTGTCACATATCTTGCAAAATATTACCATTTTGAAAGCTAAGGGCACTGTTGTTATTGCTACTAAAATAAAAACAGAAAATGCTGGAAATTCTCAGCAGGTCAGGCAGCAGCTGTGGAGAGAGAAACAGAGTTAACGCTTCAGGTCGATGACCTTTCATCAGAACCTTTCTGACGAAAGGTCATCGACCTGAAACATCTGTTTCTCTCTCCACAGATGCTGTCTGACCTGCTGAGAATTTCCAGCATTTTCTGTTTTTATTTCAGATTTCCAGCATTTGCAGTATTTTGCTTTTGTATTGTTATTGCTACAGTGCCTTTAGCTTTCGTGCATACTAATACAGAGGATTTATGTACATTCAGGACCAAATGCATTTTTTGAGGTTCTCAATTATGGAACATCTGGCAAAGGTGACTTGAACCCCTGAAAATTCAGACTTTACAGCATATTGAAAACTACATGCATTGTTCAGCGATGGCAACTATTTAACAAAATACAAGTAAACCATTAAAAACCTGAGCGTAGGAACTTAGGAACAGGAGTAGGCCATTCAACCCCTTGAGCCTGCTCTGACATTCAATGAGATCGTGGCTGATCTGCAACCTAACTCATATACCTGCCTTTTGGCCCATATCCCTTAATACCTTTGGTTAACAGAATGCGATCAATCTCCAATTTAAAATTAACAATTGATCTAGCATTAATTCCCATTTGTGGAAGAGAATTCCAAACTTCTATCACCCATTGTGTGTAAAAGGGGGAAATTTTGTGAGGGGTCAGCGGGCGCGATGGGTGGCGGGTCGGGTGGGAAAATGTTTTATTTTGACAGCAGGTCGAGACCCCACTGTCAACGCGCCGCGACAGACCTTTCCAAAATGTCGGGTCTGTCAACACTGAGCAGACCCGACACGCAGCGGCGGGGGAGACAATTCAGGTCATTATCACCTTGTTAACAGAGGATTGAGAACTATTTTCAACTCACTTCAGAGTTTACCAGGTCGTCTTTGGAGTCCACGCTGTTCGGGGATCACGTCAGGTAAGCAGGTCAGGAGTGGAATCATCTCATTACTTGACAGCTGCAAATGTGCTATAAAAGCTCCCATCTCACAGCTGTTCCCTTTCCAAGCTCAGAAGCTGTTGCTTACTGCATTTGGAAGACAGGTTGAGCTTTATGCAGGTTGCAAGTGTTTGGAGTAAACTCTCTATCCAGTATCACCTCATTGGAACAACCTCGCTCACCATGGACAGATTGCTTCTATCATCTCAAATTCACCTGCCATCTATTCCATTAGCATCGGTGCCCTTGAAACTATCTCACCTTGGTCGTCAGACTCCCACCACGATCTGCCCCAATACCAGCAGCACCAGGCACACCAACAGCACCAACAACAACATCAACTTTCTCTGCAATCAACTGATGCTGCAAAGGACAGAGGGCATCAGCACCCGATCACATTGCTGCCCGGGATGCCAGGGATGGCTTCACCATGGCCAGATTTACTTCACTTGACGCTGTACACCCTGGCTGCCACATGATGCGCCAGGTTGGCACCACCCGACACCAGCACCATAAAGCATCACTACAATGGCCAAGCCATTCCTTTCACACTCATCAGCATTGCGGGGGGTACCGTTATGTCTCACCATTCACTGCAACTCACTAAGCCACTTCCAAAGCTGCACACAGATCTGTCTGAGAATCTAAAGTGTTGAAAATACAGGTTTTAATGTTTGACAGCACATTAACAGAAACTTTACATGAACATTGGCAATAACACCCAAGTGCCTACCCTTGTGTGATGTTAGTTGGTATAATTGGACTAGGATGAGGGTGAGTGCGAAGGGTGGCTAGTGAGATGGGGAAGTGATAATGTAGACAGAGAGGGATGGGTGGAGGTGCAAGGTAAGTTGTTGTGAGTAAGGATGTGCAGGAGTAGGGTGGGGAAGGCAGAGTGATGGGGATGTGATGAGAGGCACAGCAGGATGAGGTTGAGTGTGGCTTTGCAGTAACTTTTCTTGGACAGCAGGCTGGAGCCGGCAGCGAGGCCAGGACTCGCCACAGACCTGCCGAGGTTGGTAAAATCCAGCCCGACGTGTTTCCTAATTTCACTCCTGAAAGGCCTGGCTCTAATTTTTAGACTATGCCCCCTTGTCCCAGAATCCCCAACCGGCGGAAATAGTTTCTCTCTATCTACCCTATCTGTTCCCCTTAATATCTTGAAAATTTCAATCAGATCACTCCTTAACCATCTAAATTCCAGGGAATACAACCTTAATTTATGTAATCTCTCCTTGTAACTTAACCCTTGAAGTCCGGGTATCATTCTGGTAAACCTACGCTGCACTCCCTCCAAGGCCAATATAACCTTCCTAAGGTGTGGTGCCCAGAACTGCTCACAGTACTCCAGGTGTGGTCTAACCAGGGTTTTGTATAGCTGCAGCATAACTTCTACCCCCTTGTATTCTAGTCCTCTAGATATAAAGGCCAACATTCCATTAGACATTTTGATTATTTTCTGTATGTGTTCATGGCATTTTAATAATCTATGTACCGGGACCCCCAAGTCTCTTTGGAACTCCACCGCTTTTAGCCTTTCACCATTTAGAAAGTACTCTGTTCTATCCTTTTTAGGTCCAAAGTGGATGACCTCACATTTGCCTACATTGAAATCCATTTGCCAAAGTTTTGCACATTTACTTAATCTGTCAATATCCCTTTGTAATTTTATGCTTCCATACAATTCCGATTCTATATTGAATACATTCACATAATAATATGCAAGTATTTGTGGCATTTATTTCCACAGATTTTATTACTATTGCGAGGTACTAAAACCACATAGAATGTCATAAGCAATGCACAAAATGGCACAGTGTAATCCATCTCCTCCCCATTAACAGTATTGTTGGACTTCAGTGCTTGCAACAGCTGGGGATGTGCAAATTAATGCAATGCGGAAGGTTTGTCAGGATGGCCTCGAGGTAGAACTCTATTGTTCTGATAAAAGTCTTTAAAAAAAATTATAAAACAAAGCACACCAGTCCTTGTTCCCGATGGAGCAGCATTCTGAATGGACTCAAAGGGCTCGATTTTGCCAGGCGTGAGGAGGTGGGATTGGAGGCGTGTGAGGTGTTAAAATCGCAAAAAATGGCGTGCAGGCCCGATCCCGCCTCCGAGCAATTTTCCCAGAATCAGGGTTTCAGACCCCGTTTCATAGAAACATAGAAGATAGGAACAGGAGTAGGCCATTCAGCCCTTCGAGCCTGCTCCGCCATTCAATGAGATCATGGCTGATCATCCAAATTCAGTACCCTGTCCCTGCTTTCTCCCCATATCCCTTGATCCCTTTAGCCTTAAGAAATATATCCAACTCCTTCTTGAATATATTTAATGAATTGGCCTCTACTGCCTTCTGTGGTAGAGAATGCCACAGGTTCACCACTCTCTGGGTGAAGAAATTCCTCCTCATTTCTGTCCTAAATGGCTTACCCATTATCCATAGATTGTGACCCCTGGTTCTGGACTCCCCGACCATCGGGAACATCCTCCCTGCATCTAGTCCGTCCAGTCCTGTCAGAATCTTATAAGTTTCAATGAGATCCCCTCTCATTCTTCTAAACTCAGCGAGTATAAGCCCAATCGACCCAATCTCTCCTCATACGTCATTTCTGCCATCCCAGGTATCAGCCTGGTGAATCTTCACTGAACTCCCTCCATGGCAAGAACATCCTTCCTCAGATAAGGCGACCAAAACTGCACACAATACTCAAGGTGTGGTCTCACCAAGGCCCTGTACAACTGCAGCAAGACATCCTTGTTCCTGTACTCAAACCCTCTTGCTACAAAGGCCAACATACCATTTGCCTTCTTAACCGCCTGCTGCACCTGCATGCTTACCTTCAGCGACTGGTGCACAAGGACACCCAGGTCTCGTTGCACTTCCCTTTCTCCCAAACTATTGCCATTCAGATAATAATCTGCCTTCCTGTTTTTGACACCAAAGTGGATAACCTCACATTTATCCATGTTATATTGCATCTGCCATGCTTCTGCCCAATCACCCAACCTGTCCAAATCATCCTGGAGTTTCTCGGCATCCCCCTCACAGCACACACGCCCACCGAGCTTTGTGTCATCTGCAAACTTGGAGGTATTACATCTAGTTCCCTCGTCTAGACCATTAATATATATTGTGAATAGGATCTTGGAGGCGGGATAGGCCCTTAAGGCTCTTAACAACCACTTAATTGCCTCTATAATCCAATTTTGAGAGGCCTTTCTGATTTTTAGACATTTCCCCCTTCCTACACACCTCCTGGGAACACGGCAGGTAATCCTGGCGGCCTCACAAGTGGATTGCTTAGTAACAGCTGCAGCTCCACCATTAAAAAGAAGTTTTCAGCAATCATCATTTGCAGGTGGCAGAACTTTGTTGTCTCAGGTCTGGGGGAACTTTTAGCAGGCCTACTCATTGTTGTGGAAGTTTGGAGCCTGACACCTGTAGTGATCAATAGCATGTCATTCTATAGTGGACACTAGGTGGAGCCGTATATAGCTGTATGTATAAGACTACACTACCCAGCTATATATTATATTAAGACTACATTACCCATGAGGCGAGGCTACCCACAAGGCAGCAGTCAAGATGGAAGCCTCTACAAGACGCTGTACAAGTCCACATGTGCTCAATAAAAGTAGCTAGCAAAAGCTAGCTGTGTTCATAATAAGAATGTCTATTTATTAATGAACATAACAACACCCATCTCCAGTGTGATCTCCTGGGAAACCCCTCTCCCCACCTTGATTGAGCGCTTCCTCAACTGAGGTATATAGCAGAAGCATGGGAACCATTTATTTCCTTTCCTCCTGGACATCAGATTCGGATGAAGACCGGCCGCGGCAGCAGCAGAACCCTAAACAACAGCAGCACCAACAGCAGGAGCAACAACAGGAGCACCAAGCTGCTGCTCACCCACCTGAAACTGCACAGGCCAGAAGGCGCCAGAGCACGACCACATTGCTGCCCGGGATGCAAGGGATGCACTCATGTTGGCTAGATTTGCTTAGCCTGCACAATCAAACACTTTTGTCTCACACCCTCTTACCAGAGCATCGACAATGGACAAGAACCTGCAGATTCCTATCATTCTGATCACCATACTGACAATTGCAAGTCGCCCTAAGCCCTCAATGTGAAAGTCCCATTTGCGAAATGACACAGGCCACAACCTCAACAGTTTGCCATCAAATCTGTTTATGATACCATGTCAAGGATGGCTGGTCAAAATACAATACATCACAGCACCCAAGTGACTACCCTTGTGACTACTTGAGCATTATCTTTCTCTTATGCGTGCTCCTACATCATACTTTCCCTGTGGCTTCAGCAGATATGATGGCCCCTTGCTCTCTTTCTTGCTGTTCCTGTCTCGACGCCTTTGGCGGGCGTCCCCATGGGTTGCGAACCTGTGAGGGCTCGGCAACAGTCTGCTGCTCCTGCGGCTATGCAGGGGATGAGACGCCCATCTCAGTTGGGGAGGACTCTGGTGGGGCTCTGACCGAGGGCTTTGCAGTGGCATGGTCATGTGAGTGCTTGGAGAGGAGCCCCCACTTCTTTGTTGTCTGCCACCAACATCCCTCTCATGGGTCAGCCCCACTTCAGAGCTAGCAAGTGGCTTGACAGCACCTTGCTGCACTTCAGGGGGGCCATGAGGACCTGTTTCTGCACTGGGAGGCCTACTCCAGAGGACTTCCATGAAGGTCTGGTTTCTCTGCTCAATAGCTGACCATCGATCCTCAAGAGATGTCAGTCTATTCTGAACAATGACCATGTTTTCAAGACCCTGGCGACTAAGCTCCTCCATGGCCGTAGCCATCCTCTCCTCTACCGTAGCCATCCTCTCCTCTACCGTAGCATCCTCTCCTCTACGGTAGCCAGCCTTACCATGGAGTTAGCCATCCTTTCCACGAAGGTTGCCATCCTTTCCACGGTGATACATTCATGTGCCAATGCCTCCACAAAGGCTTTGCTCATGTTTGCAATGGACTCCTCCATTCGCTCCACACTCGCAGCGACCCTGGAGACATAACCTGCCAGAGACTGCTGCACCTGTTCCTAGAGTTCCAGCACCGCCCTCCTTCTGGATGGACCCGGAGGCACAGGGTCGACATGCAATTGAGCCGAGCTGGCAGAGTCCTGCGCCCTCCGACGAGGACTCGCCACTGCTGTCCCTGTCTCCACCATCTGCTGATGCTCACTTGTGAGCTGTGATACACCAGGTGACAACACTACTCTATCTCCCGAAGGTCCCGCCAAGGTGTGAGTGTCTGCGCTGGTGCTGGGTGCGGTGAATTCTGCTGACGCTGCGCCCTCAGAGGTTGCAGCTTCTTCTGAGGAGGCTGGAAGCTCAGGCTCTTCCTCCTAGACAGTGGGGACGGGGGCTTTCGATGGTCCTGTGGGGGAGTAAAGGAAAGAGTTAGAGATGTGAGGTCAAGGTTACATGCACATTGAATAGTGCAGATGATCATAAGTCAATCTGTTAGAGCATCAGATTCATTATCAGTGACTCATGCAATGTCAATGAGAGAGATGCCAAACTATTCTGTCACCAGCTTGCTGTGATGCGCCTGTCTGTCCGCCCCCCACTTGGGAATCCTCCTCGATCCCGGCGATTTCCAGGGCCGCCTCCTCCCAGGTGGTGAACTGGGCTACTGAGGGTGGCCCTCCTCCTGTCATGGCTCTTTCCCTCTTATTGTGGGCTCTCTTTTCCTGCAATCAGGGACACAAGTGGAGTTTGAGTGAGAATGAAGGAGTGAGTGTAGAGAATGCATAGCATAAATGCTTAGAAGGAGACAAAGGGCCCTCCCTGTGTGTTGCAAGTTGTTGTTGTTGTTGCATCACTGTGATAGGGGATGTGAGGTCTACATGATCGAATAGTTAAGTGAATGTGACCATAGAGAGAGAGGCAATGGGTAAGGGTGTAGGGATGTAAGTGTCAAGTGGGATGTGGAGGAAGAGGTTAGCTAAGCAGAGTGCTGGTGAGGAGAGGCGATGGGGATCAGATTGAGGGAGATGGGAAAGTCATCTCTTCCTGCATTGCAGCCAGTTTCTGCAGCTCATTGATATGGAGTTGATCTCCTGGGCCACTTGCAGCCACTTGCAGCCACACAGCTTTAGTCTGCTGGTGTGGCTTTTTTCTCTCTGAGGAAGGGAAGAACACCTCCTTATTTGATCTTGCTCTCTCCACCAGAGCTTAGAGGGAGGGCTCATCGAAGCGTGGAGCACACTTTTGCCTGCTGGTGGATGTAGTGTATGTACTTTGCAGAAGGAACTATATTCTGCAGCCCCTGTATACTGCAGTACCAGTAGTGACCACCCCTGTATATAAGCCTGTGTAGTAACTTTGCACAGTTAGTTCCAGTTTGTCTCCACTCAGTAAAGACCTGTTATAACCAACTCCTGCAGTCCGTGTCTCAATTACACACGGACATAATACTGGCGACGAGCAGATCCGAACTTACCTACAGTCTGCACCACCTCATGGGGATCCATCCCTGAAGCGAAGTTGTCAGAGGTCGAGGCCAGAAGGAAGAAATAATTTTTTTTTTAAAACGATCAGAAGAAACGGGCACCGACCGTGGGCAACCGCCTCTGATTCATCGGAGTGAAAGATTTGCAGGAGAGGCTGTCGAGAGCGGGGCTTGGTTATCCTGTCGATGGTGTTCCAGCTAATCGGGCTGGTGGCAGGTAGTACACTGATCCTTCCTGGGCTGCGGCGGGCTAGAGCACGATCGGGTGGCTTTTCAACGGGGCCGAGCAGCGTTGTCGGGAAGAGGAGAGAGAGAGAGAGGGTGGAGCACACAGGGCGCAGCCGGTGCTACGAAGCCGGGCAGCGTACACACCCGAGAAGAGGGAGGAAAGTGTCCTGCAGGGTTGCTCCGACGACGGGGAAATAAAAGAAATTAGAAGCGCAGAAAGCTGCGAGGAGCTGCAGTTTGCCACGGGAACCGCGGAGAGCAGCGTTAGCAGCAGCGCAGGGGGAAGTGCGCGAAGACCATAGGGCGTCGCCATCAAGACATAAAACACCAGCAACAGCGCTAGCAGCAGCGGAGAAGACGGAAAGCGCGGGAGGCGCAATTTTGTTAAATCGGGGAAGAAGGCAAAGCGCGGGAGGCGCCATCTTAGATTTCCAAGATGCCGAAGACTGGCAATATCACTGCCTTCGATAATGCAATAGAAGACTGGACCACGTATGTGGAAAGAGTCGAAGTATATTGCGAGGCAAACGAAGTAGCCGATGAGAAAAAGGCATCGGTACTACTAAACTTAATGGGCGCAAGAACGTACGGCCTATTGCGGAACCTGATTACTCCAGCCAAACCGATGGCGAAGAGTTTTAACAAAATTGTTGATATCCTACAGGAACACCTAAATCCTACACCGCTGCTGATAGCAGAAAGATTTAAATTCCACAGGAGAAATCAGCATAAAGATGAGAGCAATGCTGATTACCTTACGGAACTACGCAAGCTATCAAAGCACTGCCAGTTCGGAGCAGGACTGGCAGATACCCTACGGGACAAATTTGTCTGTGGACTCCTGAGTAAAGGAACCCAGAAGAGGTTACTCTCAGAGAAAGAGCTGACGCTAGATAAGGCTTTCAGCGTAGCAGTATCGTACGAAGCAGCAGCAAGGGGAGCTGTGGAAATACAGCAAAAGCCACAGGAATACGGCACCCACGAAATGACACAGGGATTTGAAAAATGTTATCGCTGCGGCAGAACAACCCATGACCAGAAGGGCTGCTGGTCCAAGGACAAAATATGCAGGCAATGCGGAAAGATGGGACACATTGCACGAGTTTGCAGGTCTGGGAAGAAGACTAATGACAACAAAAAGGTTACTAAGGAACAGTACAGGAAAGTACAAAAGATGACAGACAGTAGTTCCGAAGACCAGATGAGCGATAGTGAATCCGGGAACAAGAGACTAAGCTGTCTCAAACTTCACAACGTAATCGCAAAAGAGGATCACCGAACCATTTGGGTCACCCTCACGATAGCAGGGTCCCAAGTCAAAATGGAATTGGATACAGGATCAGCCCTGACCGTCATGAATCGACGAGACTACGAGTGGCTATTCTCACACATACCCTTGAAAGAGACATCCATTGTCTTGAAGACGTATACGGGGCAAAAAGTATACCCCAGAGGGAAAATAAGGGTGCCTGTCGAATACAATGGCAAGGATATACATAAATTGTATCGGTACATACTGCAAGATGGTGGACCACTGTTATTGGGACGTGAATGGATCAGAAAGATAAGTTTAGACTGGCACTCCATTCAGGCACTGATGGTGGCTGGTAAAAAGGATGACGACGTCACACCTGGACGATTGTCAAAAATCTTAGCTAACGCCAAAGAGGTATTTCAACAAGAACTGGGAACTCTTAAAGACGTAGCCGCCTCGATAAAAATAGAAGAGAATGCAATTCCCAAGTTTTTCAAAGCAAGACTGGTACCATATGCAATTCGCCCAGCCGTCGAGGCAGAGCTGGAGAATCTGGAGAATGCAGGCGTGTTATCTAAGGTAGGCTGGAGCGAGTGGGCGACACCCATCATTCCTGTCATGAAGAAAACATTAAACAATAAGTCTGAGGAGCCAAGGAAGGTTCGCATCTGTGGGGACTTCAAGGTGACGGTGAACCCAGTCCTTCACACAGTACAATATCCTCTCCCGAGGATAGAAGATATTTTCGCCTCACTATCTGGAGGGAAGCATTTTACAAAAATTGACCTAGCACAAGCATATTTGCAGATGGAGGTTGAAGAATCCTCTAGGAAGTATCTCACGATAAACACTCACAAAGGTCTTTACCAGTATAATCGACTAGTATTCGGAGTAGCATCAGCTCCGGCGATATGGCAAAGAGTGATGGAACAAGTCCTGCAAGGGATTCCGGGGACTCAGTGTTACTTGGACGACATCCTAGTGACAGGTGAAGATGACAGTGAACACCTTGCCAACCTAGAGCAGGTGCTCACTAGACTAAGAGAACATGGGCTACGAGCCAATCGCCCCAAGTGCGAGTTTTTTAAGAAACAGATATCGTATTGTGGCCACGTGATTGATGAAGAGGGGTTACATAAGTCCCCTGACCAAATTGAAGCGGTTGTTAAGGCTCCAACGCCTGAAAATGTGTCGCAACTGAGGTCATTCCTCGGATTGGTGAATTACTACCATAAGTTTTTGCCGAATTTGTCCACAATTCTGCACCCACTGAACGCCCTACTACAAACTGGAGTAGCATGGAAATGGAGCGATGAATGTAAGCGGGCATTTCAGAAGAGTAAAGACCTAATCACTTCAAGAGAAGTATTGGCTCACTACAACCCATCACTACCGATAAGACTGGCGTGTGATGCGTCTCCCTACGGCATTGGAGCGGTATTGTCACATAAATTCCTTGATGGTTCAGAGAGGCCGATAGCTTTTGCGTCACGCTCGTTAACTTCAGCCGAGCGTAACTGCGCCCAGATTGACAGAGAGGCCCTCAGCCTGGTGTGGGGATGAAGAAGTTCAATCACTACCTGCACGGTCAGAAATTTACTCTACTAACTGATCATCAACCTCTTGTCTCCATTTTCAACCCTCAGAAGGGCGTCCCGATAATGACAGCACAATGGCTACAGAGGTGGTCCCTTTTCCTAGGGGCACACCAATATGACATCGAGTACAAAGGAACTAAACAGCATGGGAATGCTGATGGATTGTCGCGCCTACTGTTGCCAACGGTGGAAGAAGCACCTGCAGTGGATCCAGTGGAGATATTCCACTCGACCATAGTCGAATGTCTACCTGTGATGAATGCAAACATAGAAAAGGAAACACGAAATGACCCGACACTCTCCTGGGTCTATGATTTAACGGTGAAGGGATGGCCAGCACATGGCGAACCACTGTTGCCAGCATTCTCGCCGAGAAGAGAACAGCTGTCAGTGTGCAGAGGAACCTTGATGTGTGGATCCAGATTAGTAATTCCACCCAAATTGAAGGATAGAGTGCTCAATGAGCTTCATGAGGGTCATCTGGGAGGGGTAAAAATGAAGAACTTAGCCAGAGCGTTTGTGTGGTGGCCGGGAATCGATAGAGAAATCGAAGAGATGACCAAGAGCTGTACAGGATGCCAGAAGGTCCAAAACGCCCCACCACAAGCCCCTCTACATCCATGGGAGTGGCCCTCATCTCCATGGCAAAGGGTGCACATTGATTTTGCTGGTCCATTTATGGACTCGATGTTTTTAATTGCGGTGGATGCACATTCAAAGTGGCCAGAGGTAATAAAAATGTCCTCAACCACCACTGAAAAAACTATCACAGTCTTACGAACCATATTCGCCAGAAATGGGCTGCCTGAACAGATTTGCTCCGACAATGGACCACAGTTTCTGTCTGAAGAGTTCCGGAGGTTCTTAAAGAACAATGGTGTTAAGCATTACACATCCGCCCCATATCATCCAGCCACCAATGGATTGGCTGAGAGGTTCGTTCAAACATTCAAGAAGGCTATCAAGGCAATGTGTAATGAAGACATACCCCTACAACACAAGGTGGATAACTTCTTGTTTGCCTACCGGAATGCGACACATGCGGTTACCAACCAAACTCCAGCCATGATGTTCTTCAATCGAAGACTACGATGCCGCTTGGATTTGGTTAAGCCAAACATCAGAAGAGATGTGGAGAACAGGCAGTTTCAGAATATGAATGAAAGGCCGATCAGGAGTTTTAAGATAGGTCAACCAGTTTTGGCCCGGGACTACCGCACAGAGAAATGGCAGCCAGGAACGATCTGTACACGGCAAGGACCTCTAATGTATACTGTGGACATTGGAGAGAGCATTGTAAGATGCCATGCTGACCAGATTCTAGAGTCACTGGAAAACCTCAATTCCACACCACGATCCGATACACCTGGTGATGAAACCGAAGTACCAATTGCATCTACCTCAGAATCGGGAATATTGGAAGCAGACGAACCCAACAACGACGTTGATTCCGAATCAACTCTGCCAGAAGAACCTGATACCCCAAAGAGGCGTTATCCAGACAGAATCAGGAAGCCTCCTCAAAGACTGAACTTATAATTGCTTAACTTCAGCTAATGTATATGACAACTGTAATTGTAAATATGTTATTTAATTATTAATCGAATGTTATGTACTGTTTAGCTAAAAGGGGAGGAATTGTCGTGTATGTACTTTGCAGAAGGAACTATATTCTGCAGCCCCTGTATACTGCAGTACCAGTAGTGACCACCCCTGTATATAAGCCTGTGTAGTAACTTTGCATAGTTAGTTCCAGTTTGTCTCCACTCAGTAAAGACCTGTTATAACCAACTCCTGCAGTCCGTGTCTCAATTACACACGGACATAATAGTGGACATAGTCGATCAATGAATTCCTTACTACAATCACCATAAAGTTTGCAGTCTCCAGAAGAAGCAAGGCTGCTTGCAGGCCTTAAGTCCAGCAGCACTGATGACATCATTGGAGGTGACTTTCTGTATGAAAAGACTCAATGGCCCAGGGGTTTCCACATGCTGGAAATCAATTGCCCAATTAGGGGAAAATCGCACTTTTTCCCCACTTCACTTTGGAGTCGGGGTCCTGACACAAATACCACCTGACACGCCCCAGCCCGCCCACACTGGCAAAATCGAGCCCAAAGTTTTTTGTAGTCTTTCCTTTTACTTGGATGATTAGTTATGTGGCTAGAGCCCTTTTAATTGCCGTAGCCTTCTGTGCCTATTCCTCTCACTGCTTGCACATTTTGATGATGGCCATAAAACAGCATGTTAGAAGAACATTTGAATATTTATCCAACTAAAATTCGCTTTGCGCCACAGGTCGTAGTAACAATATTGGCGTGGTCATTAACAAAACATTTCAGACTGAAAATAAAATGTTGCCAACTCCACATTTATAAAAAATGTTGCACAGGTCACATACTTAAACGCAGTGGCCTGGAGTTTCCAGTTGATTGCGCAGGTTTTTACGGTGGAATTCTCCTGAAATCGGCGTAACCGGCGCAAAAGTTCATGGAATTTTAAACACAAATTGCGTTCAGCGCAAACCAAGTTTCCACGATCTTCTGCGCTAGTTTTAAAAACATCGCGCTAGAAGCAGGCTCTGCCCACAAATCTGGCCATGACCCCAGGGTGAATTAATCACCATTAGGAGTTTCCGCTAATTGCATTAAATAGAGGGCCTTTAAGGAGGCTCTAAAAATTAAGCTGGATCTTTTGGACGCAAGGACACTAATACGTTTGTTTTAAAAGGTTTTGAATGTAATTTTTTTTACTTTACTAAGAAACTGATTGCTGTACACCAATCTAACTAGAAAATAGTTTTGTATATTTTTTAAAAGTCATTTTCAGTCATTTAAAATCGGGTTACTCACAGGTGGTGGATTGACACTGATTAAAAATGCTTAGTTTTTGTGATAAACCCATTTGCAGCTGTATTAATCAATCTTTACCAAGTTACCACTCTTAAAAGAATGTTCCCTTTCAGCCATGCAGCCACGTGGCTCTCGGGACCTCCCGTGTAGCCAGCTCGCTGGCTTTCCAATGTGGTAAACTGCACATGCGCGGTATTTTGAATGGGCTGCGCACCATAAAAAAAAGGGAACATTGCTCTTAAATATATCACGGAATATTTAATAAAGCAATATTTTTTATTGACAAATTTATGTTTTAAAACACTGCCGATTGCTCTTGTTCATGGCAGAGTTTGCCTTTGGCGATATGCAAATGAGTTTGAGCAGAAACTTGAGGGAAAAAAATCACTTTTCAAAATGGGTGCAATTTGCCCCGGAATCGCCGAATGCGCTCAAAGCAGAAACTCTACCCCGTCATATTTATTATAAATATAATTTGTAAAACAAGAGACAAATACTAGGGGAAATACAATTACAAATAGATGGGATAAGGATAGTAGAAAGGTTTCTTGAATACAATCAAGTGCAAAGTACAGCAGTGACGTAAGCTATTTATAGATAACTCAGATTTTAACATTATGCAAATATAAATATAAATGATGAGAAGCCATAGTATATTAATTATATGCCAAGAATTAACTGAATTGATAATTCACATGGGACAAGGTCAACCGTCAGTATTTGTTACCTCGTGGGGGTAATTTTGACTTTGTGTGATAGTGTAAAACAGGCTGCCGATTTGCTATCATCCATATTATACTACTGCAGAAAGACAAAATTAGCTCCCGTGAGTGCAAAATACATTCTAACCTCATATTTACATGGTCAATGCACATTGTAAATATCAGCTAATGTAGGCCTGCATGCTGGCTGGCTGAGAAATTGGGCAAGCTAACAGCTCTTAAAGGGCCATTGCTTGCCATTAAAGAGTTCCGTGTTTTTATGCCTTACAGTGAAATGAGGTGCGAAAGTCTCAATTCAGAGAAACGTGTACAAATCAAGGATAAATGATGAGGACCCACTTTTGCAGACATGCTTATTCTTCATTTGTAGAAAGCATGTGATTGATGCTCTCCTGCACCTTCAAGGTGATAGCAGACAAATGATGCAGAGTGCATTTACCCCATTTTGCAAATCGCTTTCATACAATACAACCTGGTGGGCACAATTGCAAGGGGGCACAGTAACACATTGCACATAGCAGTTCAAAATTGAACTTGCAAAGAGAACGGCCAGCAGAAAAATCATGCAAGTTAATTTGCAAAGTACTGGCAGGAGGAAGGAGCTGGTCTGAGCAGACAGTTGCGAATAACTTCCTCAATGTGTTCTGCTTAGAGACCAAGCCAGCGCACAACGAGAGATAGAAAACCCGGACAGATGGTGGATCAACTTTGTTTCATCAGTTCACAGCATGAGGAGATGCGCCTGGACATTTTTGGCTCTCAATACAAGGAGGAGATTGGCGAGGGCGAGTTTGGAGCATGGCGCCACTATCCAGCAAGTATCTTTCATTTATTATTATCCTTCTAACACTGACTCACTTTCTCAATCCTCACAGCAGGGGCTACACTTGCAAAGCAGGTAAATAATATGTTGAATGCCTCATGATCTTACTGGGGCTGGGGATTGTAAATCTCCTTTTCATTCTCTGTTTGGTAGTCGCGGGCCAAAACTGGTTGTCCTACATTGAAGCTCCTTGTCGGCTTCTCATTGATGTGCTGGAATTGCTTATTCTCAACATCTCTTCGTACATTTGGTCTGAGCAAATCCAGACGAGATCTCAACCTTCGGTTAAAGAACATCATGGCCGGGGTCTGGTTGGTGACTGCATGTGTCGCATTTCTGTAGGCTAACAGGAAATTGTCCATCTTATGCTGCAGTGGAATGTCGTCATCACACATGGCCCTTACTGCCTTTTTAAAGGTTTGTACGAACCTCTCAGCCAATCCATTTGTGGCTGGATGATACGGGGCGGATGTGTAATGCCTTACCCCATTCCTTTTCATAAATTTCCAAAACTCTTCGGACACAAACTATGGTCCGTTATCAGAGCTAATCTGCTCTGGCAAACCGTTCCTGGCAAATATGGTCCGTAGGACTGCAATCGTTTTCTCCGTGGTGGTGGAGGACATTTTGATCACCTCAGGCCATTTCAAGTGCGCATCCACGACTATTAAAAACATTGAGTCCATGAATGGACCAGCAAAATCAATATGCACCCGTTGCCATGGAGAGGAGAGCCGCATGTGGTGGTGCATTTTGGACCTTCTGGCATCCTGAGCAGCTCTTTGTCAGGTCCTCGATTTGTTGATCGATCCCCGGCCACCACACATAAGCCCTAGCAAGGCTTTTCATTTTCACCCCTCCCAGATGGCCTTCATGAAGCTCATTGAGCACTCTCTCCCTTAACTTGGGTGGAATTACCACTCGGGATCCACACATTAAGGTCCCCTGGCATACTGACAGCTGTTCTCTTCTGGATGAGAATGCTGGCAACAGTGAGTCGCCATGTGTTGGCCATCCCTTCACCGTCAAGTCATATACCCGAGACAGTGTCGGGTCATTTCGGGTCTCCTTCTCTATATCCGCGTTAGTTACTGGCAAGCGTTCAATTATAGTCGAATAAAATATTTCGACAGGGTCCACTGCTGGTGCTTCCTCCGCAGTAGGCAGTGGCAGGAGTGATAGCCCATCAGCATTTCCATGCTGTTTCGTGCCCTTATACTCTATTTCATATTGGTTCGCCCCTAGAAAAAGGGACCATCTTTGTAGCCGTTGCGCAGTCATCAGCGGAACACCCTTCTTTGGATTAAAGATGGAGACAAGTGGTTGGTAGTCAGTCAGCAAGGTGAACTTCTGCCCGTGCAGATAGTGGTTGAACTTTTTCACTCCCCACACTAGGCTGAGGGCCTCCCTGTCAATCTGGGCGTAGTTACGCTCGGCTGAGGTTAGTGACCGAGACGCAAAGGCTACTGGCCTCTCCGAGCTTTCCGGGAATTTGTGCGACAGCACCGCTCCAATACCATAGGGTGATGCATCACACGCCAACCGAATTGGTAGTGCTGGGTTGAAATGAGCCAACACCTCTTTTGATGTGATCAATTCTTTGCACTTCTAGAAAGCTCATTTACATTTCTCATTCCACTTCCATGGTACCCCCGTTTGCAGTAGGGTGTTCAGTGGGTGTAGTACTGTAGACAAATTCGGCAAGAACTTATGGTAGTAGTTCACCAGCCCGAGGAACGACCTCAGTTGTGACACATTTTCCGGTGCTGGAGCCTTGACTACTGCCTCAATCTTTTCAGGGGACTTATGTAACCCCTCTTCATCAATAACGTGGCCACAATACGAGATCTGCTTCTGGAAAAACTCGCATTTGTGGCAATTAGCTCGGCGCCCATATTCCTTCAATCTAGTGAGCACCTGCTCCAGGTTGGCGAGGTGATCACTGTCATTTTCGCCCGTGACCAGGATGTCGTCCAAATAACACTGGGTCCCTGGAATCCCTTGCGGGACTTGATCCATTGCCCTTTGCCAAATAGCCAGAGCTGATGCTACCCCGAACACCAGCCGGTTGTATTGGTAGAGACCTTTATGAGTGTTGATCGTGAGGTACTGTTTCGAGGCTTCTTCTACCTCCATTTGCAGGTACGCCTGGGCCAGATGAATCTTAGTGAAGCGTTTTCCTCCAGATAGCGAGGCGAAAATATCTTCAATCCGCAGAAGCGGATATTGTACCGTGTGAAGGACTGGGTTCACTGTCACCTTAAAGTCCCCACAGATGCGAACCTTCTTTGGTTCCCCAGGCTTATTACTCAACGACCTCTTCATTACAGGAACGATGGGTGTAGCCCACTCGCTCCAGTCCACTTTGGACAGTACTCCAGAATGTTCCAAACCTTCCAGCTCTGCTTCGAATGCTGGGCAGATCGCATAAGGCACCGGTCTGGCCTTAAAAAACTTTGGGCTTGCATTTTCCTCTATTTTGATCATCGCTGTTATGCCTTTCAGTGCTCCAAGTCCCTCCTGGAACACTTCTTGTGCGTCAGTTAGCATTTTTGACAGTCATCCAGGTGTGACGTCATCACCCTTTTTGGCATCTACCATCAGTGCTTGTATGGAATGCCAATCTAGCTGTATCTTCCGGATCCATTCACGTCCTAGTAGTGGTGGTCCTCCATCTGGCAATACATATAGGTCCATTTTTGGTGTTTCCTTGCCGTTATATATAACGTTCACCCTTATTTTTCCTTTGGGGTAGACTTTTTGCCCCATGTACGTCTTCAAGACAATTTCTGTATCTCTCAAGGGTATATGTGAGAATAGACGCTTGTAGTCCCTTCGGTTTATGACTGTTAGGGCTGATCCTGTGTCCAATTCCATTTTCACTTGGACTCCATCTATCTTGAGCGTAACCCAGATAGTTTGGTGATCCTCCATTTTGATTACATTATGTAGTTTCAGACAACCAGCTCCTTGCTTCTGGAGTCTGTATCACTTTTCTGTTTGTCTGAACTACTCTCCGTCACCTTATGTACCTTCTTGTACTTCTCCTGTGGAGATTTCTTGCTGCTGGTTTTCTTTCCCGACCTGCAGACTCTTGCTATGTGTCCTACTTTTCCACACTGTCCGCACACTTGGTCCTTGAACCAACAATCCTTATGGTCCTGTGTTGTTCTGCCGCAGCGATAGCACTTCACTGCTCCGTATGACATTTCATTTGTGCCATATTCTTGTGGTCTCCGTTGTATCTCTGCAGTGCCCCGTGCGGCTGCTTCATGTGATACTGCCATGCCGAAAGCCTTGTCCAGCGTAAGATCCTTTTCTGATAGAAGCCGTTTCTGGGTTCCTTCACTTTGAAGCCCACACACAAACTTGTCCCTTAAAGTATCTGCTAGTCCCGTTCCAAACTGGCAGTGTTTCGATAGCTTGCGCAGTTCCATTAAATACTCAGCATTACTTTCATCTTTATGCTGGTTCCTTTTGTGAAACTTAAATCTTTCTGCTATCAGCAGCAGTGTGGGGTTTAAGTGGTCCTGTAGGATTGACACTATGCTTTCAAAATCCTTTTCCACTGGCTTCTCTCTGGGGTTACTAGGTTTCGCAGTAAGCCATACGTTTTTGCACCCATGGAATTCAACAATACCAGTGCTTTCCTGTCATCTGGCACTTCATTCGCCTTGCAGTACACTTCTATGCGTTCGACATATGTCGCCCAATCTTCAACTTCATTTTCGAACGCTGTGACACTGCCACTCTTCAGCATCCCTGGGTGTGGTTAGACTGGCTTAAAAATGGCATCTCCCATGCTCTCCCTTCTTCTCTGCTGTGGCTCAAAATGGCGTCTCCCGTGCTTTCCTTTCTTCCCGCGCTCTCCCTTCTTCTCCGCTGTGGCTCAAAATGGCGTCTCCCGCACTTTCCTTTCTTCCCACGCTCTCCCTTCTTCTCCGCTGTGGCTCAAAATGGCGTCTCCCACACTCTCCCTTCTTCTCCGCTGCGGCTCAAAAAAATGGCATCTCCCGCGCTCTCCCTTCTTCTCCGCTGCGGCTCAAATGGCGTCTCCCGCGCTTCCTTTCTTCCCCGCGGACGTTGCTCAGCCCTTGAACACCGGCTGCGCTCTGCGTGTTTTCCTGCGCGCTTCTCTCGTTGACGCCGCTCGGTCCTGAACACCGGCTGCGCCCTGTGCGCTTTACCCTCTCTCTCTTCTCCCGTCGACGTCGCTCAGTCTTAAACACCGGCTGCGCCCTGTGCGCTCTACCCTCTCTCTTATCCTGTCGACGCTGCTCGGCCTTTTTCTGTGCTGCCGGTCGGTTCTAGCCGCCGCTGTCCGGGAAGGGTCTGCGCCGTACCTGTTGCCAGCCCGTTTTGCTGGACCACCGTGACTGGAGAACCAAGCCCAGCTCTCAACAGCCTCCTCTGCGATGCTCAAGTCTCCGCTGGATGGTCGACGCCCGTACTTCTGGACTTGGCCTTCTTCTTGCACTGTTCTCCAGGAGCGAATCCCTGGGAGGTGATGCAGAGTTGCAGGTAGGTTCGAATCGACTCGTCGCCAATGTTAGATCCGTGTATCTTGATGTTGTGTGTCCTTCAATAACTAGACAGAGACTGCAGGGGAACAATCAACAGGTGTTTACTGAATGAGGGTTACTCTAAAACTAACAGTACAGATCCCTACTCAGGGTTTATATACAGGTGTGGTCACTGCCGGTACTACAGTATACAGGAGCTGTAAAAAGTAGTTCTCCCCTTAAAGGTACATACACTACAGGTGGCAACAGAGGAAGAGAAAAAATCTGGCCCAGCTATTGGCCCACTACATGTCTGCTGTATGGGCAATGGATTGCCTGCCTTCAGACAGGAGTTACTACAAAAGCAGAAGGCATTTTCCACATCCTTTGTATCCACCATGAGAAGCCTGCAGCAGCTGGCAGAGAACGTGCAGAAGTGCCTCCAACATTACTGATTTATGGATATACTGTGGAGGGAGTAACACTTTCACAGCCATCTGTAGTGGAGCCCTGTAAGGTTTGCAAGAATTTTGGAAAATTTCTACAGCTCCCGAAGTTTATTTTTGATTAAAGAAAACCTGGGTGGAATATACCTTAAAAACCCAGGGCATCAAAATGGCTGTCAGACCTCGTGGCAGAAGACAAAAGACAGCCTGGCATAATACTTTCAATCACGGGCTGACAAAGGATTTGAAAACACCAGCCTGCGCGAATGTTGAAATACTTGAAACTGTCAATCAACTGCAGTTTAGGAAGTTTCACCCACAGGACAAAGGATGTTTGTTTACCGAACTCTCTACAATGTTTACTCAAAGACTTAAGCATTTAAAGCTGTCAATCAATTGCGGTTGGGCAGTGACCGCAGGACAATGCTTTGTTTACAAAGCACTTGAGTGATGTTGACTGAACATTTAGGATTCAGTGAGACTTTTTTTAAACTGAGCTCAAACCAGTTAAAATGAATGGGAAAATACATTCAAACCCATTACAGTCAATGGGGGCAGATCGATCCCTTTTGTATAGCCCAGATACATCCAGATTTGGGCGCGAAGACAACGGCTCCCAATGGGGTATAAAGATAACCTCTTGGGAAGCCATTCTCTCTCTCTCTCTGCTGCCTCGCCTCCGTGCCCTGCCTACAAGAAGAACAGCTCAACAGCCCACCCAAAGAAGTGGAATACCAGCAGTTACTTTGAATTACTGGGGTATCTCTACTTCAGGGCGGTGAAGAATCCAAGGCAGACCACAGGGGCATGGAGCAGGCGTTTACTAGTGAGCATAAAACTTTCTGGCTCTTTACAAGGCAACCTAGATAGGTATTAGGGGTGGGAATTAAAGGGGGATTTTGTTAAATTGTAATTTTAGTCAATTTTCCCTTGATGTGTCCGTTTCTCCTCCCCTATTAAGTAAAAGTGCTGGATTAAGTAAAGGTGTCCTGTACTAAGCAAAAGTGCTGTATTAAGCAAAGGAGTGCTGGATTAAGTAAAGGTGTCCTGTATTAAGCAAAAGTGCTGTATTAAGCAAAGGTGTGCTGTATTAAGCAAAGGTGTGCTGTATTAAGTAAAAGAGTGCTGTATTTATCATTATTTTCAATTTATTCTTATTTTCAATAAATACTGGTCTTCTTTGCACCCAACCACGAGTCTCGTTTTGTCTACATCGCTTCAAAACTGCATGGGGCTCTGGAGCAGCTCAGATACTTCTGACTGGCCAGAGACAATAACCCCAGTATAACCCCCCCCCCCCGCTGTTTCTACAGCCCCAAATCACAGCGGAAACTACAACTTGCTCCATGAGCACTGCGACTAATGTCATTGGGTACCCACTTACTGGGATCTGTTCCTGCCAGATTTGACAGACAGGTGCTCACTTGGAAAGAGCAGTGACAATAGGCTTAACCCACATTGCAGACACCCAACGGTCTGCTCTTATGCAGAATGCTGGTCATCCACAGTAAAGTTGCTGGAGAAGGGTCTGAGGAGGCTGCCTTCTCTCAGGGTGTCTGCATATCCTTCCATTTCAGCCGGGGCCCTCAAAGGATTAATAAAGTTCCAGACAGCAGACAGTTGCCCATGGCCACTGTGTCATTGAACATGGCTGCAGCTGTTGCAGGAACATCTCAGAAACTTGTATCCAGAAGTTCAAGGCCACAACCATCTCATCACCCAGAGAAAACTTGCTTTAACAGTTACTCCTCCCAGTCAGGGAGCCTTTGGTTATATAGTCGGATAAGCTTGTCTTTTAGCACTACCGAGGGGAGACATAGGATTAGGGTTTACAGCATATAATTAGTAAGACAAAATGTTTTGATGGCATTTGTTGGGTATTGCCAGTTAAAGGTATTAAATGCTCTGAGGGGGCTGAATGATGGATGGAATGTTTTTGTGAGTTTTCATATCAAAAATAAAGTTGGTTAGCAGAACGTGTCCATCACTGAAAGTAGCTCTCAATCACAGATCTTCACTCCAATAATCCTGACATACATCAGTTCCCTTCATGTTGCTCTCCTCCTCTTCCTCATCCCGTGGGTCTGTAACTCCATGGGGGTCCTCATCATCCTGCTACATGTTCCCTTCATTTTGCATGGCTTAATTGTGCTGCATGTTGACGTAAGAAAACTACTAGGCACTTGGTCTAAGCATTAAACAAAGCTTTAATCAATTGTTTTACAACATGGAGATCTAGTTGTGTCCTTCACTAGTTCCTATTAAGAATGTCCTGTGCAAGCTGGGCCCGTGCCCGAGTATTTATACTCTCCCTGGACAGCGCCACCCGCAGGCCGCTCAGTTGATTCATGTCACATGTTACAGACTGTAATGATTTTGGATGAACTGTACAGCAGCATGCCTCCTTAATATTTCAAACAATGTGCTTCAGCATCCCTATGGTGTGCTTGCCAGTAGCTTGTGTGGTGGCCTGGATCTCATTCTATCTGCTCTTTCCTGCAGTGTGGGCACTTCTAATTAGGGCCATCAGTCGTGGCTTCAGAAGGTCTCCCAGCTATCATCTCTGAACTAATGCTGACACTGTGCACTGCTGCCTAATAAAAGCATCATGAGTGCTTTCTGGATAAGAGGCATGAATGTGCACAATGGCATTTCTGTGGTCAGAAACCACTTGGAACCTTTCTGCAGTGGTATATTTTACTCTTCATATAGGCATTAGGGCTGTCATGTGATGGCCACACAGGTTCCATCTAGAATCCCTGGACTCTGGGGAGTTTGACGTTTGGTAAAGATTTGGTGCCCTTTCCAGTTGGTGTCTCCTTTCCACTGGGAAAGTGCTAAAGGTGTTTACCCTGTCAAACGTAGTCACTTCTTTTTTTATAGGTATGAACTGCAGACTGTCTTATTTGGAAATATTTTGCATAATCCAGAAATAATTCAATGAGGCAATTGTCTGCCCTGGGCATGCTATCCCAGATTACATTACACATAAACAACAACAACAACAACTTGCACCTATAAAGCACATTTAACATAGTAAAACGTCCCAAGGCCCTTCACAGAAAGTCACTCTTCAGTCCATTGGATGCACTGGCTTGCTTATGGCTAACTGGCTTTTGTCTTGGGCATAAGCAAAAAGTATCTGGAGAAGCATGAATCATGACATTTAATGTGAATGATGACATTTCTGCGGAACATCCTATGAATGGATTGTTGAGGTAGAACTTTTCTTAAGAGTGTAGATCATGTTATTTTTGGCCAAATTAAACAAACTAAAATCAAGTTTAAAGGTCTCACCTTCACTACATACTGTACAGCTGACTTGTCGGAACCAGTGTTCTGGTGTGATATATTGGCACATACATTTCTGACATATATGTACAATATATTTGACCTAATCTGAAGTAAGGACTTACACATCAGTCATTTGCACTATCTTACATGTGTGCAGGGAGAATATTGTTTTAACAATGGAATCTGTGTAGCTTTTTTAATGCACTGAGAGCGAGGAAAAAGGTTAGGAGAAATGTTTTTACACAGAGGGTTGATGGAGCATGGAATTTCCACAAGGAGTGATTGAGGCAGAGTGCATTTCATCTTTTCAGTGAAAATTGGATAAACATTTGAAGCAGAGAATGACAGAGGGCTATTTGGAGAATGCGGAGCAATGGGATTAATTTTTGGATTGCTCTAGCAATGAGCTAGCACAGGTGCGATGGGCTGAACAGCCTCTCTGTGTGCCATAAATTTCTATAGTCCCATGGTTCTGTGAGTGATCAATATGGTGTTAAATTAAGTAACCTAGCCAGGAAGAGTAAAATTATTTAACGGTTCATATCAAATATCACATCTCATCACATCTGCACTTCATATATAAGAGCAAGTACCAATAGATCTGTACTACTATTGAGGAGAGTTCTGTTTGTGAAACAAATCCCTAACACTCAGAACAGTTATTAAGAATAATGATAAAAATCTGTACTGCAACAGTTGCTGCTTAGCGACAGCACTAGCTCTGTGACTCCTGACAGTGAAATGCATATGGCATAGCTATCATGCTATTGTTAAATACCGTACACATGAGAGCCAGATGGAAGCTGTGTGGCGCTTATGTATGCTTTTCAAATACTCATCAGATGGTTAGAAAAGGAGCAGAATACGTGACTGTACTGCATATTCAGTTAATCCAGTTCTTCTGTGGTGAGCTGTAATTCTTTTATCTGACTAGTTATTTCCCTCCCTCTTTTATTTCTGAAATCTTTAAAGATTTATGTTGCTACATATTCCTGCTATTTTGCATTAAAAGCCTGCATTTTTGATCACACTCACTCAATGAGAATGTTATCAGGGGTACTCCCGATCGGCCGCCGTAACATTGGCAGAAACCGTGGATACATTGTGTAATGGCTGCAGGAACTCTACACTTGCCATCGGCGCCAGGCTCAATCTGGGCCAGCAGCTCACTACAAGTATTAATGGGGCAACCTCAGAAGATTGGGTAATGTCGGCATTTCGCAAAGCCGGCAAGTACAAAGTAGAAATAAAAACAGGAAATGCTGGAAATACTCAGCAGGTCAGGCAGCATCTATGGAGAGAGAAACAGAGTTAATGTTTCAGGTCGATGACCTTTCATCAGAATTGGAAAAAGTTACAGATGTAGCAGGTTTTAAGCAAGAACAGAGTCAGAGAAAGGGGGGATGGGAGGAAAGAAAAACTTGCATTTATATAGCGCCTTTCATGACCACCGGACGTCTCAAAGCGCTTTACAGCCAATGAAGTAGTCACTGTTGTAATGTGGGAAATGTGGCAGCCAATTTGCGCACAGCAAGGTTCCACAAACAGCAATGTGATAATGACCAGATAATCTATTTTTGTTATGTTGGTTGAAGGATATTGGCCAGGACACTGGGGATAACTCCGCTGCTCTTCTTTGAAATAGTGCCATGGGATCTTTTACGTCCACTTGAGAGGGCAGACGGGGCCTCAGTTTAACGTCTCATTGAAAAGACGACACCTCCGGCAGTGCAGCACTCTCTCAGCACTGCACTGGAGTGTCAGCCTAGCTTTATATGCTCAAGGCCCTGTTTTTTCAAGTGGGACTTAAACCCACAACCTTCTGACTCAGAGGCAAGTGTGCTACCAACTGAGCCACAGCTGACACTACAAAAGGACAAAAGGGAAGGTCTGTGATCGGGTGGAAGGCAGGAAAGATTAAATGACAAAAGGGATGATGGTGCAAGGCAAAATGAGGGTGGTAATGGGACAAGTAAAGAAACAAAAGATGGGTCAAGAAGAGGTGTAAATGGGAATAGCAGAATCAGCACCTGCTGGTTGAAAAAATAGGGGCAGAGGTTATGATCTGAAATTGTTCAACTCAGTGTTGAGCCTGGAAGGCTGTAAAGTGCCTATTAGGAAGATGAGTTGCTGTTCCTCAAGCTTATGAAGTAGATGTGCATTAGAAGTGGTGCAATGTCAGTAGACTATGCAGATGAATTACAGTATTTATCTGTACTTAGTGCTCATGTGAGGATTGCTCTGATACAAATGGGTTCTGGGAAAAGTAAAAGATTGTTTTTTGCTTGTTAGAGCCTCATTAAAGGCCAGTCAAGAACAACTTATGCAAATTTAAAGGTCTGTTAAAAACAATTCATGAAAATTATGCTGTGGGGCGGGGGCGGTTAGCAAATAATCTAAAATTAATATTGGACTCCAAATCAGAATTGTCGTTAATGTATTTAACTAATAGGAAGATTTTGAAGCTTCTACAGGAAAGATAAGTAAGAGATTTAGAGGCTTTACCATCTACTGCAGCCATAGCTCTAAACCTGCTCTAGGACGGGGACAGCTATCCCCATATCAGTCAAATGTAAGAAGTCACATCACACCAGGTTATAGTCCAACAGTTTTATTTGAAATCGCAAGCTTTCGGAGCGCTGCTCCTTCATCAGAAGTGGAGAGATGCA